>NC_050479.2:55532391-56157391 GCF_012460135.2 Molothrus ater | reverse complement strand
CAGTAATTCGACTAAATTATGAACCGTAGTGATTTGGGATGTTGGAGAGGATCAGTGTGGACAGGTCAGGGTGATAAATGCTTTAGCAAACCTGGTTTCAATGGCTAATGTTAGTCAACATGGGAAGTTACAGGCTCATTCCAGCTGGCATGAATACAGCCCCATCATTATGATCCTTCCAAGCTCTATGGATTAGCCCTGCATAAAATAAAAGCTTGTCTGTTAAACTATATTTTTCACAATCCTATTGTGAGCAAAGGCATTTCTAGATATCCTGCTGAATCTCAAAAATGTGTTAATCCTGATAGACAAGTTACGTAGGGTCCTATCAAGAAGAAATCCCTCAAAGCAGGTACGTCAGTCCTGACTGCAGTTACCCCCATTATCCTCTCACAAATGTCATAATGAGTCACTAGGCTACCCTACGTATCATCTGTAAAGTTGGTCTTTCTTTTGGTGAAGAAAGGAAAGACAGATCTTTTTTTAAGCCCTGAGAGCTAGTCCCTTCAAGGACTTATGGATCAAATGATCAGTAGGAATGTTCAGTCCTGCTTCCTTCTGTGACTGACAGAGCACAGAACTGCACCAGCAGTCAGATGGTACCACCTGGAAAATAAAGCTATGTAAAGAAGGGAAGACACATCTGTGATGCAAATGGGAAACAAATTACACCACAAGCCAGTAGGTGACAGGCTGACACCCAGTGCTAACAAAAGAGAGCTTTGCTGCATCTTAGAAAGACCCTGTCTCTGAACACTTCAGCAGGGAAGAAGAGGATAAAGATAGTCATGATCATCTGGTTGCCTCATGCCAATAAAGGAGTGGCATATAAGTTCACTTTCCTTTTTATGTACTCATTGAATGATGCAATTCTTCCACACACTTTTGTATTGTACTGGTCGAATTATTTTCTTCTATTTACATTTATTTTTCATTTTCATATCATTCTATTTGGACATATGTAATCCCCCGCCTCTCTCTTCACTTATACAAACTCAGCTATGCCCTTCAGTATTAAGAGAAACAAAGTCATCTGCTGAATAAATTTTAGTATAACTTATCTTTGCTGAGGGAAGAAATTTACAAGTGCCAAATGTGTACTGTTGGAGAGACTTTGCATTCAGATTTTAGAATTTAAAAGACAGAGAGCATGTGTGTCTGAGCTTGGTCCTACCAGCCCTCCTGGCCACTGTGGTTATTGGCAGGAATACATGGTACAGGTTTCCTGGAGAGGATGGGAGGGGAAAAGGAAATTCCTTATTTCTTCCTTTCTTTTTTCCTGGTAAAAGCATTCCATTTTTTTTTTCCTTTCCCACTCAACTCTATGGACCTTGTCCAAAAACACCAACATCTCAGCAGAGAAGTAAGTAGATAGGTGGTCTGAGATAACAGTGTGGTGAAGCGGAGGCTTCTCCTCTCCTGGTGAGAAAAAGTAATTGAGCAGCTCTTAAAGTTTCTGCCTCAGGATCTGTTTTTCTAAGAGACCCCTACAACATACTCTGTCAAAACTGGAATGCAAAGGAAAGAGTGAGTAAAAAGTCCTGTTCATCTTGCCTAACTTAAGCTGCTTATACCAGGTATCTAGTCTAATACAAAGTTTTCACAGCTGACAGAGGGAAACAAGGGTATACTCCAGAGGCTGTCATCCTATCCAAGGGTATTAAAACACAGGAATAAAATGTTCTCTGATATTGCCTGCTTGCACTAGCTAAAGAAAGAACCTAATGAGAATGTACAAAGTGCTTAGTTTCTAGTTGGTTAAATTTGAGTGGGATTAATGTAATTTCCAGTATTCTTTCAGATTCTCTAATTTGCTTGTCTTTATAATTAGGTATTAAGATGAAATTACTAAATTTTTCAAAAAACTACTTAACTTGCATTAAAAATTTATATCCATATCATAATCTTGATACAGGGGACAACTTTGGAGAAATAAATCTAACCCTGACTATAAAGGAGATAGGACACTGTTGGAACCTGCCCCAGAAGGCAAGAGTAACCCAGCTTCTTGTTAATAAATCCCTTGGGCCAGATTAGAGTGAAACGACACTGAATGATCTTTGCTTGTATAAATACATGTGTAGGGTTTATTTTAGAACAATCTGGTTGTAATGAAAAACAGGTATGTAGCCATTTTGGTTATTATCTATAGTGATATGGCAATATGAAAGAATAAAAATATCACTTCGGAAAATTTACAAGGGGAAGGAAGGAAGGAAGGAAGGAAGGAAGGAAGGAAGGAAGGAAGGAAGGAAGGAAGGAAGGAAGGAAGGAAGGAAGGAAGGAAGGAAGGAAGGAAGGAAGGAAGGAAGGAAGGAAGGAAGGAAGGAAGGAAGGAAGGAAGGAAGGAAGGAAGGAAGGAAGGAAAAGACATATAATCACCCATGTATCTATGACAAGTCTTGATTGTTGCAGTTTGTCTGTTGGTCCAAGTGATGGTCTTGACCTGTTCTGATCCATTGGGTGTGAGGGAAGAAGCCTGTGAAACACAGAGTCTGATGTATTAAAATACACTCAGCCTTGGTGGGAATGCCCAGGTACCTCCCCTGGGGAGGAGCTTTCAGTCCTCTGGTAGAAGGCCTCAGATATTAGTCTGGGGACACTTCAGGGGTCTTTAATGATTTATGACACCTTCTAAGACATGACAGCTGCCCCTCAGTCAGCGTAGTTAAGCCAGTTATGCCCCATCAGACCTTCCCTGGCAGCAGGTGGACAGAAGTTGTACAAAATTGAGTTGTGTAGGGGAGGGCCATTAGCATAAGAGTCCCCATCCTGCCTTGCAGGATTTGCCTCTTCACTGTGGCCTCCAGGTGAAGATGGTTCCCCCCTCTGTTGAAGGCAAACTAGTCCTTAGACATCCAAAAACTCCTCTCCTCCCTGGAGGGATGCAAACCTGGCTCAGCAAAGCACCCAGGAACCTCAACAAATGAACAAATATTTGGAGTCATTAGTCATTAATAGTCCAGTCTCTCCTAGACACCTAACTGGAAATATTCAATTCAATATTTATTTACCCTCAAGTATTTTTGGTGATTAAACCACATTTCTTTTGACATGGTTGCAAATGTAATACCTTGGAAAATAGGAAGGCCCTGAGATGTAATAGCTATGGTTATGGAAGACAACTCTAAAGCAGACTTTTATACGAACATAGCCTTCTGAAGAGAAGGAATTACTATTCTGATGAATCGCCCATCACACTCAAGATGCTCACAAAACTCATCAAGATACTAATTTAGATGTTTAAACGTTAGCATCACAGCTGACCATTAAATTATCCAATTTTATCGTAATATACCAGCTGTCTCATTATTAGCTTTTCTCCTAGATGTTTCTCATGAAAGCATACACTCCAGAAATGAATTTTTTCATGATTTGGTGCCATTAAGAGATGACAAAGACACTACTTGAATTTCTTCCAATTGTTAATCACTCTTAATGTTAAAAAAAAATTTAAAAATTACACAATCTGTTTTACTTCAATATCTAGTTCTTGGGTCATTATAACGGCATTTTTTTTAATGCCATTATAAAGACTACTTCTGTATTCAGTATTTTTCCTCTCCAGAGATACTCCACTTACTAAAATCAAAACACTTCTCTTGTCTTTGATCACCTAAAAATATTATTTCCTTAACTTTTCTCCTTATAGAATAGCTCTCCAGCTTGTGAATCATTTTTAATGCTCATTTTTTCCTTCTTTCCAGCCTTTGACATTTTTTTTCCCAGATGCACTTCTTGCCTAAGTTATCAGCTGAGAGCAGAGTTTTTGATGCATTCTGTCAAGTGAATGAATCTCCCCAAGCATTTTCAGAAGATTTATTATAAGTATTGCCATGTGAACTGCAAATCAGCAAAGCATGCATGGGTAATTAATGCCCATTTCATATGAAATATGAAGAGTAAACATCATTAATTTGCTTTGCATAAAAACCTTTAAAAATCAGCATAAATATTTAATACTCTTTCATGCATATAGAATTTCTTTAAACATATCACCTCTACATTTCAAGGAATATGACATTCAATATCATGCATACTGTGCATAAAAGGGTGACCAAATAATAAAACAGTGGCCACATTTTTTTTTTCTGCAATGTGTAGCAATTGATGATTTTTCTGAAATCCTAACTTCTAGAGGAAGAAACACTGCTGGTTTTCACAGAATTTGTTGATATTAAGAGTATTGAACTTCAGAAACTGTCAACAACTACCTTATAAAATTAAGATAGTATGTAGAAAATTGTAGCAGAAAAAAGTCTCACAGAAAGATGAATGAAAAAACAAAACCATGATTCCTTCAATTTTCCGAAGTCTAAAATTTTTCACTGCTTAGATGTTCTTTAAAAGAAATTCCAAAACTTTGGATATCTGTAGAATTGTTCTGAGGAAACTATTCCCCCACAGAACTACCTACTCCTTTTATGAGTATTAAGTATCACACTGAAACATTACAAATAGAATTGACTTCTACCTGTCTTGAGGGGCTGTGGGATAGGAACTATCTTTCCTTTCTCTCTGTTTACTACTTTTGATGCTCCCGCAGTACAAGCAACATCCTCAAAATGGAGAAACAAACTGGAAAATTAGTCAGAAGGACTTGTGCAAAATAAGAAAGAAAGAGAATTTAGAAATAATAAGAAATAGTAAGAAAGAAAGTACATTTTCTTGTTTTCTCTAAAGTCTAAAATTCAAAGGGATTTTTTGAAGTATGACCAGTTTTTCTACCTTTGGAGACAGCTGGGACAGAGCAGTTGTGCACATATTGAAATCTGCAGATTCTTCAAAACTCTTGGCCACATGTGAATTTTCTGCCTCCCAGGTTGAATAGGTATCCCATATGCTTAAATGCTTGTACTTCAAGCCTTTCTAACTTGATTTGAAGATACTCCTTTTTTTGAGTGTGGTAAAGAAATCACAGAAATCTTGGGCCTTGGTCTAACTGCAGCTATGTAAATAAAAGCTTGGATTGACAATGGACTGATGTATGTGGACTGCTAAGTTGAAAGACTGTAGAAAAGGAAAAAAACAACAAAGTATTAAAATACAGCTAGAAGACTAAGAATGTTTCGTAACCAAAACAAATAAAAATTGTTTTCAGTGATAGAAGCCATATTTTGCAGGAGTCTCTGCCTTCAGCTATTCCCCAGCTACAGGCAGTAGTTCATCAGAGATGTAAATTTCAAGCTTTATGGACACAATATGCAAACATATTAGGCTTGAATTTAATTGGAACCCATAAGAATAAAGTCCAAAATTGAGTAACATTCAGGGGTTTTCCAAGGTGTTAAAATGTTAATTTAATTTTCCAACATGGAAAATTAAATGATTGCACATTCAGACCTGTCTTACCATCTCTTGGCATATGCAAAGGGATCCAGTTCTGAGGAAATAAAACACCTTATACACCTGCTATGCTCACTTGCCATGCTGTATTCTGTGTCATTAATGCAGTTTTGTGAACAAGCCATCAGTACCCTTGTTTGACTATATTATACTGTTCTGCTGGATAGAAATGGGATATAGTGATGTTTACCTTTGGAAAAATCTTACAGAATTGGACAAGAATTTTCTGTATATTATAAATGGCTATAGAGACTCCCATCATATGCACAGCTATACTTCAGCCTCTGAGTTCTGCAGCACTTCAGGAACCACTCAGCTTTCTGGCTTCTAGTTCAGGAAATCTGCTGAGCTCTTTAAGTGCAGCCTTGTATTGGTATGGTGGTCATCTCTTATTCCAAATATTGCATTGCAGGATGATAAACAAAATACTGAGATGTTAAATGTAAATATAGGCCATTCTAGTCCACAGTATGAGACAGCTACAAGTATTTTTATTCAGTCATTTGCAAATGAAATTATTAATAAATGTAAATGTATTTCTAATTCTCTACTACAAGTTAATTTTAATTTTTTATAAGCATGTGTAATTCCTGTAATTGCATTTTTTCTTCTGCTTTTATTTTTGGTAAATGTCTGAGTATACTAACTGAACTGTGGAATTCAGAGATGTTGACTCTGTGCCTGGAGCACAAAACAGAGCCAGTAATTCAGTAATGGATGAAACTACCCTATATGAAAGATTCAATGGGAAAGACAATGTTTAAAATATTTATTTTTTGTTTCCAAAGGCTTTCAAAACAAAAAAAAAAAAAAAAAAAAAAAAGGAAAAGCAGCCATCTGAAGAATAGTATTTGTGAATAACCTGCTTTAGATGATATCCCAAAGGTCACCAATCCATTTTGGTGAGGATATAACAGAATATATGCTAGCTCTAAAAAAAACACTCTCTTCACCTCTCAAATTTCACACATTTTACTAGAGATTTTATTATTTTTTTAGCCCTCTGAAACATCTGGTGTAAGAAGTTGTTGGAGAAAGTATCCTGGTTTTGATAGACCTGTCATCTGCTCTGTTCTGACTCATTTTATGCTCCACCTGTTTTGTCATACTGAATCATATTTAGCATCTCTTTGAAATGTTGTTTAAAACCCATCCAAATACTAATCAAAATTTGCACAGTACACATAAATAAAAAACTGTAAAAATTATTTTTTGCAAGATCTAGAAGCCCTTTTGTCAGAACTGAAAGTTGCTAAATTTTTTCTTTCATATATTTTCAATAAAGATTGTTTTTCAAAGAAGATGTACCCATTCTAGCTGGTATGTGGAGACATTGATATGCTAATATTTTATTCTGAAGTAGGTAGAAACATAGTGTTAAACCAGAGAAAGAATAAAAAAAATCAGAGAGAGGTTTCTGTGCAATTACCTGGTAGAATGATGCTTCCATTTATTCTGAAGAGTTACTAACTCCTCAAGATATTCTAAGTTAATGGATTTCTCTTCAAAGTAGACTTCAACTAAGTCAGAATAAGCATATCAGAATTCAGCTCTGAATGTTTTGATCATTTTTTAAATGGAAGGGCATTCATTGTTGGAGGGTTACATTGAGTCATACAATGGAATAAAATGTCAGATCTGAACATGTGTATTTATAGACATTTTTATCCAGGGTGACACTATTTTTCATGCATCCTGTCTTGTAAATTCTTTCTGGTACTATCAATGTAAGTGCCTGGTATTTATTTTTGTGTCTTGCTATATCCAGTGTCATATGTCTACATTGTTCATACTCTGCACAAAGAAAGAAAGGAACATGAAGAATTTAAGTCAACCCAAAACAACAGGCACAGAAAAGAAAGCCAAGAAGGAATCCCTTAGTGTTTCTTATCATCAAGTAACAAATTATCACTTTGGCTTTTCCCCCTCATTAGTGAGGCTAAATAGCAGTACTTTGTTGCCAATGGGTAAGTAAGAATTTAGTCTCACTTTACATGAAGATGAAAAGTAAAACCACTTTGCCATGACCCAGGAGCTGCATCAGACTGAATAAAGAATGAGATAAATAATGCAAGCCACCTAAACTAGGATTTTTTTATTAACCACATTTAAATATTCTTTGATCTTGCTCTCTGACTCCTGCTCTCAGTACCATTTGAGAGACTGGCTGGGGGCAAAGCTAAAGATATCCCCCTGAACAAATAGATTGTTGTCTGTGATCATGGAATATATTAGGAGATATTCTACTAAAATGAAAACTTGCACATCCTTGCAGTCTCCAAAATGCTACTGGTTATGTGAAGAGCAGAGTGAACTGTAGCAGTTACAGTGCTGGATTGAAAAAAACAAAGTTGCAAATTGTTTGGGCTTCCTTAGACTGTCTAGTCATGAAGTGCTCTTTGCTCTGGTGGCTTAACATTTTCCTGGTATGTGTTGAAAACAGCTCAGTTTCTCACCTCTTTCTTAGTGGTTGTAACTTTGGTTCCTACTGTCAGAAGATCTATGCCATGGATCTCTTGCAGGTCAGACCTTTTCTTATTTGCATCAGTAGAAATGATAGCGGCATGTGATCAAACTCTTCCAGGACCTGGATCACCTCTCCTATTCTTCTATGCAGGAGGTGTGTTGATTTTATTTTATTTCTCTTATTTTCTTAAAGACCTGGAGTGCCTAGATCTAACACCATCTTACAATATCTGGAGGATGCTGTGGTAAATTCTTGATTAGAGCAAAATGTATAGTATAGCAACAGTTTCCTGCCTATCTTTATCCCCTCTGAGGTCATCTCCTATTTTCTGTTTCTGCATAGGATGGATTACCTAACCTGATCTTTTGAGAAATCCTTGTTACTCAGAAAGGAAGTAGCAGAGCAAAGCACCTTACCCAGGTTGTAATACTGTCTGCAAATTTATGAGTCATGACAGTGAAGGGGAGCAGGGAGGTTCTCTCTTATTCTGCACAGTTTTCCTGTACCATATTAGTAAGTATACAGAGATGATTGTCTCAGGAAATACTCTTACAGTGTGAAGGGTCATGTTTTTTTCTCATGTTACTTCTTTTTTAGTAGATATAATTTATATTTAGACTGCTAGACTGTTTCAGAGTTTATTGCATTGAAGTGTTTTATAAGAGAAGTGTTCCAGAGATGGAAAATCAGATAAATATCCATTGAAAGCTACAAGGACATTACCAGGATGTCCAGAAATGTGGTTAGAAGCATTAATGCTCAGTTAGAATTGAAATTGGTCAGAGGTGTCAAAACCAACAGGTTTTGACAGATTGTATCAAAAAGAGCGCCAGCAGCAGAGATAAAGAAGTAATCATCCTGCCCTACTCAGCATTTGTCAGGCTGCATCTGAAATTCTTACCTCACATTTGGTCTCTGCTACACAATAAAAGCTTCAAACAGACTGGAGGGTGTCCAGATAAGGGCCACAAAGATGATGAAAGGCCTCAGAAATCTGATGTAAGAAAAGCTAAGAGAACTGGGTTTGTTAAGTCTTGACAAAAGAGGGCTTAGTGGAGAGCTTCTCACCACGTTCCATTATTTCAGAGATGGCTCCAAAGAAGACAGAGACTCCCTTTTTCACAAGAAGTCACAAAGAAGAGACAAGGAATAATGGAAATAAGGGGGAGATTATTTGTGGGGAGATTCTGATTGGACAGGAGAGAAATTTTTTTCACATTGCAATGCCCAGCCATTGTAACAATTTCCCATGGAAGTGGTGGGCTTCCAAATGTTGTATACTTTTACAGTACAGCTGGACAGGTTTCTGGGCCATCTTTTCTAGACTGTGCTTTTGCCAAGGAAATTTAAACCAGTTGGTCCTTGAAGTCCTTTCCAACCTGGTATTTTATGATTGTAAGATTCTATAATAACAATGGCTCATATGAAATGTTGAAAGAAATGAAGCTGTCATTGTTTAAAATGTTTTATCCTCTTAGGGATAACTAGCTAGATAGAAAATAAGAAAGAGGCACGAGGAAAAAGAAACAAAAAGCAACACCAAAAATAATTTTTTCCTGGTCCTATTCAGTCTATTCATAAATTATCTGGAAAAGGGATAAGTAGTAAAGCAATATTGAATAGCTGGAAGATAAAATATAAGTGGAAATTCAGCGTCAAAAACTACAAAATAATGAATATGTGGGTAAAAACTAAATTATTTTATACAAAAAACTGAGACCTGAATTATCTATTATGATTCAGGAAAGAACTCTTGCTGTCATGGTGAATAGTTCTTTGTAAATGTTAGCTCAGTGCTTGTTGGCACTCAGTAAGGCATGCTAAGAATTATTATGAAAAGATTAAAGAACACAAGAGAAAACAGCATTATATCAGTGGATAATCCCATGATGAGTACACATCTACAACTTTCTGTGAAGGTCTAGTCAGGCTTCCACTTTCTTAACTTCAAAATATATTAAACTTGGGAAAGTGGTTTGGCAAGGATGATAGGAGATATAGAAAATTTTTAAATTACAAACAATTAAACAGGCAGGGAGTGTGTAGCCCAGAAAATAGAAGACTGAACAAACTTTTGTGATGAAGACTTGTAAAATCATGAATGGTATGAAAGCAGTGAATAGCACATGGATTGGGGGCAATTACTATTTCATCACATGAAGTCAACTGACAGGTTTTGAAGAAAGAACAGGAATTACTTTTCCATATGATAAATAATTACACTGTTGAAGTAATTGATACAAAACGTGGATGCCAAAACCCTCAAGGGAGATCAAAAGCAATGTCAGAAAAATTAATGCAAGAAAGAGTTATTCTGCACAAGGAGACAGAAATACATTAATCTTAGGAATCCCTTGCTTGCAGAAACCTACATTGTTAGCAGAGGTGATATATCTGACCAAAAATAAACCCAACAATCTATATTTTTCCTAATCTCATGTTTTTCCACTGATATCTGCTATGTTGCCACTGTGAGACAAAGGCGATTACAAGGCTATTTGGCTTAATCAGTACATACATCCCCATATTTTATAGTCTTAAATGCTCTCTCAATTCTTTCTGACACTGCCTGCATGACAAATCTCTCTCTTGGTGATTCAGTGTTTTTGGAGTGGTATCTGTATATAGTCTTTTCAAAAATGGATTGTGTAGCTCTATGACTATAGAGTAAAGGCTTTGTGAGGCATGCTGAGTTTGCAGAAGAGGTTAATGCATTTTTTCTTGGCTTAGTAAAAACCATTTGTTTTCTTATATCCTCTGCTTCCTTCCACCTACTCTCAGTATCCTGACGTGATTTTGAAATATAAATCTTCCCTAGATCTCTGTTTATTTTGAGCTTACAATATTTTCTATTATAGTTTCTGGCCCTCATATTATGGACAAACTCACTATTTTAGTATATAAGAAGTACCTTACATGACCTTTAATGATGGCCTTTAAGAGCCATTTCTTCTTTTCCTACAGGCTGATATGTTGAAGTTAATATAAATTAATTTTAGAGGGACAGAGGAATGAGAAAGATCTCTTGGACCCTGGGATTGCTTTATGGGTAACTTAGCATCAGTCAGCATTAGTTCTGCTGTCCCACAGGCAGAGCACAGAACCGTTACAGGTAGCCTTGTCTCTAATCCCATCTCTGGCCCCGTATCCAGCTGGTCCAGATTAGTCACCCTGGGTGAACCCGAGATGTGAGTGCTGACATTGATTGTCTGCCTGTGGGGATGGTCCCTGTCACTGTCCCCAGTGATGCCCTGCCCAGATCCTGCAGTTCTGCACCGATCAGTGTAGGCAGCATGCAGCCTGTGCTGGGGAAACCTGGGAACCTTGGGCTCTCAGCTCATCCTGCCTTGAAGACCAGCCCCACTCATGCTGCTCCCTGAAACCCAGGTTCAGTAAGATGAGAATTAACCTTGCCAAAATCCTTTAAATATATAGATATTTATTCTTATGTGAGTTGGAAGTTCAGTGCTCCTAACATTCTATAGTTTTAATACTCACTACTTTGGATATCAGGTGAACAGACTTTCATCTTGTTCAGGGTTTTGCTTAAAAGAATCACACTTACTCCATGAGACTTGTTTATTTAACGGCAATATTAACCCACAGTATTTAAGTTTAATAATTGTTGTCATAAGCTCACCCTCTAGAAATGCAGAATACAATACTTTCTTTTCTGCCTTTTCTGTTTAGTTTATGGTCACCCAGGTCTGAGAATGTATATGGAGAAGAAAAAGTATGATCATTATATGGCCTTTCAGATTTTGCCACAAACTAGAGCTGTAAGATAATAGGAAAGCTTAGTTTATAAAATTTATTTAGAAAGTGATAACTAACTGCTTAAAGATGACAGAGAGGTGATTGATACAGGCTAGAGATAATGTTCAAACCTGCTTTGAACATTAAAAGTAAAGGAAACTTAAGAAATCTGTAAAGAAAGGGATTGTATAAACACAAAGCTCAAAGCCAAATTAAAAAAAAATAAAGAAAAAAGAGGGTAGTAAATTCTACCAAGACTTTAAGAGTGACAAAAAATATAATTATAAAGAAGAAAGGGAAACCAGAAAGGAAGTTTGAAGTAGAACAGAATTCATAGGATTAAGGAAAACACTTTTTTCCCCTATTTTAAAGGAATGTAATGACCCCTATATAGTATACTATATTTAACAACACATACATTTAGAATATGTCCTTACTGGAGATTTCTGTAAGACTTTTTTCTATGTAGGTTACAGTACAATTAAAAATCCCTTTCTGTTCAGATAATTTACCTCTTCCCTTTTTTCCCCTTTCCTTCCCCATTTCTGTACCATTTTTCATTGTTTCCTGCAATTTTACATTCCTGATTTATATTTATTGATTATCAATATGGAAAGTATTGTTGTGAATACTCATGAATGTCAGTATTTTCCTAATAGAAAAAAACAATGCAGTTCAATTAACTTTATTTCCTTTTTATGTAAATAATCACTTTTTCAAAGACTTGAGGGTAATCAGGCAAAGAAAGAAAAAAAAGCAAAAGAAAGAAGAAACATTTTCAATTATACAACATATATGCTTAGATAATTTTCTTCTACATTATAGGGTTCAATTTAGTATTTACAAGCTGTTTTTAATAGAATTGTTTAAATGTCAGAAAGAGAATATTAACAATAGCAAATAAAGACTGTAAAGAGTGCAAAGCCAGAACATACACAGCATACACAGGGAAAGGATTCTTGAATTATTAAAAAGAAGAAAAACAAGAGGGTAAGCTAATTTGTGTCATATCCAGGTCACTGTTCTAATCATGATTTCAATCCCAGGTAACACTACCTCTTACTTTATTGACGTGGTAATTGTTTCTGTTCATGCCACAGAGAGAACAATAATGCCCAGCTAGAAATGTGAGCAGCCTAGAAGCAATGCTAACTACTTGCTGTCCACACAATTAAATAATTAAATGTAATTTCAGATACTCTAGTTTCCAAATGGTTTGGTCAGAGGTAAGACAATATTAACTACTCTACAAAATCAGATGAAGAGAAGAAAATTTTCCACTTTGGAACAATAACAGACAAAGTTGCTTTAATTCTTTTTACACTTACTGTACTTGCAAAGAAACACCAAAAAACTAAAAAACCCCCAAACCACTGTTCAACTGTCAGATATATTATATTTGCTCTAAATTAATAGTGCACTTCTTAATAAAAGATGTCTTTTTAGACATCTTGCAAATAAGCAGCAAATTAGACATGAATACTGGCTTGTCCTGGAGTAATTTGCAAGTGTTAACAGAAAAGCTGAAGTATGGTGAGTGCTAGAATTACACAGTAAAATATAGTAAGGAACATTTATCTGTCCCAAGGTGTACATTTTATTTTCTGCTAGTGAGAGGAATGTAATGTTCTTGTCATTGCCATTGTGAAAGTTTTTGATGGGACAAGTAACAAGAGCACTCCGTTTATTTTCACTGCTGTCTATAAATATATAGTATGATTGCTGGAAGTACACTGATGCAAATGATAATAATTATTCGAGCACTTTTCTCAGCATGCTCTTCAGCACTAGTTATATAATGCAATAATAATGACTTTAATGTCTCTTTGTGATAAGAGACAAGATGACAGATTTTGTGTGTGATAGAACATCCTCCATAATTGCATTGCCTCCTATATAAATCTAAGGCCTAGTTAAAAAAAATGAAATTTTTGAGGTGAATGAAATTGTGCTCCTAAAATGTAATTTTAAGGACAGAAAAAATTCCATGTTACTACTATTTGATAATTGATACAATTATTTTAGAATAATATTTTACATATAGGCAGAGCTGTGCAGGGAAATATTTTCCTGCACAAAGACACATCAGTGAATGAACCATCTCACAACCTTTCTGTGTTTTGTATTATCATCTTCTTCTCTCTGAAGGATAAGGTAAGTTATCAGTAATTTATTCAGGACATATGAGCAATTATGAGAAGAATTAGAATTACAATTAAATCTTTCCTCATCTTTTTTTGAAACATCAGACTATGTTTTTTTATTCTTGTTCTTCAGAAGATACAGTCAGAAACCAGATTTTAAAATGAATTTATGTGCATGTCATGCTAAGTGTATCATTCAATATCAAATTAAATGTTTTCAAATTTATGAAAAATAACTTGAGGCATGCACTGTAAACCAGAGCCAACATTTATTTCAGCAAGGTTTGTTCATGAACAAAGTATTGCTAGAACCACTGATTTCCCTGTTTTTCACTTTGGTGTTTGGGTTTTGGTTTTTTGTTTTTTGGTTGTTTTTTTTTTTTTTTTTTTTGGTTGGTTGGTTGTATTTGTGTGTATGGAAACTTACTAATAAATTTAATCATCTAATAATCAAAATAAGTCTCAGGAGATGGTGACAAATATCCACTAGGAAAATTTTAGTAATGAGATTTTTGTTCTCAGAAAATACCATTTTCCCCAAACCAGGCTTATTGCTGTGATGAATTGGTTTTAATGAAACACTCTAGGAAAGGTTTTGCAAATCTTGGGTAGAATATATTTTAAGGAAGAGACAAGTGATACCCCAGAATAATAAGTGAACAGGTAGTAAAGATATTTAACTGATGTAGAAGACCTGAATTAAATTCCTTCCCTGAGGGATTTAATACTTTCATACTTTATGTGTCCTATCAATTTAGTTATTCAGAGGCCAGAGTCACTGTGCAATGTATCTTTACCACCCAGGAATTTTTCTAAAATTCAAAACGCTCTGGTGAATTGGAAACAGTATTTCCTTCTCATTCCTCCCTGTGAGGAATGAAGGTAAATTTTCTTAGAAGATTAAAAATGACAGTAGACCATATTCTGATGGATTTAATATGTATTTTAAAACACAGAGGAATTTTAAAATTAAATCTGATCATATGAAACTTCTGCTAAGGAACTGATCATGCAGTGGTTTTTTGTGCAAACCACATATTTGTGCCTTGGCCTTAAAAAAGAAAAGAAGAAATCTCACTTTATCTTGTTGCGAGTAGTAGATAACTTTAGAATAAAACCTGTATGTTCCTGAAATCCTGTGACTTGGGTGAGATATGTCGTTTTTATAACCTGAAGTATATTTAATCAAAATAAATTTGTTTTGGCTGCAGGTAGCAGCACTACACTCCATCAATGTAATGAGGTCACAGTTGAACTTAATTAATTTTACATGGATATACTGTTTCCTTTGAAACTTCTGGTTCTACCAGTAAGTAAAAATAGAATTTATGGATGATAGATGCAAACTTTCCAAATGGGCTAAGCAATAAAGTTCAGTTGTAAATTGATCCCTTGGAGAGAAATTAAACTTTTAATTCTCAGACAAGTAGCAAGATTTACTAACAACCCCACCCAAAATAAGAAAAATCACCTTGAATAATAACCACAGGATAAAACCTTTAAAGATGAAGAATTTGCCTGAATTTCTGAAGTTTTAATCCACTGAGTAGAAGGCTTCATTCCCTCTGTATAGAATTAGTTTATTGGAAATGGAAGGCTTTAGTATGTCCTAGTTCAGTATGTCAGTTCCATACCGATTTAATTAAAGTCAGTAGGAATTTCGTTGTTCAAGAGTATCTCCTTTGTTTGGGCTTCTCTGTCATTGCAGTTGCAAAACATTCAGCAAGCAAAAAATAAGAAAAATATGCTCTAAACATGCAGAAAAAACAAAGGGATTTGGGAATTTGATTCAGACTCTCTAATTGTGGAGATCTCATCTGAGTTAGTTGCCGAGTTCCCTCTATAGCAAATAGAAACACACAGAAAATTTGAACAAGTGATTTAAGTGACCTATTCTTGGTATGTTCTTCATCAGGTGAACTGCACCCTATATGCGCCTAATCTCCTTCATTTTAACTCTACTGGAATCTAGACTGCTGTAGTAGATGTTGCCATTGGGAAAACATTTCAGAGAGCTCTCCAATCAGAAGAGATCTACCTGGTTGCTTTTGGAGATGGTCATTGAACCGTAACGTTTTAACTTGCAAGTTTGGATTTAGAGGTGTAAATCTCTAAATCTGGTTAGCATCATGTCCCTCACCTGAATGAAACTCCTGTTAGAATTTTGTCTAACTCAGAATTTCTGAGCAGATGATTTAGAACTAGAGTATGGCTAGACAGGAATGGATTTTTCTATCACCCTTAGTCCTGTCCAACTTTTAGATTCATTCACTTCTAATTAGTCTTAAATAGAGTTTAGAGTGAATGGACTGGCTGTAAGTCATCTGGCTGTTAATGGCTTACAGAAGAAAAGTACTGTTAAGGGTAAGATTCAAAACTCAATTTCCTCTAAAGCTTTTATAATATTACCTCCTCATTGTAATGCCTTATCTTGCACCTTCATTTTTCTCCATTGGATTCCTGCCTCTGCTGATTCAGTAATTGAAGTATGTCATTATCCCATGCCAGAGGGGTTGGAACAAGATGATTTTTAAGGTCCCTTCCAGTCTATGCCACTCATCCAGCGAGTGGCTGGACACTGGAACAGGCTAAACCTGTCTGAGCTCAAGAGTGTTGGAAAATGCTCTCAGGCACATGGTGTGGTTCTCGGAGTGTCCTGTGTAATGCTAGGAGTTGGACTTGATGATCCCAGTGGGTCCTTCCAACTCAGCATATTCTATGATTCTCTTATATTAACAATACATTGAGATTGTTAATCTCAAATTGATTGATTGATAAAAGTTCATTACCAAACAAAAAAATTGCAAAGAAAATGTGATTTTAAAGCATTTTTGCACTCTTTTCAAGCTTGAAAATGGGCATACTTGGGAAATTTCCCCCCCCCTTTTTTTTTTTCTTTTCCTTTTTAAAGATTAATATCATATTTGTGAAAAATCTCAAGATTAACAAGACTAGACATTTTGCCTACCAAAATTACTTCATAGTTTACATCTGTCCTTTTCTTCAAAAATTATCTGTGTTTTAAAATAATTAATTAATAACTTTTAACTCATGTAAAATAGGAAATACATAACTACCTGATACTTTAGCAACTAAGAGTTATGCTGAAAATATTGACTTGAATTACAATTAGGTGAAATATGGTGGTTCATTAAGTAAAATGGTCATTTTAATCAACTGAAAGAATGTATGAAAACACTGTGATATAACTTGGATTATGTGCACAGCTAGTAGATGATGACAGTGATGTCATAGGGCAAATCTTAAATGCCATCAGGTTTATGAGCTATAAATACAAGAAAGGAAAAAAAGATCCTTTAAATAAAAAAAGATCCTTTAAAGAAGAAATCTCACTGTTTTTTTTTCTCGTATGAGTAATGGAAAATTCTATTAGTATCTATAATTTCTGACTTTGATAAACCAGAGTGCCATACTTCTTTGATCCAAGATCCCTGCAGGAGAGGAAGGAAGAGCTCATAAAAAGAGATTACCTCGACTTTATGACTAGATAATTATAGAAGAACAGGAAAATATCTGTTTCTCTTGTATGCTTCACTTGTCCTCTAGTCCATGATCTATTTGGGAGGAAATATGAAATAAATCCACAGAAGGAAATTTAAATCCATTATTTTCACATGGGACAATCCATTGTTTAGCCAGTCTGCTCAATTCCTTGAAACTAGAACATTGCTCTAGGTTTCTAGAATGTGCTGGAAAACCAGGATCTCAATAGTAGCGCATACTAAAATCTAAAGAAAGCATACCATTGTTTGTATCATCTGATCAGAATGATGAGTTTAAAAAAAAAAATCCTCCCCTTGTCTTCATTCATCCCTGGAAGCAGGGCCATGAGAATGGTGAAGGACTGTGAGGGGAAGCCTTGTGAGGAGCAGCTGAAGTCACTTGGTCTGTTCAGCCTGGAGGAGACTGAGGGAGACCTTATCGTGGTGTTCAGCATCTTTCTGAGAAGAAATGGAGGGGCAGGTACCGCTATCTTCGCTCTCATGACCAGTGACAGGACTCAAGAAAATGGCATGAAGCTGAGTCAGGGGAGGTTTTTGTTGGATATTAGGAAAATGTTTTTCACCCAGAGGGTGTTTGAGCACTGGCATGGGCTTCTCAGGGAAGCGGTCACAGCACTGTGCTTGACAGAGTTCACAAAACATTTGGACAATGCTCTGCAGCACTTAGTGTGATTCTTGTGATGTCCTGCACAGGACCAGGATTTGGACTCAATGATTTCTGTGGGTCCTTCCCAAATCAGCATATTCTATGAAAGAATATATGAAAGAGAAAATGTGAGACATTGGCCAGATCGCTCATTTTAAGATGACTGAATATCCACATTCCAAACCAGTTTATTTTCAAATCTAATGGAGGGATATAAGGCAGCACCTTTGAGGCATACATTTTAGATTTTTGTAGCTAAACAGAGACTAAGGGAGTAAAAACATTTGATAAGTATATCTATCAGCTGGAGAAAAGGTACACTTCTTGTTAGCTACTTAAAGGAAAATAAATGCAGAACCAAGCTGCAGCCCACCCAACACTGTAGAGGATGATGGGGCTCAGAAACTATGGCAGATCCTCAGCAGTTCTCTACTTATTTTTCTCTACCCATGTATGATCTTACAGTTTCTGACAAAGAACTCATACATGCAGAACGATAGATGAAGCACTCCACAGTATCTGAGGACAGACGTGTGAGATTGTGGGATTGCTTCCTCCTGACTTTTCAGCATGTGTGGGGTTTACTGATTACACAAGATATTTTTATTTGATGTAAAAGCTAGTTATTACTGTTATTTAGGCCTTAATTATTCATTTCCTCTTATCCTCCTCTCTTTATCTTAACCTTTTAATTAATGTTTTCATTATTCCTTCATTTAGAAAAATCACTTAATATTCCAGTCTGTAATATAGCAACTATAAATATATTCCTTTATTTATCCAACCACAAAGGAAGACTCTAATTTGATACAAAAATCAGCAGCAAATTAGGAGCTTTCACTGTCATCAAAGGAACAGGAATGGAAAGGCAAATAAAGCACCTCATTGTTACTATTCTTTCCCAGCAGATAAGACATCTAAACTCTATTTAATATTTAATAGTTTATTCAAAGTACAGTACCAGTAGAAGAGATTAAGAACACCCAGCTATGCTAAATAAAGTGGGTATTAGGGTATTTTCTTTAGATATGGATTTAAATGTCTTCATGCAAAGAAAGAATGGGAATACTGGTCTTCCACAGAGAAGGAGAATAATAAGTAAATAGGATAAATAATAAAAGAGGATGTTATAACATCTTCTCTTCTATTAGTATTCCCTTGCTTCCTAACTTTTTTGAAAGAAACCAAATCTTCAATCTTTCATGAACTCTGAAATAATTTTATTTTATTAAATATATGTTTGTGTGGAAAATTGCCTTTTAATTCTAGGTCAATGCAAACCAAATTTTATCATTTTTTATCATTTTTCTCAGCTTGTCTTGTAAGATTTCAAGTCAGGCAGATGCACATCTGCTACCACCACAGACATGCAGCTGATTGTCCCTTATCTTCTTTCTCTAAATAGATCCTTTCTGGTTTCTAGCATTTTTCCCCAGCTAATGTGTTCTTTGAGCACGTGATTGTTTTCCTTTGAAAGACCAAGTCTTTGTCTATGATGTGTTGTGGATACACTAACTTTACAGTATTACTGCTTTCAGCAATGCAAAGGCTTGTCTTAGTAAGCCTGTGATTACTGATAACTAGAGTAAAGCAATACCCTCGAATTTGTATTGTTTCATTTTCGGAGGAAAAAGGTTTGACTAAGACAAAAAGATTATTAAAATCTATTGAAACTCTCTATTTAGAGGCTTTATTATTGTTATGGGAACTGGGAAATTCTTGGCATTTACATGGGGATGTACCCATTCCTCCCTCCAAGGTTCTTCTGACAACGTTTTTCAGGCATTCTTAATAGATATACACAATTATTCCAGACAGGGTGTGTGGGAGAAGAGAGACAACTTTCTGGCTGGTTGGTTTGCTGATTTATATTAGTTTTTTGTTGAATTGTTAGATTTATTTTTTTTTTGCAACATCCCATTTTTATTACACCAAAGTAATAATACAGTGAGTAAACCCTGCCATAATCTGAGCAATTTCTAGAATGCATAGCAATTATTGTAAATCACAGAACTGCCTGATGTCCTTCACAGACCCAAGATAAACCAAGATACACACTTCCATTTGAAAGTGCTTATCACCTTACTTCCTCTGGTTCTCAGCACATCTGCTAGGAAAATTAAAGCCCCACTGTTCACCTACAACACAAAGGGAAGCAAATTGCCCGTTACAGAGATCAGCCATGAGGGTGGCACAGCCTGAAATGAAAATAATTAAAAGTTGGCCTTCTACAACGAATTTATTAATTTTTAAATCATTGTTATAATAGCTGAATAAAAAGAAGACCTGGCTATGTTTGATGTCAATTTAAAACTATGATTTTTCTGCAGTGGATAATAGGTGAGTTGGAGCAAAATTTTATTGTATAACTGCAGTCATTTGTTTAATTTGAAACTCTTGAGGATTGTCAAAGTATTTCAGAACAGCTAAAGGGACAATGATAAAGCCAGTATATAACCAGTGGCAGTACTGCTTGTTGGAGAAATGACAGTCCCACAGGTGCAATAGCTGGATATTGGACCTATCACTCCTGAGGTAGTTCAAGCCAACTGGGTCAATTACAGAGCACTGCTTTTGTTCCTCTGCCTAATATATCCATTCATTGTAGTCATCTGCCCAATAATTACTAAATGTTAAGATTCCACTGAACTTTTCAGTGCTATCCACTGTCCAATTAGATGCAGCTGAGTAGAAATTTATTTCCAATCTATCCTGCCTTGTTTTCCATCTAATACACCAGTTTACTTCACCTACAGAGTTGAGAAAGAGAAGCCCTGTATGAGGTGCTTCCACAGAAATGACAGGCAAGAATCCTTGCTCTGATCCTCCCTGCTCTGTATGGGGTCCTCAGTGGCCCTGGTTTGAGTTTCAAAGAGTGGTTCCCCTCAGCTTAACCAAGGTAGATGAAATTACCAGAGAGCCAGGCTGCTCAGAAAATGTGATTAAACTATGGGTTAGCAGTAGGAGGGTCGTTTGTGCAAGAGACAAGGCTTCCAGACAGACTAGAATAAAGTTTTACAACTTAGATGCAGGTTTGAAATGTATGTCTACAATTTAGGCTTCTTGCCATATAATTTTCATGTGTGTCACACATCTGTATGCACATATGTCTGCACAACTAAACATGTATGAACATTAATGCTCACTAGACACCTGTGCTTGTACTTTCCATTGGCTAATTCTGCAGGGTGAGAAGAGAAAGAGATTATTTGTTTAAAAAATTAAAGAAATTGAAAACTTTAATAATGTGCAAAATTAGATTGACACATTTGTATTCAGTTTACTTTTCTAGAAGTAGTTCTACATAAGGAGACTGATTATGGGAAAAAAATCATTTTATACATCCATGACAAAACATGTCCTTCACTATTTTTTTAACTTATCCCGAGGCGTATTCTCAGTGACTGATCTTTTTTTTTGCTCACTGCCTACTTTTTTACTCTAAGTATTCAATAATTACAGTGATAGAGGATTGTTTAGCTAGTAGTCATATCAATGAGGGAATACATAAAGAAAGGTCATTCACTTTTTAAAATCTGCCCCTATAGTCTAAACAACCATAGGCTTTATTGTGACTGCTACAGCTCAAAGTTCCTATCAGGCACTTTGTAATAGAGTGGTTTTCTTTGAAATTCTTTAAAAATATCACTTGTATTTGATTTCAGATGCATTAACAGATAACTTAGTTGTTCATCTAACCATTCCACTAACATGGGGAGGGGAAGAGAGGAAAAGAGGTGAATCACAGTAATATAAAATCAATCTGTATCATAGTTCCAAAAGATCTAGCACTACATCACTACATAAGTCTGCCCCTTTTTCTTCAGAAGTTACAAACACACAATATTTAATGCACTAGGTATTTTTTAATCTCAGTTAATTGTGCCTGTTTCAGGTTACATTTCAGAATGTCATTCAGCTTTGATCTAGAGATACCAAATGCTTACTTTTTTATTTTTTCTACAATAGAAAGTGTGCTGTGTGTAGAACTTATTTTCAATGGAATCAGTCCATTATCTCCTTTAAGAAAAATAAAATAGGCTAACTCTCCAGTCTCTCAAATTAATTAATTTTCTCTTAATTTCAAAATAAATTTGTGACTTATCTACATATCCCGCATTTTTAAATGACCTTTTAAAATATAACAAAAAAATGGATGCAATGTTTCAGCACTATTCTGACTAATGCCTTGTAGAGAATAATATCATTTCTCTATTTCTATTTTTACTTTTCTGTTTGTAGAACAAGAACAGAAAAAAAAACCCAAAACCTAGGGGTATTCCTTGCTTTTTTCTTTTTCTATTTCATATCTTTATGGCATTACATTGGAGTACAAGTGAACTTGTTTATTCAATCAAGTTTTATTAAAGAATATAAAATTAAAAAATATATCCACAGAATCTACCCATAAACCCTAAATTAAAAGACATTTTCCCACTGAAGACATTGTGCCAGACATCTCTCATTAATGGGTAGTAACTGCATTAACTTTAGAAATTTCTAAACTTGTTCTATTGATATCACATAAGGCTAACCTTTGAAGTATTGATTTATTTAGAAGTCAAATATCTTATACTAGTTTGACTTACACCTTGACTTCACAAAACTTATTTAATCAAAGAGCAAATTCAGGTTCACTATGTTGAAAAGATGAGCTTTGCACAGGATCATTTATATTTTGATTCATTGCTATACATTCTTATCTTTTAATTCACAGAATCCTAGAATGGTTTGGGTTGCAAAGCACCCTAAAGATCGTCTAGGCTCCTACCCCCTCTAAAACAGGCAGGGACAAATGTCATTAAACCATGCTGCTAAAGTCCCATCCCACCTGGCCTTGAGTACTTCTGGGGACGGAGAATCCTCAGCTTCATTGGGCAGCCTGTTCCAGTGCCTCGCCAGCCACACAGTGAAGAATTTCTTCCTAATTTTCAATCTAACCCTACCCTCTTTCAGGTTAAAGCCATTCCTTCTTGTCCTGTCACTTCATTTCATTGTAAAACATCCCTCTCTAACTCTCTTGTAGGCCCCATTAAGGTACTGAAAGGTGGTTTTAGGTCTGCCCAAAGGCTCCTCTTCTCTGAGCAGAACACCTCAGCTCTCTCAGCCTTCCTTCACAGGTGAGGTGCTCCAGCCCTGTGACCAGCTTAGTGGTTCTCCTCTGGACTCACTCTAACAGGTCCATATCCTTATACTAGAGGCCCCAGTTTGTTATCCTGTTAGTTGCACAACAGCTTTTTCTTAATTTTACCTAAGTTTTATGTGCTATTTTACTTGTAAATATTTGGGTCCTCACATCTAACCTTTCTAATTGGTATAGCATCTGTATTCTTCTAGTTACTCTGTAATTTAAACAGATTAACCACCAACGAATCTAGGAAAAAAGATTCAGCTCTGATGTCTGTTGTTCTGTATTCTGTTTGGTATGGGAAATAAAGTCTAATCCTTATGAAATAAAGAATATAATTTCTTTCCCACTTACTTATTACCAGGTGAATGAGGATTTCTCTCACCACTTCAATACACTTCAATAGATAAAGTATTCTTTTATGGAAAAGCAGTGGTTAAAATCCCTGATATAGAGACTACATTCAAAGACTGCAGATGAAATTGAGACACATTATTAAAAAGGTACAAGTGTCCCCTGGAGTATCTCTGTGCTCTTAGGTGGAAAGGAGAACCAGTTTGTCCTCCAGAAGTTTTTTTGTATCTGTGCCTTAAAAACTACTTTTCAGACTAATTTGTTTTACAAATTTGAGCTAAATTGAAGTTACCAAGTTTGAACTAATAGTTGAGTGTCCAAACTCACTATTTAGTAGCTGTATTCTCAAAGGAAAATGTATCTTGCTGGACCCAGGAATTTTCTACCATCATGTTGTTGGTTTGTTTTCATTTCATGGCCTACTGCAATTTTATTATTGCCCAACATTAATAATAATTAATTGAATTCTTACAGCAGCATCTTTATTCTATTCTAGTTATATGGCTCAACTCTACCTGTGTTAACTCTCCCATATGTTACCTTCTCTTCTCCTGGGATCTTCAGCTCTTAAGCATATGCCAGAATTTTCACTCTACACATGTTTATCTTTCAATCTTCCCTTCTGTTTGTTGCTGGCAAAAGGTCATAATCATCTCATTAAGAAATGATGAGCAATCACACCACTATATATCAAAGAAAAAGAACCTTTTTGTGAAATCAAAGAAGGGTGAACCTATTAATGAACTAATATATAGAACACTTGGAACTGAGGTGATATTCACTCAGAGTCACAGGCAGCAGTTCTATAAACTAAAGAAAAAAGAACAAATCCATGCACATCTCGTTGTATAATGTTTGGGCTTTTTTCTCTTTTACTTAGATATGAATTCTTAAAAACTTAAGTTTTTTGTTTTTGTGTTTCATTTCACCCACAATTGTTCATCTGATAGGGTTTGGTACCTTCTCTACATTAATTTCATTAATTTCTGTTTATACTTTTTCCTCTATTTTTTTGACCACTATCGTAACTTGTTTCATTGCTCCCAGGTAGACCTAATTTCTTGGTATTCTTTTAATTATTTTCCTTTTTTCCCCCTTTTTTTGAGGGGTGGTGGGAGAGTGAGGAGAGGAGGATGGGGGAAGGTGTATCTGGCTCAATAAAAATTATTGACAGCTCCTTTAAAACATCTGCAAAGTACTCATGCATCCAAATTTCAATTAAGTATGGCCTAATGCATATTATTATTTCTAATAAGTAATTCCAGTTTGAACCTTAGTGGAACTGCTTGAAAGGGCCCTTCCTTTCATTGTTTTTCATAAATTTCAGATAGTTTGAATTGTTTCCCATTTTTTTAAATTTTTTAGTTCATGAAAGTTGATGGAAAGTGCCAAAATCCCCATAACAGTGTGAAAAATTTTCAATTTTACAGTAGCTTATTGTTAATCATTATCTCAAAAGAATCTGTAAAAATTGCATGTCTTTTGTAGACTGGTTTCACATATCAAGTTGGGTTTTTTCACCCAGATTACCTTGCAAAACACTCAATTCAAAAGTAGTCTGAACTCAAATAAATTATTCCTAAAAACTGTTTTGCTATAAAAGAAAAATGGCTCAAAACCAGTTTTGTCTATTGCTTTCTGATACACTCTGAGGAGGCAAGGATGTATAAGCTGTTGTGCTCTATTTGACCCACAGAACAGCTCAAAATCTTACCAGTAATCTGTGCATCTTTATTAGGCTGGAAGGTTTTTTTTTTTACTCCCCTTGAGTAGATTTACACATATTGGTTTTGTAATTCCCACACAGTATTTCTTATCACAGGTACACCTTCCATTGAAGAACTGCATACTCAGCACACTTCCATCTATCACCCACAGACTTGAGAAGATAGAGTAGGAAAGAGACTCCTTTCCTCCTTGCCTCTATGCCTGCTGTATTTAATTCTTTTTATGATTTATGGGTTTTCATTTTTTAAAAATGACTTGGCAAAAACCTGCCAGTTGCATCAAATGCAGCTGTCCCTATGACTTCAAAGAAATTTACTTCCACACCTACAAAAATTAAATAAAAAACCCAAGCAAATGCTAACACAAAAGCTTCCATACTTGGAAAAGGAAGTTGTCTCAGCATAGAGATTTTATATGTGGCACCACTTTAGCATTGTTTCCCATCCCCTGTAACTGGGAAAGGGAAATATGACACTTGGTTCTCTCTTGTTCTAGTACATAACCTAGATTCACTCTGTTTAATTTCAGATATTTAAGCGAGGTGCATTTGAGAGGGCTCTGCTGTAATGTTTTCTACTGTGAACTGAGAGCAGAGATACGTCATAAGCCACCCACATTGCAACAAGAGACTTGTAGAGTTGGCTTGATTAGAGAAGCAATCTGAGATGTGTGTACTTCCAAATTGCCTATACAGATCTATTAAGTTTGGATTACATGAATCTGTGTTGGGAATCACTCATGACTTGGCATTTCCAGATGCTGTTATTACTGAAATCCCAGCCTTTAGCTGTTTTTAATTTCATTATATTACAAGCCAAAGTCTAAAAGCTTATTTGGAAAATGACAAAATACTACCAGGCTCTAAAAAAAATATTAAGAGAAAAATCTTTGAATGCTCTGTAATGGTCTTACAATTCCATATTATAGCTGATAATAACACAAAAATAGGTATCGCTTTTTAAAAATGTAATTTTTATTCCAGAAGATAAAATAGGGAAAAGAAAAAAATTGTGGATTTTGTTTCAATATTTTATAAGTGATAAAAATATTGTTGATTAAACTATTTGTCAAATATATTAATTAAAATAAAATTACTAGTGGATGGATGTTGTTAGTCAATATCAAAGACAATAGCAAATGGAACTTACAACCAGTACAAATATTCCGACGCTGAAATATTTAATTTTTGATGCCTTCAAAGTGGTTGTGATGAGGACAGCAGTATCAGTTGGTTTGATTTTTCCCATATTAAATTATAGTTTAATATGAATACTTGAACACTTTTAAGCCAGATTTACCTTAGTGAGAGATGCAGCTACTCACCTCCTGAAAGGACTTCAGCAAAGGCTCTGAGGGTGTGCCCATGTACACACAGCTGAAGCGACTGAATTGTTTTCATTGTGTCTGAGAAAACTGAAAAATATCCTTGAGGAGATTAATACATTAATTACCTTATGTTGAAATGTCAAGATTGAATGTTACTCCAAAACATTTCTTTTTCCTGCATGCTTCCTTCCTTTATTGCTTTCTTGGATATTTGCATATCTACTTTATAGGTGCCTAACTTTTTATACGATGTTTCAAAATTCAAATTCTAAGATAAGCCAGTTAAAGACAAGCATCCTTGTGGTTTTAGTCCAGCCAAACGTACCTGGGTAAACAGAAACAAATAAAAGAGACCACCAATATAATTTTGTGGCCTTTGCTTTTCTCTTATGACTTATAGCAAAAAAATAAGACACTCTCAAAATGAGGAGATGACTTCTACAACTTCTACAGACATATGCAAGGGAACCATTTGAGAAAACATCTGCACAATGTACCCCTGTGTATTAGCACAGGGTTATATCAAAACCCTCTTGTCCTACTGTAATGAAATGTTTATTCCATTCATAAAGAAGTTTACCCTATCATTATGTACTTTAGGAAAGTGAGGACAGAAGTGCATCTGCTATTTGTGTGTTGTTGCAAATAAAAGTTCTCATTACTTTAACAGCATTCACAGGAAAAATTATGTCACAGTATCAGCTTCTATATTGGCTGAGAAGATGCAAATGTTGGTAATAATAAGGCTTAGTCCTGAGTTGGCAAAAATGAATGCACCCAATATAATAACACTAGAGAAAAGCACCAGGAAAAGGGAATGCTGTTATCATAATAAAACAGACACTTTAAAAATACTCTACTCAAAGCCTTGATTTGTCTATACAATTGTGACCTGCTGACAATGTGAATCAGTTTTTCATATATTTTGTGTTAGAAGATTGTGTCAGGAGGTACTAAAGCTCTGCATCAAGCTCTCATCCTTAGAGGTTAAGAAAAAGGATGAGCTATTGCTGAAAGGGGATGCTTGACACTGCTAATGAAACACAGTAAATCCAGTACATTCAGAAACATTATTTTTATTGTTTCTGACCACTTATTTTTGTTTCTCATGTGCAATCTTAGAAAATGACCCTTTCATTTTGACTGCATTCATTTATTCTTTTCTATTTTCATCTGTCCTGAACACATCCTGAGAAGCAGTTCTGCTTTGTACCCTGTCAGCCAGACCTTTAATAAACACATTCCTCAGAAAATAGAACCTTAGACAGAGGATGACCAACCTTTATCCCATAAATGTCTTGAGAAATACATTCCTCAGAAAATAGAACCTTAGACAGAAGATGACCAACCTTTATCCCATAAATGTCTTGAGGTTGTAATTTTCATTCCATTGCAGCACAAAGAAAGGTAATAGGTTTGAAAAATTCTGAACATTGAGGAGACTATTACATCTGAAAAATATCTAAGGTAACATTTTCAATTTTTTGTGTGTCTGTGTGCATACCAGAGTCTGCTCATCAAGGAGGAAAATGCACAGAACTGTGTTTTCCCTGGTTTTCTCACCCCTCAACTGTCGCTGATTGTTTAAAGAAAAGTTTTGAAAGTGTTTCAAGGCCAAGTATCTCCATTTCCATGGAATGCTCATCTAGTTGACAAAGCATGACTGTGTCTCTTCAGCCTTGGAAGATTTTGACATTTGAGTCTTTATATTAAAAACAATAGCTCAGTTTCCAAAAGAAAGCTAAAGAGTGCTCATGCTAGCATCTGCTCCAAATACACAACGGAAAACACTTGAAAAATAAAATTTTCTTACCTCCTCAGCACTGAGTACTCTGCCATCATATAAATCAAAGGAACACCTTTTACAGTGTCCTGTAGGAGTGACTTGCATGCAATACTACATGGGATGAATTTAGGCTTCAGAAGTTATCAGTCAGTTATGATAGTAGTTACATTTTAGGCTTGCAGGTCTTTACTTTTGGCTCTAATACTAAGTATCAGATGTCTCTGACTTATGTTTTATGTTCCTGTTACAGTCTGTCAAGCTCTGCTCAGTGGAATTGAAAGGGTGATACACTCACTGTGTCACCACCATATGTGGGACATGCATGCCTATCCATAGTTTTCTCACATCATCTTTAGCTGCTTTGCTCTCCTGGCACCTAGCTACTACTCTAGAAAGGCACAAGACTCCCTGACAGCACTGTGCAGAATCTTGAGATGCTCAAGGGCAATCTAGATAGCACTTGATACTAATTTTCAGAGCAGCTAAACCTTGCCTGAATTCCCACTTTAGCACAAACTGAAGCACTCTCTAGTTGTATTGCCTGTGCTGATGAAACTCAGATTATAGAGGAAGCTCAGACTCTGAGCTCAGTGGTCAATACCTGTCTGTAGACATGCCAAGATAGATGTGTAAATATGGAGATGAATCACATCAAAGACTCAATTCAACACACATTAGCATTTACTGAACACCTAAAATAGCCAAAGCATCTGCACTGAGCTGACATATATGATAGCTCATTGAGAGAAAGCCTGCACTCCTCCGAGGAGCAGCTTGAGGCCAGGGGGGATACCTTAAGGCATCTCAGGTAAGCACTAGATGCTGGCACACAGATATAGAAATCAAGCTGTCACTTCTGTTATGCTCAAAGAGATGAGTTCTCATCTCACTGCCTTGCTCAGAGGATGAATACTTCACCCAAACTTTGAAGATGTAAAATAGGACAAAATAGTACACTACATTAAATCAATGTGCCAGGGCTGCTGGGAATAGACAAACTTCTAACTTGGTGCTTAAAATGCAAGTCCTCTTGAACAGTTGAAATAATTCCTTACAGTGTATTTCAGTTAAAGTGTTTGCTACTTAGCAGCAGCGTTAGCTAGCAATATGCAAACCTGCAACTTCAACCTGTAAGCCTCTACTTGTTTTTACAAGCAGCAGAATAAATGACTGAATGCATTATAAATGATTCAACGTTTCTTCATTCAGAACAATGTTTTCTAAGCACCTGTTCAAAGTACTCTCATCAGAAAAAAATTGAGAGTTGAAATTCGGCATTTAAAATTCACTTTGTAATGAAACTAAAATGCAAATATAGCAGAAATCACTGAAACATTCAGATAGAACATATCAGAAAAATTATGCAAGTTAGCAATCTGTTAAGAATAGCAATCTGTATAAGAATAAAAGTATTTTTCTCATCCATAATGTGAAAAACAGAGCTGTATAACTTTATATTTGTTTGTGAGCTGAAATCCTTGAATCTCACCATCTCAGAATGCAGATGACATTTTTATCTTATCTGCTGGTTCAGTCTGGTACAGAGAGGGAAAAGGAAATAGCAATGCTGGCTGCACAAGTACTTTTGCATGTTTTAACTCAGAAAACTGTAAACTATGACATGTTGCAAATAACTATCAAATAGTTTCCTAAAAATATTTCTCACACTATTAAAATAAAGCATAAAACTAATTTCTTCAAATTTTATCTCACTGGGCAACTACTAGTTATATAAAAACTATATGAACCTACTCTAGAGGAAACGAGGGTGCCAAATATGTTTATTTCCACTTTAAGTTTCACTAGACATCTCCTTTAAACTCAAATTATTTCAGTAATGGAGCTAAACATGCTTAGCTCCTCAAACTCCAGCTCTGAAGAAGAGTGGTCTAAATAAAGTTAGTTTCAGCTGGCTAATTAATTTAAAGATTGATTGTTTTGCATTGCTTTTCTCCCTAAATTACACAGAAGAGAGGAATGTACAAAGAAACTAATGTCTGCAAGAAGATGGTGAGAAGCACAGTATAGGGAAGGTGGCAATCAGCTTTCAACATGGCTCTGACAAGGCACATTAATTATGAAAATAAACACTCTGCATATTAAGCTGATGATTTCTTTGTGGCAGAGGTATCTCCACTTATGCCAAACTGCAAGGTATTTTTGTGATGCACGCCACTGCTCCCAGGTTCATTGCTTTGAACCAGGAGGTGAAATGAACCAGAAGGTAAAGTATTAGTCATGGACTAGCCATCAAATTCATGTGTTTGAGTACTTTAATGCAATCTTCCCAAAGCAGCAGTTAGGGGCAGAAAATTTGCAATGAAGCCCCAGCCAGAAATCAAAGGTTTGTCACTGCTGTCAGGAGGCCAAGTTTTGCTCATACTGTACCTCTCCTTGGATGTCCCGCTAAGAGAGTGGCAGCTTTTTACATTCTTCTCAGTGGACTGTGTCCCAGTTGCATCCTGGGACATCCCAGTTTGAACCCTGATACTGAAAAATGGAAATAAATGACCATAAGATTAAGTGTTGTCTCGAGTTTCTGATTAAGTTCTGTCTCGAATTCCCTTTCCACACTTTTACATCTCATCCTTTATTGATATTTAGTCAGGTGTTAGGTTAATTTTGCATCAAAACAGTAACTTCAAATAGTTCTTTAAAAAGAATAAAATGAAGGAGAAAGAGAAGACTGATTTTCTCTGTCCACTGCCACTGGGCTCACTGCCCATTTCTTGTCTTTCATTTTTTAATTTGTTAATTCTAATGAAAAAGTGTTTGCATAGCAAGTTCAGGAGACTTTGGCAACACAAAACTTAGGACAATCGCATTTTTTATAAAAATGAACAAAGGGCACCCACTCTAAGATTGATCAGTGGATACTGTAAATGAATGAGACATTTATTTTTGTGCCAGCTCAACTACCAGTCTCAACAAGATTTGCATATATTTTGGCAAGTGTACTGCACAAGGTGGTAATAAAATAGGCCTTTTATATCTGAGTCTAATTTACTTCAGTTGTACTCATTAAAAATGTGTTTTCATGTGAAAGGAATTTCAGTAAGGGATAGTTTGAAAACAGAAACATCACAGAAATATTTGCTATACAGACAGTATCAAGAATTTTACAGCTGAGAAAGAGTTTTTTTTAAGGAAGAATTCCCAGGTTCTACAATGTAAGACTCCTGTTTTGTTGGTTTTTTAATCATTTTTAGGCTCAACATTGCAGGTTTAACTATTATACTTGATGTTAATAGCTGTATGTTTTTTCAAGTAACACAAAATATGGAGTAAAAAATCCAGTTCACTGTGTATTTTGCCATTTTCAGTGACATACCCACAGAAAAACTACCACAGAAGGCAAAAAATGTGCTCTACAAGGTCCTATGCAGTATAAATTCCTTTGCAATAGTAAGTGTTGGTATGGCTGAAGGTGTAATTTTAAACCCATTTTCTTTAAATGTGTAGAAAATCATGAGTGAAATGCTTCACGAGCAGTACTTTGGCTTTAAGAGGCTCGTAACATTGCATTTTATTGCGCATTAGGAACATGCTTCATCTAAACAAACAAACAAAAAAGAAAAGGCAACAAGAACAGCATGTTTAACCAAAGCTTAATCAAACAGGGTCAAGACTATGTCTTTGTCAAACCTGAATAAAAGCATCTGCCCAGTGTTATATGAACACACACTGAAGGATCAGGATTATTTTTTAATTGCATTTCTTAAGTCTTGGGTTTGCTCCTGTTTAAACTGTCTTAAGAATATATTGGACTGCTAATTGAAATAAGAGAAGAGCAATGAAAAGAATCCTGTCTTTCAGTTACCTTGCCTCCTTACTGAAGAGAAAAATGCAGAGGATCTAGCTTCGTCACCACAGCAATGCACAGTATCTGTAATACTGAAGCTGTTTCCAAAGATATAATGTAATTTTTCTTCAGAGATAAGAAACAAAGTCTTTTTGTGCCTAATGCATTTCAGGGATAAATACCATTTTTATATTTTGATAAGATGAAAAATAAAGGAAAAGAGGTGATTGACCACAAAGCTCTGACAGGCTGAATTAATTTTTATGAAACACAGCTATCAAATCATGCCCACACAGAAAATATTCTAACCTGAAAAAAAAAAAATTCCTATAGCCACGATGGCAAAATGATGGCTATCATGCTAGTATTTTTACTTTGACTAAGTACAGTATCTATTAGAAACCCCAACATTTCAGTTAGGGTTCAAGGTAATGTGCCAGTCACAGAGAGAAAAATCAAAAACTGCCTCAAATTGCATTCCCTACTTTCAAAACAGGTATGAGCTGCCTCACCACTTACAGCAGCCGACATACAGTTGCCTTTGCTGGTAATTTCAAGATGCACAGCACAAACTATCATTAATGATTTAGAAATGTACTAATTTGTGAAAGTATTATGTCACACAAGATAGCCAGCACCTAAGAACTTGTGAAAAATGCATTTCTTACAACTGAAATAACATTATTTAGCTTTATAATTAAAATTCTAGGAGAGAGAGAATAAGTTATTATGAAAATATATAGCTTTAATTTGCAGACATATAAACACTTTTGGTACATTACAGACATATGATGCAAGAAATCAAAATAATAATTTTTAAGCATAACACTAGTTTATCTTGTTCACACAGAGAAATTTGATGCAATCATCATACAAAAGATAGTTCTTAGCTCTTAAAATGAAGTGAAAGTAATACATCACTGATAAAATTGCTGCTTTGTTGCAGAGGATACAGCAAAGAATAAATTATCAAGAAAATATGCCACCAGTCTTACAAGTTAGATTCTGGATCTAATCCAAAATCAAAGCCAATGAAAAGGAGCCAGGAATGGTTGCCAAAAATCAGAAACAAGATCTTTCACATGAAATACCAATCCAGAAAGGAGCAACAGTCAGAATAAAAAAAGTCCTACAATTCCTTAGAATGTGAAGTGATTTTTGTTTTCATCTGGCAGATGAGATTCAGAAGTAACACATAACAAAAATCTACTGCACAACCCAACTGATGGAGTACTATTGACAGATTGCTCAAAGTACAAAAAAATACCACCACTTTTGTGACAACTAAGGATTTAGCCATTCCCTTTCTTCCTTGCATCTGGCATGTTTATGAGGATGAGGATGGGGCTCTGCTTTTATTTGCTTTAGGAAATATTAAATATAATTTTTCCATAAAAATGACCAGCAGATTGCTGGAGCAAATGATAATGAGAGTGGAATCTGGAGAAAAATGAATGATATGTCACAGCAGTTCAGATTCTCAATACAATATCTTGCATTCTTGCTCAACAGGAATTGCACTTCTTGTTAATGCCTCTTCTACCCTACTGTATAAGCTTTACTTGTGAGGTAATAAACATTCTGGTTTTCATTACTAGTGCATTTTAACATATTTATTCTTTTTATTATACATACATTGGGACAGACACTTCTTTTTTTTTTTTTTTTTGTAATGGTTAAATGTCTGTATGCCAATAGGTATTTTATATTAAAATCAATATATTTAAAATATATTCTGTTTATCTCATGGACAGTACCTTGAACAGTTCCCTGCTCAGGAGCATTTGATGCCCTCTCGTGGTTAAAAATACTTTTAAAACTTGAGTTTAAAAGAATCATCTTACCTTCACCCTTTTTATGTTCACTGATCTTATTGATTTATGAAAGCTGGAAATGATGTCCATGTTTTTATAGTCAGGGTGCTAGCTGTTAGTTACTAACGTTTCATAAAAAAGCTGTACACTGAAATTGAATTTAAAAAACTGTAAACAGCTATTTACAATTATAATATTAAGTTATAAATTAGCAGTCCTTCATTGCAACCTCTGTCAATACAACCTACAGCTAGGTGTTTTAGTGTCCTGCAGGGTTTTTCAAATGTTGGACTTATACACAAAGAAACATCAGATGTTAGAAATCTCCACTGGTTTCTTCTCCAACATGTGCAGGTTAATTCTTCCATTTAATGGGATTTGTACTTCCAAGTTTTCATCTGCTCTGTGATGCTTTTTCCCTTTTCTTAGACAAATGTAAATTCCCATCCCCGTTACTAAAGCAATTGAACCCAAGCTTATTATTGAAAGAGCTACCAAGGTAGGCATGCAGGACGCTGACTCCATTTTTTTATGTGTAGGCTCTATGGATATTTGTGGCTGCTTTTCTTCTACACTGATATCAGGCTCCTTCCTTAACAAGCTCTCGATGTAGCTCTCATTGCTGACGGTGTCATTGACAAAAAGGTTCACCATGACGGTGGAATGGAGAGGCTCCGGGTAGCCATGATCACTAACTTTTACAAGCAGCCGATAGAGGCCATAGTCATTCTGCATCAGTGTCTCTTCCAAGGTGATATTACCAGTTTTGGGGTCAATCCTAAACGACTCGGGTCGAGGGCCTCTCCTTCCTATGATACTGTAAGCTATGACTGCATTCATGCCAGTGTCCTTATCGACAGCATAGACCTCAGTGATGGGAGAGCCAGGAAGGGTAGAAGGAAGGACTAACAAGTAAGACATATTAGACTGAGGGAACAAGACCAAAGGAGGGTTGTCATTTATGTCCAGAAGAAGGATAGTTATTTTTGCTGTAGAAGACAGGGCAGGATCACCGCCATCAACTGCTTCAATCCACAGAACGTAGGAGCTTTGTTGCTCCCTGTCTAGGGAGACTTTAGCTCTCAAAACTCCTTTTCCAGTATCTATAACAAAAATATCGCTTCCGTTCAGAACTGAAAGGGCAACCCATCCATTTTGCCCTGCATCAGCATCTGTGACACTTATAACTCCAATTTCACCAAAGCCTGGAAAGTTTTCTGGCACAAAAAAGCTGAAATCCTTATTGATAAATCTTGGACTGTTATCATTTTTATCCAATACAGTGATGGTGACAGTTGCTATTGATTCTCTTGGAGGGAATCCAGAATCTACTGCTTTGACAGTGTATCTGTATTTCTCTTTTTCTTCTCTGTCCAGTTGGGTGGAAACTGTAAGAACTCCTGTGGTTTTATCTAGAGCAAAATAGGAAGGGGCATCAGGACCTAAGAAATAGGACACTTGCCCTCTTTCTCCACTGTCAGCATCAGTAGCATGAAGTTTGGTCAAAAAAGCATTGGGAACATTGTTCTCCTCAATGGACAATTCTATCAGCTGTTCAGAGAAAACTGGTGAATTGTCGTTGTCATCCAGAACCTGTACTTTGACAACTTTCTTGACATGAAATCCTTCAGAGTTCCACGCAACTACGGAGATTTCATACAGCTGCTGTGTCTCAAAGTCCAAAGGCTTCGTGGTCTCCAACAGGTATTCATTGTTGTATGGCTTGTACGGTGAAAGCCTGAAAGGCCCATCACCGTCCAAATAGCAACTGACTTTGTATTTTTCATCGGGGTCTTTGATGGTAAAAAATGCTATGGGTGTGTTGATAGGCTCAAGTTCCTTTAAGTAGACCACCCCTTCCACTTCATTAGCTATGAAACGAGGAACAACTTCAGGGGGCCTCATCATGACTTTGATGATGGTCACCAGCACCGTAATCACAGCAGGAATACAGCCAGGACCGTTGCCCAGTATGATCAGTCTGTGCAGCCTTGGAGTGTCCCCATCAACCTTAGTGGAGAGTGTGATGGCTCCTGTGCTTTCATTCAGATGGAACAAGTCTCTGGATGGCTGGGGGACTTTCTGGCTGTAGGAGTAGGTGATCTGGGCATTGGATCCAAGGTCCACGTCCACAGCGTGGACAGTAGCCACATGTGTTCCTAGGCTGGAATTCCCATAGAGAGTGACGTTGAGCTGCGAGTCATTGAACTGGGGGCAGTTGTCATTGATGTCACTGATGCCGATAGTGAGGGTGGCGCTGCCCACGAGTGGAGGAGTCCCCCCATCCTCAGCGACGATGACTGTCACATACTCATCCTGCGTCTCCCTGTCCAGTGCCCCCATAACAATCAGGTAGGGAGTCCTCTCCCCGTTCTCATTCTCCTCCACATCCAGGGTGAAGACACCATAGTTATCTCGCAGGCGGTAGGTCTGGACACCATTGGTGCCCATGTCAGGGTCAAGGGCGGGGTGCTCGATGGCCAGGCGGGTGTTCACAGGCGCATTCTCAGGCACCGAGAGGCGGATGTGGGGCACAGGGAAGCGGGGCGCATTGTCGTTGACATCACGGATAGCAATTTTTACCTTCACCAGGCGAAAGTACTCCTGTGGCAGTACCAGCACATCCAGCAGCAGTAGGCATGACTCTGGTGAGGGGGAGGAAGAGGAGACAGCAGCCGATGCCCCGAAGATGGTGGCCCCACTGCTTTCCACGCATAGAGCTTCCCGGTCTATCTCCACCGCTGAGGTGTGCAGCTCTCCGGAGCGGTTGTCCAGCTGCACATACTGTCCTCCCAAGCCATGGGAGGCCAGGGTGAAGGAGAGTGGGGGCTGCAGAGACGCAGCTTGCTGGCTGCCAGCCGTTGGGAGCCGCAGGTCACGGGCCAGGCTGCCAATGAGGACCCCAGCAGGCAGCCCCTCGTTGAGGCTGTAGAACAGCTCAGTGGCACGGCTGTAACTGGCAAAGCAGTTGAAAGGCCCAACGAAGAGCAGGAAGAGGAGCAAGTGCTGAGAAGAGAGAAGCACAGGGGTGTGAGGAAGGGCTGGCGCTTCCCCCCGCCCACTCCCTCCCCCACTGCCACTTCGAGCAGCGAGTGCTGCATCTGCAACATGAATCCATCCTCCCTCTCCCCACCGTCCTCCCAGTACAGCAGCTACTTCCAGGGCATCACCATCTGTACCCTCCAGGCAACACCAGCTGCATTCCCCACAGCAAATACGCAGTGCCAGGATGGCCCGGGGGCACCCTGCCTCCCCCCGCCCCCCAGCAGCACTTGCGCCCCGACGTGCCATTTTCCCTCTTGCCCCCGCCCCAAGCTTGCCCGTCTCACCAGGGGCACTTTTCCTCCCAACAACAAGCGCATCCCAAACCGAGGCATCCCCTAGCGCATCCCCTAGCACATCCCCAAACATTTGCTCGCCCCCTTCCCCTTCCACAGCAGAAATACGGAACACGTCCCTCGCAGCTCCTACCCCCAGCCCGTCCCGAAAGCTGTTTTTGCCCGCAGGTTCACGGGTCCCGCGGTGCAGCGGGGAGGCGGCCCGCTCCGCGGAGCCCGCGGGGGTCCCGGCGGAGGTGCCGCGCGCCGGGAGGGGGGGTCTCTGCCTCCCGCGGCCGCGGAGCCGGCGGCTCCAGCCCAGCCGTGACGGGTCCCCGGGCACCCCCACAGAGTCCCTCTGCTGCCGGCGGAGACCGCGAGGTGCGCAGGAGCCGCGGAGCGGAGGGGCTGCGCGGAGCAAGTTGCCCGCGCTGGCGAGCGTGTCGCCCGCTGCACACAGATGCTCCCCGAAAGTAACTTCAAGCATCGTCTCCACGGAGGAAATTTTTTCCCCTTCCCTTCTTTCTAATCACCCATTCGCTTTTCATCGGCTCTTTGCCATAACCCGGCAGCAGCAACAAATATAAACTTTTCGCGGCTGCCCCGATCTTTGGAGAGAAGAAGACCCAACAAACATATCCACGCATACACGGTCTGGTTTGTTTGATTGTTTTCTTGGGTGATTTTTAGCCAATTTATTGCCAATTTCGCTGCTGCGTGCGAAGTCGGGCTCGGGTGGCCGGACGCGGCGCGTCCCCCCCTCCCTCCGCCCGGCCCTCACCTGCAGGCTGCCGCGGGCGCCGGAGCTGCCGCGACCGCCCGGGGGCCCCATGCCCGGCCACCGCTGCCGCCGCCGGCTGCGCCCCGGCAGCCCGCCCGCTCCGCCGCCCGCCCGGCGCTCCGGCTCCCCGCGGCTGCCCATTCCCCCGCCGCCGCTGCCGCCGCCGCCGCCGCCGCGCTGGGCTGGGCTGGGATGTGCGCGCCGCCCAGGACACTCCCCCTCCGCCGCGGGAAGGGCCGGAGCGGGGGAACAGTCACGGGCTCGGCCGGGAGGGGGGCGGGCGGGCGAGACGCGGGGGCGCGTCCGCCGAGGCTGCGGCAGCGCCGCGGGCAGCGGGCAGGGAGCGCCGCGGGCAGGGAGGGAAGCGGGCAGGGAGGGAAGCGGCCGCTGTACCGAGCCCAGCGGAGAGCGGGGATATTGGGAGTGTGTGTGCTCGCCCGGACAGCGCTGGGACCAGGGAAAGAAGGTAGACCCGTCTAGAAACTATAGGCAGGAAAAAGATATTAAAAATGAACATAAACTCGGCTTGTTCTTCGTCTGTAGAAAGCGGACGGAGAGCGACTTTTAACACGGGCCGATAGTCATCGGACAAGTGGAGCAGTTTTGAACTAAAAGAGGACAGATTTAAATGAGGTGTTAAGGCAGAAATTGTTTACTCTGAGAGTGGTGTGGCACTGGAACAAGTTGCCCAGAGAACCTGCAGGTGCCCTATTCCTGGACATGTTCAAGGCCAGATTGGATGGGGCCCTGAGCAACCTAATCTGGTGGGTGGCATCCCTGCTCTTGACCGGGGGGATTGGAACTAAGATGATATTTAAATTTGCTTCCAACCCAAACCATTCTGAGATTCTGTGTTGTGGCGTGAGTGTCAGCAGGCAAATCGAGAATTAACAGCTGCACTGGCATTGCGGAGCCTTGGTAGATTGAGCAGCTTGTTCCTGCACGAAATGAAAGTCATGTTTTTGAAGAGATTGTAAGCATTTGATTGGTGGAAAGAGTGTCCTGCTGAATTAGAGCAGCAACTACGATTTGCTGCTGGCTAAGAACTCAAAGGTCCTCTGAGGCAGAAAATTAATGTTTTCATTTTATAGTCTCTGGTCACTATTGGCTAGACTATAAGCCTGCCATAGAACTTGATGTGAAATCATCAAAACTCAGGAAACTTTAGATAGCTCAAGACCAATTACACATTAATTTAACATGTTGGACTATCAAAAGGATTGCTAACCTCCCCAGCATTACTTACGCTGTCTGTCTGAAACATCTCAAATAGAATTTTACATGTCCATCTTTAGCCTGAAAGTGCTCAATGGTCTGAATCCAGGCTACTGCTGAAAGCTTGAGTGCTGGGACTCTCAAGCACAGTGGAGCTGCCCTTTGCAGAGGTAATGTTTGTGTGGGAGTTGAAACTCACTAAATCACAGTGCCTGAAGACCACCTTAAGTGTCTCCATGCGCAGTGGCAAGCACAGTGTGTAGGCATTTCTTGTCAGCTAGGCACTAAAAACATAGAGCACAGCAAAATATTCTCCTTCAGTTAAAAGAAAAATTACTCTTCCCTTTTCCTTTTCCAATTCCATGAGACAAACTCCATGTCCAATCCAAAGCAAAGAAGCAAAACCCAGTGTAATTGGAATCCCAGTCCAAAACCAACTTAATGCCTGAGTCTTTTGTAAAACTGCATCTTTCAAAAGCAAATAAGTGAAACATACAAAACATATTGTCTAGCAACTCTTGGGATGTTCTTGGGTGTTGTGAGGATGAGAGCTGTGGCACAAACTTCATAGCATATAATAGAATAGAATAGAATAGAATAGAACAGAACAGAATAGAAACAAAAACTTCCAAGACTGACTTTCTCTGGGACTGTAAATAAATCATATTAATTCCTTTGTCCCATATTCTCCATCCTTGAAATATAAATAGTGCAATACTGTTTGTCTGAATTAGAGCTTTACCTCTTACTTGCTAAAGTAAATGGCAGTGGAATCAGGCTCTGCTTTATTCAGTGAAACTCTTGGAAATATACTGTGATTTCAATAACCATTTCATCCCAAAATGACATTAGCACAATAATCATATGTGAGCTAAACAATAAAGCATTATGGTACTAAAAAAAAGGTTTGGATTTATTTATTATTCATTAATCTCTAGGGTTTTGAAACCACTCAGTATGTACCGCCCTTATAAATTGTTTATATCTTTGCCATTCATTTCTAGCACAAATAGAACAGACAATGCAATGTATACAGTTCAGAGTGAACATGTATAATTCAAGAAAGAAACCAAACTACTGAAGCCCTTTACTAAATTCTCATCCATATGCACTGTTCTGAACATTGCTTGGTGTTAAAGGTGCCCATAAACTCAATCCTGTTTAAGGTAGTTTGACTGAACATGCCTGGCAGATGCTTTTAGTTGACTCACATCTGCTTTAATTTTATTCATTTCAACAGAAATATTGACTCATTTGGATTTCAGTCAGATTTTGACACTGATTTATGTGGAGTTAAAATTCGTAGACACTATAATTTTAGTTTTAGTGAATTGGCAGTCTACTCATGAATGAGTCTGAAGTCCCTACAAAATTCTACTGTTAAGTTTTGGTTTTTGTTTCTCTGATGTCACAGTTTCCTCTTATGTTATTTCTTCCCCTTATGCTTTTGGAATTACTGACCTATTCCTACACCATTTTTCATACTATTACAGTCACTGCACTTCCCTTGGGCCACTGATAGGGTAAATGATGACTTTACTATTATAGTATTCAGGTTTTCATTATACTTGATGACTTTTGTTTTATTAAAGCACAGGTGTAACAGAAGAATTAAAAGTTTTGTGGAGCATCTGCTACCTCTATAATATTTTATTTTGTTAGGCACCAGAATCATCAAGTAAGTCTTAAAGGCTCCTTGAAGACTAATGTGTCTAATAAATCTCCTGGTTAAGAGTACTCCAGCCTGTTTAAGGAGAAGTACTCCAGCTGTGTGTGGGATATGGAATGAGGGGTGTGAGAGAAACAGCAGTATTGAAAAGATACCAGAATGGCTCCTTCACTCATTATTTTGGGGGAAAAACCCCTTTCAAAGTTTTAGGAAAACATTGAACTGATTTAATTATATACCGAGGTTTGTTTTCTGGGACAAAGATGTTAGCAATTTATGAGCCTAATTCCATTCAACCACATGTAGATAAACATATCTTTTTAACTTGCATCTTACTACATAAAATCTGGTTATCACTGCATCCAAGATTCATGTTGCAGTTAGTGATTCAGAAGGAGCAAGTGAGAGCATTTCTGTGGGATTCCTGATTTTCTCAAGTATGTCACAAACTGCAAGTCTGAGATCTAGTGACAAGCCCTCCAAGAAGTGTCATAGTTATTGATAAATAGATCAGACAGAAAAAGTACATTATTGGTATGGTAAAAATAGAGTATTTATTTTACTTTATCCTGAATAAAGAACATAGGTATTGATACTCAATTCAAATGCTTTGTGTTTGTGGGCAGAGTTCCAGTGACAGATGGGAGCCTTCCCAGGTGATTCATTCAGGACCATCACTTCTGAAAGAGAATATCAAATAGTATCTTTTGGCATGGCTGGCAACTGTGGCCAACTTTTACAAGAGACAGGGATGCAGGGACATTTTGCCCCTGAATCTAGCAAAAAGCTCTCTGCTACAACCTGTGGTTGCACAGAGAAAGATTGTGACATGAGATTTCCCCATCAGTGAAATTTAACTGATTCAGATGAAAAATTTTTTCAGATTCCAGTCAGTGTGATACTTTGAGACATGTGCTCTTCAGTGGGGAAACAGTCCCATTTTTCAGTGAAAGCCCTGGTGTGAGTATTGATTTCTAGTCACAGGAAATCTAAGAAAGACCCATAACTAACAGACTACCACTTCACTGAAGATTTTAAACTGCAGGAGATACAGGGCAAGTAAAAGAGATCTTTTTAACTTTTAGCAATATACACTTTTTATTGTTTTGCTGCTCAGTAAGGAAAATGCCTTACATGCTGAACTTCCTGTGCAGGGTGGTGGATTACAGTGTGAAAGACTCTTATGAATATTAGATAGTGACCTTTCTTGCAGAAGTACTGAGCATCTGGCACTCGTGCTTTACTGAAAGCTGTGATCATTCTGTGTCACTGTAGATCAGACCTAGCATGATCATTCCGTTCTCGGCACAGAGCAGGAGAGGGACCCTGGCACTGCTTTCCCTTGTGTCACTGTAAGGCAGCACAAACTCTGGGTCCAGCTTGAATAAAGCAACAGTCGAACTGGAAAGTGGATGACTCTTTGGGGTTTGTATCACTCAAATCTCCAGTCACCCTTTCAAAGAGCTGGTTCTCGAAAGCTCTCGCAAGGTGAGCCTGCAAGGTTGTGCGCAACAGCTTTTCATGAACAAAACTCTACTGTGGTCATGACAACCTTACAAGAAAGTAGCTAAAGTGTGAAAGCAGTTTCTAAACTTTATGAAGGAATACCCCATGAGGCAAAGTGGTGTTTGATAGGAAAGCTGACAAAGGTGGATGAGATTTTCCCGTCTGGTTAGCTTAGTGCCTGTTGGGGACTGCTATGTTGAAGTATCACAAATCAGAGCTGATAAACCGAGGCAGAGAAAAGAGACTTGAGGGGAAAAATGCCTCCTGCAGTCTCTAAACCAAGTATTTGACACATTTGACCAACTTCTTCCTCAGGTTCTTTTGAGGTTTCATAGAAGTACGGTTCTTTCGTTATGATGTTTTGCATATGTCTCCATGCATTTTGTGCTTTTCTTATTATCTGGAAAAATGTCAATATAGCCCAGCAGTGAGAAAGATATATATATATATATATATATATATATATATATATATATATATACACATATATATATTTTATATATATATATATATTCAATATATTTTAAGTCTGATCACAACTTTATTTTCAAAAGAAACCTAATTTAAAATTTATTAACTAAGTATAGTTTTCCAAAATATAAGAGGAAGGAAGACTTTAACTCAGATTATATTCCAGCACATCTTTTTACCAGAGTTTTTTATACTGTGTTTCACAGCATGTGAACATTTGCTTTCACTGACTTCTTGTGTAAGGCTTAAAATAATAATGAAACAACTCTTGTTTAGTAAAAGCCAGAGCACAAGCTGAGCTATAGTAATAATATGACACTCCTAAAATTATTAATACCGTAAGTGTTTCATTACAGTCCTTATCACATTAGTTTAGGGACAGCATTTCAGCTTCTGCCAGCTCACTGTGTACATAATGTCTGCAAGTTATGAGAGTGTCATGAATATGTAGATATTCCTTAATTGACTTCTCATTGACATTAAGCCATGGCTTCTGAGCTGAAGTGGTAAGCTTTTAGTGCCAGAAGCCACCTCTGAGGGGAGAGCACTGCTCACAGCAATGGAGGACAATGCACTGAAGAAGCCCTGTGATATGCCAGGTTGCCCACACATCAAGACATGAGTGTCAGATAGTTCTTCTAAGCCAGCTAACAACAGTCTGCAATCCCATTCAGTTTTCTGTGATGAAAATGGTTAGACAGTGGATATAGAGCAGAGCAGTTTTCCTCTGATTGCAGTAGCTCCAATGATATTTCAGCCTTTCTTTGTTTCTATGAAACAGGCAGTTGTATGTTTCCTTGTATGTGTATTTTTCCTTGTCAGTATGCATTTTTTTCCTGAAGTGCTTAGCTCTGCTCTGAAAAACATACCATATATTGTAGCTTAACCTGAGCTCCTTGGCAATAGGCGATGGACATTTTCTTTCCTTGACAATAAATTATTACATGATTTTTCCAAGGGCCAGATTCTGTCAGCTTCCCTCAGTCTATATTCAGGTAAAAATTCTGAATTAGCTGCTAGCTGTAATTCCCTAATTGTTAGCTTATTCCTTGCTCACCAAAATTCATAAATAACACAAAAAGTTTTTTATTGAATTCAGGATAATTACTATCTGTCCTGGGATTTGGTCCAAATTGCATCTTTTATTTCACCAAGTGGATTGACCAACTCCTATTGGGATTTAACACATTTTTATGTCTGTGATGAAATGAAGACAGTAAAACCAAACAACTTAATGCCTAAGCTACTTTTTAGATAAAAGGAAAATATTCTGGCCTTATGCTTCAGAAATCTTGCAACTGATAGAAGCTTTATTATTCATGTTATCATTCTGACCACTCAGGTCCCATACTGAGATAAGAGACAATAATGTTTTCTCTGCAGAGGCCCTGGTTTCCCTTGGCAGAGCTGAACAAATAGTTGGAGCCAAACCTGTTCTGAGTTTCATCCAAATACGGATTTTCCTGAGTGTGTAAAAGCCTTTGGTCAGATCAAAACCATACTTCTGTCTTGTTCAAATTTTGTATGTAGTGAAAAGAGAGTATTCATTAGAAAGAGTGGGATTTGCTTGCTCTAACTTTGCTGTCTCAAAATCAGGCATTCAGTCTAGGGCATTTTTTTCTTCCTGAGATATAGACATTTCCAGGGTATGTAAGTGAAAAGCAGAGGTGTCTAAAACAAGTGAGACAAATTGTTTTCTGCTTCTCTCTCAACTAAAAATTCAGGCTAGAGTGAGAAGCTTTAATGTACATGCTTAAATTTTATCTGTTTAAAAGTAGATTGTGGAGAAAGAGAAAGCTGAGTGTACAGGCACAGTATTATATTGCAGATGTGACTTTAAGCCATACTCTTTAAAATAATCAGCAATATTCTTTGAGACTACTGTTAAGTCTAAAAAGCCTAAATGTAGGACACCAGCACCTCGTTTCTCACAAATTATCAATCAAGACATATTTACAGATGCTACATCTCACACAATAATTACATCTGACAGAGGAAAAAAAAAGGTGATCTATCCCTAACAGAGTTTCAGAAAGTAAAATTCATTATATACATTATTATTTTAAGTACTAGCTTTATTCACCAGACATCACTTTTTCTTCATACTTATACACTGTATCTCAGATAGTGAAGAAAATTATTTGTAGGAAGTTGATGTTTGAAGTTTTTATCCACAATAAGATAGCACTTTCATTTGACAAATTTGAGATTATATTTCTTTTAGCAGCACTGAAATATCAAATATTTGGCAACTTCTCTATTCCTACTTCTGCACATGTCTGCAACTCCATGTAAAAACCATTTGGTTAAAGAAATCAAAAAGTGAGCAAGAAGTTCAATAAAAGTCAAAAGGAATTTCCCTCAGCATATAATAAAATTATCTAGTTTTACTTCTTCATACACTGACTTTCTTCAGGGAAAAAAAAGAATTTATACGTTTTGTTGAAAAATGAAAGTGCATAATTTATGGAAAAATGTGCAGCCTCTATGCAAGGGTAAAACCTTTTTCTCTTTATTTATGGTAATATGGGATTGTGAAGGAAACACCAATTCATGCAAATTTCTATTTCAAATTTTACTGTAGTAATGTACTCTCTAATGTTACAGTGTCAACAGCATAACCAGCATGTTAGTGTTTTCCCTATTCCTTAGGGATATAAAAAGCTCAATTTCAATTGTCTACCCAATGAACAAGAGCATAGAACTGCTAGCTGGAATAGCTTTTACATGGGAGATTGCTTTTCTGGTACATCTCTTCAAAAATTGATATGTGCATAAATAGAACACCTATGTATAGAATATGGATTGTAAGTAAATTGACTGAGAAGATTTTAAAGCAGAGAAAAAAATTAACCATTCAAGGAATCTGACAGTAATGGGAACTGAATACATCCTGATTTGAATTGTGTGCATTGTGATGCAAAGACAGAAAAATTAAAATGTCTCTGCTGTATTTTCTGTATGTTATGCAAGGTATTTGTCTACATAGGGTCTTTGAAAATAAAATACTTTTCCTGAATTAATCCTTTATTTGATAGTAAGTGATTAATATATCTTTTTAAAATATTAAGCAATGCAGGAGGAGATACTTGTAAAGTGAACTATTGAAAAGAAACATTTTTTCCCTCTATCCAATATTAATTCATGTTTTGTTCTGATCAGTCTGAAATTTTAAGGATTATGTTTACTCTTTTAATGAGTGAAAGTAGAAAGATCAGCTTCTGAAAAAACATAGTCACCATTGGGTTAAATACAAATTCTTTAATGTTGAAACCATTGTGTTGAGGTATTAAGACCCTTAAGTGTCTTAATGTCTGATATGTATGCTATATATATATCCAGCATGTATGTTACTAATTTTTAGTGAGCAAATCTCCTCCTCAGACCTGGATTGCCATGCTTGACCTTCTGCAACAGTAACATCCATCTCTCACCTTTCATTCAGCACAATCTGATACTAGTTTTTGTAAATGTACACACAGTTGTTTCCACATAAAATAATGTAATGAATATTGATTTTTTTTGTTGTTTTTTAAAGACATACAATTATACTTGGTTTTACTTCACAATGGTCTATTGATTTGTATTTAGTTATTAGACATTCATCCATTCCCTTCTTGTTTCATGATTATAGCTTTATTGTCACCAAAATCATAACCAGATTAAAACCTGACCTGTCTGACATAGACTGTTATTTGTGTGTGTGTGTTTGTGTGTGTGTGTGGGTCTTGGAAAATGGAACATAAAAAAAAATTGAAAATGTTCTATTGAGTGTTGCTAGTTCCACTGCAGGTCAATCATTACTATGGGTCAATGGAAATAATAATAGTTATTACAGGTCACTGAACTTTGTAACATCAGTGGCTTTGCACTGTTCAGAAACTATTTTTAGAATTTATAAAAGGAGTTCAAGTTCATGAACTTTTTTCTTCAGTAATTTTTACCCATTGCAAGTTTCAAGGTTGTTGTCATTTTAAAGTGAAAGCTGCAGGGAGAACCCTCCAGCATCAAGACCTCCCACCAACTTGGGATGGATGCTTTTTCTCCCTTTAATGTACTTGAGAAGTTCATGCTATAGGGTAGGATTCAAAACAGCTTGTTAGTTGATCAAGGAGTCACTTAAAATTATCATAGTCTCTGTGAAGTATCCAAAGCTCCCTTGAGAGAAATATCATGGAATTTTACTCACCAAATATGTCTTACAACTGGCTTGTTTTCTTAAAGCCACAGATTACCATGACTGGACATTGAAGTATCAAAGACCCTTTGACTCAGCAAGGAGGCTTCACCTTTACCTGAGGGATCAAGGAATAGGAAATATCTTTTTTTTTAAAGACTCCAGTAATGGCAGATGAGCTGCCAATCCATTTTTGTTAAATAGGCTGATATTAGAGCTTTACTGATGATATGCTTTCTGGACTTTCTTCTGAGACAGTAACTTAGACCGAGAGAAATTTCATAGGAGTGTTATGAGGACGATGAGGCAGAGTGCCAAGGAGTTAGCAAAGCCTTAACTGTTATTATTTAGTTATATTTGGCTATTTCCACGTTATATGTAGAATTTAGGTGGGATTATATGTAGAATTTTGCTTCTCAGCGCGCTTGTGAGATTAGATTCCTTTCTGAGTTTCCTAACTTTCTACTGGTAGACCATGTATTCTTCACACATGGTCTGGGCAGACACCTAATTATTCCACTTCTTGATCAAGACCTAAGCAACTATGGTGAATTTATGTTGTCTAGATGCCAGGTGCCTACCAAAATTGCTCTATCTTTCCCCTCCTCAGCTGGACAAGGGAAAATGGATGTAACAAAAGGTTTGAGCATCAAGATAAAGACAGGGAGAGGTCACTCACCAATTGCCATCATATGGTAAACAGATTCAACCTAGGGAAAATTAATTTAATATATTACCAATCAATTCAGATGAAGGTAATGAAAATAAGAACTTAATCTTAAAACATCTTCCCCCCACCCCTTTCTTCTTCCTGGGTTCAACTTCACTCCTGAATTCTCTACCTGTTCCGCTCCAGCAGCCCAGAGCATGGAAAATGGGGGCTGCAGTCAGTTCATCACATGTTGTCTCTGCCACACCTTCCTTCTTAGTAGGAGGACTCCTCACACCCTTCCCCTGCTCCATTGTGGGGTCCCTTCCAGAGGAGACAGTTCTCCATGAACTTCTTCAGTGTGATTCCCTTCCACAGGCTGCAGTTCTTCATGAAATGCTCCAGAGTGGGTCCCTTCCATGGGCTGCAGGGACACAGCCTGGCTCACCATGGTCTGCACCGTGGGTTGCAGGAGAATCTCTGCTCCAGAGCCTGGAGAACCTCCTCCCCCTTCTGCAACAACCTTGGTTTCTTCAGGGCTGTTTCTCCTGCACATTCTCACTCTTTGCTACTGGCTGAAGTTGCTTTTGGGCAGGTTTTTCCCCTTCTTGTTAAATCTGTTATCCCAGAGGTACTATCACCACTATCACTGATGGCCAGCAGTGGGTCCATCTTGGAGCTGGCATTGTCTCTGCTGCATATGGAGGAAGCTTCTGGCAGCTTTTAGTGGAAGTTCCTGCTGTAGATGCACACTGCCAAAATCTTGCCATGCAAACCCAACACAGCACCTCACATGGCTGTGCATTTAGCCTCAGAGCTGGGTGTTACTGGGTTTTCAGGAGGTTCAGTGGGTGAACTTAACACTGCACCCTAAAATCAACATATTGGCTCTGATTTGAACGACTAGAACTGAAAAGATAGCTCTGATGTTGCTGGGGCTAATTAATATAAAGTTGCTGCTACATGATGGGGAATAGGACTTTGATTGTTCCCTTGTCTTTCTGTATTTATCAGCGCAGATGGAGGCACTCAGTTCACTTCCTCTTCAAAAGACTGGGCATGTGGGAGGAGGAGTGGTTCTAAGCTGACTCAAAGCAGCATATGTGCTATTCCACAGACCTCCATATACAGAGATGGAAACTTCATATGTTGGGAAACAGGCAGAGAAACTTCCCTCATTAGAGGCAAGAAGTGGCAAATTAACTTCAACTAAAAAGGCTGCCATCTTTGCCAGTATTCTATGCTGTGTTACAAAGTGCTCTGGCTCTATCTAGAAAGCTTCAGGAGAAAGAATGGGGTTTGGTATCAGGCGAGCTAAAGAATTTGCTATAGTTTTAAAATGCCTGATCTGAAAAGAGCCACCTTAATGCCCTGCTGTAGTATCAGCTGGCTGAAGATGAGCAGCTTCAATATTACGTTATCCATAAAGACAATTGCCAGTATGAAATAAACAGCATAAGTAAAACAGGAGTCAAGCAGAGAAAGACAGGCACTAAAAACTATCTTTACATTACTAATTTCTGACCTTTGGTACACGTAAACAAAAATTAAAAAAAAAAAAAATTAGAAATCCAAAGCCTGCAAATTCTTCATCTTTCTCAAGCTGTTATCTTGCTTTCTGAAATGATAGCACCTTCCCTTGGACTCCTGCTGCTTCATTTAATCTTTTGTGATTTAAATATAACTTCATTGTGTTTGGAAATAGTATTTGTTAGGGTGAAAGTTAAAGGAATTCCTTCACAGGGATAATAGAAAAAAAACCAAAACAAAGCCACTGCACAAAAACAGGATTATTTTTGATCACAGCATGTGATGTCAGAAGAGGCAGAGTAACATTAGAAATTGTCTGATTGAGGAATGTGCCATATTGTCACATGCATAATTCATTTTCCAGATAATGTAAAGCCTCATATACAATGTTTCTTGAAAATAAATATGAAGATAAACAACATATTTATCTGTTCCACTCATGTTGTACAGCAGAAGGAGAAATCTATTCCTCTTTGCACTGAGGGAAAGGATTCTGGTGGATAAACTTATACTACCTGCATACACTAGTAAATTAAACTTCTTTGAAAACTTTGAGTTATATGTAGGAAAAATATTGTGATTTTCAGAGAAAGATCGTGACTTCTTACAATACTGGTGTGTTTATTTATAGGCATCCAAGACAAAAATAGCTTTGGAGGTTATGATTCAAAATGGTTTGACTGCTTGCACTTTACTCAGACAGCTTGGAGCAGAGGATCTATCCATTTAAAAAAAAAATCTCTAAGTTAAAGTGATCATATCTGTGATGACTATAATGTAATAATACATTACATTTACATTTTTCATGCGTCTCTAGGGTTCATCTTATTTTGCTTACAAAAGGTTACAGAAATTGTTCACATGATTCCTGACCTCAGTTTTCACTTGTAAAAAATCGAACAAATATGATTTACATTTATATAACAAGACTGTTCTATGATTCATTCAGTTTCTTAAAGTAAAAGATAATTTTTAATATCCACTGTATTTTTTGTCAGTCCTTATCTGAAAATGCTTATAATTTTTCTTACATTTGTATTCTGCATGTTCATCAAAATCAGTAAATTTAATGTCTCAAATATCAGTGTAAACCATAGCAGAAATTCCAACAAATGAGTTAATTTTAAATCTTTTTACTGACATGCAACATGTGTTTAACAGTGTACTTAATGAGATGATGAGTCAGTGGCTAAGTACTGATATTTTGACTCACCTAGCATCCTATTGTTTTTTGATTGCCTTCCACATCTGCTTTCTTATGGTATTTTTGCAGTGGGTGTAAGGCAGCTAAAAGGCTAAGAGCTTGATAGGTTAAAGAAAGATACACAGTTTTTAATATTTATAAAGACAATTAATAATATTCTACTGTTTACAGCATCTTCATGCTGGAAGAGCTTTAGTGCATGAATTATTCCAACGATGATATTTTATTCTGTTTTAAGTAATGGGAAACTGTGGCGCAGCATTGTTCTGAGATTTTACCAAGATGTCTAACTTCTAGGGGTAGGATTCCTCTCTCAGAACTTTTCAGTTCTGAAGTATGATCGATTTGACCCTTAGGAGCCGTCTAGAAATAGACCCACACATTTGTGTCTGTATCTCTGTTTTGACCATAAAGATGATTTGCCCAGCTCTAAGCATTTGTGGTAATGTGGTATTAGTGTCTGGAAACAAATTAGAAGGCAAACCTTTTCATTATCAATCAGTATATTTTTCTCCATCTTTTCTTTGTGTGAGCTGTGCTTCTTCCCCTGACTTTCTATGTGTTTCTTCTAAGTGATGAATCTATGGCTGTACACTGTTATAAAGGGATTAAATTAATTATCCTCACTCTGGCTTATCAGGTTACCATACTCATGATTATTCATTGCAATTTTGGCTTGATATTTTTGCACCTGTTTAGTTTTCCTTTAGACACATTATGACAGCAGCAGATTTCAATGGTAGAGAACAGCTTGTTCAAAATGAAAAGTTATTATTTATTCAGGATGCTGCAGCAGAAACCAAAATCCAAGTAATAACCTCCCTTACCTAAAGCCTGAAATCTACTCAAAGATGTGACAATTTACATGTTATCAAAGTTCTTCTCTCTTCACCTCCTTCACTTTGCATTTGGGCTGATACAGAGTCTTGACATCTCCATTTGCCCTTTAAACAGTATTGCCTATGGCTTATCTCCCAGCTATTTTCAAACTCTGCAAAATGTTTCACATGAAAAAACATGGAGGTTTCAAGATAAGAACACTATTTCCAAATAGGTCCCTGTGAGTTTAGTCAAGTTCATGAGTCCATAAGTGATAAGAGAATTGATGCCAGTGCCACCCATTTGAAGACTGAGGATTCAGTGGCATAACTAGCAATGCACTGAATATTAAATCAGAACATATATATACATAAAATTACTTTTCTTCCCCAGCATTAAAGCTGAGTTAAAAGAACTAGCTACTGTCCCATGATGCCACTTTTCTCTTAATTAAAGTTATTTGTTTGTTATTTTCATTAGTAGTCTTCTACATGCACTTTGGGGACTGTTTGTGACAAGAAGACCATGAAAACTTCATAATTACTTTGCTGGAAACACTTATAACTCCCTCAGCTACCTCTGTAAAATAGCTAATTTTAACATGTGCTAAAATACTGAAATCAAGTGTGTAGGTAAGCTTTTAAAAAAACACGAAGAATTTCTCAGCATTGCTCTTTATTGAACCATGCTAAGGGATAAATACATCAAATATGAAGCCAGATATATGTGATAGTTTACATGTTTAAATGTACAGAAACAGGACTTTGAAGTTTGATTTCTACCAATATTCAGTGCTCCAGTCATTGCCTTACCAATGCTCTCAGAAAGGAAGAGCAAGAATAAAGATAAGGATGTCATTCCAATTTACTACAGTTAACAATGGTTGGTTATAGTAGCATAGATTTAGTTTGAAACAGTATTTTATTTCTTTTTTTCTTTTCCCAAATGTCGAGTCATATTTCAATGCAGAGATTGAAATTCATACTCTTCCTCTTTTACATTTCTAAATTTTGTATAATGGTTTTAAAAGGTCCAGAAATGCATTGCGTAATGTTTTCCTCATAAATCTTCAGCATAATATCTCAGTTTATACTGCAGAATTATCCCAGCTGTGGCAAAGTAGTTTGGATTTACAGATTTTTCTTGCTGTAGTATTGGCTATTTTGATTAATACAGTGATAAACTCTCTCCCTGAACTCTTCTTCTGGCTAAATATCAATTGAAAGTTTGCTCTAACCCACGTAGAAGCATGAGGCTAAGGCTCTTTCCTGAGCATGTTCTGTACATATCAAGTTATACCAGAGAGGTTATCTATGGGGTGAAAATATTCCTCTTCAGAGAGATGAACTGACACCTTGCTTATTTTTCCTGAAAGGGTATATGGGTGATATTTAATAATCATGCAAACATAAATGTAATTTAAATTAGTAGCAGTTACTTTTGCTGTCAGGGGTGGTTTTGCTATCTAGTCTATTTGCCTTTTTTTTTTTCTGTTTCTTTTAGTTCCTTTTCTTTCTGCTTTTTGCTTCTTTATTCTCTCTTCTATATTTTCCCCCCATTTTTTTTCTGCTTGTCATTTAAGGACACTGATTTTTACAGTACCAGTTTCTAACATGAATAATGTTTTACATTAATATACTTTGATTCTTCAACTGGATACCTATATATTTCTAATTTTCCTTCTCCTAAATATAGTTTCTTTTCAATTTCAGCCTTGTTTTAGGTTACTTATAGAAAATTTCACACTTTTGTTCTTGTATTTTTATTCTTTGCTTCTTAAAGATTGTTTTGGCTGGTGTTGTGGTTTAACTGCAGCCAGCTATCAAGCCCAACACAGCTACTCGCTCACTGCCCCACCAGCAGAACTGGAGAGAGAATCAGAAGTGCAAAAGCTGGAAAAATCATGGCTTGAGATGAAGACAGTTTAATAAGAGAGCCAAAAGCAGCATACACAAGCAAAATAAAACAAGGAATTGGTTCAGTTCTTCCCATGGGCAGGCAGGTGTTTGGCCATCTCCAGGAGAGCAGTCACCATCTCACGTAATGGTGACTTGGAAAGACAGGAAAGACAGCAGCCATTACTCCAAATGTTCCCCTCTTATTCTCTTGGTCAGTTTGGGTCACCTGTCCTGGCTTTGTCCCCTCTCAACCTTCCAGGCACGCCCAACTTCCTTGCCAGCAGGAAAAGCAGAAAGAGACTTTGCTCTGTGTAAGCCCTGCTCAGCAATAACAAAAACATCTTTATATTATCAGCCTTATGTTCAGCAGAAATCTCTACACCAGCCACTGTGTAAAAAGGCAATTCTACCCTGACCAAAACCAGCACAGATAGTCATTCTAGTTCATATTATTCCCCTGTCCTGAAAAGCTTTTTAATTAATTTTTGCTAAGAATTATCATATTTTTTATGTCAGAGTCAGTTTAACTAAGGCAGTGATAAAACATATTAATATTTATGTATATTTTGGGAATGAAAAAAATTGTATACAGTTTTTGTTTACTTTGCTTTCATTATTTTCTAAAAGTATTTTTACTTATGCAGTAGTTTTATAGTTATTATTAGCATTTGCTACAGGAAGAACTCTTTTTTATCCTTTGGGAGTTTTCTCCAACCATTTTCAGCATCAACACTTCAGATGGGAGAGGTTTACATGCAGATAATGCTGAAAATTATGCCTTCCATGTTAGGTGCTACTTGCAAAGCCATGTTCAGTAGTGAACAGTATCATATAATTTACTGAATCCCTCAGGACTCCAGGTACTTTTAACTGGATCACTGAATAGAAAATTCCAGTGCATGGAATACTTTTCTTTTTGTGGCCATTACAGCTCATAATAATAGTTATGAATACCATATGAGTTGTAACAGCCCAGTTTGGTAAAGATACATAAATTAGAAAAAATATGACTGCTGGGTATATTTGTGGACAAAGTTTTATTGTATTTAAACATTTGGTTTTACAAAATGTTTTTTCTTGCTTGATTAATTCCCAGCATCAGGTAATTTGTTGAGAGTACTGTGTTGTCCTGTATTTTTCATCTTTATCATAGTATCACAGTAACTTAATTACCTTTTTTCTTTTTTCCTTCAGTGACAAGGGGCTTGTCTTTATGTATCTCTTCCTTTCCAATGTACTGCAATGTGGACTGTTTCCTGCAGTTCACATTAAACAGCTCTTGATCACAGGCAATTGAGGGCAGCTTCTCATTTTGTCCTGGAGAACCCATGATTTATAGGCTGATGACTCTTCTCTTAGGCAAAAGCTGAATTTCAGTCATCTACATCATTTCAATTTACTTTAAATATATAATACATTATCTTTATTCTATGATTTTCATGTCTGCTTTCCTTCTCAAAGAAAAATGCAGCGTTGACAATATAGGACTGGATCAGTGCTGAGTGCCATGGTACCCTTGAAAAGATGTGGTTCATGCATTTCGTGACCAGGTGGGTTCTACAGCTTGACCTCTGAGTTGTCTAGGCTTTGAAAGGGTACAAAAGATTTTTAGGGGTTCCAGTTGTATTATCCAGTGAGAAGTGCTAGGAAAATACTTACATTATCCCTAGAATAATTGCACAATTCAATGTCTATTTAAAAAGTACCTAGCTTTTTACACTCTCATAAGAAAATTTTTCATTCATCCTTGGCCTCCTTTCTGCCCTTTTCTTTCAGAACATTTCAAGGGACTAATATATTTATTTCTAAGTTATTTTTTTACTTTTCCACCTAGTTTAAAATCTAGTATTAAGACAGAAGAGATATTTGAGAAAGATCAGTCCCATTACACCTTTTCACTCCTTTCCTGCTTTATGCAGTTGAGATAGAGACTTAAAATGTTATTTGATATTAAGATATTTTCTGTTTCTCCTCTGAAAGCTTACCCTCACTGGACAGCATAATGAAGGAGAGAAAGGAGAAGCAGGGGAAAAACTGAGAAATTTTTTTTCTAAAACTGAAACTATGGGATAGAATAAATAATTATAAACTTCATGCTTGCTCAACTCAATGCCCAAACCATGAGATTGTACATAATTTTCTGTCTGATTTGATGACTGTTTGATTAGATCATAAAAAGTTCAGCCTTATGCTAAATACCTATTGTCTTCTGGTTGCAGTAGTACACAAATTCCTAGAAGCAGGAGGAGAAATTTAATATCCTCTTTTTCAGGCAATTAGTCAAACCATTGATTCTTTTATATAAAGATGTTTTCCTTCTATCTATTTTTCATCTGTAGATACTAATCTTGCAGAGTACCAGACCAGGTGGACCAGCAACAGAGAATGATGCACTCAGCTTGCAAAGCTTACATGTGAGATTTCAGTCAGGGGGGAATTGCCCTTGCTTTGCTTTTCCTGGTCCTTGGACATTTTGTGGTTCTGACAAATATGCCTTACTCTGCTTCAAAAATTAGTAAATATTGTAGGAAATTGAGTAAAGGAGGAGGATGCTTAATCTTGTTGCAGTATTAGCCCTTCCTCTAATTTTTTTTTTTTAGAAGTTACTCCAGCTGTCTATAGATTCTTCTCACACTTTCCTTGAAGTGGACCACAGTCTACTGAATGTATCTTCACATAACATTTTTCTATGAAGTTTCAAAGACAAATATTTTGGGTATTTTTCTGGATATACAAGCCTGTCTTCTGGTTTTCCAGAAACCTGTATCATACCTGAAGCAATATGTGTAATTACATAAATGAAACTAAAGTTAAAATTTAAAGTACTTGTGAGCTATAAAGAAGCTTTGATTCTTTAATGCACACCTACTTTTGCTGTTGCAACATAGTGTTTTTTAAACATTAGAGTAAGATGACAGGTAGTTCCTGTGAAAAGCAGTGTAAAAATATGCTAAGCTGTATTTTTCTTTGATCCAAGATTGGTGGTATCCTGGGCTGCATTTTGAAAAGCATTGCCAGCAGGTTGAAGGTGTCTCTCTACTCAGCCCTGGTGAGGCCACATCTTGAGTGCTGTGTCCAGTTCTGGTCTCCTCAGTACAGGAGAGACATGGAGCTCCTGGAACAGGTACAGTAGAGGGCTACAGAGATGATTAAGGGACTGGAGCATTTCTCTTCTACGAGCATTCTCTTCATTGACTAATGAACATTTAAATGATTCAGTCATTTGTAGGATGAAAAAGCAGATGTTATCTTGTCGTGAAAATGGCATAAATTCTGTGGGGAGCAAAAAGAATGTTTTCTGGTCTTTATCATCTTAAATAAAATAGCACATTTAGTTTAGTTTCTGAATTCTGCAGGGACTGCATGCTTTTTACTGGAGACAGTAGCTGAGTAAGTTTGGAGGACTATGTCACATGTAGCGTTCACCAAAAAAAATTGCCTGAATACAAAAGAAGAAATTTATTAGGAGGCCCACTTTATAGACCTTGTAAACAGTGCAATTTATATGAAAACAAAAGTAGCTCTCAAAATCAATAGTGATCATTGTCAACAACATCATCACAATGTGCAATTCTGTAGCCTCTTTTAAATGAGATCACAAAGAATTTTACAAATAATTGCAATTGCACTTCACCAACTCCCTGTATAAAAATGTGCACTTTACCAGTCCCATACATTTTTCTTTTAAAGTTGTGATCTTTACTTTTAGAATTTTAAAAAATTTTGTGTCATAAGAAAAACACAAGCAGAATATTTGAATATAAAGGTTAAAGAATCAGTATTCTAAAGCTGCAGAGGATAGGCATTTATTGCTGAACAACACAACTGACTAGATTGCTAAATAATATTTTCAAAAGTGTTCTATTAATATAGGACGAAGATCCATATTCAGAAGTGAAAATTAGATTCGTAGTACACTATATTCACATACATTCATGCCTCTATTCACTTAGAAATCTCACTAACCAATAAGCCAAAATACAAAATATTTTAATAGCTTCAAAAATATGGCCCTTTAGAACCTCAGACTAATTACAATTCAGTTCAACCTGGGCTTTTAATTATCTAAGTTACTTTTAAAAATTTAATCTCTAATTCATTATTGCCCAGATGCTTACAATTATAAAGACTTTTAAATCCCTCTTAAGTGCTAGCTAAGAGCCCAGATACCTTTCAGACTCTGATGTTCAGTAGTTTTGGCCAATGTCACTTTGGAAATACTTGTGTCTAAGTTGGAGACAATTTTGCAATGCATGACCCTTACAGAGATAATTTATTCGCTATTGGCTGCATTGTGTGAAAATGTACTCCACATCAATATATATCCATGAGATATTTTCAAGCAGAAAAGTGTATAAAAGTGTATAAAGGTGTATATCCTACACCAGCAATTTTTTCCCCATTCTAAAAATATAGAGACCTGCTTCAGGCCTCTTGGTTGTGTGGAAAACTCTACTATGTCTTCCAGATTTAGAAAAATATGAGATTGAGAGCCCTTGTGTATTTAATCATCCATGCAAAGAGGTAATTGGAACCATCTGTTTCTTCAGGACAGAGTTGAGTCTTGCGAATCACCTAGTAGGAATCTCTCTTTCCCTGTTGACTTTCCTGAAACAACTTTTAATATAGTGTCAGACACAGGAAGAGAGTCCTATTTTTATATTTACATCAGCTGTTTTGAGGCAGTCAAGAGCTAAAACAGTTGCAGCAATGTTTGGAAGAAGAAAACACGACAAGGAAAGGATTAGAAAACATATGGGATTTGTTTGGAAGTTTAGAACTTCATGACTTTCAGCATCAACATTTTGTGCAAAGATGGCTAATTGTGCACAGCTTCCAACATCATTGTTCTATGCATCAGCACAAAGAAAGAAAAGTTTTCTTTGTTTCTAAATAAGGAGATGAAAGTTACTTTTGTACTTAGATTGCTTCACGTGGTGCATAACACAGCAGGAACAGGCATGTGCTTTTCACTCATGCAATCTTATATATAATATATCTGTTATATATTGTGTGATTGTTGTTGAAGTAAAAAAAATTTACTCCTTTAAAGAGTGTGGCTGATGCAAGTGGTATCCGTGAATACTTGCCTTGTATTTTGCAGGAAATTCTGAGCCTAGTTTCCAGTACTGTGGCAGTGCTGGAATGATTGATAGTGTGCAGGCATATGCATATATATATGTATACGTATATTTTCATATTAATGTAGTCAGGATTTTGGTGGTTATTTGCTCCTGACTTGTACTTATAGTTTTTATTCTTATTAACAAATTTTGTGATAGTAATATGTTAATTTGTATTAAAAAGGGGAATTTTTGTTCTTTTATATTTCCAGAAATAAACAGACTTTCTTCCTCCACAAGTGAGAACTTATCATAGTCTAAGGAGAAACCTACATATTTTTGTATAGATAATAGGCCATCTCCAGCAGTATCCAAGAAGTGTAATCACTGAAGTTCATAGTCTGAGGCAAATGGTATACAACAATGTTAAATGAGGGTGCTGCCTGAAGACAAGAGTTCTGGAGCTGTCTTCAAAGCTTGTACTGCTCATGTAGATCTTAATTCAAAACTTTAACATACTGCATATGGTGGGGCTGAAGCAATTCACAGCAACAGCAGGAGGTGTTAATGACAACTTCTATGTGTGATGTTTCAGCGTATTTCAGGACATGGAAGATAATAGATGCTTTGGGATCTCACGTACGTGTGACAAAATTGAGCTAATTATTCTTTGTAGCCTGAGATTTAATTCTTCCAGGCAGGAGAATTCATGGAGCTTTGATTATGACTTTAAAAAGGAGATAATTGATTAAGAGATATATATTTTTTTAAATTTTGTCAAATAGAAGAAAGATATGTAGTACTTGATTCCCAGAAAGTAAAGAAAGAGTAACTAACAAATCAGACCCAAAAGTAAATATTTCTATTGGTTTCACAGATGTGATTAAGGCAATTCCAAAAAGCCTACAAAATCCCCTGATCTTGCTAACAGTAATGAAAACAAAATCAGTGGAAGAGACTCTTTTTTAGTGGTGACAATAAATATCCTATCTGTTTTTCACTCACCCAGTAAACCAAATTTGGAGGTTTTTTTGTGAGCAGGGAAAATAAAGAAAATGTTTGCTTCTGTTTGTTTCTGTTTGTTTAATGTCAAATATGCTCATTTTCCAAGCATATTGTTGGTTGTATTAGCTCCAATAGTTTTTCACCTTGAGAACAGAGAATATATAGGATAGTCTTGAATTTCTTTTATCTGAGCCATTGTTTCCACAGATGAAAACAACAAGCAAGACGACATGTATTCATAATGTAAAACTCTATTCTGAACAGCAGGCGTGGTTCTGGCTTGCTTAAAAAGAATGCACATGATGAGGGAAACTAAGGTATGGCTAGGGAATGGGAACATACCATGTCCTATTTAGGTTTGAGGTCTTTGTGTGCTAGCAATGTGATTCCTCAAGAAGAAAGTTGTGGAAGACACCTAAGGGACTCTTGACTCCAATCCCCAGACACCACTAACAACTATATTTTATATACTGTAAGAAGCTATACCACTTACATTAGGCTTTATTATTTTTCCCCAAAATGATTCTGGGATGATAGATTTTGAAATGATAAGCTTATCAACTACGAACTGACAGAGATATGGAAGAGGTTTCACTGGGAGTAAAAAATGTTTTCTACTATAAAATTCAGTTGAAATGGACAGATGACATTGGGCTGATAACCCTTTCTCCATTCTGTCATCATTTAGTTAAAAAAAAAACAACAATCCAAATAGTTGTTGTTTGTTTAGTGACAAGGAGGTGGCTAAATATATGTCCATTGTTCTTTTAACACAGCGTCCAAGTTCACTGAAAAACATTGGAAGTATTTTTTTTGCCTTAGAGACACCACCTTCTAAAGAGGACAGCAGGTAATTTTTAGACCCAGACTCCTCTTTCCTAAGTTAGCTACCTAAAGTGCATTTACATAGATTTTCAAAAGAATTGCTTGCCTTTTTGCAACAGCTCACTTCCCACAGGCCAAATGTAAAGTTATTCTTTACGCTTGAGGGACTGTGTTTGGATGAGCTGATGGTCTGCCTGAGTGTTGCCTTTTAACTTGCCTAGCCTGGGTGGATAGCTGTGGGCTGATAAAATGATCTTATTTCATTCCTGCTGTTGACTCCTCTTCTCCCCATCTCCTTTACCTTTTCTGTGTACAATGTTCTGTTCACTCCCGCCTGTACTTGAGTAGAATCCCCTTCCTCACATTTATTTTAAGGAGAAAAGTAATATGTTTAACATCAGGGACTTTAAAGTGAGCATCTGGCAGTCAATAATTTTTTTCCTGGAAAATCAGGCCAGGAAGGACACCTTGTGTTAAGAGCCTTCCAAACCACTATTCATAGCTTCGTAGGAAGGCTGCTTCTTGCTTCATAGACTCCTGAAGACTCAGTAATCAGACTAAATTTTGAACTTTGTTCTCTGGGAGAACAAAGGGAGTGTCACAGGGTGGGTAGGCATGCCCAATAAGTGAAAATACTTTCTGATATGTGATATAGGAAAGATTTGAAAAGGCCAGTTCCCTTAATTGTGGGGTACAGTTCATGTATATAGATCCTTACACTGTCTACTCTTCACTCTATTCAGAAACAGCCCAAGAGAGAGGGTACAAGGCCCAAGAAACCCACCAGAAATCTCATCACAATATCCTAACCAATATCCTTAATTTATTAAAATTTACCCTTTTAAAATCAAACCCCTTCCTCCCAGATCAACTAGTAGCAAAATAAAATAGATACAATCATGTCCACACAATGCAGTTGGAAAATGTACTGCCAGTGACATTTTTCAGGCTTGAAGAAGTCTCCTAGCAGCAGTCATCTGCAGCGCCACTATGATTCCACTGTCTCTATAGAAAAGCTACTGGTAATATGTATTTCTTCCTCTCACAGAATCCTCAGATTTTTTTCACACTAGCTCCTTGTTGCCATCTAAGTTTCAAATTTTTCCTTATGGTGCAATTTGATTTTTCTTTACTCTGAAGTAATGAGTGTATTATTTGATTCCTCTTTTCTATCTTCTTCTTTCTTCCTCATGGCTATAATATCTGTCATGACTATAGAAAATTAAATTGAGTAAACACAGTATTTAGATTTTTTTTTAGAATCTAAAGGAGGATTAATGTGATGAAAGATAGGTTACATGAACTTCCTTAGAGAACGATAGTAAGACTGAATTTCACTCAGGGTTCTGTGGAAGAAGAGAACAGAGTAGAAGACTCCTGTGATTATTTGCCATACACAACACTGATGATGAAGAAAGCCATTTCACTCTGTGATGATGAGAGATCCATGCTAGTTCTGAAGCCCATTCATGCAGCATGGGGGTCATTAAAGCATGAATCATCAACTGAAATGATGGAACAAAATCTTCTGGACAGCCATGGGGTAATTTTTGCGTTTGATTAGCTACTAGCTGAGAGAAATTTGGGAAAAATGGCAAAAATGCAAATATTTTTTGTTAATTAAATAATATTTATTAGATCTTTTTTTGTCAGAAAATGCTTTTTGTAATCAGTAGAACTCAGTGAATAAATACACGTCTTTCCTGGACTGTGCTTGTCTCAAATTATTTCATTTAATGATTTGGTCTGGGCAACCATGATGTGGCTCATATATTCCTATACCAATATGTTAACCCTTTCCAATGATTTTCTCTATTCTTACATTATTCTTTTACCATACTTTCTTCTTAAGAAAACAATTTAACAAAAAATTTTTGTGTATGTTCTATGTACAAATTAAATATTATTAAAGATCTTGTAAGATCACTTGTGAAACACATATATCAATGAAAAAAGATGGCAAATTTTTCCACTGCTGTTAGGATTCATGAAGTATCCTGTTGGACACAGTGTTTTCAGAGAATCATTGAAACAATATTAGATTGCATGAAGCCAATATTAGTAGTATTTAACAAACTAATTGAAAGAACATTTGGACTGATGAAACTGGATAATAACCAGTTGGCACTTATTCTCAAATATTGGCCGAAGTTTAAAAAAGACTTGGGGGTAGCAGTTTATGTCCATCTCAAAACAATCACTTTGCAGGGGCTCATTAGGTGACTTCAATTGTTAATTTATTTGCCTTAGGACAAAACAGTTTGTTACATTAAAGTAAAAAAGAACAAAGGAGTTATGAATTTTTTTGAAGTGAGAATATGCCTTTCAATGCTGCCGCAGCAGAATATTTTTACTAAGATTCTAGAATTTTGGTTTCAGGCAGGTATTCACCTAATAGCTTGCTATAGTTCCCAGAGGATTGTCCCACCGGGTCTCTGTGGGTCTTTAAAACAAAACTGAAAAACTCATTAGCAAGTTTGAGTTTTGCTTTTGCTTTTCTGGCATATCTGACAACAAAGATGTGTATAAACATCCACCTTTTCAAAATGATAGGCATTTTATTTCCAGTGATATATACCAGTTTCAACATTAGAATTATTCACAACTAAAAGAAAATGTTTGTGCTGATTTTTATTCAGCTAAGTACAGACTGGTGTGATATTGACTGAATGAACACTGAATATAGAAACAGGGAATTTCCTTGGTCTGTAAAATATGTCCACCTGCAGCCTCTTCCTGTGACTGGAATAAACCATATTGTCTATTTCACTGATTTTAAGCCATGCTAGTATCTTTGCAAAACACTAGAAATAAGGGAGATTGTAGACTTCAAATCCAATGAAGCAGAAGGTAATCTTTGAAAAACTAACTGGTTACTTGAACTAGCTGACAGACAATCTTGAAATTTAAAATACCTTGTAGGCATTATTGCATTCACATGCATTCATGTGAATACGAAGAGATGAAGAGGAATATAATAGAACTTGTGTCAATGTTGAACATTTTAGAAACTTTCTGGCATCACCCACTGACAGTAAAGAAGATAAGGACATCAGAAAATTACATTAACTGCCTAAGATTTAGTTTTATAAATGAAATGGAAACACAGAAAATAATTCATAAATGTCTACAAAGAAAATAGAATTGCACGTATAAATTGTCCCAGCAAAGAAATATTTTAAATGTGTCTAATATTTTTTTTTATTTCCTAATGATCCTTTAAATGAAATATAGAAATTATTTAATAAAGCTTTTTCATGCTCTCAAAGTGTAATGATGTCATTTGTTAGATGAATAAGTGCTTTTCTTTGAAAAACTATAAAAAGTTTAATATCAGCATGATGGATCACTACAGAGACCGCTTAGATAAAAGAGACCAGAGTTTGTAGAATAGCAGAGCTATATGACATTACTGTGCCAAGATGTAAGCCCTCTTAAAAGTGTGACCTACATGGTTCCCTTAACATTGCAACAGGATAGTTATCTATATCTGCAATAGTAGTTTTTATGTTATCACAATATCTCTGATTCAATTGGTCTACACTTCTTCTTTTAAACTGAAGACAAAGCCAGCATTGAATTAGCTGTCACAATCAAATGTTTGTGAAATGATAAAAGCACATGTTTTTAATTGCAAATAATGAATGCTGATTAGCATAAAGTAAAAAGCTTCACTGTGAAGCATGACAGACTCATTGAATAGTCACAGTGAGGTCACCACAGTCTCAATAGAGCGGTCATCTTGTAGCAAGACTGAAAAATAAACTTGATGATTCTTTGACATGGTTTTCTTATAGCCTGCATTAATATCAAAGAACAAGTCAAACTTAAGTATTTCTTGGACAGTGTTGTAATGTTAGAAAATAGAAATTTGGTGGGGGACAAATTTAGGATGGGCAATTTTTCAAAACTACTTTGCAGTGTGAATATTTAACATCCATGCAATTACTTTTTCTATAAAAAGGCACACTGGAACATTTTAAATTATAATACTTAATGTTTTCTGTCTTCCATATTTGGTTATCAATGAATTAACAGAGATCTTTCAGCACTGAAGCACTTATATTTGGTTTCTTCTGATATAGGTTCTCTGATGAACTAAACATAGTAAGAACAAATGCATCATTTTCCAGAAAAAGAAAAAAAAGCAACAAAGCTTTATACTGTATCTATAGCATCAGTTCCATCTGTTTATAAGAAGACTTTGTGCCTTCAAGGTAAAAATGAATGAATGACTCTTTTTCTCTCATTTTTTACTCCTTTCTCATGTCTGATTATTTTAATTTGATACTAAGATGGACTTCTTTTTGGTTTTCACTACTCAAATCAATGACAGCTAAGTCCTATAAAGTTTGGCAGCTGTATGTAATAGATGAATCATGAACACTGAAGATGCCACAGATGCTGCTCTGAGGAGTTTATCTGCAGTAAGTGAAAATACTAGGAACAACCATGACAAAAATAGAAGGAAAGAAATAACAAATTAGTGTTAATTAGATCATGCAGTCAGCTAGTTATTGCACAGCACATTGATTCCATGCACTGTCCCCTAAGATAAACTCTGAATAAACAAATTGTAGGAAAGGGAAATCTTTTCCAGATGAATGATAAAATTAGCTCAAAATTATAGTAAAAGTGCTTTGGTATTTACAGGGTGGGGTTGGTGTTTTTAACATTATTTTATATATCTATGAAAACAATATTCCCGAAGTGTGTATGATCTTATGATTTGAGCAATGTTGGCAACTAGTGTCTTTTTCTTTTTTTTTTGGTTTTTTTTTTTTTTTTTGAGGTGTAGACTGTTACTGACATTCAAGAGGCCAGGATAAAAAACCAATCTTAGTACTTTTCTGGTACATTGTACAGCCTTGAGAAACTGGACTGAAATATTATCATAAGGGAAACTTCACCTGTTCTTACATAAGTGATTTTTCCAGAAAACCATTATGATTTACTCAAATATATTTGTTGTTTGGAATGATGTTAGCAATTAGCATGAATAACAGCTGGCCTGGTTTTTGTTCATAAGAATTCATTTGTAGCTGTCTTCTGTGAAGAAGCCTGAATACCTGGAAACATTATGCATTATATTCCTTTTACTTGAACAGTTCGACATGATTCATGGAATGAAATTTCCAGCCTGACGATAAGACTCACATCATGTGAGTACCTGAGTGATTCATTTAAGATGGAATTTTCTAGGTAAAGCTTTCAGATAAGTCAGAGTTTATTGCTTCTATTAGCTGAAGTCAAAGTAAAAAATCCAGGAGACAGACAGACAGATAGATAGATAGATAAAAAAAACTTATGTTTTTCTCTGATCACCATTCCCAATCTATGCTGTATTGAATATATATACTAACTGTTGAGACCACAGTCTACCTTTACAGACTTATAATTCTCCTGAATTATAATCAGCAATTGTCAGAATCACAAATTTACAAGTATTCTTATGTCCCTTTCAAATATTCTTATTGGTATTCTTATGTCCCTTTCAAGTGAGTTTAGTTCAGATTGTAAAGCCCCAGTACGCCTGAAAACTTGGAATAATGTGTTTCTGAAGGCACACTGATTTGAAAGGCACCTGGAGATAGTATCTAATGGGATGTGCAAATGAAACTTTCAGTCCCTGTTTAACAGCAAAGAAACAGAAAAATCAATAGAAAAGGCCAACAATCTACAAACTACTGTGGGAGAAAGTGTTTTAGTTGTAGACTTTTTCCATCAATGCTTATTTTCCTGCACCGTCAGTTTTAAGCACTCCCAGCATTTGGTCTCTGATTTACTGACTATGTCATTAATGCTTTTCAGACATCTTTTCCACACTGCCTCTCATTTTCTGAATCACAAAATCTCAATTTATCTTTGTTAATGATATTTATAAACTTCTAAGAGATTTGATATGTGCACAGCATATTCATATCATTTCTGTGTGCAGGTATTCAATCCTGAGTGAAAAAGATTCTGTTGTCCTGGGCAGGACTTGTATTTTTTTTTAATAATCTAAACAGTCGATAGGATTCATTTTTACCAATTTCCTAAACAGCCAAAATTGTCCAGTTGGGAAGCCAGGTGCAAATAACATGCATATATATTTGTACACACAAGTAATGCATATCCATATCCATATCCATATACACTTGCATTGTTATGCATGCCTCAGGAAAAGATTATTTTTAAAGAAATACAAAAGAAAAATGTTCAGACAGGTTAAACTGCAAAATTAATTGTAAATAATTAGATCATCAGTGGTACTCATTATGAATGGAAACTTCACTTAATAATTTATGTTTATACAATTTTATCTAATCAGTTCAAAAAGTCTGAGAATTATTTTTTCTATGCAGAATAACTTTTCCTTAAACAGCCAATAGTTTACCAAATAAAGGCTCCAGATCTTTAAGGAGGAGACTACCCCCTCTTTTAAATGCTACAGTTCATATTATGGAGTCATTCTACAGTGACTCTGAGGTGATGTGACTCCTGAAAGAGTGAAAAAGTCACTATGAATGAGGGTTTCTATTAATCCATTTATATAGTGATAGTCTGAGAATTTGAAGTCTTCTTTAAATGTCCAGAGGCCAGGATGTTGGTTGTATGCCTGAGATCAGGTTGATTGCACCCACTTTAGATGTCTGCAATGTAAATACCTCTTTTTGAGCAATTTTTTTGTACTTCTTGTATAGTTGGTGGAAATAAACAAGAGCTTTTGTGATAGAAATTGTCTAAAGAAGATTTCTGCATTAGGCCAGGCAAGATCTCTTCTAGATTTCTGAACACACTTGTTTTCTTTCTCTCCTAAACTTCCTGCTGAGGCTTACAGTAGATGTTCTTGATTCTCTAGGTTTAGGCAGAGGATCGAGGGCTTCATATTCAAGCGAGCAATCTGAATTTATTATTTTCCTGTTCATCAGTGCCTGATCTTTGCCATCATTGGTATATCTATGGAAAATTATATCTGTGCATGTTGCTTCAAAAATTATTCTGTTCGCTACCGTCCCAATTACAAAAAAAAAACCAATTTTGGCACAACCAATTACACCGTGTCTTAGTGTAAAATTTTGAAGGTGTCTTTTCAACTTTATTGTATTACTAATGTGAGGCTATAGAGTTAATACATACAGTAATAAATCAAAGCTACTAGGAATTGCTAACCAAATAGAATTTATTCTGCACATCATTATGTGTTGATGTATATAACTGACAAATAAAAATCACAGTTTCAAAAGGCAAGAAGAAGCAATCAAATATTGAAGAAAAAAGTTTACAGTGTCTCTTATTACTATTCAAATGGAAAAAAGTTTTCTCTCCTAGGGAAAGCTGAGTTTCTAGCTTTATTCTTTTCTAAAAATCCTGCTATAAGTTAGGAAAAGTGTATAACAAATATGAGAACAAGATTGTAATTTATGTCACGTACCATAAGCATTGCCTAGGTGGTACTGGTTAGAAAGCACTTCTTGTTTCAAATGAAAATAAGAATATTGGCATCATTTATACAGGTTCTTGATTCACTTGCAGCTTACTGTCAAATCCTGCCTGCAGTGTATATAAATGTAAACAAATAGTCTTTAGACATGAATATTCAAGCAATTAACAGGTGAATTTCAGTCATCTAAATTATTGAGGAAAAAAATTACAATTCCTACCCAAGATGACAGCCATTTTACTTTTCACTGAGGGAACATATGGGGATTATAAAATTAGACAAATAGGGTCTTGATGTGCAAATTTAGGCAGACAAATAAATATCTGCCTAATTATATAAATTAGGTAGTCACTCTCATAAGTGACTTCACATAATTTTTAAGGTTTCTAGGGATATCTGTCGATTATTTACTTAAATGTTCAGTTTTAATACAGTCATTTTGATTCTTGAGGTTTGAATCAAAACACTTGCATTTCTTACTAGAATTTTCTCTCTCTCCCCACTGCCCTGTTTTAAAGGGTTCTTTTGACACTGCCATTTAATGGTTTGCATTTATTTTATTTTAGAAAGCAGTTTAAGTGATCTGAAACTGAGACCTTCATTGTATTGTTGGATAAATGTGACAAGTGTGATTGATGTTATTCATTGCTGTTTATTAAACTCTGAGAGGACTTAAAATGTGGTAGATTTTTTTGCAGCTACCAAAGTAGAGATTAGTCTCAAATTGGACTATGTAAGGGAAGACTGCTTGTTGGAATTTTTTTTTTTTGGTATGGAAAATTCTTGATAAATTTTTATTAGGTTTTATGGATGACTTTATAATAGACATTGTAGAAAAAGGACTTATGAAGGGATGTGAATTAGGGATGGAGATACGCTCACAGACCACTGCCACAGGTGCTACTGATATAGGAACTTCTGGAAGAATCACAGGGATACTTATGGGAAGAGACAAAGAGGGAACCAAGCTCTCAGGCTGGCAGGGGCAGAAGGTCACAAATACAGACCATACTCCCCAGGTGTTGTGGTGTGTTTTACGTTTGTTCAGTTTCCCCCCATTGTTCTCTCAGAAGGTCCTGCCCTGTTACCAGTTTGTGTCAATCCCCAAACCCCTCCCCAGTTGTCTCGGTTACTAAATGTATCTTTCTTGTTCCCCACCCCTGGCTGCCTGCCTGTCACTCGACACCCCTGCCTCTTTTTCTAGAAAGTTCGGGCCAGGGTATCGGGTGATTGGGTTAGGGGCCAGGGTCCCTCCCACAACTGTGTTTGATTGGTTCTCCGATTGTGCCAATCCTTAATGTATCCTTCTCTGATTTGCTATTTTTCACCCCCCCCCCCCCCCCCCCCCACCCTCTTTAAAACTCGGGGTTTTCTTGCCTCGGGGCTCTCAGCTCCTTCTCCACGTTTTTCGCTACCAATAAAACCACTCTTCCTGAAGAAACTGAGGGTCGCCTCTTCATTTCATCCTGCGACTTCGGAGCTCTCTACTGCGGCCACTTGTCCGTAAGCCTGTCATCGCTAGGCACCGGGCCCTGACTTCGTGTTGGGGAAGTGCCTTACTGGCTGGAGGTTGGCTGGACTCTCATCTAGCCTGGGCGTTTTACTTTCCACCGGCCACTGCTCCACCCAGGTTCACCAGCACACACTCAGATTCCCCAAGCACCAGCACAGCCCCTCTGTCTGCCCTGCCCCAGCATTCCTGCCTGGATTCTGGTTTCTCCTTGTCCTCTCCATGGGTCCCTGATTCACTGTCTGGTCCCACTGGGTACTCACTGCAGACTCTGGCAGAGTAGATTTAACCCCTACCAAATTGTATTTTATGTAGGAGTTAAATATACTCTGGTAGAGGAAGTATAAAACTGAGTCCTGATCAGAATTACTTCAGTTACTTCAGAAACTTATATTTTTATGCAGCACTGGATAAAAATCTATTAACAATAGCAAAAACCAGTGAATTACTGAATAACCTTACTTACACACTCTTCCCTTGTCCCTGTGAATTTGAGAGGCATCTACAGAAGTGGAGCTCCATGGCAAGGGAGTACAAGTTGAGACTGTCATGTGGGGTCTGAGCATGGTGGGCAGAGCCCAGGGCTGGTTAGAGGGTCCAGAGGCAGCCCCCAACATGGTAAGTGACGAACCAAGTCCAAGGTGCAATCATGAGATCCAGTGAAGAGCAGGAGGAAATGGTGACACAGCCATAGTTGGAGAAGTTTGGAGAAGGTACATCTCAAAGCATCTGTTGATCAAGATAAGTCCATGCCACAGCAGGTACAACCTGAAGTGTCTATCAGTGGCCATGGATTAATTCACTGCACAGCAGGTACTGAAGATACTGTGGTCCTTGGATAAGGCCACACTGGAGCAGATACACCCCTGAGAGGGAGTGGTCTACAGATGAGGTCATGCTGGAGCAGGAGCAAGGGGAAGAGATCACTGCTGACCCAAAGGGATCAGGATTGAAGACTGTAGTGGATATGCCTTTAAATTGTTGCAAGCCATGATTTGAGATGCATTTTACAGGAAGCACTACAGGAAGAACCACCTGGACAAGCAGAGGATGAGCATCACAGGAAGCAGGACAAGTGCAGTAATGACCCAAGCTGAGTGTGAAGGGTGGTGGGGATTAATGGGGATGTACTGGATATTGCCTTACCTATTAAAGCACCTTTATTTCAACTCATGTGGTTTTTTGCCCTTCTGATTATCTTCTCCAAGACACTGGCAGGAGGTGAGTGTGCTGTGTAGAACTGAGCTGCTTACCAGAGTTAAACTACAAGAACAGGAAAGAACTGAGCTCAGCTCTATATACGCTGCACTGTGAGGAGTGTGCAGTGGCGCAGTCAAGACTTATCCAAGAGAAGGCAGTTATATCATTTATGCATCTGAACAACACCCAATTTCTGTGATTCACAGTATTCTGACGCAGGACATACCTTGCCAACAAATTCCTGAGCAAATATATTGGCAGCTGAACACAAACATTTACAGTTTTGCTGAATTCCCAGTTTGTAACTCTAACTAGTAGAAGAAGAAACATATAGCCAGAGATTAAAGTTTCTTTCCTGTGCAATTGTGTTAAAATACTGCTTTTTCATTGTGCTTTACAAAATTTTTAGCAGTTTTTATTACACAGTACTAATGAATACAGTATTAAATTACTATGAAAAGAAAGATTAATCTGTTATAAACAATTTATGCATTCCCAGCCTTTTAAATGTACTATCAGTAGACTTTTAATTCACATTAATCCTTTCTAAAAGAGCCCTGAGACAATTTCTGCTCATTTGTGAAGACATACACCTACTTAATCATCTGTTGTGACTTCTTTTGAAGTAATGTTAGTGTTTCATTAGCAGCTAATTTCTTTAGACCTAGAATTACTCAAGAGATGATTACATAAAAGTCAGACCCCCTCACAGTTGAAAGATGGTGCAATGGCAATTAAATCTCTACTCTCAGGCCTATTCTTGTATCTTAAAAAGAAAACAATGAGACTATCTCCTACTTCACAGAATACTGCACTCAGTAGAGATATTTCTGGTGCCTCCATGAGCTGATAACACAAGGGGTAGCAGTGTGAAAAAGAAATTCATCTGTCCTCATTCCACTAAACACATACATTGAAAAAAACTGTTTCTGGATATTTGTGTCCCTCATTCCTTTTATAGCAGTCAATGGAGAGAAACAGGCACCTATAGAACATTTTTTCCCTTACAGCTGAATTAAAGAATTTTAAGGAGGAAGACTGAGTACTGATCAGCCCTAAAATTTTAAATCCCTTTCTGTCTTTGCCTTGAACGTCTATCTCTCCTGCACAGCTCTGCTATGTAAGGAGTAAACGCTAAGAAGTATTGATGTGGACTGCTTGATGTCACTTAGGATTAGTGCCCAGACTTTTATTCAACAGTAAAAACATTGACATAGACTGGAGTTAATCTCATCCTACAGCAGATGTTTAACTGCAGGTAAGTGGGTTCAGCATAAGTGTATCTCTGCCCTTTTCTGCACAGCCATACAGGACCACAGGGTGACATGAAACATTTCCAGATGTGAAAAAGTCTGCTAAGGACTTATAAGCATGCTCTTAGGAACATATCCAGTTTTCCTAGGTTTATTGAATTAAATCCTATTTTGTTTCTTTCAATGTCAAACTTCACTTCCTTAGTAAGTGAATAGTAGCTTTTTATCTTGTTTGTTTATCTTGTTTATTTTTATCTTGTTTGCATTGAAGCATCTTTATTTAGGTTGGGAAAAATCTAAACAAAATATTTTTTCCTTTTTTAAAAAAAAATGTTATAAAATTTTTCCATCATATTGGCAACTTTTTATGGACAGTGAGCATTTTTTTTTTTTTTGCTATAGTAACTCATGGTCTTATTTGCAAAAGGTTAAGTATAATTTATAAAATTATAGAATGGCAGAATGCTATGGATTGAAGGGGCCTTATAGATAATCTAGTTCCAAGCCCCCTGGCATGGGCAGGGACACCTTCCACCAGACCAGGCTGCTCAAAGCTCCATCCAAGCAGTCCTTGAACACTTCCAGGGATGGAGAATCCACAGCTTCTCTGGGCATCCTGTGCCAGTTTTTCACCATCCTCACAGTAAGAAATCCCATCCTAATATCTGATATAAATCTATTCTTTTACATTAAAGCCATTCTCTCCTGTTCTATCACTATATGCACTTGTAAAAAGTCCCTTTCCATCTCTCTTGTAGCAGCCCCTGTCAGGCACTGGAAGGTGCTGTAAGGTCTCCATGGAGCCTTCTCTTCCCCAAGCTGAACAGCTCCAACTCTCTCAGTCGGTCTTTGTAAGAAGATCTCCTCCAGCTCTCTAGAGAATTGTCTTCATGGCCCTCTTCCAGGCTCACTTCAACAGGACCATGTTCTTGTTAGCTGGAGAGCCCCAGAGCTGGCAGAATGCTCAGGTGGGGTCTCAGCAGAGCAGAGAGGCCCTTTTGGCCACAGCACTTCTGGAGGTAGCCCAAGACGTGGTTGTATTTCTGGGCAGCAGGTGCCGAGTGCCAGGTCGTGTTGAGAAAATCTTAAAGCTAATACAGGGAGGAACTCTTTGAGTTATTCAGGCATGTATGAACAAAAGTAGGAGAGTGAGGAGGGAAATTCACTATAAAATTCTCAAGACCTATGGCCCATTCATAAATTCAGGAAGTATGTCCCATTTAAAGAGAAAAGTGAATTGCAGTACTTCAGGAATAGAACAGAAATTTTGACTGGGAATTCTTTTCAGAAGTAACCTTCATATCTTTTGCACTGTAGATGCTTAATATTAGCAGCAATAAATCTCACTCATTCTCTTCAGTTCCAAAAGAAGCACTATTTTAAATAAGCCCTCATTTAATATTTGTCTTCAATTCATTCAGGAGTCTGCAGTTCAGCTTGCTTAGTTTTGTCTTCAAAAGATAATTATAAGGATGTGAATCACTATGTTTTCAGCTGAGTCAACCACCCAAACTAATAAGCCTTTTAAGACATCCTCATGAGCAGATTTTTAATATCTGAATATAGCTAATAGATGTGTAGCATTTCAGTCAGATGGAGGAAAACCAAAGCTGCTGCTTTGCACAGACATTGCTTTTGTTTTTGTTTCCACCACCCAGAATATTAAGAAGACAACCTTGGTCATCTGTTCCAGCTATGTTGAGTTACAAAGCAGCATGGAAAGAACAGTATGGACTAATGAGACTTTGAAATCCTTTCATGCTTTTCTGAGTTGTAAATACCCCAGCCAGCTATGACGTATCATGAATTAAATTAACCTTAAGTCTGTCAGATAAATCCTGTCCTGTTGTTTGTCCCTGGAAGAGCACTCTGTGCTAGACACTGAAAGCTGTGAAATAAAAGCTTATGAACAGAGCCAAATTTTCTCTAATTTTGGGCTGCTTTGTCATAATGAAGTAGCAAGAGACAGAGCCCCAGATGAGAATGATTAGAGCTTCACAATGCAGATATTCACATCTGATAATTTTTTTTCCAGTGCAAATACTATTGCTATTTTGAGGTTATTTTAGACAGGTTTCAGAAAATTAACTTCCTTTTGTACTCTGCAAAAGTGGTTTGCTTGCTTGAGTGGTAAAGACAGGCATGTACTATTCACAGTATACTTTTTGTGTGAATTCATGAAGGATGTAATTACAAGGGTTGTCTGTGTTCAGATAGGCAACAGAATCACTATAAAAAACAAACAAAAACAACTTGTGAGCTCGTCATCTTCAGGACCATCCTCACTGCTGAAGTTAGGGAAAACCTACTTAATTTGTCAATATACCTTGAAGGTTAATATGGGATAAACCTCACTGATGGTAAATAATTGTCCACTAGGAAAGTGTCACAAACAGGTCATGGCTGCCACAATACATCCTGGCCTAACAGCAAACCTACGATTTTGTGGGAGAAGAGAAAGCAAAAGGATTTATTCCATATCACTACACAAATGGTGTGTGTCTGGAAAATGTCTGTGAAAAAAATGATCCACCAGTGTGCATTAATTGGATGTGGCTGGCTGGGCCGGGTGGTAAGGCGCTTGCCATGGAAAGATACAATCTGATTTCAGGTTCTTATTCTCACTAATCTAGAGAAAGGATCTGAAACCTTTGGGCATACACTATTCAGAATAGAAATCTGCTCATTTCTTCCAGGGAAGCTCCTCAGCATTCTTTATATAATTAAATATAAACATTGAACCAGGAAGAAATAGAAAGAAAGGGGTTTTTAAAACTTAGTAGTTAGCATGTGCAATCAGACTGTGAGGGGAATAGACTTTCTCTGAGTTCAAATGAGTCTCCAGGGACAAAAATTGGACTGGAGTTTTCTGGGTTTCAGCTCATGTCTGTACTATCAGAAATTTGGTGCTTTTTTCTTTTCTATGTGCTTCATCAAAGGGAAACTTTTTGACAAGATATTTCTTAAATAAATTCCCTACTTGTTTGACACTAAATGACCTTAAGCACTCAAATGTACTAAAGTATGCTTTAGCCCAGTACTTGGGATTCTTCCAAAGATCATTGAATCATAGAATAGTTTGGTTTGGAATGAACCCTAAAGATCATATTTTTCCAATCCCTTTGCTACAGGCAGGGACACCTTCAATGAGACCAGGTTGCTTGGAGCTCCATCCAACCTGGCCTTGAACACTTCCAGGGATGGGGCATCCACACTTCTCTGGGCAACCTGTGCCTGTGCCTCTCTGCCATCAGAGTAAAGAACTTCTTCCTAATATCTCATCTAAACCCACTTTCAGTTTAAAGCCTTTCCTCCTTGTCCTATCATTACATGCTCTTGTAAAAGTCTGTATTCCTCCAAGGCTACCTGCCACTCCTTCCCTTTTGTGTTGGAGTTTGTCCAGGAGCTCCTTGCTGATTCACACAGCCCTTTTGGTGTCTTTGCCTGACTTTAGCTTCACTGGAATGCATCACTGCTGAGCTTGGAGGAGGTGATCCCTGAATATTAACCAGCTTTCTGGTACCACTCTTCCCTCCAGGACTTTATCCCATGGTTCTCTAATAAGCAGAGCAGGTCCCTGAAGATGCCAAGATTTGCTCTCACAAAGGCCAGGGTAGTGAGCCTGCTGTGCATATTCTGTGAGTCCTCTTTAATTTCCCACATTACATGTGCCTGCATAGAGACATTTATGTTGGGCTCCCAATGAAGCCAACTCACTGGCTGGAGTGGCTGGAATTTCTTTGTGAAGCTCTCCAGGTGTTGTCCTGCTGACCTGTGATCCCTCTCCAGGCTCTGGGCATTTCTTGCTGTCCCTGGCATCAAACTGCTATCAGTGGGACGGCCTGCCCAGAGTGTAGAAAATGTGTACTGGACGTGCAATGTGTTTATTTACTGCTGTACAATGAGGGTTTTATGATTTTCTGCCAAATCTATTGTATCAGGAGCACTTCCCCAGACACTGGGAAAGATTTCTGGGCATATTTGAGAATAAATACTCACTGTCAAATGAAAAGAGGATGGAGACAGAGACTGAGTACCAGACCCCTGATCCACAACTGCCTTGAATCCTTTCAAGTGGCTATTTCTTACGAAGATCATGTGTAGGTGGAGCAAGCACTAAGCTGGCCTGAGTCTTCCAATTGCACTTGCATCAGTTTCTGGCTCTCCTTTAGTTAATGCAACAAAGGTAACCCTTGAGCAATGATGGTTATAAAACTGAAATCTCCTTTGAAGACAAGTATTGGTTAAATTGGTGGAGATTTATGAAATCCAATACAAAAAGAATATTTATTAAAGATTAGATCTAAGGTGCCTAAACCCTAGAGAAAAAAGCCAGAAGATTAATCTTATTCAATCATCTCTGTTAGCATATGTTTTCATTACTTCTCAGTGCAGGCTGTGTTTAGAAACTTACTAAGTTCTTTTCAAAGGTCTCTTGTGTGCTTTAGTTCAATAGCTCATTTTTCAGTCAGCCTTTCGATTTTTCTTTTGGGGTGTTTCTCTAATTATAGAATCAGTCTTTGGAATTTTGTGTTCTTTGTCTATGATGAGAACATTTCTCAAGTCATTTTTAGACTTCTCTTGATCATCTTAAAAGACTTCATTAAAATCACTGATCATTGTAAGATGGGTTTAAGTCCAATTTTTCAATAATGTCTATTCAGATGCACTTTCATATCATTGCATGTTATCTGTCAGCTAAATCACAATTTGTGTGAATAAGAAAAAATATTTTCTTAAATTAAAGCACAAACGATTTGTAGCTATCAAGCCATATTGTTTTACAACCCTAAACAGACATTACTGAGATCAGGCTTCTTTTCTCTGAAGTATCTTTGCTAGAAGAGAAGCAAACACTTTCACACTTGGAAGTTGTTAGAGCTGGGTAATTTCCTATTCATATACTACATGCCCATCACTGAGAGGTTATAAAGTTCAGATTATTAGTACTTGTTCTCTATGAAAGATTTAACAGAAGACAGAGATAAAAGTAAAAAACTTTATTTTTCCTTGGCTCAAAAGAAAAGTATAGTCAATTTTGCTTGATATTTCTCTAACACACTTGTAATTTTTAATTTGAGTCTGATTATGAGACAGAGAAAATCACAGTCCTTACTTCATTCTTGTCTTTGGGCAAAACCCCAAGCTATTTGAAATTAATAAACATGCATGCTTTAAATATGTCCAAAAGATTTCCCTGAAGAATACACATCCAGGACCTGTTGGGTTCTTCCATGCCTTTGGACTACTGCAGTAGTTTTTACCTACTTTTTGTGGAATTTCCCCTTGGTGAAAATGTAAAATCAAAATGGCATTTCCTGTGGAACACCTGGCTACCTCTTGTCAGGAATTTTATATGAGGCACACCTGGAGATGTACTGCTATAATCTGACAAGTTCCATAAAAAGGGAAGAATTGGAAGGTGCGTAATTGGTAATACTGACTAAAATAACCCTAAAGCAGCTCTATTTTTATCAGAAGTCAAACCAGACCAAAAGATAATCAGAATTCAAGGGTGACCTTGAACTTTAAAGAGCTGAATTAGCAGTGTTATGATGCACTTCTGGAGCTTTCTTAACTGTTTTTCTTGAAGTTTTTTTTTGTATTTTTCTAAGATAAATCTTTTTTCTCCAATTTGCAAACACTTTTTAAAACCTGTTGAACAGAGTTTATTTGAGCATTTTTTGTGTGTAATCTATTCAATGGCCTATGGAACATTCAAATATTAAATACTAGAACAGTGTATTTCCTTACACTTTCCCAGACTGGAATCTAGGAAAGTATGCATTTGCATTCACCTCAAAAATATGAACTATCTTGAAGACCAAGCTGTTATTTTCATATTTTTTTGTTCATAGCCCCAGAAAACAATTTGAAACAGAAGAGCATTGGGATGACCTGTGTTCTCTAATGTCATATGTTTGTTTGGTTTTATTTTTTTCCTACAGGACTGCATTTTCATGGAAATAAAGTAATAGAATATAATACAGGAAGGGAGTTTTTCAAATCACTGTATATCCACTAGGATACCAAGGCAGGTTAACTTACTCTGTATCCACACATTTTCAGTCCAGGCCGAAGTGTAATATAATTTCAAGAGAAAAGAGCATTCTGACAGAGGAGAGGTTTTGGTGTTTTGGGGCTCTGGTTTTTTGGTTGTTTTTTTTTTTTTTTTTTTTTTGTGGTAAGAACAGAATACTTGGAAGGCAATGTTCTAGGAGGAAATCTCCTTAGGTCCAATAATTCCTAAAATTCAGAGCAAATGCCCTAATTAGAGCATTATTCTGTAGCAGATGGATACCCCAGCTAGGCTGTAAGCTGGTAGGGACACTCTGCATGTATCCAGCCAGTTGAGTTCTTTATGGTGTCGAGGTACAAGGATACCCTTTTCTTTTTTACCTGGATCCCAAAAGGGCTTTGATAAGAATGTGTCTCAACAGTCAGCTCAGACAAACTGACAGTGCTTCCAAAGATGTGCAGTATCTGTACTTCATATCCTGAAGGGAACTTTTGCCAATAGCTTTATCAAATTCAAGCACAAGATCAGAATTATTTTCTGGCATAGTGCTGTACTTACACTTCCAAGCTGAGTTTAAGGTGCATAATAAGCACTTGCCTTTTCTCTCTTGTAATATGGATATTTCTGCAGAAGTCAGAAGGGTCAGAAGGGTATTCAAGGACTAAATGCAATAAAGTTCAGGGAAGGGCTGAAATGCAACCTCTTGCATGTCATCCTTGGAGATTGGCTAAGTTTATTTTGGGGTGGGGCCATAAATAGGGATTTATCCTTTTGGTTTTGTCAGTTCAGTACCTGAATCCTGAAATAACACTGTAACGACAGCCACCTTGTTGCCCTAAGTTTCTGTTGGCTTGAAATTTATCTAATAAGTTTTTGTTGACAATACATTATTGGAGATTTCAGCTTCTTAAATCACAACTAACATTATTTTAAATGTAATGCCAGGAAAAATATTGTAGTATAATAACAGTATGCTTCCAGTTATTTTTCACAGAAAGCCAACATTTTGTTTAGCAATTAGGCTTTGCATGGTTTGCATGAGTTTCTTTAAGCAGTGTTTTAGAGGAAAAATTTGTTTTCTTATTCAGTGATTTTAGAACTTCAATAAAAGTTAATCTATAAGCTATAATGTGTTTAGTCTAAATGTATAAATATTTACAGGTATTCTAGCAGAGATAATAACCATGACATTCATCATTTTATAACATCCTTAGAACTCAAACAATAGTAAATATCAATGTGTTTTACTTTTGCGTGAAACATTTACCAAATATTCATGGTAACATTCAAGCATGTGTCCAAAATGATTGACTTTAGGTTTTTCACTGTGAAAAACTGACAAAGTATCTGAGGAGCTGGAACCTGCGCACTTGCAAATTAATTGAGAAAGAATGGTTAAATGTTTTCTTTAGCATTCTTTAGCATGAAATTTAAGTATGTCAAAACTCCACAATAAATGAGATAATGCAATCTTTTATTTATTAATAAAAACTTAATGGTTTTCCATAACCTACACTTGGGTTTTGGTTGTATGTCTCATTGCATGTGAGAACATAGACTTATGATGGAAATGTTTACATAAGATCCACAGAAGTACACATATTAGGAAGACTTTGTAATTTATAAAAACTTACAGTTATTTGGCAGATTGGGGACCATCCTGGGGTTCATATCTCTAGAACTCAATATTTCTCTTACCTGTCAAAATTAAAGAGCATAATTTGGCTTTGAGATGACGTGCCTTGCAGTTGTGGCTGCTGTGAGATACCTCCCATGGCAGGATCATAATTTATATTTAGAAGAATTAAAATAAATGCTCTGATTGTACTTAACTTTCCCCAAAAGCTAAATATCAGGACTTGAATGGATAACAAACACACTGTCAAGGAAATGCCAGAGCAAAGACATATGGTTTACATCTGGAAAGTTACAACTCCCATATTCTTTTATAACTCCAAATGGGACAATTCAGAATTAAGGGTAAAACATGAAAATTATCTGCCAATGTATGTCAGATTTTTTTATGTGACAGGAATGCAAATCTATCCCCTGACTCAACTGTTGCAAAAGGCACATAACTAATAAATCACATAAAGCATGTAATTAACTAATCAGTGTAATTTCCTCACGAGTTTCTGATCTTTAAAGAAATTAAAAGTTAAACAGTGCATAATAATTACAGTTAACTACAACTTTATATGCAAATAAACAGTTTTTAGGGTAAATAAACTCTAAATGGTCTAGACCAGATTTCAACTAACATTGGACTTAGTATTCATCATGGTATTCAGAACATTGTGATTGATTTAGATTTTTATTTCTCCCATAGAAATGCTGATAGCTAGATTCTGCTAGAGAATTAAAATGCCCTTCAATATTACAATAGATTTCTAACTAAAAGGCAGCCTCACTTTATTAACAATGCTTGTTACAATAAACAAAATCTCAATACATTGCAATAATTTGTCTTTGAAGTTATTTCAAGTGATGACTGGGGTGTGTGAACAACATCCAGCCACAAAGAGATTCACTCAATGTATTAATTACAAGAATAAAGAACATTTTAAACATTCATGAAAGGAGAGAGCAGTAGATAAGGACAACCTCTATTGCTGAAAACATTAACTCAGAGTTTCATGCATATAAAGAAAATGTTAACTTAGAATTTCATGTAAATAGAGAACTAGCTGTGAACTATAAATGAAGCCTGTGCTGAAGGGTAATGCTTTCAGATAGGCACAATGGTACAGAAGAAGAGTCATTAATCACCCCTAGTATATTTAGCATTTAAAGACTTTATGGGTGATCTGGAAAGACACTAAATGTCATGCCATCAAAATAATGGATGATGAAAATGTGCCAACTTTGTTCAAAATAGCAAAGGAGTACTGAAGGATGTAAACAGAAAACACAAACATTGAATAAAAGAGATCTGAGTTGGCTTTTCAGATATTCAGTGTCTCTGAAGCTTTTGGCTGGACTTAACTTTTGAATGGCACTTTTCTTAGCTATATTCTTATACAAATTAGAAGAAATTATTACATGCTCAGTAAAGTGTGACACTGTAAGAGGATGTAATGGACATTATCTAAATTGTCTTCTAAACACTGCATTTTCTCTCTAATGTTCAGAAACATGTATGGGATAGGTATCTTTTTAGTTATTTTGCTTTAAACATTGTCAAATAGGACTGATTATATTAGTACAGACTCTTTGAAAGTGGGCAAACACAAACAAAGGAAAGGAAAAATTAGTAGGAACCAGTTAAACAAAAATTTGTAAAATCATCTTTTATCAGTAGGTAGGTAAATTTACTTTTGAAACTACAGAAAGTTGGAAGTTAACTAAGAATAATAAATATAAAGGAGTTCAATTTCTTCATGAGTTGCTGATCTTTAAGAATAACAATAATTTCAATTTAAGTAGTGCACAATAGTTATATTTAACTACTACTCTATAACAAGCAATTTTTAGGATAAATAAACCAGTTATATATTAAATGCTTGTGATTATTTTTCTAATATTCTTACCATGGAAATTTTTACAGATTTGCCTTAATATCTTATTCAGTGCATTACATGTTTGATCATTTTTTGAGCATCCTCAAAATCAGTAGAATCCTAAAAAGATGCCAAGACCCATCTGCACTGAACTGATTAGAAGGGGAGGCCTTAGCTGACAGGTAATTGGGCATACATGCCAATTCTTTCATTTTATTTTACTTCCATTTCAGTCAACTACACAAGTAGAGGACATTTTGTTACATTTACAGGGTATTTTACACATTTTCTTCTCTGGTTTAAAATATATCTGGATATTAAAATAATTTCACTGTAGCCTCTATCAAAAAAAAATACTAAATCAAGAATCAGGTCTGACAAGGAAATATAATCATAATAGAGCCAAATGCACATGGCTAATAACTGGAATCTGGTGATATTTAGTAATACTTTATTTATGGGTTATGAGAGAATTGTGCCGGATATTTCCACCAGTTGCCTTCCTCAGGTGGTCACCAAAAGAACTCATGGAATAAGTGCCACTGAAAACCTGTAGCCTGCCAGGAAAGCTGGATGAATTAAGACTTTTTAAGGATCAGCACTTTGAATTAGGTTTGTTTGGGAATGTTTTTTTCACATCCAGGAGCTCTTAGGTTTTATATTTACTGGTGAAGTTACCATGCAGTCACTGGTAGCCCACAAACATATTTTCTCTGTTAAATTTTTATGGGGGAAAAAGAGGAAGCTGTATTTACATATAAAACATATCTGTAAACAATACAATTTATGTCTCATTAATTTCCTCCCCTGCCCAAAGTGCAGTGCAAAGTTGTCTGTTATTGTACAGGCTTGAAAAATTCAGCTACAGAAAAAGGCTTTGCTTAGGTATCACAGAATCACAGAATCAAAAGGTTGGAAGAGACCTTTAAGGTCATCGAGTCCAACCCAACCTCAAATAAACCATGGCACCGAGTGCCACATGCAACCTTTTTTGAAACACATCGAGGGATGGTGACTCCATCACCTCCCTGAACAAATGTGCAAATATGCATATGAAAATAATGGACTTCACAGAAGACATACTTTAATTGGTATAACAGTTTTCTTTTATTATCAGTGATAAACTACAGGTTCTTTTTTTTTTCCCCTTCAAATGTATATAGCACAGACTTGTATTAAATTTATAATACAAGCCTTAAGAAGGTTTTTAAATTTTACAATCCTGTGAAAACCTGATTTATAATGAATGGTGATAAACTGTAGCAACATGCCATCTTGTATGCTATTAAACCTAAGTCTAAAGCATCTTTTGAATTACTTTGTTGCATTTTATTTCATAAAAATAAAAGAAGTTTCAAAAATGCCTAATTATTTGGTTATTGCCTAAAGAAAGCAGATTCAAGATGTTGATTCTCTGCAGCCTTTTTTTATCATCTGTTATCATATAAAGCACATCAAGAATATAATTTCTCTGATTATTGTTTTACAAAAGGTGTTAAAATCAAAGTCCCAGAATCTGCTGAGCCAGAACAGATCTTTCACTCACAGGATTTAATGTCACCTTGCACCTCACTTGTCAGCCTGGGAGGTTGCTTGTACTGCTCCTAGATCTGTCTTAAGTCTTGACTCTGCCAGCAAATCAACTGTTTGCTGATGGTGTAAGTGGTTGCCTTTCAATTAAAACAGCTGTTTGATTCAGAAAATATTACTCCTTTCTGGTTTGCTGCAAAGGCAGAGTTTGGCTCAGTTCACCTGAGATTTAACAAGGCAATTTAACTTTCTAGGGAAATGGGAGAGAAGCAGTCATGTAGGCAACAGTGGGTTCAGCTGAGTAGTGATTAACAGATTCATTTCCACTGATATGGTGAAAAATTAAAAAAGGAACTCAGACACCTCAAGTCCTTTCATGAAAGTTGCTTGTAATTCCTTCAGTATCCATGCATCCTGTGAGGTTGGTATTTTAATATATTAGAGACGCTTTTAGAATAAATGAGCTGGTGGAAATAAAAGTGGCATAAGTTATGGTTTTAGCAGCAGGGTGTGAAACATATTGACTTTTTGAAAGGACTAATTTGTACAAAGGGAGTATGTTCTCATGGTTTCTCTGAAATGGCTTGAAGGGAATAAGCTAAACAATTGGAAGTGGCATAAGCCTGGTCCTTTATGTTAGTATTTTCTGTCTTCAGTTCCTTTACCTATAAGCCTTTTCCTTTGCAAAATACTAATTCAGAATTGTTCTCTGCAATGCAACATTGCTGTAGTTTTTTTAGATTCCCAGGACTTGTTCCAGATTTTTTCTGTGGTAAAGCTCTCCACAGTTTTCCTCTTTTCTTTGTTTCTACTGTTGCATACCACATTAGTTCCTCTGCTGCTCAGGGCAAGGATAAATCTCTGTATCACAACAGAGTGCCACAATTAGTTCCATTATGGTCCCTGTCAGGAGCTGAATCTAAATATTTTACAGCATATGGGTGTGCACAGACATAGGAAAGATGTTAGTGGCACATGCTTGCACTCTGGTGCCAGTGCCCAATATAAAAAGAGGATTATCTGAAGAAAAAAAAAAAAAAAGTGCTGCTAAACTAATTGCTCATGTTTTTGCTTTGGCAACTGAGATCTGTCTTATGGCTTTATACAGCCCTTACCTATGGAATTACAATCTGAGAAGCCAATGAAGATCATCAAAGGCACTAAGCTCTCCAAAGCCATAGCAGAGGCTTGAGTACCAGAGAATATTCTTTGCACAAACCCAGGCTGTCTTGGAAAGAGAACAGCTAGAACTTCATTCTAAGTACAGTTTTGTATTAGAAGCATGCATTGAATTTTGGTCAGCCACTGAAAATTGAGTCAATACAGCCAAAATTTTCTGGGCGTCCTTGTCTCTGTATTTCCTTCCAAGTGAGATACCTATGGTGATCAGCTGAAAACTTCTATAAACATCTCAGAATATGTTGATCAGTTTAGTTTATTAAAAAAAAAGCTCCCATTTCCATTTCACACATTCTGGCACCCAGGCTGTACACATGGCACGGTGCACAGAACACAGGGTGCTTGTGAGACCCATGCCCTGCTGAGTACCTTCTGAAGGCTATGTGAGAATAGGGAATTGTGAAGGATAGTGTGCAATATAGAGGAGGTCGCATGTTTGCCATCTTATCCTTTTCATTTCCTGACATTGTGACCTGGAAAATATTTCTAAGTTAAAGACAAAAGAAAAAAAAAAGAGAAAAGAAGTCAAACAAAAAAGCTTTTACAATTTGTCATTCATTGACTGAAGGAGGTGAAAAAAAGAGATTAAAGCTATCTCCTATTAATATCATCCTGTGCCCAGGAATATAATTTAGCTTAAGGAGAACAATGTGTGTAGCAAGAGGCATGAAGAAGTGGAATGTTGCAGAGACAGCAATACATTGTGTGGAACCGTGAGGAAGAAATGAGAGGTGGCTGGAAGAGAGATGGGCACTTAGAAGTAAGTAGGCCTTCATGAGTGATGTTTATTGGCAACATGACCACTGATCTGAACATAAATGGTTTTATTTACTTTAAAAACTTGCTCTTGGATTAAAAGACCTTCTCTCCTGAGTTGCAATAGCAGAAGCATTTTTAATACATCAGGTGTCTCCCTTCCCCATCCGTGTAGTTACCTTGATAAGTCCTCCATCATGAATAGCTAGATTCATTGCCTTCTTTTAGCTTTCCATCTGCCAGTAGAGATTTTCAGTGGCAGATATATTCATAACAGTCTGACAGAAAGAATACATTACAGTATTAGCTTAAAGAAGCATAAAGAGCATTCCATCTAAAGTTATGTAAAGGAGTCTTCATTGTTTATTTTTTTATTGATTTAGTAAATTAATAGGATTATTTGAAAAGTTTATTTGACATAAAACTTTAAATCTTTGAGACTTCAGACAATTTTTCCAGGAGCTTGTAAATGCTGCAGAGAAACATTTCAGTTTGTTAGAGAGGGAGCTTTTTCTTGACGTCAAGTCAGCACTGAAAGTGAAGAATTAGACAGTCATTGATGTATCTGGTTGTACTCCTGTGTTGAGAGGTATTCTAGGGTTGGTTGTGTAAAAGTGTGTTATAATGAAGCTTTATTTTCTTTTTGATCAATATTACAGAGCCTTTCTATTAAAAAAACCGCACAAACCCCAGTTAAAATACATCCATTGCACTTCACAGTACTTTGTAAATGCCAATCTATGAAGTATTGTTACATCATACTCATAGCACACACACCATGCCCCAAATCACTGTTTTTCTCAAGCTGCAGAACAGTGAAGTAGCAACACTGGGATATAAACAAAAGAGGCAACTGTTCATGTCTGTTACCTGTTTGTAAAGTCAATAGGAAGGAAATTTAAGGGAAGTATATGGTGCTCATCCTACTGGCACAAGATTTTATATAAGGCATTTTTCCTTTGAAAACTTTTAGGATGCCATTGCTACCCATGTTTTCCAGTAGATACACTGTAGATGAAAGTCTTAGTTAGATAGGCAGTACATTTTGTAGAGTCTCAAGAAACAGAAATAAACACATATATAAAAGTATTTGGGTCTTTCCTTGCAAGAAGTGTAGATGATCAATATATATGTTCATTTCTGTTCTTATATCTTTTACTCTTAAGATAATTTGAGTGTCATTTTATCCATAGCAGTAGCAGGAAGCATTAGCACGAGGCAGAAGACAGAAGTCTCTTGTGCCTGGCTAAGTACGTGCTGTTCCTTTGCTGTACCAGCGGCATAGCACGATTGTGAGTCATGAATGCAGACCCAAGCCATGTGCTGCATAATGCTTGCTTCTTGTTTTCTGCAGATCTCTGGTTAGAAAGCAACTAAGATTGGTCCTGTCCTCCAGTTCAACAAATGTTTGGTTTAGATACACAACAGAAAATATGCACTCAGATTGGAAATGTTAATGTGAAGCAGCTACTTAATTAATTGTGTAACTGTCAATAAGTGATTGGTAACTGTCTCTGCTGCTAATGGTGTTTTTAGTATTCATCTTGCACATAAAGCAGTAGTACTACTGGGTACAACAGAATGTTTTTAATGGTTTTTGTTATCTGCAGCGAACAGCATTTTCTGCATAGAAATTCAGACTCTTCAAAAGGGAGAATGTAAACTAGTTAGGACATTATTAATGCTCACAGTACAGCAAAAGGAATACAAGGGGAAAAATAATCAAGGGTATAAAAAGTGTGTCCATTAGAAAATTATTTAAGAACTGAGAATCAAAGTTTAGGCAAACTTCAACCTAAATAAAATGTAATATGGCTTCTAATTTTCTGAAAATAAATTAAATAAATTAGTATCAATCTTAATTATTAGAAATGTAAATAATCTCATGAAGTAAAAAACATTAGTATGTCCTTCACAGATTGCACACATGAATGCCAAGTCAATTTAATGTGTGGTTGTAAGAAGAAAAAATTGTATATAAAATAACTGAGATGTATTATTTCCATGAGTTAAGTCTTCCTATCCATAGTGTGGATTATACTTTTCTCACTGCTGTTTAATCATCAGTCTTGGGAAATGGAAGGAAGGAGATGGTTTAATTCTCCAGTCATAGCTATCTCTGTCTGTGTGACTCAGAGACTCCACAACCTTTAATACAGAAAACAGTGTTTTATCTCATGTTGCCGAGAGAGAAATTATAAAACTTAAAGTGTATGACAAACCTTATAAAGCTGTATGAGTGCAAATATTGATGACAATCCACAGTCAATGCTGAGGTTGAACTGCATTTTCACAGTAAAGTGGGATAAGAAGTGCTGAGAAAATGGGGTCTCTTTCCTGAAATAATAGCTAAGAAACATATAAACAATTCAGAAACTCCTATACATTTTTTTGGTGCTCATATCCCTGCCTGTCATAATATTGTTTTTAATTGCAAGTCAATGATGCAAACTACTCCATTAATTGTCTTTACATCCTTTATAAACAGTGCAGTGATTGCATTCTGAGAAGCATAGTGAAGAGCAGCTGAATTAATTTATGATTATTTTTTAATACAGGGTAAAACCAGATAAAACCAGATGAAAATTGTTTTGTGAATGAAAATTGTTTTGTTAGTTGGAGTTTCACCTGAAGAGTCTGTTCAGCCTCAGCAGATGTTCTTGTAAGCTACATGGGAAAATTCAGTATAAGCTTATAGATATTACAAGTACCATTAAAATTAATGAAGAATTGCCATATCACACCTGTTGATGATTTCTTCTATAAACATATTAAAAATTCTCTGTCTGATAATTTGGTTATAATTTATAACCTTATAATTTGGTTTTAGTCTCTCAGACCATCCTATGAAATGTTTTTACTTTTTTCTGTTATGTTTCAAATATATATCCAGTCCCTACTACTTTGTCACCCTCAAAGCAGAGCTGCCTTCTTTTGTCTGAAATAAAATATTAAATCCATAATAAAGCATGTATATGAAGATAAAACTCACCAATACTAATAGAGTACACCTTATCCATATTTTAGCCTTTTCACATTATTTTTCTTTTCCTGATCCTAATAATTCTTAATACTCTTTTGTCAAAACCTAGAAAAGAGTGTTTTTTCTAAGTAGTCATGGAATAAGTGTACTTAGATATCTGCAGAATGAATACATGCCATTTCACCAATGGCATATGGATCACATGTCCTAGACAACCCTAGTCTGGGTTGTCTCACTGCATTGATGCTGCATTAGTTCTTCAATATTCTCAAAGATCTGTAGACACCACTGATTTTTTAATCCTTCATTTTTTATTGAATAGCTGTTTGGCTGTTTGAATTTCTTTGTGTTGGCTTGTGGGTTTGTGTTTTTGTTCCCTCAGGTGAATTAGCTGGTTTTACCAAAGATTGAATTCTCTTATCCTCTACAGATTGATGAGGTCTCTACTTAGTTTATTGAAATAAATTTCCTATTTATCATCTTTGGAATTTCTTAGCTGCACAGGATCTTAATAATTATTACTGTGACACAGAGCTGTACTATTAAATATTCTACGAATTGAGTGTTAACAGATATTTGGGTGTTTATCTGCTTCTTAAAGTTGTAGAAACTTGATGCCCAAATGTCTCTGCAGATTTTGACCTGCACTCTGTTGCATTGTTTCTCTGTGCTGAGTACTTTCAAAGTTGAATAATCTAATTGCTTTTATTGCTGTATTGGAGTTTCCCTTTTACACTTGCAATCTGTAATCCCAGTCATTAGCAATGATAGTAGAAAATCATATGTCATTTCGCTGCTGAATACTTTCTTTAAACCATGTCTTGGTCTAATATTTTATCATTTTATTAGCTTTTAAAAGTTTACGGGCAGTTTCATATGATGGTGTTCTTTCTTACAAGAATAGAAATTATATATTTGTATGCTCACTGGTTAGAATCCTAAAGCAAAGAACAACAGCAATGGCAAAAAGGCTTTTCTAAAGAACAGCTAAACTTTCCAAGGAAGTACCTGATGAGCTGCTGTCATTAGAATGTTCATTAACTCCACCTACTTTGCCACTCTAAATTGAGACACTTTAAGTAAGTTGTCATAGATTCCCCATAAAATCGATGAAGATTTGGGTAGACAGTGAGAGGATGTCAGAGGAGAGCAATCAGAGATCTATGAGAGAGCACTCATAGAGAGTTCATTTTTGACTTCATCAAAGGGCTAATAAATTCAATGGCAACTGGTGAAGCAGCTGAACATACAATTATAGCTGGAATGCTACCCACAGGCTCTTTAATCAGTCTGTCCTTTATCTCCAATATTTTGAGAATCCAGTTGCTAAATATTCTTTCTCTGAAATAGGACTGTGTACATGAATATATGCAAAATTTCCTGTTTATTGGAACTGTCTGTATCTACCAATTTCATAATGAAGGCCCTGTCTGGACAGTGTTGATTTTTTTGTTTAACTCCTTTTTTTTTTTCTGGCATCATCTATATTTAGCAGTGTCCTATCAAAGAATGAGATTCAAGGTGACTTTCAAAAAGAGACAGAAAATATGAGACACATTTAAAACCAAATATTTTCCTATATACTCTTTATAATATAATGTGTGTCCCAAGATAATGTCATATCACTGTCATAAGGCATAGGGATTATTTGATGTGGCATCCATTGAAACAGTGTTTTTAATCAGGTGTTTTTTATTTTTATGTTACACAGGAGAAAAACATGCTATAAATATTGGAAATTCAAAAGATGTTTGAATTTCAAGGCTTAAGAGGAAAAGTAGTATTATCAGCTAAACAATTTGTTTATTCACAGTAGATATTTAAAACTGATAATCTACCTTATAATCTAAATACTATTAAAAAAGCTTTCTTGAAACATTCCATTCCTTTAAAAAGAAAGGCAAAAATGAGCAAATTGAGAAAACAAATCTGTACATACATGCCCATCAGTTCAACAGATACTGGACACCTTTAAATATTGCAATATCTTTATTGCTAAATTATTTCCATGTGGAAATGAAAATCATCATTTTTCTTCCTTTCCCCACACTCCTGTTCATTTCTTTCTGTGCTACCTTAAGAGAAGGAAAAATTGTAATGCATAAGGTGTGTTCCTATGCTCAATCCTCTGTCTCTCATAGGATTACAGAATGAGGAGTTGGAAAGGGCCCCACACCTCACCACTACCCCTGGGATAATGTACTCCTGCAAATACAGGTCCCTGGAGGTGCCTGTACTTGTTTATGTGAAGAGAGGGATGACAGAGGAATGGCAAGCAAAGGATGGATTGTTGTGTGGTTAGGTGTTGGCATCTAGTTATGTCATTCATTTTTTGCAGTACAAGCAGGCTGTGATAACTTCATGTCTTATTATCACTATGTTTCCTCATAAGGAACATTTTACTGACCTTTTTGGAAGCCCTGATTTCCTCTAAACTGAGAACTAGGGTTTGCTGAAGCTTTTTGCACTAAAAAATACCTAGGGGGAAAATGGGAAATAAAAATTCTCTTGCAACCATATGTTTGAATGGTATTTTGATTTCAAAAAAATCAAAGCAACCAAACACAGTTTGAGTTTTCAAATCAAGAGTTCTGAATTCTGATAAACTTACAATGGAAACAGTCATTTCAGTAAGTCCAAGCTCTCTTTGGTCATACCTGCCAAAACTTTATATTTCAAAATTCTGAGTTACAAATTTGTGGAATACTCCAGCATCAAAAACAATTGATATGAAGACTTGTTGTGCTTAAAGGTCAAAATTATTTAAAGTCTTCAGGTAATAGACGATCCAGCTTTTTCAAATAATTTTGAAAAGTTATGTTCACTTTTCAGCAACTCAGTTTCTGAAGATGCTTAAGTTATGTGAATAGGCATCCAAAACCTGCTACTACATCCAACAAAAGAAAAGACTGAGGGGAGACCTCATTTCAGACTCCAGCTTCCTCCTGAGGTGAAGAGGAGGAGCAGGCAGTGATCTCTTCACTCTTGTGACAAGTGACAGGACCGAAGGGAATGGCCTGGAGCTGTGTCAGGGGAGGGTTAGGTTGGATATCAGGAAAAAGTTCTTCACTCAGAGGGTGGTTGGGCACTGGAACAGCCTCCCCAGGGAAGTGGTCACAGCACCAGCCTGACAAAGCTCAAGAAGCATTTGGACAATTCTCTCAGGCACAGGTTGTGACTCTTGGAGATGGTCCTGTGCAGGGCCAGGAGCTGAACTTTGAGGATCCTTGTGGGTCCCTTCCAAATCAGCATATTCTGTGATTCTGTAATTCTGTAAAATTGTGGCTTACAATATCTTCATCTACCTTATTCATAAATGAAAACTTTGTGGATAGACATGGGAAAAAGAGTTTCATGGTTTCAGTGCCATGGAGGCTGAAGTTATGACCCAAAGACTCAGACATGTGCTGCTGTTTAAGTGGGACAAATACATCTGGTAGTGCTTGAGACTTCCCAATAGAAAGTTTAGAGGGAAATAATCTTGGTCTTGAGAAAAACATAACAGTCCATTGAAATACCAGTTATAACAAAAATCAGTTTGCGAAAAAATCTTTTGTAAACAGAAAACCAGCATTGTGGTTAGATGAGCACGTTATGATGCTTTAAAAATAGGAAACAAAGATCCCTAAGTGGCATCTGTCTTCAAAATCCTCCACCTCTGCCTCTGAGTAGATAAAAAATGCAAGTGACAGGTTGGAAACTGAACATTTCCTGCAATCACAAAATCCATACATTTATCATGCTACTTGATCCTATTCTGACCACAGAGAACAGAATAAACACTGTGACTCAAAGAATACATTTTAACTCTGTTCTTTATATATATTTTGAGAATAGCAAGACTATATGTATTGTCAACAGAAATTCCAAAACATTGGGGTAAACAGTCACAGGAAAAAGGAAAAAAAGAAAATTCGCAGGAAAAAGAAAATCTTAGAGAGATATTTCTTCTGTTTCTTTTTATATATACTTATCATAAGAGGCTCATTTAACTTCTGTACATAGGCAGACATGGTAACACACATATGCATGAGGGACGGTATAATTGCATTGTGTTAATTAAAATATGTCTTAAAATAATGACTTTTGCAGTCTTTTCAAAGGAGCAAGCCTGTTTGGGTCAGCTTTACCCTGATTTTTGTTGACTGGAAAGAAATATGTAATGCCATTTCACATTCTAAAAAAAGAAACAGCAGCTGAGTTGTGGCTCAGTCACCACATTTTTTTCAACCACTGAGAACTCAAAAAACCACAGCAATGAAAATTATAGGAAAATGTCAGAGGATTCAGATACCAAAGAAAGCCTAAGACTAAGTGCTATAAAATCTGGGGGTGGCTGCCCAGCTCAAATGGGTATGACAGGGAACCCTACACTGAACAGCGAGGCAGGGAGGAACTACTTTATTAAGCCTAGAGCCAGGAATGACTTCTTGGAGCAGTACATTCAAGAGTGTAGAGGCAGCCAGAGTCTTCAGTCGTGTTGGTTGCCCTGGAACAAAGAGGTTTTTCTTTTCTGGGAATGAGCACACTGTTCAGTTTGGCATATGTGATGTCCCAATATCAAACTCCTGGCAGAAGTTCCTGGAAGAAGTTTTAGTAACCTGCGGAAGACAGATCCTATTCCGTTTGTGCAATAAGACAGGTCTTTATTTCAGTATTAATTATTTCTAAAAGTTGAGACTTCTGTTGGTTTGTATCTCTTGTGAATATATATTATCTCATTATCACATTTTTAAAAGTGACAGCTATTACATTCAACTTTGTATATGTACAATATGCAAAGATTTGCTGTAATCATAAAATATTACCATGAACACGTAAATCAGTGATTATTTTTTCTAGAACCAAATTTTGTCTAATTGAAAAAAAAATACACCCTCTCCTTTTTGCAGGTATTTTTCTTCTGATTCTTTGTTTTTTTAAAGACCTCATGAACATGAGATACTTCAGGGAATAAATTATGATTATGAGCTAATAATGAAATGTCTGTGAGGTTGCCAGCATTTTGTCCTCTTCTTTCTATCTAATAATCACCAGAGTATGTCACTATAATACCACAGTGCACACCCTCTTGTGCCATTCTGTATGAACATTAAGGGTCACAAAAATATTGTGATGACATAAACATCCCCCCTCTGAAAACCAAAACACAATAAACAGTCAGCACCACACCCTCTGAACCTCAGGAAATGCAGATTTCCAAAATATTTAAAACACCAAACAAAAAATAATTATTCCTGTTATTTAGAATAATGACCTCCCTTGTGATTCAAAAAATGAGAGAAACTGGCAAATACTCCTTCTGTCAATTGCAAGGTCTATAGTGGCCCGCCTCAGAGAAATGTTAGCAGAGTGTAGAACTGTAGAAAGTTACTTTATTTCATCCATATCCTGTGGAGCAGGGCAGAAAAAACCGCCTTGATTCCTTAAGACAGTTTGTGCCACAGCAAAATCACAACCCTCTACTTTCCCTCCTTTTCCACCCCAATAATATCTTTCCCACATATTCAATAATTCAATATGTAATAACAATCCAAATATCCAACAGACCAATATTTTTCTACACATTCTTCATTAAGTCTGCAGCACTGCATGGGGTTGTTGTGACCCAAGTGCAGGACCCAGCACCTGATCTTGTCCAAATGGCCCTGACTTGTTGATGCAGCCCATCCAGATCCCTCTGCAGGGCCTTCCTCCCTTCCAGCAGGTCAGCTCGGTGTTGTCAGTGACTTGCTGAGGGTGCTCTCAATCCTCTCACCCAGACCATGGATAAAGGTATTAAACTGAAGTGGTCCCAGTGCAGAGGCCTGGGGAGCTGTGCTTGTGAGTGGCTGCTAACTGGATTTAGTTCCACTCATCACCACTCTTCAGGCCCAGCCACCAGTGAACAGTGCACACATCCAAGCCAAAGAGAAGCCAGTTACTCCAGGAGAATGCTGTGGGAAAGGGTGTCAAAGGCTTTACTAAAATGTGGGTAGACAACATCCACAGGCTTTCCCTCATCCACTAACTGTGTCACATGTACCTAGTATGAGACAGTATGAGTAGTCCTTTAAAGGTGTTCATTCCTCTTTGCTGACTAGGAAGAGAGTTAGGAACATATGACTGAATCTTACTCCAGAATAATTTAAGATATAAAGTCATATGTCTGCCCATATGTCTGAAGATAAAAGTGAGTTTAATCTTCTTCACTAAAAAAAATATGTTTCATTAACACATAGAAGTAAATTAATATTTTATTGGCTTTATAGTGCTAAGAAAATCAATGGCGTATGTGACAGGAAAACAGATAATGTATGCTTCCTGCAAATAATTCTACACATGTGTTGACAGTATTAGCAATTTGTTATAGACAAAAATTTTCTGCTTCCTTTTCAGTACTAGTGAACTGGAAAGTTTTGATTAAGAGCTATTCCATGACCTGTGAGAAAACATTAAAAAACTGCATATACCCATGTACACACCTTTAGATGTGCACACAGATGTGGTTTTCTTAATGAAGCACAAGTCGGAAAAACTAATTCTTAGCCTGTTGTATACCCAGAGCACTGAAAGTAAATGCTTCCATGTAGAAAAAGTTACTTCTAGGTGTATGTAGGGAATTTTCTAATGAATTATGGAAAGAAGACAATATGAAGTACAATTATAACAAGGAAACTGTTCTTGCATATAGATCATGTAGAAATACTGGATAACATTGCAAAGCTGTAATATTTTGACTTTTAAGAGCCCAGAGGATATGGTGGACGTATGGTGATTTCAGGGAATTGTGTAATTGGAATTGTGCAGAAAATTTTAAAGAGCAGCTGACTTTAGCTTTTCTGATAGCTAACAAGATTAGTTGCAGCACCTATCAAGACACAAAGTCTCTCTCAGTTGTTTGAAAGCCAGGCTTCACTAAGAAAAAAAAATATCAAAGAAGGAAAGAAAAAATAAGTTTCTTAACTGGAATGAATTGATGCATAATAATCTGCAGTAGAAAAAAAAATCTGTTTTCAATTTTAATGTCAGCTCATAATGCAGTCTAGGGTCTAATGCTATTTTGACATAATAAAGTGAAAAGTTGAAATGGATGTTCTTTGGAAATAAGGACACCAGTTGCAGTGAAATTGACACCCAGATGAGGTATTGCATATCTAGATCTCTGAAGTGAGTATGAGTAGAAAATATACTGGAACTTTTTAACAATTAAGAACTATCATTGTAGGAGACAGCAAATGAATAGTAGGACATTATTATGTCAATAATTTTTAATGAAAAATAAACACATAAGAAATCAAGATTATATGAATAGATTTATACATATGACTGTGTGTATGTATGTAAATTTGACTTTACATAAATGATAAACCAATTACAAATGTTTTGCTTACAGTTTCAAAAATAATAATTAAAAAACCTCATTGTGTACTAAGATGAATACATAAAATTTATTTATTAAAATCAATAAACAGAAAAACCCTATACTCTTCATGATGCAGCCAAGTGTGACCAGACATGCAGGTGATACTGACCTCTGGGAGGTCAATTCCTTCTACATTAATGACATAATTAAGTCTCCTCCATTTCCCCATTCTCTTCCTGCTCCTGGAAATTAATTGTGGAAATATACATTTTTTTCCACCTTTATAATTATGTACAATGGCTATATAGTACTGTAAAATTAATTGGTATCTATTACTTTCTTGGAAGCAGTATTGAACCTTTCTAAGTTAGTGTTTCTAAGTGTGCTATTAAATTGGGACACCAACAGGATCAGATGATCTCTTCTTTAGAGTCACAACATGTACATTCCATAATTTTAAAAAGTTATTGGTAAGTTACCTGTTATCCACAAATCTTAACCTGAACATATTGATATGTGAAAAATAGTTACTTAGTGGTTAGTACCTTGTTCAAGTCATCTTGAAGAGAGAATTCTATGATTTTTTTGAAATGAAGCTGAAAAACAGTAACTCAAGTGGACACAAAGTTTTCTGTGTGTATTTCTTAGGACGTGTAATGTAAGGCAGATGAATGAAATCTGTCTGTGGGATGTGTCACATACAAGACATGAAGATTTGAGACATTCTAAATATTCAAAAGTTTGTTACTAAAGTGATTAGCCTTGGAAAAATATGACTGTCATGGTTTGACACAGGCACAATGCCAGTGCCCCCATGAGAATACTCTCTCCCTGGTTTCTGCTGTGAGATGTGACCAGGAATAAGCAAAGCAGGCTCCCACTTAGGAAAAAATAATTATTAACTAAACTACAAGGGAAAGGAAAATCAAAAGAAACACACAAGGAAAATGAAAACTTCACAAATACATCTCCTCCTTGCGGCTGCGCGGATGGCTGGAGTCCCGGCACTCCACAGCCCAGCTCGCAGTCCAGGTGCTTGCCCGACTCTGAGTCAGGTCCGCACCCGTGGGTCCGCAGTTCACGGGAGGGCGAAAGCCACGAAGCACGCGAGAAGAAAGGGAGGACTCAGGCAGCTGAGAAAAGTCAGATTTATTGTCTGACTTGGCGGGTACAGGACGGGGAGGGGCAACCTGGAATGGCCTGAGCAACCTGAGACCCAGAAAACTGGAGTGCAGCAACTTATAAAGGCAGGGGGTGGGTAGGGGTGTACACTTACAGCAACGAATAGGAACATCAAAACTTAGATACATGTTGCGAGTGACAAGTCGACTCAACAAATCAGCTAAAAATTGAGGAGGGGCCCTAGCTCCTGTCCAATCACCCGACGCCCAGGAGGGAAGAATCTAGAAGAAAGGGATGGGTTGCTGGGTGATAGACAAGGGGCTTGGGGTGGGGAGAACTTGGATACATCGAGAAACCATGGTAACCTGGGTGGAGTAACTAGATTGACAGCAAACTGCCTAAGGCATGGACAAACCACTGCTGCTCAGGGTAGGGGAAAACTGGGATGAACCAAAAACAGAACACCACACCTCCTCCTCCCCACCAAATTCCCAATACAATACATCCCCCAAATCATCGACTCTCGGTCCGGCACCACCCTTCAGAATACTCAATCCTCAGTTCATCAAGAGGAGAAGGAGTCCTTCTTGTGCCAATGGTGACCTCTTCCTTTCATGTCCAGCGCTCTCACCACTGAACATGGACCAGAGCTGCTTCTAGGGTCGACTTTTAAGGATGCTTCGTCCCACTCCAAAAAGGCACAGTCTCAACTTCGGGACATCTCTCCCCCCCATATTTTTCAACCCCTGGGGCCAAGGGATAGCCACACTGAACCCTCTTGGTTCTGAGGCATTGCCTCCCCCTAGAATGCAGTCTCTGTATCACAAGGAACATGGTTCTGTCCATGGCTGTACAAAAAGAGTCCAGCAAAAGCCACTCCATCATCTCTTCCCACTAAGATTCTTCTCTATTCTTCCACCATCTCTCACTTGCCCAGACCTCTCTCACACTTGCCCATTTCCTTCTTCATCTTCTACTCTATCTCTCTTCTAGGAGAGGTCAATGATCTGTAAAGTTCTCATTCTCCAAAAACGGGTTAAAAGCTCCTACAAGTGGCCGGCTGCACTCCCTCCTTCATCTCCTTCCCAGCCGTGCTGCCGGCACAGGCCCATGTTTATCCAGTTTCAAGGTTACAGTCCCAGGCAGCGGCTCTCTTTCTCTCTCTCTCTCAGGAGGGGCTGCCCGATGGCTCCCGGTGTCTCTCTCTCTTTCTCTCTTCCACCCTTCCACCCCGGGGCTCAGGCCTATCTCTCCCGGCCACATGGCTTTCCCCTCCCCCTGCCCAGCCAGCAGCTGGGCCGGGGGAGAGACCCGAACTCTTTCCCGCCGGAAACCCAAGAGAGCCACCCAGGGGAGAGCTCTGCTTTTAACCCCGTGTTCTCAGAGGAGTGTCCAATGTCCCAATGGCCACATTAGGTGCCAATATTAAAATCTGAGCACCCATTGGCCTGACCACAGCATCCCAGAAAACACATTTCCTGTCAAACCACCACAATGATGAAATAAACAAAAGTTACTAGAGGATTTCAGTGGATTTAGGAATTTTTCTGTCAGTTAGTGGTAGGACTGGGTGACTGTCCTTGTTTGTTGAGTGTCCTTGTTTGTTGACCTGGGCTTACTGATGAGACAGTTTATTTGTGTTCATTTGCCTTTTCTTATTACGCTTCTCTCTGGAAAGATTTTGTTAAAATTTAAGGAACACATCTTTTAGCTGGGATACTCTGTTCAATAAGTAGTGAGCATTCTACTCTTACACATAGTAATCAGTAAATGTCAAAAATGGTATGAAAAATTGAGTAAGAAGACTTCTTATGCTATGGAATATTACCTCCTAACATTACCTCCTAATAGAGAAACTCCAATTTTCACAGTGAATTTTGTTTAAGTGAACATTTATATGAAAGTGAAGTTCTGAATTTTAACTCATTTAGCAGCAAAGTTTTAATTTGAGAGTAAAATTTTGTCTTTTACATAAGGATATTTTTCAAATATTAAGAGGCTTTTGTTGACTTTAAACCAGAATTTTCTGTATATGTATTAAAATGCTGATAAAAAATTATAAACGTCTTCCTAAAATGTTTGGCTGCTACATTTTTACCTTCAGTAATTCAGAGAGCACTTCTTCCTTATACATATTGAACAAAATACTTTAAAATAAATGAATAAGAATGAAAATAGTGCCATCAGCTTTCTCAGCTTGAAACATATTACTGCTTAGCCTACCCAGTAGTGTTCTTATGATTTTACAGTGGTTAATTTATTTCATATGTGCAATAAATTTGCAGTAAAATTTTCCACAGTATCCCCTAAATGAGTTAAAATTACTGAAGGCAAATGCAGAAAGAAAGATGGAAATAGATTCTGGACAGAGAATGGATTTACTCAAGCAAAAAATGCAGAACTCTGGATATGCTTTGTGCCAAACTTCAAATAGTTCCTTATTGGTACTTTTATTTCACATACATAGAATATCTTATGATTATCATGGCTGTTAATTAAAGATTATTCCTTATAACCTGTTTTAACTCTGCACATGTGAAGGAACAGCTAACAAAGGCCACCATAACAATGATTTTGTTTTTCTTTTTTACGTTTAATGCTAAACTTGTGCTCCAATAGATGGAATCCACTGCTGGATTCCATCTATTGGACATCTGCAGGCTGTAATCTCTGGTTATGATGGGCATTGTACTTCAAATTGTCATAGAGCCCTGAAGACATTATTTTGGCTTCTTTTGACTAGGAGACCAGCTGCAGAATTCTTCTGTCATCGCACCTCACCATTACGCTGTAACGGAAGATCAAATCAAGATGAAAAGCCTCACTGCAGTAGCTAGAAAACAGACATGCAATAAAAAGTGTACCCAGAAGTACTCATAGTCTGGTCTTTGACAAGGCTGAACAAGTAGATGAGCCACATGGAGAGAGTTGGAGGCAGGGAGAGACAAAGCTGAAGTGAAACAGCAAAGTCATTTTATGCTAAGTAGCTTTCTAGCCAATTTCAACAGAGGTGCTTAATAGAGAGGGAGTATGAGAGTATTTAAGAGGAATTGGTGGGTGGTCAAATCATTTTCAGTGTGAAAAGCTGTGAAAACTAAGTGACTCTTTTACAGAAATCATACTCCTAAAAATAAGAGTGATCGGGAAACTAAAATGGAGGCAATATGCTTCTGAAATTACAGTTTATAAGTAACAAAACAGACAAGAAAAAACACTAAAAAAAAAAAAAGGAACCAAAAAAACCAACCCTAAATGTCTTAATATTTCAGCATGACCAAGGTAGGTTTATTACTAAAAGGGTAGAGAAGTGGTCTAAGGGATGTTTTATATTTGAGACTGATGACTGTAAAGGAAACTGAAGGGAATCTCCAGGGCATGGGTCTATGAAAGGTTACCTGAATGTGACCCTATAATCCCAGTTTTGTATACATGAGTTACAGGCCACTCCACTGTGGCCAGTGCACTGAGGTGAATCTCATTGTGTATTTTCCTCTAAGAATGCATCCTCTGAAAAAAGGAGCAACCTAACTGAAATGCTCAGTTTTGTTAGGACACAGTTTAGGACAGTGATCTTCTAAGTGAGGAATTTTGCTAGGCAAACAGAGAAAAACTAAAGGACACTGAACATTAAGCCCACCGTGTGTTCTCTGCGCCCTTGACTTCAGTCTTGCTCATATCAGTAGCTTTCAGAACTTCCTGGCTGCCATAAACTGCCATTTGTTTGTCCTGGCTGCCATAAACTGTCATTTGTTTGACAGCTGTTCTATGACATTAATTCTAATACTGTAATACTGTTCATGTCTGTGGAGCACATCAAGGACTCATTTTTATTTGTATTTCATTGTCATCTTACTAAAGATCACATTTGTTTAGAGGTTTGGGTTTTTTTTTTCCCCTTTCAAGGACTCTTTGAACCAGTTGAAATATGCATTATAGCTGTATGATTAGATATGCTTTCTGCAAATAGATGAATAGGGGAAATATGCCTCTCATCACATATTGAGAGTCTGATAATGAAGGAAATTATTAAATTATGATTAGTTGTTTAAAATTCCAGTTGCTCAAAGAGAGATTCTTGCTCTCAGAAACTCAAAAACTCTACAGATCAGAAATATATTTTTTTTAATATTTGGTGCTGCTTCTGTGATTAACCAATTTAGATAATTAAGAAATTGGACTACCAAAGTTCAAAACAATCTGAGTAATTTCACTCCCACAATGAAAAGTTAGACTTATTAAAATTGATTCTTTACTCTCAGATCAATTTGCTGGAAAAAGTTTGGGAATAAAAGAAAAGGTGACATTTTTAAAAGAGGGTCGAAGTCCTGAATAGTTTCTATCTTGACTGGTTAAACTCAAAGGCATTACTCCTTAATATTTGTTCCTTTTAATTTTTTCCTAACTTCCCCTGCCCCAATCTGTAAAACCTTATACAAATTTCTTCCACATTTGATTATACCTCCTCATCAACTGTATGGCTTGCACAGTGGTACAGTGAGGATGGATGATATTTTCTGAGCTGAACACTTTTCCAAAATTTAATTTTCTAGGACTACATATTACTTTTTTGACTGAAAAGTTCACAGAAAAATATTATGATTAATTTTAGGAATTACTCCACTACTACTAACAACTCAGAGCTGAAAATCTGTCAGAATACACTCCAGGTTGTTGTGTTGTGTCTGTATAAGTTGGACTGTTCTGTTCCCCTATCATGTAATGGTTCTGCTCTGGTTCGCCCTTCCCTCCTTTATGCTGCCAGTTATCCCAACTCCTCCCCCGTTGCCTTGGAGATTAATATATTCTTTCTCAAATCCCTCCCCAGTGCCCTGTACATCACTCAATGCTCCCACCCTTCTCTCTAGAACTCTCTAGAAACTTCCAGCTAGAGCGTCGAGTGATTGGCTCAGGGACTGGGGCCCCACCCTCAAGTTATGCCCATTGGTGTTCTCCCTAAGTCAATCTTTTGTATCCCGCTCCCCTCTGAAACCTGATTCGTCCAAGGACTGACTCCTCCCCTGTTTCCCTCCCTCCTTATAAGCTGTTGCAATTTCCCTCTCTTTCTCTCTGGTTGTTGGTTTCCTCTGGGACGCAGTAAACCTGGGTTCACCACAGCTGGAGAGCGCTCTCTTATTTCTGCTGACTGTAGCCATAAGCCAAGCCACGTCCTACCACAAGGTCACACTGCTGTCATAGCACAGAGCGTTTGCCTTCGGGGCTGTCCTGGAACCCCAGAAATTGGGATAGTGCTCCCCTACTGCTAGCGGTGCTGGATTGAGGCCGGGACGTCCGAGAAAGACAGTCAGTCTGTCTCCAGCTGGACTGCTTCACCAGGTTATTTTGCATATGGATGAAAGCAATGTTAAATTAGTTTTAAAAATTAGATTACTGTATTCTTTCTTGATATTCATTTCCATATACTTACCCAAACAACTATTTCTTAACTTTATGGTAATTTTTGTTGCACCAGAAATATAATTTCTACTTCTGCATTATCAAGACTATTTTTCAGCTGAATTAAGAAGAATTTTTTTTCCATGTAATGCATTAGCTTGTCCTATTTCATTTTTTTTAGCAATGTAATTATTAGACATTTTATATGAGGCCATGCCATGTTTCAGGGTTTTGATGCCACATTTCACGCAAGACCTGGGTCTTAAAAAAAGGTTATGTCCTTAATATATTGTGTGCTGTTTTACTAATACTGATTTTAAAAGACTTTGTTAACCTACTGAGATGAAAACAGCAAGACTTACTATAATGTTTATAAGTCTTTAAGTTTTGTGACTTTAAAGGAGCATACTACTCTTCTGATAAGAGTTGCATTAAAATGAAGATCATTCAGTTGCTTTTCTGCCCTCAGGAACAAGCAGTTTAAATTTTACTGTAATACAACATAACATTAACTTTCTGCTCAACAATCAAATAGTGAACATTTGTGTTTTGCAAGCACAGCTGTATTTTCATACTTTTCTTTTAGGTCTCCTGTAAAACACTCATCATAAACTCCGACATATAAAAATTTTTACTTTTCTTCATAGACAAATAAAGTCTTCCAATGTTTTTCTCAGATTGCTTTGTTTTCCAACATTACTTGTAAAGTGAGAGAAAAAAAATTCTTATAAATATGCTTATAAAAAATATGTCAAAAATTAATCGTACTTTGTATGCACATGAAAAAAATGCAAGGATTTTCTCTCAAGGGTAATGCATACAATTTGCACATATACCTACATTTATGTTCAAATATATCTCATTAGGATAATTTTTTTCAGAAAATCAAAGCTTTAAATTCAAGCAATGTCCAACTATGACTGAAAACAACTGCAGAGGACAAAATTTTTGGTCTTTCTAATAGCAGTTCTCTACTGGCTCAGTAGGCTACATATGTGGGCAGTAGTACATCTGCAAAGCAGTGCTATCCTTGCTCTTTAATACAATTCACACCTCACTCAGTAGTTGCATCCCTATTAAGAGCAATAGTTCATAGTCACAGGGCCCTGAACATCCTGAGATGTCTGTTTTCAGTAGGGGGTAGGACAAAATGCTCTCCAGGGAATATTCCCTATGCAGAAATTTTTGTGATTCTGCACTGTCCTTTAGTGGATTTTAAGGAGGAGAAATGCAGTACATTTCTGCTCTACAAAGTATTTTCAAATTGGTAGGAGAGTCTTTATTAAGGACACAGTCCACATCTGACAAAGAAGCCGTTTCTTCATATACAGCCATTTCTTCAAACTCAAATCTGCACAAATTCTGGCTCAAAAAACATTCGGGAATTTTACATTTGGGAATTTTTCTTTCTTTTTTTTTTTTTTTTTTTTTTTTTTTTTTTTTTTTTTTTATTCCCTTGCCTATCTCTCACTATCTACAATTTTCATGGCCAGGAACTTCTTGTGTGGTGAAGTACATTCACTAACTAAAACTCCATCTACACAGGAAATATGTATTTAAGATACTCAAAGATGGAGCTTTCCACTTTACTGCATTTATTCTAATAATCTATTTTAATTCTGTCAAAGAGGATACAAACTTTATTATTGTCCAAACTGAACTGAAACTCTTCTTGACCTTTTTTTCCCACCCCCTAGTCCAATTTCAGGAAATTTCCTAAAATGCTTACGGAAATCAAACTTCAGTAGTCAATTATAGTGAATGAAAATTTGCTTCTGAAGCTTTAAAAGCCTGCAGTTTATCATTAATTCAAACAGCATAAATCAAATTAATTTGTGTAAAAGCTATGTCATGATCCAGTAAAGCACATAAGGCTAGAGGCGATAAGAATCAGAAATCCGAATTCAGGCAAAACTAAGATGACAAAGCTTGAAAACTAAAATAAATAAATACATAAGAAAAGAATGATTTGACATTAGGAATTTACAGGACCACTGTGTTCTTAAGCAAGCACAGGGCAGTACTTCAGACAGATAGCTCTGCCTCTCTCCCTGCTGTGCCTGACCTGCACTGAGGGAGTGGGAGCTCTTCTGGGTAAGTCTCCATATCTTACTGGAAGATGGAACCTGAGTCAACTGGTAGCATTAGGTACGTAGGGTAAGTGGTGGTCTGAGAAGAGACAAGCTACACTGAATTATCCATCAAGCATTCACAACCAGCGCAGGCATACGGAATGGGGAATGAGAGGCTGGAGAGCAGTGCTATGGAAGAGACCAGGGTGTCCTGGTCAGTGGCAAGCTGAACATGAGCCAGCAGTACCCTGGCAGCCAGGAGGGCCACTCCTGTCCTGGGGGGCATCAGGCACAGCATCACCAGCTGGGCAAGGGAGGGGATTGTCCTGCTCTGCTCTGAGCTGGGGCAGCCTCACCTCAAGGGCTGAGGGCAGTTTGGGATGCCACAGTGTAAGAAAGACATTAAACTGTTAGAGAGTGTCCAAAGGAAGGCAATGGAAATGGTAAAGGGCCTTGAGGAGAAGCTATATGAGGAGTGGCTGAGATCACTTGGACTGTTCAGCCTGGAGAAGAGGAGACTGAGCAGAGACCTCATTGCAATTACAATTTTCTTGTGAGGGGAAGAGGAGGGGCAGACACTGATCTCTGTGGTATACAGTGACAGGTGACCCAAGGAAATGACCTGAAACTCTGTCAGGGGAGGTTTGGTTGGATATCAGGAAAAGGTTTTTCACCCTGGCAGTGGTTGGGCACTGGAACAGACTCCCCAGGGAAGTGGTCACAGAACCAAGCCTGACAAAGTTCAAGAAATAGACAATGCTCTCTGACAATATGGTGCAATTCTTGGGGTATCCTGTGCAGGGCAGCAATTGGACTTGGTGATCCTTGTGGGTCTCTTCCAAATCAGCACATTCTGTGATTCTGTAATTTTTATTTATTCTTTTAATAGTCTTGCTGTCAGATATCTTGTGTTATCTCTCTTTCTTCTCATATAGCTGTGCTACCTTTCCAGACTCTGGGCCCAGGACTGCTTCTGTATTTGCACTGAAATTCAAAGTTAATTTACAACTACTTTTGGAGCAATGCTTGGAAGCCAGGTTTCTTTCAGCTAGTGCCCTAATCACTAGAAAGTATAAACTCAGCCTATTCCTTGAATTATTTTCCTCTGTTCTCTCTTGAAGTGGGAACTTCCAGGAATAAGCTGATATTACTGTTTCTGGTTATGGAAGCTCTCAGTCACTAACTATTTCCCTTATTACATTCTGTGGAAGAAAATGGTAATCGTTTATACATATTTGCATATAGAAAAGGCACTGTGCCCATTTCAGTCCTATTAGGTCATGAAATTCTAGTCATGCAGTTTATAGTCAGGCTGTTGGAGAATTATTTCCTTCAATAAATGTAAGAACATGATATGACTTTGTCCTATTACAGAAAATTCTATCTATTTCTATTTCTACTTCTTGTCTCTTACAGTTTATAAGATAGAAAATTAAAATTAAATTCTGCTTGATATGTACAAAGATTTTGAAATGCCTGTCAGGCTGCATTCAATCTCTGGCTGGGGAGAAAATGTAGATTGGTCTCAGGGAAAAGAAAGAAAAAGGCTTCAGAGGCTAGTGGCTTGCATGAATTTGTACAAGAAGCATTGTGAGCTCTGGAGTATATATGCATAGTGACACCCTTCCAGGCTCCTCATTTTAGGAAAAACAACAGCATTAGCTCCTGGCAGATTGATCTTTGCTGCCAACTAGAGAAAATATTCTGGGTACTCTCTGATAGATACTACAGAATATGGAGAATATTTCAAGCAGCAGTGATGTACTTGAGTTTTACCAAACTTTAGCCTAATTGTGTTTGATGAGAATGCAAGATCTTTTTTCCTGGCTCTCCCATGTTCTCTGCTAGTTACGTGATTTCTGACATGCTTGTATTTTCCAGAATGGCTGTGCGCAAACAGGTGGGAGGAATATCTGTTACAGATGTCATTTCCCACAAAATGTCCTCACATAGCCTCTAATATAATTCTTGTCCACTCTTCTACACAGTGGTGTCATATATAAAAAAAAAGAATTTGCATAGACACTTGGTCATTTGTTTTAGGGCATTTCTTTAAATGATTTCTTAGAAAATACATATACTAAAAAGTGTAAAACCTAATCACTTACATTAGATTCAACTGACTTATCTGAGGCAGTCATCACAACATCAGTTCCATTTACTTTGTAGTTCTAGTAGTATTTTGATGTATTTCTCAGTTCAGATGGCCATATTTTGTGGCCAAAGCTCTTAGACTGATTTGATAAAGATACATATATTGCCAGTATATCTTTAGAGTACAGATAAATAATAAAATACTTCTGTAAGTACTTAACTCTCTAGCTTTGGACCCTGTAAGAAATATTTTGGAAAGGAAACTACACAGCTTTGGAATGAACCAGAACACTTTCTTCTCAGAGTCTCTTTTCAGTTTAAATTATATAGTTCATACACTGCACATTTTAATCACAGATAATGTAAGTTTCTATGTATAGTTAGATTATTTTATGCCAGTTTTCTTTTCCTTTTCAAGATTTCACAGCAAACTATAAATCAAAATATAAATGTAAGGTATTAAGTATTACTTCTGGTTCTTGCAGTGTCAATTAATGTCAAGTCACTCACTACTGAATAAAATCAGAGTTTCTGAGAGAAGTCCTTGGCATTAACAAGAGCTCAGCAGCCATTATTTGCTTCATATACTCCAGAGTTGTTTTGATTAGTACTTAGGAAGCAATGTGCTGTGCTATTACTCTAAGCTTAATGTTGATGTAATTTTAAAAAGAAAATGAACATCTGTCTGTCGTCTGATACGAAGATATTTGAAGTGTGTATTTTGTGTCTCTGATATTGATTAAAACAAATGCACTTTTTAATTAAATTAACTTGATGTTGGCATTTTGCCTTTGAGAGAACATAACAATAGAAATAGGTATGCCATATATGCTTTCCATAATTTATTGCAGGTTGAGACATAAAATAAGGAAAGAGCAAATTTAAGAACCAGAACATGAGCTGGTGAAAATTAGGGACATAGATTTGAAAACATCTGTGGACTTGTACAATTAGTTAAGGAACAGCTTGAAAACAGTGAGGAAGAAATGTAAAAAGAAAAGACCCAGGAAATGAAGTTATGCTGTATTAGAACTCTCAATAGTAAACTAAGGCTTCTTTTTTCTAAAAGAAACAATTTTATTTAAAATTGTTTCTCTTATCACATTTATTACAGCAAATTAAATCATTAAACTTTCAATCATTGCTAGCAGAAAACCTGTTGTGAACCAGCACCTTCAAATCGAAAAGAATTTCTTATATGTGTGTGGTGCCTTCCTGGCATGGGGGAGATGGGAAGAGAGGAAGGATTAATTGCTCTGTTGAGTTGTGCTGCTTTAAGACCTTGTGAATCTGTTGAAGAAAGTCCTGCTTCCCTCTTGTAAACCTATTTCCTTCACTGGGATTAGGTGTTTCCCAAAGAAATTTCTTCCTGCTGAAAGAAACAAGTTGTCCTGGTTCTGGCCAGGACAGTTAATTTCAGCAGTAATGAGGAGACAGGAAGGCCAGGACCTGGAGGTTATTTGATACCACATCATGTCATTTTCCAGGGATGAGGAGAGGCTCACTTATGGGTCAGCATGGTAGGGTTGTCTCATTACTGTTCAAGTGAATTGTTCTTATCTCAACCTGTGGTCTTTATGTTTTGTGCTTGCAATTCTTGTCTCAAGCTGCAGGGAAGGCAAAGAGGAGAGGGGGAGCGAGCAAACAGAACATGGTTGGAAGATTTTCAGTGGCTGCACTAAATTCTGGAGTACCAGTTCTAAACCACTACACAGTTTTAGGATGGAACAGACATGAGAAGCACTTTGGGTCTCTTGGAAGCACTCTGTGTACAGTTTTAGACTTGATGAGATTCACAGCCCTTGAGAAAGAAGTAGCAGTTATTGAGGGTTCTGGAGCAGATTTTCTATTCCCAGGAACACACCTAGTGGGACTTCCTGAAGCATGCCAGATACCAAAATGTACACTTTGTGGTCACTAAGTAGTAGTCCTCTCACGCTCCTTGCTTGTGAAGTTGCTTCCAAGGTCAGCTCATCATTAGACCTTTCACCCTATCTTCCTATTACTTGGCATGTGAGACTTCTGACTGTTGCAGTGTGATGCCATTTCCTGTTTCACCTATCCCAACCCCTCAGGTGTGCCAACCTTTCCTTTCCCCTTTTGCCTTCCTGCTAAGAGCTGTCCATCAATATTAACATTCCAGCAGGGTCGTGGTGTGGTTGGCAGAAGTTCAAAAGATGCTCCTCAGGTCTGGGCTCATTGGCCTGTCCAAATGTCTGTATCCCTTGAGCCTTCCGCTCCTCCCACTTGGTTGGCCCTTACCTGTCCCTTCCCCTCCCCCTGTCCCCGGGGCTAAAAAGGAGACGAGACCATGCAGTCGGGATTCTACTGGGAGCTGTTTCAGAGGTCTACTGTCCTGCAATAAAACTCTGAATTAAAAGTCCACGATAGAATCCTCTCCTTTCTCTTCATCGTCACCTGAACCTTTTCCACCAGAGGTAAACTGAGTTTCTACTATGCCTGGATTTGTTCTGAGTGCCCATCCAAAGGTATCTCTGAGGTGAAAACACCACAGCTGCCACCTTTGGTCCAGCAGCAAGGGTCAGATGGGGCCAGGCACATCCCACCTGGAAATATTTGGATTAATATTCCATATCTGACCAGCGTATCAGACAGTTAGAAGTCATCAAGACCAGTGTGTTTTCTGCTCAGTGAAGTGATCAGGAGATCAGGTCGTACCTGTACTTCTTTACATGAGTATTTCAGTTGTTCACCAACATTTCCCTGATCTGTGCTCTGTGTTTTTGTTTTTTAATTCTACAACTTAGAATTCCTAATTATAATGCCTCTTTACTGACCTACTTAATTGATCTGAAAAATGTGTGCTGCCTACTTTTGCTTACAGTTGGATTGTCCCACATCTAACTCTCGATATTGAAGGGAATCTGAATCGGTCTTGGTAATTTCAGTCTGCAATCATTTTGTTTTCTCCTTGCTGAAGCCTAGCGCTAATGTTTAAAGCTAGGTGTCTTACATTGTAGGTAATTCCCTTCCTCTGAGTTAGCAAAAGCATCATGCAATAATTTTAGTATTTATAAGAATAGCGCTTAATATTCATTTACTTCTTAGTCGCTGTTTGTGAAGCAGAACATGAAGTATTATTTTCTACTAATCTTTCCCTGTATTACCAAAGCAATTTTGCTTGCCAGATGACATTCATTCTTTCCCAGAAAGGTGGTTAAAAGATATGGAAGACTATTATTCATCTACACTCTTTACTTTTACTCTAGTTTACATTGTAGTCAGAATAATTTAATCTACTATCTTGTGGCAGAGTAATTCTAAAGAATATAGTACTGTTACTAAATTCTCTTATTTAATTGTTTTCATAGCTCATTGTATGCAGGTTATATCACCTCTCTGCTTTGATATCTAACAGAAATGTCATTATTTTAAGCAATGAAATAATAATGTGAATAATGTAAAGAAAAGTAAAATACAAGATACAATACAATGTGAAATACTGTCCCTCCTCTGCAAGGAATACCTGTTGCATAGATTTTTTTTTTTAATAGGAATACATTTTCCTTTAACATCTGTATTTGCTGCAAAGGGAGAAGAAAAAATTAGCACTTACAGTGGGATAAATATAGTACAACTGACTTTTTTTTTTATTTCAAAAGACTGGTCTCATTGTTATCATTATTTTTAACAGAAGAACCACACACAAAAAGATAGGCACTAAAAGCTTTCTTAATATAGTTTTTTTTTTTTTTTTTTCCCAAACTAGCTTGCTGTATATATTCTTGTTCAGTAGCTTAGAGTAGTTAAAGAAATTAGGGTATGAAAAACAAATTTTCAAGCATACATTTATAACTGCATGGTCTGAATTTCTCGGAATTTTGTAAGGTCCCAGTAGTCGTTATTCTATTTAGTGCAAAAATTTAGCAATCCAAAAATGGCACAGATGAAAAAATAGAGTTTGACTTGGAGAAAGATGAATCTCCCTTGTGCACACTGAACCGATGCCTTAGCAGGGTCTGGCAGTTTTGTCTTGAACTAATGGAAAGAGAAAGCTAGAGTGTATTCCAGAGCTCTGTGCATGGAAGGATTTTCCACAAGTGAATATCTTCTTTCTTTGGTAAAAGATCTTCAGCTATCTTCAAGAGCAAGACCTTTTTATTTTTCCAAAGCAGAATACAGATGTCAGGAAGGCTTTGTCTTACTAGGATTTTCCAAAATAAAGTTTTCACTTTTGTTGAAATGCATCTATTGGAAATATACTTGATTTCTAATGTACATTTTATTTTCTGTTATTTTCTCTCCAATGTTTTAATCGAAGACTATTTCAACATTTCATTAAATGTTTTTCTTTATTTTGGGATTTTACATTATTTTTATTATCTGAAATTATTTTATTACATGGACTTTTATAGCTGATTGCATCTGGAAGTATGGAAACCTTTATATTTTGTTTTATTATTTGAATTTCTGATTTATTATGTAATTTCAGTTATGACAGGCTGTTGCAGTTTTGTTAAGCAGTACTTTCCTTAGTGATTTAAAAAAAAAAAATCATAGCATCATGTTATGGCTTTATATACTAGCAGCAGTTACTCGCTTTTCTCTAATCTGCTGTACATGAGCCAATGGGTAGATAATATGTAACAAAATTCTAACATTCCCAAAACAGACACATAAAGGTGGCCTAAATTTGAGGAAGCCAATATTCCAATGTCAGGTCATTTAGTCTTACTTTGTAGCATATATCTTGGCTTGCATGTAAAATTAAGGGGTTGAGGTTACTTTTCTTCAAACGTTAATGTAATTTCTTTACCATTTTAGGGCACTTCTGCTCTCTTAAAGATTTGCTGTAAATGATCCCAACAAGTAAAAATCTGTTGATCCCTAAAGGCATATATGCATATCCAGGTGTTTCCATGAATTTCAGTTCATATTTTTCAGGAGCAGATTTGATGTCTAAAGACTCTGTCTTTCTGAATTTGAAATTTCTGGTAAAAGAATACACGTTTACAGATCAGAACATCAGCTTTAATCCATGTATTATTTAGCACAAAAATTTTCTGCTGCAGCTGATATGTTAAGAAAATTATTGTGATTGCATATTAGTTGCGACAAAAAAGTCTAGTGTCGCACAGGTCTTTATAAGCTCAAAAATCAGTTTGTTCCTATTACCTAATTCATATTTTTTCATTAAATTATAATTATATCTGGATTTAAAATTCAAGATAAAATTTTTTTTCTTTCGAAGAATGTGGAATTCCAAGTAATTTATAATGAGAACATGGCATTACAACATATAACAAGGAAACAAGTGAGAAAGCAAACAGGAAATACCTTCTCCAAAAGAAAACAGAAGATAATTTGTGTATTTATCATGTAGGAGTAAGAAACACACACACATTTGTTTATCACGTTCTATGTACAGCAGCCTTGACCTATTTAAGTAAAGCTCACATAAGAGCAGTAAGAGTAAAAATACATATTAATGTTTAATAATAATGATAAAATAGTGAGTTTCTAGAATTTACTACTTGGAAGTTCTCAAAATATATTTTTCAAAAATGTTCAACAGAACCTGAGGACAGAACATCAGTACCCTTGGCCCTCTGTGAGTTTTGTGAGAAGCAGCTTACACCATGGACAGGAGGGTTCAGTTTTCCCCAGCTGAGAAGGCATTGAGTACTTTTGTCCTGCCCTAACCTCCTTCTGGTGCAGCAGGAGCTGCTGCATGTGCACAGTTCTTCATGAGTCATGGACCAAATGTGGCTTTCTCCTTTCTCCACTGTCATTAAGAAAGGTAGTAGGGACTAGGTAGTGGAGCAAGATCACAGTCTGCTCAATAGGCAGTGGCAGCTGTCTCTTTACTGCAGCAGAGATGCAGAAGAGGGGAGGACTGGTGAGGGAAAGCTGTGAGATTTGGTTCAGAGACAAAGCTGTCCAGAAAATCCCCTTCTAAGCACTTTTCCACTGAATAACAATGTAGATTAATAGCACATCTCAGTGCAGTTCAGTTCAGTTTCATCAGCACTGCCCAAACTCTCACAAGTGTGTTCACCCATCTCACTGCTCTGCTAGCAAATCTGATCTGCTCTGTACCCCTGGTTCAGAGTGTCTTGCTTTCTCCTGATGTGGGTCTGGACATCCCCAAAAGTCGTGGTTAACTAATGCTGGGAGAATACCACCAGAGGAGCTGGTGATAATCTATCTGGCCATCCAACATTTGTATGGTATCTGTTCAAATTAAATAAAGAGTACCGATGGGTTCAAGCACTGTCTCAAGCAGAACTCTCCATGAGTTCCTTGATTCAGGTGTGGCTTATGAAGGAAATATTCCCCCAGGCCTGAGCCTGGTTGGGGGATGACAAAGGAAGAGCAAGTTAGCTATTTTGGAAGGGAAGACAGTTTGCCAAGTGGAGACTAGATACACCATGGTTTTGTTGAGGGATCTTTCATTATGCCTAATTTACAAGTTATTCTCATATTTTTTCTCTATTAAGTAAGCTGTTCCTTAATTAACTGTACCTGACCATTCCCATTAATCTCCTCTCAGAGGAGGTAGCTGTGACACATGCATGAATATTAAAGTTGCCTTTATCTTGCCAGCTGAAGAATTGAAAAAAAAACATGTATACCTCTGGACGTCATACATGCACACTTCCTTGAATCAGGACAGCTTTGCTGCTATCAGGGTTTGAGGTAGCTTGGTTGCTAATCCCTTTCCTGATAGCAAAAGTGACACACATTTGGAATACAAAAGAGCAAAATTGAGGTTAAATTATGAAATAGAATTATTTTCAAATCTCACTCGAAAAGTGTCTAAAGAGATAAAATAGAGCATTATTTAAATATATAGCCTAGTAGCCTCAGTTCAGAGCAGTAAGTTCATGAGTTTTATCTATCATTGGCTCTGATAGAAATTCCTGCTGGTGTTGCTTAATTCATTCACCCTAGCTGATTTATCATGGAAATGCTACAAGGCATTGAAAACAGGGTTTATTGTAATAACATCACAGGTATTTATGATAAACAATTCACTCCAATTGTTACATTGCCAAGTGGTTTGCAAGCACATATATTAGAACTGTTTAAAATTGCATTAGCTTGTGTCCTGTAATATTTGTGCTTCCTGTTCTCCATGTATTTTCTCTATAGCATGAAATAAATAAAACTTTTGAGGAAATTAGAGGAAAATGAAGCTTATAAATTTAAGCAATCACTTGAAAGCACATGCTATTGCATGTCAATTATGATACGGACATGAGAGCCTTTTAAACATCAGAGGCAAAACCAGCTTTTAGTTTTGGAGAATCCTCCTCAGTTAAATTGCATCAGTCATAGACAGACTGCTGCAGGTACCATAAATAATTACTTCAGATTATTGATATTTACAGTTTCTTTTCTAGTTTTTAATCATAGTGTCTGATCTGACATTTTTCTCTGTTTTCAGCCCAGAAATTTCACGTTCTGTTTTCAGCTTTATAGTTTTAGAGTGATTAAAAAGTCTTTCAGTGGTCAGAAACAGTGTACCTGGAGGCTAAAATTTTGAGTCAGTTTTACCCTCAACCCATCTGTCTCAGAGACTGAGTTAGCTCTGAAGGCAAATGCTGTCTGAAGCACACGGTGAGTACTAAGGCTGAAGGGACAAACTCTGACATGTGTAGGCAAGGTCAGCTGCAGGTGTGTAGTGTGGAATTAAATCGCACAGACTTGTTTTGGGACTGGAGCTACTCATCTCTGAGGGATTAATAATATTAACCAGTAACAGAAGGCAGAAGATAGGCACATGAGTTTCCTTGTAATGCCTGGATACTGCTTGTGAGTGCTTTGGCTGGTAATCAGTCACATTTCCTGCTCCCTCTCCCTAACCTCCAACACTGAACATACATCTCCATGATTCACCTGTCTGGACACATCATTGTTCACCTGTCTTACTCATGGCTGGCTCTTTTTATTTCACTCTTTAAGAAAGAGAGACTTTTGACTTGAACAACTTTGTACAGTTCCTATTACTTGACTTCTCTGTTTTTAAGCCACAATTAGACAAAATTTAATAGATGTGAATATGAAAAGAGGACAACATCTACTGGCGTATATTGACAATTTTGAGGGGTTAGAGAGAGAAAACTCTGAGGTGAGGGGAAAAAAGTTTTTTTAAAAGCTGCGGTTGTGCACTATATATTCGCATTTGAAGATAATTTTTGCAATTTACTTCATTATTGCTTTCTATAAATAAATAAATAGGTCCCCAGAGTTTCAATACAAGTCTCTAAAGATATGCACATTAATCTGAGAAAGACAAGACCTTGAAAGAACTTAAAATGAATAAGTTTCTATATGGCATTTAAGAAGATGAATATGCTTTTTTTTAGCCTATAATAATTTTATGAAGGTGTATGTAGGACAATGCAGAGTTTAAGCATGACCACAACTTTAGCAGCTGTGTGATCAAAGGTGAATAGAATAGAGTAGAGTAGAATAGAGCACAATAGTTACTAGACCAGCTGCCTGACCACTTCAGGGCTGACCAAATGTTAGAGAATAAGTGCATTGTTCAAATTCATCCTAAACATTTGACTGGCTTGGGGCATAGACCACCTCTCGAGGAAGCCTGTTTCAGTGTTTGACCATGCCCTTGGTAAAGAAATGCTTCCAAAAGTCCAGTCCTGATGTGCTTTGAACCATTTCCATGCATCCTGTCACTGGATCTCAGGTAGAACAGTTCAGCACTGCTGAACAGTTCAGCACTCTGCTTGCCCTCTCAGGAAGCTGCAAAGAGCAATGCTGTCACCCTTCATCCTCCTTTTCCCCAAAGCAGACAAGTCTGAAGTCCTCAGCTGCTCCTCATAGAGCATTCCCTCAGGCTCTTTCACTATCATGAAATTCACATTCATCCATGCTTCCTCTGCATGCATGGACCTTCATATCCTTCTTGTATTGTGGAGCCCACACAGTACTCTGGGTGAGACCACACCAGTGCTGAATTGAGCAGGAAATCAACTCATTTATCCAGCTGGTTATGCTATGTTTGATGCACCCAAGGATGGGATTTGTCCTCTTTTCTGCCAGGGCACACTACTGGTTCATACTGAGCACCCCTTAATCACTTTCTGTAGGTCTGTTCTCCAGACACTCCTCTCCAATTTTATTTTTGTTCCTCTTGTTTCTCCAGGTGTAGAGTCCAGCATTTGGTCATTGTCACATTATGTCATGTCACTGATAGTTGTCCAGTGCTCCAAGGTACCAGAACATTGGAGCACTCTCTTATTCCCTGAGAAAATCAACAGCACCTCCCAGTTTAGGATAATCATCAATAGTATCGTTATAATTACTATATAATAATTATAAATAAAAGAAAGAGCATTACATACAATTACTACATAATATTTGTAAAACTATTTCCTTCTCATCCTCTTTCTCCTGCAATAACATAACATCCATACATATGCTGATCAGACTAATTCTACCACCAAGAATTACTAAAATAACATTTTATAAAGAATATCAGAACAAGGTAAGTGTTTTGCAATGTTCTTGTGTTGTACTTTTCTGGACTCTACTGAGTGGTTTGTCTGAGACTGATATGAGTATCTGAACTGTGTTTATTAACTCTTGGTAGCTCTTCCATGAATTCTTATAATTGCTCTTGATCTTATACACAATTTTTCATGCACAATGTCTCATTGAAATGAGCTCCATCGTTTAACTGTGTTTTATGTGGAAGAATGTTTTTCAGATTGACATCTAGAAATTTCATTTGCTACCTCTTATTTTTTTGCTTTCTGAGACACTGAAAAAGAGCAAATGATAAAACCCAAAAAACAACCAACCAAAGAAAAAGCCAGCAAACTTGTTTCATCTTTCTTGGACATTTGTGGTTTGATAAGTCTTTATTGTGTTAAAAATTTTTTAAGTTTTTCTTAAGATGATGAAAATGGCATTATTTTAATCACTAGTTATGGCTCTTCTTCGTTTGGTCATCATGTTACCTTTCCCTCTACTTTTTCCAAGGATTTGCTTTGGTTTTTTTTTTTTTTGTTTGTTTGTTTGTTTTTTTTTATAAGATGATTTGGTTTCTTTTAACCAAATATTCCTGTTCCAGGAACACTGTGTATTCTAAAGTACCACAACATTGCTTTCTGATTAGTTCTCTCTTCCTTACCTAATAAATTGTAATACTCAATTTGCTTGTTTGACTGCTTCTGAACATTAAGATGATTACTCTATTTTCATAGAATAATGTATTATAAGTCTGAAATATCTTTCCTCTGTAGCACAAGCTAGTGCAAAGTCCTTCACTGTGCATACAAAATTAGAATTGATTTTCCCGTTATTTTTCCCCATGAGTATCACTAACAATAATAATTTTCAGCCTGTGAATCTAATCACCATAAAACATCATTAAAGCTAATTGAACATTTATATAGATAATCACAAAGCTTACCCTCTTATATTAGAAAGTAAATAGATAAACCCTCATACTTTTGGACAGAGTTATTTGCAATAAAGAAAAGTTTTATAGTACTTTCCCTCCCTGCCCCCCTTCTAGTTAGTTAGGAATAAAATCCAATAATTTCTCAGTCTTCTGTAACAACGCTAGGAAATGCTGAAATTCTAGGAAATTCTGTCTGTGCAACGCTTCAGTGTGTTCTCACAGATTACTCAGTTTCATTGTCAAGCATTCTCTTGAATGAGTGGATGGAAAACCAGTCAGAATTTGAAGCCAGCCTCTAAGGAAATGCTCCAGTAAAATGCTACATAATATTCAGGGGGATAAATGTTTACATTCTGACTGATTGCTATATTTCAATATGTGACAAATTCCTGTGATACAATTAATAATACATCATGACAACATCCATTGACTTTAATGAAGGTGAAAATGGTATGGAACAATATTTTTGCAGCATGTTTTGAGATAAGACAACATTTGCCTTAACGTTTTCTCTTTACTAACCTGCTTCACAGCAGAGCACCCTTGACTGAAAGAACTTAATTCATTGCTGTCATGAAATGCAGCAAAAGTTGCTATTATGTTATAATGTTAAGCCTGATTATTAAGAACCTTTATATGAGAAACTACCTTAAATTAATGTAAGGAATTGAATCTTAATTGCTATCTGTGATCTAGGCATACAGCATATGAAGTACTGGAACAAATGCCCTCATTAATTTATCTAGAGCTTTGAAAGAAATGTCCGTCATGACAAAATGCAGGAGATACTTTTTACCTTCAATGTCACAAGCAGGGTGTTCTAATCTTGGAGAATATTATTTGAGACAGAGATAAGAATGAAATAGAAGCTATTTTATGGTAGGAAAGCAGAATATAAAAAGAGAACTTTGCTCCTTTTAATGTATTGTATTATATTGGAGGATTTGCAGTTAAACATATAGATTTAATAGGAGGTCAGATTACACTAAACATAATAGATGGGTCACACAAACTGTACCTGCAAAAAAAATAATGAGATAGAGCATAATAATCAGATATTCTTTTGAATATGGAAACAAATTGTCTTTTTCATTATTTCAGAGGCTGATTTAAATAAAAAAATAATGCAAACCATAGAAATAAATTTTAAAAAATTTCTTGATATGCCACTCTCTTTCTTATAAACTTCTGATGACAAGGCTATGACAGATGGCCTTTAGGCCTCTTTGGCCATCCTACTTTATGATCTCTAATTAAGTCCAGATCACATCTTCCATCTGGAAAACACTTTCTGGCAGCAGGAATTCTGGCTACAGAAGGCAAATAAGAGGCTGTACTGCAGGTTTGGAGACTCTGAGCAGCTAGTCTCCTCAAGCTGCCCTTAATAACATGTGAGCTTTAGCAGTTCTAATATTAGTCATATTTGAACACGTATTCCAAAGTAAAATGAATTAAAATACAACACGTACTCATGCAAAATTGACTATTTCAGTACAAGCTGATATTTTTATCTAATAAGCTGGATGATTTTCTAGGTTAATTAAATGAAGGAAACCTCATTGATTTGTATATTGGAAATGCAATCAGTGAAACATCACATAGAGGGTGGCAGCTGTTTTAAAGCTCAAATAATCCATTCCAGGTGTACTTGTCTAGGGGGGGAGCTCAAATGCCTTGTTCTCTTCTGGAATCCATAGGGCATCCAAGACAATCATGTGGACATGGTTGCAATAGTAATGAACCTATGGGAGATCCATTCTTCCTTGGAGTGACAGCTGAAGATGTGGTGGATATGGTAAAGCCTCAAAGTATTGTTCGGCCAAATATAACAAAATCTCAGCTTTCTTGTCTGCCTTAAAGTGTATAGACTCCACCCTTAAGCTCCACTACCTGTATTAACTAGGCCTTAATTCTTCTTCTAGGGGAATGTTAATCTGCTTTATGTAAAACCATCAAAGAAAAGAGAAATCAATAGATTTTCTTTAAAAAAAAAAAGGCCTCCTGAACTAGATTTTACTGGAGAATTGTAGTAATGACCTTTAAATATTTGCTAATAGGAATAGGTAATAAAATAAATTAGGAGGAGATCCTAAGAATCCTACGTGGCCTTTTAGATGACCCTAAGGAGAACTGAAAAAATTAGGGAGTGGAGTAAAATAGTGCAAAATAGCTGGTCATATAATTCACAAACAGTTAGTATAATTTCTGGTACTGGCCTGAAAATCATCATCTGAAGACATCAAAGGAGAAAAAGGATTGTTTGAACACGGGGTGATTTTAAATCACTAACAGGGTATGACAATGGAAAAGCAAATATTCTGGAATGCATGAGAATACATATTTCCAGTAGAAACAAGAAATTGTTCCTGTCATGCTTGCCACTGAACACACATATTTAGAGTCAAAATATGATCCTATCTGTTTAAGAAAAACTAAGTGAGACTTCAAGCCTGCAATAAATAAAGCCTGCATTGTTCAGATAATCAAGATCAGAAGAAAAAAAACAGTAATTATAGAAAAATGTATATTCTTTATATGTATAAAAAATCAAGAGTAATAAAGGAAAATAGTAAAAATATATAATGTGTAATTTCTTTTGTGGAAAGAAATGTAGATTGATAGATAGAAACATGTCTCTAGCCAATAGAGGAATAAAGCTTTGGAAATTTCTGATTGGATTAGTGGACATTTCAATCATAACACAGACATTTCTTTACACTTTTCTGTTTTGAAGTCTGGGTCCCTACCCACTGAATATCCAGTGGTTTTAGCTTCTGCACATGTTTTCCCCTTCAGAAGAACACAAAGAAAAACATCTACAAATACACTGCCTACTACAGGAAATTTTTGGATTTTTTGCCTGGGATAATAAGAAATAAAAAGGAATTCTAAATTGATATTTGTTCATTTTCATGAACAATCTCATCATTCCCATCATTTGTTCTTGTTGAGCAGAATGAGAATATGAAAAGTGCAAAATGCTTTCGGTCTGAAAAGACTGTACAAATTTCACAAAGAAAGAAAATCTGTTGTTCTTTTTAGTATCTTTTTCTTTCCTTTGGTTTAGCCCCAATATAGGATGTTAATAATTTAAATAACTCCACTTCTTTTTAATAGAAAAAAGCATCACAAGTGATTTCTTAGCTATAAGCTCAATAATGTGATCTCTTCAGCACTTTCACTCCCCTGAGTCAATTGCCCACAACACTCTACTTAACAAGTCCCTCCAGCTCAGGGTGGAAGATAATTTAGTCCCATAGCTCAGTTAAGACTCTGGGAAATTTCTGTGCAGTGGTGGCAAACACTTTTCTCAGGTTCTGCATCAATGCTGTTCATAACCAGAAATCCTGTAAAAATTTCAGGATTCAGAAATTTTCACAGATGAAGGTAAACTGAGATTGCTAACCTATCATAAACACAGATTATAAACCAAAATGGTCACCTAAGGCACCAGTGCCTTTCTCTATTTTTTCAGCTCTTTTCTTGTCCAGAAAAAAAATTGACTTTTTTGTTTTTTGAAGTCCTCATTGACTCACTTTTCCCTTTCCACTTAAATCCTCTACTCTCCCATTTTCTTTTCTTGTTTGGTACATACCTTTGTGACAGGTAAATAAGAAGCTTACATGTAAATTTTTAAATGCTTATGGGAAGATCATACAACGAACAGATGAAATTACTCCATATGTATCACTCCGTAAGTACCAAAAGGAAAAAAATCAGAAAAAAACTTTTGCCAACAAATTTTCATTTGAAGAGCTGATTTCAGTTTTAATTAGTGAGCTGATCCTTGGAGTGTTCTTTCTTTTGTGTTGAAAAAAAGGAACACTCAGGTCACTGGACTCTTATCAAGTGGAATTTATTTTTCTAAATGCAGCTATTTTGTTAGTAAATATGTATATGCCCAAGCTACATCTTCTACTTAATAAACTATTCAAAGATCTCAGACTTTTCTTATGACTTATACAAAGATTAAAATTAAGTGGGAACTGAAAAAAATTAAAACTATTTAAATCAGTTACTGCATCAAAAATAGGAAAAAAAAAACTTGAAAAAACCATTTAAAATGTTACCACATGTTCAAGCATGACATTATCTTACAAAGATGAGAAAGAAAAACAAACATTAGCAAACCTGGCCTTCATTTTATACATGCATTATAAAACTTGCAGCAAATAGGTAGAACTAGAGGAGACCTTTTATGTAGCTTTATGTAGCTTTAATACTCAATATACACAGAAATAAGAGGATTTCAGAATATGCCTGGCTATTTCTGTGTAGGAATTTTTTATTTCTTTTTTTTTTTCTGAATAAAATAAGCAGTCTATATAGACATTTTTGCCAATCAACCAACAAAAATTAAGATTTTCTCTAGATCATATTTCCCTATGTCACTGATAGGGCACATAATACGTTATGATTGTAAGGCTTGTGGCACTGGGCCTAGCTTCTGACTACATATTTTTGAAGTGTCAGCCATAAACTTTTGCTAGGGATCCTGTGAGATTCAGGCGGTAATAAAAATAAATATTTTTAAATATATATTGAATAAATATATCTTCTGTAAAAGCTGAACCAACTCTATAGGAAAGAGGTTAAATATAAAATATTTGATTTTAAAACCATACCTATGGTGTAAAATGAAACTGCAAGAAGTGTAATATAGGAATAAAAAACCTCTCTGATGACAGTATATGAGACACAAGGCACAAGCTCTTAGCAGATGAGCAACCTCTTCTCCATCATCCCACTGCATTTCCAAACAGACCATCAGAATATACTTGAGTTATTCCAAATAATCCACTCTCATTCAGCTTCCCTTTCTACTGGTCATATCCAACCTTGCTGCCCCAAAGGCATTTTGCCAAACTTAGACTTCGCTAAGTCTCTGTGTTGTAGTAGGCTTAGGCTTATATCTCCCTCCAGCATGATCTAGTCAAATAGTTCTGAAAAGGTGGAACAGAGCTATCTTGTCACTTTCAAATCCTATTCCTTCAGTACTCTGGAAACTACTATTTTGCTGTTTTTCTGGAAGGCACAAGATATAGCAAGACACATTAATAGTCTCCAGAATTCCTTCTATCTAAGGAAGTCAAAATGTAGCAGTCTATAAGCTGCACTGTTTCCCAAATTCCCTCATTAATTAGGCAAGGCTTACAGGGAGAGGGCAGAAAAAAAAGATGCAGGAGGATGAACTTGGAAAGGACAGGAATACAAATGTGTTTTGGAGATGCACTGCCTTTATGAGCCAAATGCTGCAAATAGCTGCTCTAGCCTTGAAATGAAAACTGATGAACTCCCCATATCCTTCGAAAGCCATGGTAACACAAAACATTTGGGATATTTAGACAGTATCCATCCTGAGGGCAAATTTTCTAGAATGTATGCTCTCCTCAAAGAAAGAAGTGAACAGATTTAGAAACTTTTCCTGCTAGTAGATGTCAAAACCAACAAAATTAAAGTCTTGAAAAGAAGTAGCAAGGGGAAAGATATTTTAGTAATGAAAACATAATTACAGTGTCCCTGATAAAGCAAGACCACAAGAAACTAATTTACATAATAATTTTCTGAAACACATGAAGATTACATTTCTTTCTGGGAAAACCATCTCTTTTGCATTCACATTCCACTTGTGAGATTAAATTTCTAAAGTTTAGTTTCTGAGTAAGAACAGAAGAACATACTTGGATCCTGTGATCTAACCATATCTAGGAATATAACCTGCAGTTGTCAGAAAACATGATTTGGACTTTCTTATATCAAATTCAATTTTATCTGTCACATCTGTTTTTCTTTTTTTTTTCCATGCATAACTCTAAAAAATGCCTTCTAAATGGACTTGCATTGGTATAAATAGCTAGAGAAACCAGAGTATTGTTCTTGAAAAAAGGCAGGGAATAAGGTGTTGGTAAATTTTGCAGGATGTTGTTGTCAAAACTCTTTTATCTGTTAACTGGAAAGGATCTTAAAGCTGAATTCAAGGCATCTCAGCTGTGGCTGATCTTGTGTGCTTCTCGTACACCAATCAGCGGATTCCCTTAGGGTCTGTGACTGAAAAAGGATGCTTGCAACATACACTGCCTAATCTTTTTGTATATTTTTAAATTACTGAGATGGGGGGATTTATTTTTGGCTATTAACATACTGAAGTTCTACACCTTTGGTAATTATTCTTCAAGTTTGTTAAAGAATAGGGTTTTTTTAAACAGTTTTTTGTCCTCACAGAGCAAATTTTGTTCTTGAGAGTCAGAAAATTATTTTCATCTTACTTTCAGTCTAATTAGCAATGTAAAATAGAAATTATCCAATTCCTTTGATTGTTTCTGTACAAAAGAACCATGAAAGATTCTGTACTTAAATAATTTAACTCTATGAAATTAATTTTAAAAATGCAGGCCCTCAGTTGCTACAGGTCAGGAACAATTAATAATGTAAAGCGAATTTCAACATTTGTTTTTCTGTAAATAGCAGTATTATTCAATGGTAAATGACAATTCAACATTACATCTACAGGACCACTCAGAAGGACTAGAAATTGAGTTATTAATAAATGTCTTTCTCTTATTGGTTATTAAATTAGATTATTATACACGTAATTATATCATCATGATGAGCCAAGTGGATGAAATAAAAAGTATTCTCTGATGGCTTAATATCAGAATGAATCATTGCTGATACTTTAATCTTCACAAGTCACTGGGAAAGTGTACCAAAACTTACCTGGCTTCAGGAAGATCAGGAACGTTAAAACCATATCCATAGCAAAATAAAATTTCTAGAATTTGGGATAATTTAGGATATTTAAGACCTTATGGAAACTGTCATATTCCTTGTTTGTTTAAGATGTTTCAAATAGGAATATTTTATAAGATAATATTCACTGTTATTTAGGTAAGATTACAATGTTTCAGTTCTGAGTATTCAAATGGTCTTTAGTAGTAACTGCAAATATCTACTTAGCAGTCACTTTACCCCCATTAGTTATTGTGTCATTTTAAATCAAGTTGAGTGACCAACCTGCACCACTTACAGGAAAGCACAAATGTACAAATTGTAAATGGGTTGGTGACATTTTGTAATGATTGCAGTAATGATTTTTTTGCCCTCACTTTCGCTTTACTTGTGCCAAGCCAATTCTTCACAATATCAAAAGCTGAAAGGTAAAAATAAGTTCTTTTTTATAGTCTCATAAGATGCAGATGTATTTCAATTGAACAGGGAACATAGCTTCCTCTGAGTTATTTATTTATCTAGTCAATGCACTGAATAAAAGAGCAGCATGATCCTTTGCTAGATGTAGTAAAGTGCATATGAAAGGTCATGTACTATGCTGTCCTGGTTTCAGCTAGGGTAGAGTTAATTCCTTCTCAGAGGCTGTTACAATGCCATGTCTTGGTGAGCAATTGCATTGTGCATCACTTGTTTTTTCCTTTTATTATAATTTTCATTATTCTTTACCATTATAATTGTGTTTTAATTTATTATTGTATTTTACTTTATTTTCAATTATTAAACTTCTTATTTCAACATACAGGTTTCTACTTCAATTGTCCTCAGTTCACTTGGTTGGTGAAGAAGAGAAGGGGTTGAGTGAACAGTTATGAGGTGCTTCATCTCCAGCTGGGCTTAAAACCACAAAATAAGCTTATAAAATGGGGCCATCACTTTCAGCCATAACATGTATATAGGTTATCAAATTCTTGAAAAAGGTATTTATCTATTGCTTGTCACTTTCTTACACAAATCATCCTAATCTCCTGTAATCTGAAGGAACACATTTTGATATCTCTTTATTTTGCCCTTCATAAAACTTTCTCAGAAATACCATAATACCAGTATTAGTAACAATGGGTCCAATGCCAGAGTCCATATGGATTTTTTACACAGAGAAACACAGAAAATAATGTTTTTGTCTCAATGGGACTGTACAGCACTTGACAGAATTGCAGCATTTGACACAGATTTGATCAGTCTATTTACTGTGCAAGTGAATATTTTGCAGTGGCAGGGCAAGGAGATAATTTCATACTTGGTGGAGTTCTAGTACACTCAGAAGATTTGCCCTGTGAGTGATTTTAATCCATGTTGTGTCTTCATCAGAGATGCTTCTGAAGTACTCTGAAAATATTTAGCACCTCTGCATACTCACATTTCTATTGGTGTGTATTTCTTACCCACGTGGCCCGTATCTCCTGACTTCCGAGTCAGCACTGAAGAGATAAAAGTATCATGAGGACTGACTTTAGCATGCAAAGCTTTCTTTAACTAAATCTTTTCTCCTCTGTTATCCTCAGGCATTTAGGCTGGTGACAGAAGCATATCTACAACTGCAGATGGAAAAGATTCAAATGCCTCAACCCAGGAAAAAAGATATTTATTCACGGATATTTCTCTATTGCTTATATCAGTCTCTTAACTAGAACAGGCTACAAAAGCAATGAGACTAATATAATTCAAGATAGGAAACTAAGTATAAGAGCTGGCATTACATATTACATGTTGATAAGACACATATCAGCCAAAACTAATTAGGTATACAAATGGAAAAGCAATTTAAACTTAAAAGGGACAAGAAAAGAAGAGAACTGGCCCTTACTGGAGCTTTCAGCCCCTCAGGAAGATGACTATTATTGCCATAAATGCCCATGGATATGAATAACACAATTATCTTTCTGTCAAATTATTTTGAAGATTATGTGCCTCCTTCCTTACTTTTCCTCCACCAACTTGGCATCTGATTTCAAGCTAACTTGTAAATGAAGTGGTAAAACTGTGTAAAAAAGTATAATAACTTCTAGAGGTGACAGGTAAAGTCACTACTTAGTCACACAGCTGGATTTTGCACCAAGATTTCTCAGATTTTTCTTTTTAGAGGCATGCTGGAATTGAATATTTTTCAGAAACACATTTTCTATATCAACTTTGGACTGCAATTTTCAAGAACTAATTTAAAACAGATGATTACTCATAATCAAGGAGACACACATCCTCTGCTGTTTTGTGTCACACCTGTGCAGGTTACTCAATACTCTAATAACAGTTAACACTAAGTGAAACACATACCTCAGTAGCTGACAATTTCTATAACAAAACTAAGGCTCAGAAAATGAAAACCAGTATAGGCACACACATAAAAATTATCTTTTTATGGTACTCTACAAAAAAACTTTTTTTTTGAAAAAGCAAGTATAACGGTGAGTGAATATTTTAGTTACTGCATGCAGATAGGGATAGTTTTTTTCTGCAGAGAAAAAAAATAGGTAATACTGTTGCCACAATGATTTTTTGTTTTCTGAAAAAAACCCCTGTTTCAATAGGTATCTGTGCTAGGAACTGAGCTCATGATTCTTTGATAAAATCTTTTTCTGCATTAAAAAATTGTTAGCTCTGTTGCATATGAATTAACCTCTTTCAAGTAATTCACAAAATGACAGAAGATAATTGCTATGAAAAAAAGCAAATTATTTTGGTTATGAAAATTTATGCAGACTTGTAAGAGAAAAAACTGTATGAATAAGAGGTGTCTGCTATCTTTTCACTTTACTGTTTTCAAAAAAGCATTTTCACACTATAGGTCAAACGGAATTGCTTATTATGATATAAAATGGGTGAACATCCCTAATTCTGTCTTTAGAGTAATAAATTGCTAGTAAAATTGTTTTGAGGTGTAATTTATGCCATCTACTCTAAAAACTCATCAGCTAATGATATCTAAGCTTATTTTCATTACTTCAATTTAAATGAAAAATAAAAGGTACTATACTTTTGATGCATTCAGCATCAAAAACAGTAATAAGAAATGTTCCATGGAGTTTACATAAGCTCATCCATGTAGAGGTGGCCACAGAAGCTAATACTGCCTAGTGAAATTGAAACAAATCGAAAATTTACATATTATTATAAATATCCAAATGAATTCTTTCCATTTGAAATCAGCAGACAGCTGAAAATGCATGAATAGCATGAAAAAGAATCCCAAAGGATTTTTACAGGAATTAAACCTAGTGTTATTGTTTAAAATCGTCCATCTACATAGAGGCAGTGGGAGGCATAGAGAGGACTACGAAAATTCTTGCATCCTAAGGTGTAGGCACTTTTAGGCTCTGGAGTGGCACTTCATGAGTGCAGCATACTGGTGCTTGTTCTGAATACCAAAGAGGTATTTGGCTCCAAGTGAGGTGTATGGTGGCACAGATCCCACTGACTTTAGTATAATTTTGCCGCTGATCTCTGCAGAGAAATTAGACTTCAAATAATTGTATATATGGTAATATGATCTACATCGATTATTTATAGTTTTAGGATTATGCCCATACCTATCAATATTTTGTAGCTGACTTATGTCTTTTAGACTACCATGACCTAAAATTCAGTCTGGTGAGGTTGAATGGTCTTTATGGTACACTTAGTGACACAAGTCTTTTTTAACACAACAAAACCTCAGAATTACAACTTCCCACATTTTTGTCTGGACTGATGTGCCACTGTGTGCAGTGGGAACTGTCTATGAACATGTAATACAAATGCAGCATAGAAGAGTATGGGCATGGGAGGGTGGCAGAGGGCTTTAGAGCACAGGATGATACCAGAGGCCCAGGGCTAAAAATGCTATAGAAATGGTGAATTAGTGGGCACGTCTGGAGTGTAGACTGTACAGATGATTTTACAGATGAAAAAAACCAAAAATAAGTACCCAGCAAATGGAAAATGTACCACATAGAGTAGATCTGACAGAAGGTCGAATCAAAGACCAGTTTAGGAAGTTCTGTTAGAAACACATGAAAATATCCCAAAGAACTCCAAGAGTAAGGAGGAAGACACCCCACAGCTCTCAAAAACCACATTTTAGTCCTCCTGGAAAATGATTTGGACTAATGATTTGCCCAAATGCCTCTTGTTTTTTTATTAAAGAGAATTAGCTGCAGTAGTAATTTAGTTTATAAATGTTAGCAATTACTAGAATACTAAGAATTAAATTCACTAGAATACTACAATTCTTAGAATGTATAGTTTTTGGAAAATAAGTAATTTTATGATTATAATGCTAACAGACTGGTATAAATATAATTTACTGATATAAATTCTTCATTGTGCTTATATTGTGAATTTCTTCAGCACACACAGAACACACAAGGGTTGCTATCACATTTTACGTGTTTGATGAGAGTCAGTCTCTCTTGTGGACAAAATTCTGGCACTAACAGAATCATGTTTAAGAGGCTACTTAGGACACAAAACAGTTGTATTTACCTTTTACTGTTTCCTATACAGCCAGATATTCAAATATTTGTATGGTTTCTTTTACATTAAATATAACTGAGCCTCAAAACTCTTTATGCTGCTCATCACTGAAACAACCTTTTGAATTCGCAAGTTTTACTGTTACCGCTTCACATGTGGCAAACAGATATTTGGATTATTACCACATTCTGTTTCACCAAAATGTCAATTCTCTCTCCAAGCAAACATGTATGACCGGAGTACACAGGATGGACCAGCTGGTAACCCAGCTGTGGTACCTCGTTACTGACTTCCCCCCTCCAAGTGACTGCTAAGCTCATGTGGCTGTAATCCTCCCAGGTATGGGTCTGGATGCCTTACTGCAAAATCTGTATACACCCTGAAAGTCTTGCACTCAAGGTCTTAAAGCTACTTATTCATATATAAAATTTCAGGTAAATGACCAAGGAGGGTTTTAAAATCAATCCTCACACATTTCTCTGAGGAGCTGAAGATCACAAAAAAAAAAAATAATTAACAAAGAAGAAATATAAGCCTCTTATCCTCAGTTAGGGCCTTAATCATTGAACTGTCCTTCCTTATTTACATAAAATAATAATCAGTGATGTACATTTTCACATCAAATTAATTCCTCACAGTTGACATTTATTTCTTTAAAAGGCATCTTCAGGAGTGCAACTGTTCACTCTTTGGAGAAATGTTACACACTTTAGTCATTGTGCATAGGAAAGAAAATAGACAAAACAAAGGTAATTCACCTTCTACTTTTCCTTTCTTAGCCCTATTTTAGGTTAAAAATACAAGATGGCTCTTCAAACACACAGGGAACAGAACACATAATCAAAAAGAGCCAATTTGCTTGCAAGGAACTGTCAAGTTAAAATTCAGATATTCAGATTTTATATAGGAAGTCATTTTCATAGTGAGTTTGAATAAATTCTCAGATTTTCATGCAAGGATTTTGTTCTGCTGTTTTCCTTTCTTTTTTTTTTTTCCCCTTGGTAGATGCTATTATGAAACAAAGCATTCTGTATGTCTTGATCCCAGTTCTATTGGAATAAAAGATAGTTTAGCACAGAGAGACTTTTGCAGTAGTGTTAACTTCATTTGAACTCAAAAGCAGAGTCTGGTATGGCAGGCAGAGCAGGGTCAAATCCTGCAGCTGTAACAATTTGATTCTTGGTTTTGTGACACTGAATATCACCTTGGCTTTTCATAATTAGATTTTGGGATCAATTTTGTCTACAGATGTAATCCATAGCTAGTAGAATTAGGATATACCACAGAAGATGCTTTTAATTTATTCATAAAATCAGTTAATTTTAATGAGATCTTTTTGGCACAAATTAGGAAGGGAGCCAGTGCAAGCTGACTCACTGGAAACTGTTTCAGAGTTGAGTCTGTTTTAGAATAATAATAAAAGGGATTGTCATTCTTTGACAAAAACCATATCCCATGCTTAAACAAATGGTGATAATACCTGAATGGATAGCTAAAACTATATTTTCAAAGAGAAGCTTTTGATCTTAAGGACTCCGGAAAGTTTTTGGCAAGGAGGAACGGGAAAGGTCATGCCTGTGTCTGTACTGTATTTTTCTTTTGTGGGCCTAGCAATCAGTACATGAGATTATGGAAAAAAATTCCAATTTTCTCAAAGAAATTGGATTAGAAGAGAATCAGATAGAATAAGTAATTTGAAAAATTGATGTTTATAATCTTAGTGATGTTTCTTCTGTGGAAAATTATGGAAATTGTGCTGGATGCAAGCAATATGCTGAGCAGAAGATACATTATAAAGCCTTTCATTCACTTACATGTGGTTATCCAAGTGCTACTGCTAAGGTAATATAAAGACAAGCAAAAACAATATAATGACATCCATGGAGTTGATATGCTATGAACAGCCTTTCAGGGAAAAATAAACTGTCAAAGAAGGTTCTAATTTCTTGAAACAGTAGGGATCTGTGCTTAAAAGCCTCTTGTATCCCTGCATTTTGTTTCATACATGGTCTTGAAAAATTTCACAGGTGCTGTTCTAATGTGACTGGGTTAAATCTGTGGCTGTTTCTGGTCTGAAACAAATAGGTGTCACTTGCAAAATTACTTCTGCTCCCATTCTGTCATCCAAACTTTGGCAGCATTGTAAGAGGTTTGATCTAAGAATGCCTGAAGGTGGCAGTTAGTGATGATCTGCACCTCAGGACCTGAGGGGAAAAATTAAAAAAAAGAAAGGGATTGCAAACACAGAGGAATTTGATTCAGGCACCTGAATAGTCATTAGAATAATTTCAGCAGTTGAAAATGTAATAAATAAAGTTCTACTCCACATGTTGCTTTTAGCATCACTCAAATTTATCTTTCTTCTGCCTCGTTCCACAGCTTTCCTTGAAAAGCTTCTCTAAATTACATATTGGAAAAAATAAAAAATAAAACAAAAAAACCCAAAAACTTAAGAGATAATTCAATTTATATTAAGTGTAAAAGTAGTACAAAACTTTTTTTTTCATCTGGATAGTATCGTCAATTTAATCTCACGTAAATTTTGTAGATGTTCAATGATAGAAAGGTAAAATATAAGCTCACTGGAATTCTGTCAAGTCTGATGGTATTCTGTTGGTGACAGTTATGGACATGGTTGGAAATTTTCCAGAAAAATAAATATTATTTTATGCATTTACAGGCACTAAATTTGGCTACATGTGTAATAAATTCCCATTAAAGATAAGAAGAGAACAGCAAAGAAACAGATAGTAGCTGACAGGTTCTGCAACTAACATAGCAGTAATGTGATTGACAAAGTTCAGGTAATCGATTCTCAAAAAAGGTGAAAAATGACAGAAAAAAAGTTCACATATACAGAAAGATTTAACCTTTTTGATAAAAGAGCAACTCAGCTCCTCCAGGGCAGAAACAAGCATATTCAGTTACTGTTAGCTTACTGAAACCATGGCTGCAAACTAATTAATTACTGGCATCTATCAGTAATTAACACTGTCTTCCCCATCTCACTTTTGTGGTAATTGGATTGTTTTTCAGAGCTTAAAACATTATATGAGTGATTTGGCTTGAGCTTGGGTTTAAGAATGAGCTATTAGAGAAGGAAAAATTACTTTCTGGAGGATCATACAAAGACAAATGCATCAAAAGCAGATTTTATTTACAAAAAATTGATGAACAATTTTACAAATCTCTGAACTCTGTAAGGTGGGTGATTAGTTTCCACATAAACTGAGCATTTTCTGAAACAAGTAATGAGCCACTATCTTTTCCAGCTTATAATACCAGGGTATAATGGTCTGGGAAGGGAATTCTGCAGGAGCTCAACACAAAATTTGTGCCTAGGAAAACTGGACCCCAAGCAGATTAAATCAGTTCTCTGCTCTCTTTCTTTCCTGGTAGAACAGCAGACACTCCCATCTCTGGACTTTTGACAGTGAAACTACCCTTAGCAGAGAGGATGGTATAAATTATATAGTTCCTACTATTATGCCCAGTAAATTTCTTCTTCCTGAGAAAAAATAAAGAACATTAAAATTGTTAGATATTTGCTTCCTCACTGATACTTTAAAAATGATAATATAAAGATTTTTTAAGGAAGAACACCTATTAAACTCTTATATGAGTTTTACTTCAGCAAAAAATGCAAATTTGTGTTCTTCTCCAAGTAATAATTATTTTTCTTTGATTTTATGATTCCAAGGTAACTTTGTTTTTATAATATCTCTGTTTTCCTGGAAAACTCCAAATGTGATCACACCCCACATAATAATTATGTGGGGTGTGATCACCCCAAACAACATAAATTATTAATTTAATAAATTTTTTCTGTCTTTATTAAGGCGTAGAAACCTTTGCCTCTTTCACTTCCCTGAATATTTAAGCCTAAAGGAGATGTAGCACACATTGTCTCTGCAAGTCACTACACACTGTCTTCTGGGCTGATTTCTTTTTTTCTGTACAATAATTAAAAGAATAGCTTTTCAAGCTTAATTCATTAATGTAATAAAACCCAGTTTCATCTAATTTCCTGTACTTGAGAAGTTTCCTTCCTTTGGTTTTTCATCTTTTCTTTTTCCCTTTCCTTTCTGCTTCAATGTTAGTTTCACCTAACATTTAGGTACAGAAATGCTATTAAAGTACTGTGAACCAGATGTATCATCAATATTGTGTCTTCCTGTCTGTTCTATGCTGTCAATATTTTGTGAAAGTGAACAAGCTGAGTCTTGATACACAAGTTGAAGATTTGCCTGAAGCTATTTATTCTATTGCCTTAGACCTTATGGAGCTATAAAACAGGAAAGGAATCTCTTTAGAGACTAGGTTTTCCAAATAATTTTGGTTCATATTATTTTTTAAAAGACATACAGCTTTATTAGAAGATTCTGTACTTGGTAATATTAAAACTATTTTCTTACATTCAATGAACTACCCAAAATCTAAATTCTCCCCCCATCTTGTTTTGTGAATCTCCAGTATTCATTTGAAAAATACATGTCAAATTCACCATTTACTATATCACTACATGGAATTAATCCTATTGGCAGTAAAATGACTTTAAAGAGTAGGTATAAAATTATGTAAAACCTTAATATTTGTCTTGCTATTATTTGTTTCTTTGCTGTCTAGCAACTCACAGTGGTTTCTCCACTATATCTCTATATAGCAGCAAATTTTAAAATATCTTGATCTATTTATTGTAAAATATTAGTTTTGATGAAGCACTTTCTTGATCCCGTTTTGTTGACAAGTATTTAGCATTCAATAAGTTTTCCTTCAAATATCAGACGTATGGTAGATTTCATGATTAGTGTTGTGCTCAAAGATTAAGATTGTGCTCAAAGATTAAGATTAAGATCTGCAGCTCAGTTTCTGAGATCATTCCTTAAACAGTCAGGAACAGTTCAAGTCTCAACAAACTTCTTTTAAGTAAACTTATATATTAAAATGCTTCTGAGACATGAACTCAGATGTAAGTATAGTCAAGCAAGTTGATTTATAAAGTAAATGAATATTCATGGTCAGCATTTTTTACGCTTTCAAATCAACCTCCTGCTGCCAAGAGAAGCCAGCAGAGCAAGTGCATCTTGCAATGTGCCCAGAGACTCCCTCTTTGCTCTTCTGTTTAATCAAGAGAGAGTGCAATCATTTAGTGGATCCTAAATGTTCAGTATCTAAAGAAAGAGACTTTTATTTACCTGCAGACATCTTTTCCCAACATTTTTTCCTCCTATTGACAGGGACCTCATTTCACCCATTTTTTTCAGAAGATTGCACCATGAGTTTACAATGAAATTACATGAGGGAAAAAAGGCTTTATGTTGTTATAATCATTACCTCTGTGAAAGTCAAACAAAGCTTCCCTTCCATAAGCAGGATTGGCAAGCTGGTAACAGTGGATGAGAAGGCTGAGGTGCTCAACCCTGCTGAGGACTTTCAGTACTTGAAGCAGGCCTGTGAGAAAGATGGGGAAAACATTTTAGCAGGTCCTGTTATAAAAATACAGGAGGTAGGGGTTTTAGACTGAAGGAGGGTAAATTTAGATTAGAAATAAGGAAGAAGGTTTTTACAGTGTCACTGGAGAAACACTAGAACAAGTTGCCAGAGAGATCATAGATGTTCCATTCCTGGAAATATTCAAGGTCAGGTTGGACAGGCCTCTGAGCAACCTGGTCTGGTGGAATATGTTCATGCTCATTGCAGGGGAGTTGTGCTAGACCATTACCTCTTGTCCTGTCCTGGAGATCAAGTGCCCCCTCTGTCAGCTGGCAGGTGATACCAACTTGAGTGGAAGTGTGTATTTGCTTGAGGGTGGGACACATGGTATGCATTGGATCTCCAGGTTCCATTCCAAGAAAATAATTTTCCCTTCATTTTTATGTAATACCTGCCAGGCCTGGATGTTATGTGAATCTCAGTCAGCATTAGATATCTATCCTAGACAATTGAATCAAACCCCAATATCTTCCTCAATCTCATAACTGTATGGAAAACTTTCAGTTATCCAAGGGACTGGCTTGGTTTTAGCATTACAAGGGGACAATGTTGGGCTAGTTCATAGGCAGACACTGCACATGCAGATGCCTTAATTGTAGTACCTCAATCTTGTAGCAAATTCCATTTTTTATGCATATTTAAGCAGATTTTCTTTATTTTGAAAAGTTTAATTTGAACATTGATAAAATGTTGAAAATAAAAAACCATAAAGCCTATGATGTAAAATATTATAATAAAGTATTTGAGCAGATACCCAAACATGCAAATCCCCCACTACTTGGATACAGTATTGATTTACAGAATAGTGTTTCTGTTTTAAAAAATCACTCACTTCATCTGACATTTTTTTGTTTTGCTTGGTGCTATTTGTGAATTGAAGGTTCTGTGTTCATCACATTTCTAGAACTGGATCAGTAGGCTGAAAAATTGTGTTGCAATGCAATGGTATTAGGATACTAAAAACTGATTTGGTCTATGACTTCTTCAAGAAAAGTACATTCAAACTAAGACTTAATGGGACTAACAAATTAGCCTCACTAAAAATACTTGTTTTTTCACTTTTATGGAAAATATTTGTAAGTCACCTGAAATTAAAAACAAGCAATTGGAAAGGTGGAGGAAAGGTGTGCTCTAAAAGCTTTGGAATTTGTTTTGAAGAAAAGAATCAGATCTTCAGCTACTCAAAGATTGAGTATCAATCATAGTTTATAATTTATTTGGCAAAGCCAAGTATTTATAAAAAAATCTATAAAGTTAAAATGACCTGATACAAATTTATTCTCCTTAAATGGAATGTGCTTCAATATTTATGCATATTCAGATCATATGAAGTTAATTTTATATTATGATTAAGAACAAGATGAGTTATTTATGTGGTGTTTCAGAAGATGCCAGTTTAATTTATGCTTTGAGTTTGTTTTCTTTCCTTTGGCTCTGTGGCATTTGCCGCTGTATGAAATTGGATTCACTTTTAGAAATAGATACATTTTTTTCAATCAACAATTTTTCCATCTTTGGGACAAGATCCTGAAATGATGTAATTTAGTTGTACAAATGAAGTCAACCATGTCACAGAAATAGAGCAGAACAGAGATCCATAGCAGCAGGGTTTCTGTCTTCCTCAAACACAGACAAACTAAAGTACATAAAAATTAGCTTTCACAAAGATTTAAAGTTGTTAAAGACCTAAAATAAGTGCTTGTCCCATCTTTCTGCTTCAAAGAAATAATACCTACATCTTTGTTGGTCAATTCCTAAAGACTTCCACAATAGTACATCCAAACCTTCCCAGACACACTAAAAACTAGATTTTTATTATCTTGCCTTTTTTTTTTTACCAGTGATAATGAAGACTCAAGACTATTTATGATTTATTGCATCCTCACCTCTGCTTCTGCAGAATTTCTAGCTAGCGGGTTGTTTGCTGTTGATAGCAGTTAATTCTGCCTAAACTTAGTGCATTTCACAAAACCTATAGAGTCATGTAAAATTTTATCCTCTTATTCATTCTTTCAGTATCTAAAAATCTCTCTGAATGCTATTTCTGTTCTCTAATATATTTGAAGTTTATCCCGCTTTGATATCGACATGAAAAACTAATAGTCATATTCATGACTTAAGGTCATTAAGTCAAATACTGAAAAACAGCTGTCCTGGGACAGCACCACAAAAATTAAATTTGATGGATGTTTCCACTTGGACAGTGAACCATTAATATTCTCTGACTGCATTTTTCCAATTAGTTTTGCAATCCACTTATAATAAATGCATTTAAACAATTTTCTTTTGCATGCATGTTGACACTAAAAAATTGTAAAAAGCATTACAGAAGCCAAATATGAAACTTTAATATATTGCTTCCTTTTTGTCTGTAAGGCCTGTTGTGTTATCCTGGGAAGAATTAAAATGGTTTGGCATGATTTTCTCTTGAATGATCCATGCTGGCTGTTGCTTACTGAAGGTCTAAAGTGCATGGACTAAAAGGCTGTGACTTGTGAAATCAGAAGAGAGCTTGTCATAGGACGACACTGCCCAACATATCTTGCTATTTCTGTAGTAAGGCTTAGAAAATGTTACCTGTTCCAGGGATTTTGTGACAAAAAATGTCACCTGGTGTTATTCTTTGACAAGTTGATTTCCTCTACTGAACTGATGTAGATGAACACAGAATGGTTTTAAATTACTTGGAAAGCTGAAAGATACCTTTTTTAGTCTCAGTAGACATTTGAAATGAAGAGGGTATTGCTTGACTAACATGTCAGGGACTGACATTCAATCAACATTGTTTTCTTAGGTTACTAATAAATGAGAATGACAGTGGCTTAGGTAAGGAAAAAAAAATTGAAACCCCGTTGTTTGCAGAAATAATTCAGTTATCTCAAAGTATGTTTATTCTTTTCCTTTCTTAGCTGACAAGTTTAATAGTGTCAGACATTTTCATGGTTTCCCCATTTGAGTGAGGGAACTAATAGCCAAGTGACTATTCTAAGCAGAAAAATGTACTAATTTATTAATTTTTGGCTTCTCAAAAATATTTCCTATGCACTGTATATTAACAGGGAAGGAACTATTAGATCTAAAGCAGAGAAACCAGTAAGATGAAATTAAAGGATGAATATACAATGCAATACACAAGAACTTAGATAAGTTCACCCAAGCACAATGACAAAAGTAAGATTCTTTATGCACTTTTATCTGCGTGAGGACAGGGGATAAAGCCTTGGCAGGGGTTTATGGAGAGGTAATATCCATATGTAAGAGCCTGAGGCCATCAACTTAATTGTTATCACTCCTTTTTTAAGCTAAGAATTAAAATATAGGCTTTGATGCTGCTGTCAGCTGTACTAGAATGGCTGGGTACTGAGAATAATGCTTTTGGGAAATGAGATCCAAGATAAATTCTTGTTCTGCCCAATCCAAACTGCATCTGCTGAGAAAATGCTGCAAATATGTTTGAAGGGAGAAAATCTGAATAAAATAATTCCAAACTTTATTTAGAACCTAGAAAATAGAGAAAAAATTACTGGTGCTCAGTGGATTAGCAGTCTATCACATTACTGATTTTTTCTTCATGGGGTGAATCCCCACAATGCCTCTTGCAAGTATTGCATCAATGGCGGTCACCAGTACACAAACAATCAAACCCAAAACAAAACAACAAAAACCAAATCCTCTTTCAGTGCTTCTCTGTGATGCTGTGTCGCTTGACTTCTCCAGTGAGAGATTAATGTCAGCAAGTGCCCTCTAAAAAGCACTAAATCTTTGGGATGTTGGGGTGCAGCTACACTCTCTGGTAGATTGGAGTACCTCCATGGGAAATATTTTCTGCATGAGCAGTGTGGAAATTTGGGGCATAGCATCAGCTTCTGAAAATCAATTTAAGTGCCAGAAACTACATCTTAGGTGATACCACACTTATATATTAAATCTGAAAGATTGTGACATTGAATTTTAAAGGTCATATTGTGGTTATAGCCTTGAATTTTATTGCCAAAAAAAAAATTAATGAAATTAGCTCCATAAATGAAATTATTGCATAAATGAATGGGCACAAAAATATTAAGCAGGAAGAAGACTCTTATCACTGTCCTACCTTTTCTATCCTGTGTGTTTATTTCATGATCAACATGGAAGACTCAGAAGCGAGCCTTGTATTTGTCTTACAAGAAATGCTCTGTAAACACAGGCAACAACTACAAGTGCTCCATGTACACTCTCTCCCTTCTTATGTGTTTGATGTCCTGCAAATAATTCTGCCTGTAGCTCTTGCAGCTTTTATAATTTGTGTGACTTCTAAATTAAATAAGAGATTAAAAAATAAGAACTGTGAGTGAAGGGGCGGCTACAAGTCTCCAGAATGTACCCCTACATTCCACACAAATTTTAACTAGCATAAGTGTGTGGGGAGGAAGAAATGTTCACTTCTGAGGGCTATTGCTTTTTGCTCCTGCATTACTGTTTGCTTTTTGTCTGTGTAGCCTGCTCAGTTTAAATTGGGGTTATATCTGCCTCCTCCTTACACAGAGGAGTATTGTATTGCAGTCTCAGAGTGCAGCACAAAACCTCACTTCGTGGGTCACTTTGTGTGTTTTTGGCACAATAATCAATGAACTGGACACGAATTACAAATATTGCAATCCTATCAAAATTCATTGATATTTTTTCCTATGAAATTTTGCTTTTCTGCCTGTTTGAGAAAGTTAATCTTGGCTACTCAAACATTCATGGAAAATAAACATGAAAAGGTAAAGAATGTGGCTGAGCTTAAATTTGGTCTAGAATCTCAAGAAGTAGTTCCATTTCTTTTCTCTTTACTATTCAGCTAGTTGTAGTAAGAAAGCTAGTGTTCATGTAGCTTTTAGCTGCCAGCATTTCTGCTAAAACAGTAGCTTTTAAAAACCCCAGGGAATGTTACAGATGGGGAGAAAATGCAAGAGTTTTAAACTGTCTTTTGCTTACCATATATCAACTTCTCCTGTTTTTATCTTTCCTCTGTAAAGTAACTAAGAAACAAGGACTCAAAATGTACGTAGAAAGCAGGTTTTAGAAAGTACAAAATTCATCCACAGCAGGACAAACCTCTGATACTTTGGCTACTACCCATATTTAGACTTATTTTGATTTGCTGATTTTATTTTTCAGTTCTCAATGAGGAAAACAAGGTGTGAGATTATTTTTCACTGAATCCTGCTACTTCTCTTTAGGATCATTTTATTGAGTCACCATTTGTACAATGCAAAGAAACTCTGCATGAGATACATTCTCAACTCGAAAAGTAAGAAGCAATTATTTACCAGTTCAGCATGCACAGAACACAGCTAAGATTTGATAATTTAACGAGCTATTAGGCTAAACATTGGTTTCCTCACCAGTACTCTTAAGGCACAGTAGGAGTTTCTATTGGGCTCACAGCTGTCAGTCAGAAGGCTCAAAGCTGCCTCTATCACTCCTTGAAAAGGTTCTCAGTGAGGCCACTCTGAGTCACCAGGTGTCACCTGCTTTGTCATTACTGGTGACACTGATAAGCTCAATTCAAAGCCAGGTGATTCCTAACCTACTCATCTAGCTGTACAAGTTATATTTTTAGTATTTTATATTTTTTAATGTTAGTGCTTTTCTCCTTGGATGCTTGAGCCACTAATTATCTTGTCTCAATAGAGCTAACTCTGGCTTTAATTTTATCTCTCTTATTTTTCTGTCCTCTTTTCTCACATGTTGCTAAATTAAGAACTTTTTCAGAAGTCAAGAACCAGGTTATGCTGCTGGGCCAGATCATAGCTGGGTCTTGAACTCTTGGCTGCTGAGCACAATGGAAAAGAGGTTTACAGCAGTGTTTAAAAAGAAAGAGGTTTATAAGCTTTATATGTAATTTTTGTCTAAGTGAAAAAAAATCAACAGGCAAGTAAAAGATATAAGTAGTCAATCTTATGTAGTCAAAAGGCAATCAAGATATAAGTAGTTTAAGATTTTGTAAAGTGAAAGCAAATCTTTCTCCTGCTGCAATTTGTGAATTCAGAAGAACCTATTGAAACAAAGATGCTTGAAATTTGAGAATTTTCAATTTTTAGTGCTTCCAGCTTCAAAGTAATAAATTCTGACAAATACCTTTGATACGTCACAAGGAATAACATACCTTCAGCTAATGTGATCAAATTTCTGATAGATTATTATGAGCAGGGAAGCTGTTGATTGTGTGCAGGAAAATATTTGAAGTTTTCTTATTCATAAAAAAAGCTTTCATTTGTACAGTAACAAAAGAAGGAAAAAGAACCTCAATTTTTTTTTTCAGAGAAAATAATATCACAGGCACAGGAAAAAAGAAAAAACTAAAGCTGTCACTTTATCTAAGCAGAATAGTTACAGCAAGTTCAAACTGTTCAGATTTGGAAAAACCCAGAAACATTTCTGTTTATACATATTTATAAATACTCAATATATATGTGTTATGTATAATTTATATATATTATTTATACTGCAATTTTGCTATGAATAGCATAAAGTGTTCAAAAATTGTCAAAGACTTTTCTTAAGTTGCTGCTTGTTTCAAGGGTCAGCAATAAAAAATCAAATAGGAGGTAATTTCACTTCATACAAAATGAACTCCTGAACGTTAAAGTAAAACCTTATTTTCTTCAAGTCAAATTTCCTTACTTTGCTAATAGTGTGTATAGATTGGTGAGAAATGCTCATGTTCTTCCATTCAAGCAACAAGAAATAACAATAAAAACATCTCAAAACAATTGTGTAAGCTAACCATCAGCAACCATCACATATAAAGATCCTAGCCTTAAATATAATATTGATATTGATAAATGATAATGTGTCTATTCAGAAAATTCCCAGTGAGATGATTAGCACCCTTTTCCTAGTACACCTCCCTGGGTGATAGATAACTCAACATATGGCTCATTTGTTTGGCTCACTGATTTTATTATCCTCACTTTTGCAAATGTTGCATATTGCATGGAATTACTGTTAATCATCTTCCAGGTACCAGCCAGCACCCTCCCAGTTCATGTTACAGCTCTCATCTCGGCTGCCTCCTTTGGAAAGAAGAATGCTCCAACTCTGAACAATGGGTGTAATGAAATATCATAACTCTTTTTTAGGAAGAATAATGTACAGCACCACCTGTGCTAGTAAAGCCATACTGAGCAAGATTTGTAATATTAAAAGCATGCAGCTGCTTCAGATTGCCCTGAAGCTCAGTGCTTTGACTATTATTCTTTATAATTTTTGTAGTTTTTATTTACTGAGAGCAGTTTGATCTATTAAAATGTAGATACAGATATAAATATCTGTACTTTTTTTTACTCAGAATTTTCTTGTTCCTTGTGGTCAAGTGACTCTCAGCAGTACCTGGAGCATTGATAGCATACAGCTAATGCAATCCTTTTTCCAACTGGGAACACAAGTGAACTCTACTTTTTCTTCAGAGCTGAAAGGGCTGAAAACTCTGAACTAATGACTAATTAGCTGCACAACTATCATCTGCATTGTTTGGAGTAGCTCTAATGAATTTTCACACACTTTATTTAGCGACCTGTATAAGGCTTAAACTTTTTCTTAAACAGGAGCTCCAGACAAAACCAAGGTATATTCATGTTGCCTGTTTGTTTCTGAGTTTAGATGTAAACAAGCAAAGTTCACCAGCTATTCCTATCCCCACATGGGATGAATAAAGGCATATTTTCTGTGGCAGGGAAAATAGAAAAGGGCAGCTGGAGGCTGAGAAGAGTCAGATGGGAGAGGTAGTGAAGGCTATGAATCAAAATCTTCTTTATAGTACAGAGTAAAAAAAAGTTTATAAGAAAGGTGAATTTAATTATGTTAATATTGATACTGTTGCATACACCTGGATCTTACTCTTTAAGCATATATCAATAAGGGCTTGAAATACGTAAATCCCATATTTAAAGGCTCTATGTTTAAACTATTCAGACCTTCAGGCATTCAACCACCAACATTTCTTTACTCCACTTGTTATGAAGACATTAATTTGCTTCCCCTTCTTTATTAGGACTTACTGTTTACTAAATATGAGAAAAAACACACACAGATGTGATTGCTTCCTTGTGTTCCTGCCCTTCCCATAGGCGCTTTAAGGTGAGGTACTCTATACCTATATGGCCAAAACACTTGAGGAATTGTTTAAACCCCCCACCTCATTAAAAAGTTAAACCTAGACTTTAAAGGCATATATGGGCAGGAATAATAAATCACATGAGAAATCACAGAAAGTGATTTCAAAACCTTATTATAGAACACTCTTTTTTCTCTCTCACATACAGCATCCCTCTTGTCAGACACGCAGTGCACCCTAGCCTGGCTGGCACCTTTCCTGCCTTCTGCATCCTTTTTTTAATTGCTGAGCTGTAGTCAACTTTTCTGCTGCCATGTCCATGAGCTAGTCATACTGCCTGGTATTTTATTTCTCAGTATGTCCATGCCTATTAGAGCTGATTACCTAGGAGAAATTGCTCCATCTGTCATGTATATTAGTATGCAGGTTACTATTATTTGGTTCTTGGTTTTGGAGGGTGTTTGTCTTGTTGCTGTTTTTTTTTAATAAATTTTTAAACTTTTTCTTGTTTCATTAAAGAGGAAAAAACCACCACAAATCAATGCTAACACAAAGAAAAATCTCTGTCATCACCAGTAGGAAAATCATTACATGATCACTGCATCATCAGAAAACAATCTAACCTCAAATTTCCTTCCATCACTGTGGTAAACACTAACATGTCAATAGTACAGTGACAGTGAGGATTCTCAAAAAAATTTTTGTGATACTGTTTATTTGTTGCTGTCTGCTTTGCTTGTCAATAGTATAATATAATTCACTTCAGAAAGAACTGTTAACTACTGCTGAAAATGATCTAGTATGTTTTAAAGAAACCCAGAAATATAGAAAGCAATATTTATCGACTTTTAGGTACATCACTTGAAAGTTATGCCTAAATATATTAATTTTAATAAACATTAGACCTTTCATAAGGGGGGACATTCCCATAGTATGTTCTTTGTCTGTATTACCTTGCAATGTCTAGTCCAAACCTTTTATTCCTTTTAAATTTGCTTCCTCCTTCATAAAATTTGACCTTCCATGGGTGAGTTTTTCTTACCTTTCCTCAGTTCCTTTACCTATATCTTCATAATTAATTTGGTATTCTTCTGCCTTCCTATCTTTTTCAGATAGTCATCTATCTCTAAAATAATTCAGTAGTTACCTTTCCTTTATAATGTTTTTCTAGTCTCGTAAGTCTGAGTATAGCAGTTCAGATAAACACAGCTAACAAGGAAGTTGAAACCTTATGCAAAATGGAAATACAAATACTCATTGCCTGGAAAGGAATATCAAACAGTTTCAGCTTCTTTTACTATTTACTTTGCAGCAGAAATCATCAAAGCCCATCAAGGGCATTACAAGGGCAGGTTTGATGCTTTGAGAATATATGTACCACAATATGTATATGAACCTCTGTGATTCTGTGATTGTAAAATCAATAAAAACAAAACCACTAATGATGTTTTTCACTAATGTATTACTATGCAGCATTCATGGACTTTAGAAGAAAATAATTTCATGTAAATGAGATGGCTATAATAGCCAAAAGTACCTCAAAAATACAGATCAATTGTCAAATTATTTTTTCAAAATATATGGGATCATCAATTGGCATATTCCCAGTTGTCCAAAATCTGTTAAAATCAGACCGCCATCAGTCTTACTAAACCCAAGATACAATTTCCCAAATTCTGGAATTCAGCCCTCCCTCCGTACAGGTTTGCCCAGGCAAGCAGCTAAGCATGACATCACACACTCTCTGCCCCAAGCTGACCAATCCTCAGCCAATCTCTGAGCAACAGCAACCTTGGAAGACACACAACACTCCCCCTCCTCCATTTGCCCACACTTTCTTGATCTACCCTTAATTTTACTTGCTAAGCATGACATTTTAGGGTATAGAATATTCCTTTTATCAGTTTGGGTCACCTATGCACACTTCTTGCTTACCCTCAGTCTATTTGCTCAGGGGAGAGAGTGGTAAAAAAGAAAGCCTTGATGCTGTGCAAGCATTGTTCAAAAATGTGCTGCCAATGGCTTTAGGCACAAATCCAAAACACAGCACTATTTGGGCTGCTATGAAATAAATTAACTTTGTCCCAGTCAGACCAGTGTACCTACATTTCTCAAACTTATCTTTAAATTTTGGAATGTCAAATTATATTTACCTAATATACATCTTACCACTTTCTACTGGCAATTCACACTATCTATTATTCTGTGTTTATTTTTGTTCATTTCTGACATAAATTTCAATACCCAAATTATAAGTGAGCTGTGCTGTGTTTGTGAGAATTCTTGCTGTGACAAGGTGAAGAGTTTTTGTGAGCAAGAATTCAGAGAAAATGAAACAAAAATTGAGATTTTAGTTTTTCTTTTTCATAAAAATGAGGCTAAAGAGAAAAACAACTTCCTATTATTATGAAAAATATTCAAATTTATTTGAATACTTTGGACTACAATTCATTTGAATGAAATATTGAGAAGATCAGCAGTGAACTCACTTAAGAACATCTAATATCTATTTTTATGGCAGGAGACAAAATATATCAAACAAAAGCTAAAAGAGCTTCATTTGCCCTCCTGCTCTCTGTGGGCTCTGCAGAAAGATCAGTGGGATTAAACTGATGGCTACATTCTAAACTGTAATAAACCTGCTCATCCTAGCTTTGTAATTATTGGGGGTCACATTGGCTCAAATAACTTTTTCTATTAAGTTGTTTTGGTGCAGTTTTTGGTGATTCTCTGCTTGTTGTCACTAAGACAGAAGGTTTTTGTGCCATCTGCATGACTAATCCATTTCCATACATCAAAATCTCTTAATTCTGCTCTAGACTTCATGAGTCTGGAAATGCCAGTTTCCATCCTCTCAAAAGGCAATTAAATGAATTGGTATTAGTGCATGTCGCAATACTGATAAGAAGGGCAGACTTTGTAAGGTATTGTTTAAAACACCATATATTGGACCTATGAGGAGAGATAAAAATAGGATGGTGTAGACATTTTTATGCCTACTCAGGTGTCAGGGAACCCCAGGTTCTGCAGCATCAGATGCACCTCCTAGCAATGCAGATCATGCTATGCAGACACCATCCATGGGGAGGTTTGTGGGGTACATTGGTTTTTGCAGCTGTGATAAGATTTTCTTAACAGAAAACAATTTTGTCCATCAATTCTAGGGCTGAGCAAAAGGATGTTCTCATGTGAACAGCTTCTGCTTCATTTTAAGTCAAAGGCAAGAGTATGTATGTGACGTAATTGCCAATGTCCATAGGGTGCTGCCTCAGAGTCCTCCATTGTATTCACTGTTTGAGTGATCAGGTATTGGCCCTCTCCAGAGGCTCACGAGAGACCTTGCCACTCTCTGCACCTGCCTGAAAGGAGGCTGTATCCACGTGGGGATTGGTCTCTTCTCCCAGTCAACCAGTGATCAGTCAAGAGAACGCAGCCTCAAGCTGAGCCAGGGCAGGTTGAAGCTAGACGTTAGGAAGAATGACTTTCCAGAAAGAGTGATTAGACATTGGAATGGGCTGTCTAGGGAGCTGGTGAAGATATCATCCCCAGAGGTGTTTAAGGAAAGATTGAATGTGGCACTTGGTACCATGGTCTAGTTGGCAGCTTGGTGTTTCAAAGGTCTTTTCCAACCTAGATGATTACGTGATTCTGTAATTGATCATCCCCCAGGTATCTGTTGCCAGGCTCTTTTCAACCACTGGCTTTCCATTGTGCAAAAATTTAGAAAATGAAACAAGGGCGTGTTTGAGCCATGGTTGTTTCTGTTTGCCCATCTTGCCTTTATCTGCGTGAACACTTGAACCACACTCAAATGCACACATGCACAGAAGAAAACTTCCTACTGGTAAAAGGAAGGATACAAAATACTTCAGTTTGTGACCTTCTATGGCCATTTGGAAGACTTCAACTTGGCCTTGGAATTTGTACAAAGTCACAGGAAAGGAGAAAGTATACACTTGAACTGAAAAATTCATGAAACTTTCTGGTCTTTTCACCATTTCATGAAGTCAGAAAATTTCTGATACTTTATTTTATTTTATTTTATTTTTTTTTTTTAAACATAACTTCAGGATTTTGCCAGGAGGCTTTCATTGCAAAAACAGCTAATCTGATTGAGAGGAGACTGAGATGCAACCCTGCTTTTATGAATTATTTCCATAGAAAGAGCTAGTAAACATGTACTTTTTAGATGCCATATTTGCTTTAGACACTTTTTAAACAAATTAACTCTATCAAGGGTCCTGGAATATCTTCTGATAGATACTGAAATCATTGAGATTATAGTTTGTTAAATAGTTTAAAACAGTTTAAAATTCAAAGCAATCAAAAGGGGGCACTTTTGCTGCCAACCTGTCCCAAAATTGTATATCCTGTTGCCTCCCTGGTGCCATGGATTATTTTCATATCTTGTCACATAGTCCTTGTGAAGATAATGTACCCTTTTAAAGATATGTTAACATTTTATTTTATTTTATATCAATAGGATATGATAAAGTTTCCATAAAGCAGAGAAGCTAGAATGATCTCTGTTTCTTCAAATTGCAATGCAAATATTTTTTACTTTCACTTTTTTCTTTTTTATATTTTTTAAGTGACATAGAAACCATTAGCAGCAGCATTTCTCACAACAATAATGATGGTAGCAATAAATTGCATGTTACATCCTACCATTGTTATGAAACATCTCATTTCTTTGAAGTTAAAACATCCAAAATAAATATTTAAATTAATAGTGGTGGTTTGCCTTTGAAATTGCCATCCATATCTCCTATAAATTCATTAAATGGTACTTAATCAATCTTGCTCTATCCAACTATTTTCCTACTGGTTTTGATGGAAGGAATTAACCATATGCAAAGGATCATCATGTTTGCCTCTCATGCATATTTATTTTTTCATAGGATTCCTCCCTTGAAGATGCACATTTTTTTTCCATGGCTCCCCAGCCCTGCCCATGGCCCAGGGCCCCATTTCAGCTCCCTGGACCAATGACACTGCAGCAGAGCCTGTCCAGCTCCCCACAGCTCTGGCCTGCTTGGCCATAGTCCCTGCAAGTCCCACCTGGGGACTGTGTCCCAGCCCAGCCTTGGCCTGTACCCATCCCCACGGGCATATCTGATGCCTGGAGCTGGGACAGCCCCTGTTGCCTCCAGTTACTCTGCTGTTCCCAAGCTGTACTGGTGTTTCCTGAAGTGAGAAAGGATTTAGGAGACAGATTTGGTAAAACTCCTATGTCTCTCTATAGCTTTCCTGGAGCTCTGCAGAGAACTCTTTAAGAGGCAAAAAAAATAAATAAAAAGATAACTTCCCTCCACTGAATGAGCAATGGGTTCAGATCTGAAGAAAAGAGGATTTGCAGCAGCTCTGAAATTTTTACTAGCCCACTAGCTGTGGGGGCAATTCTGAATCCACAAAACCTTTGCAAATGTACTACCCATAAGAATCATATTTTATTCCCATTTCATTCCTTTCTACCTGCCTTCCTAATTATATGAGCTCAAACTTTTTTTAATTCTGCATTTTCATCAGTTAAGGTAAATAATGAGCTTTGCACTCTTGTTGATGAATGCTTCCTCCCATGTACTTCACTGGATGTTATACTGGGCATGGGAAGACAACAACAAGGGAAAAGATTCCTGCATTCAATGCAAAAACCATGCCTTATGAAGAGGTTTCTGGTGATGATGAAGAGTTTTTATGTAGCATCCATTTTGTCAACTAATTCAAGCTAAGCTACGAATTATCCAAGAATAGCAATTAACCTGAATCTTGACCTATCTGTGAAATGATTGTTGAAGATCCCTTAGGTAGACAAAGACAATTTTAGTCAAATGCAGTGGTGTCAGCCAAGCCAGGAATATTTTTGTAAGATGAGTTCTCTAATTTTCTTTTCCTGATCTCTAAAAGACAAACAAAAATAAGTCTGACACTAAGCCTGGCCAGATCAGAACACAATATATAGCTTTATTTACTCTCTGTCAGAATAAGTTTAGACTGCACAGAGTTGATTTATAATTTTCTGCTTGCAGTAAATACTGTTTATGATAGAAAATATAAATTTTTATCTCATATTATTAGAGATAAATAGATTTTGTGTATTAACTCCAGAGAGATAATGAATGTAAGAAATAAAGTATGGTGATACTTTATAATGCAGCAGGAAAAACCAAAACAGTGAAAAATAGGAAGGAATTCAAACTCCCCTGGCCTCAAGACAACAGATTAATAGCAGCAAGAATAATAACTATTCTAATGGAAGTGCAGGGTGGAGATTTTTTGGTCAAAATTAAAGGAGAAAGAAAGAGAAATGCATCACTATGCAAAAAAGCCCACTACTTAGGTGATATTTCAATAATTGATATCTTATTAAAAGAAAAAAAAATAGAAAATAATTTGAAATGTGATTATGAGATAAAATACCCAAAACTGAGCATATACTCTATATATGTCTAGCATGGGCAGCATTTAAATTAATACTTTATACAAGACCGAGAAGGAAAATTTTATCAGTGGTGTTACTTTTGTATGGAGATAAAATTTTTAAGTGGGTACCATGTATATCTGTTGAACTGGAGTTTCACCTGAAAGGCACAAGATCCAAGAAATGTTTATTTTTTGCACGTGCCATGTTGTTACAGGGGAAAATAGTCTAAAATGCCAAGAAAAACAGGAAACATTATATGAGTTTATTCTTTTATACTGCTTGAATATAGGAGACAGAATATATTCCATTACCATAACTTATTTGTTGTTTCCACTTTTTTATTAAACTAAAGTATGTATCCCTCTTTAATGCTACTTGGGATATAAACATCACATAGTGGAGAGATGGAATCAAATATTGTTGGTCATCTTGAGTCTCATATGGCAGATATGACCTAAACTGTGTTGTGGCATCTTGAGACGGGCTTCTCTGATCACTCCAGATGCCTGTATGTGGAACAATAGCTGAAACAAACCCAAAGACAAGGATTCATTCATATTCCAGACACACAAAGTCAATTTTGTTTAAATGGAAGAGTCTATCAGATACTTAGGTGAGCTACAGTTTTGTAGTAGTAAGAAATACAATATGAGACTCGGTTCCTCCACATGTAGTTATCAGTTCTTATTTGAAATACTCCACCTGATCTGACTTCCAGCTGGAATTTCTGAGAACTCAGCTCTCCAGTAAGCCTGAGCTCATATCTGCCATTCCTGGGTGCATATGCCCCTCCAAAAGTAATAGCCTTCTGCGTTGTCTCTGTCCTAGAATTCTATTCAACTCATGTGACATATATAAAAAACAAATCTGAGACTCTGTGACTGAACAATTTTTTCTCAATTTATTTAAGGGAATGGATTTTACAATAAAGAAGTTCTTGTTTCCTTTGCAGTTATTCCTCCCCCAGATGAACAGAAACCTCTTGTCTTTGAATCAATATGATTTCACTCTAAAGATCTATTTTTCACATCCAAAAAATGAATAATATTACAAAATAAGACTAATCTTAAAACCTGTCCCTGAAAAATTACACTAGTAAGATCCTTGTACAATTACATTTTCTCTTTCAGTACTGTTCACTTCCTCGTTTTAAAAGTCATTTATTATATACCCCTTTGCCCAGTTTGGATAATAGATTTTCACATGGAACCAAATGAAATACTTTGTTAAGTATGGCTAGATTATGCCAATTTATATTCCTGTTGCCTAGGAAATCAATAGTCCTTCTGAAAACTGTTTTCAAATTAGTCTATCACAATCTAAATTTCACACCTTAATTGTTAATCCTATTTGTGACTTTAGTTAACTTTTAAAGCATTTGCTGAACATTTTCAAACCACTGACAGCTGATTACAAATTGTGTGATTACACTGATCACTCTCCCATTCTGTTAAATAAACATATTTTGTTTGCTCTTCTCCATTTGTTTGATTCTGCTGGGATTATTCCATTAACATCATCATTTACTGTGAATAAAATGGACAAGGTAGGCAGGCAACTGCTATTTAGACAGCAGCGAAGTAAACATTATTTAATCTTCTGCTACATGCATTGACTGGTATACATCCTGTTCAACTATTTTAAGGTTATTACTGGAATAAAGCTAGCAACTAACTTGAGTTACTGTCCATTTCAATAAGTAGGAACTATAGAGGTCTCTTTGAAATTTTAATCCTGAAATAGTTGTTTACTTAAGGATTCAACAACACAGTGTGTGCTATACATTTCTTCTTGCACATACATGATTTCAAAATACAAGTCGACATAGTATATTGGTCTTCATAATTTTCAGGTTTATTTTCAGGCATATTCTTAAGTTCATATTCTTTACACACAGTAATCAATTTTATTTTGTATCTGTATCTAATTTCCCTATCTGTTTTCTTGAAGCTATTTCAAGAAACTACATTTAGGAAAAAGATAATTATCTTCAAAGATTCATAGAGGGTAAGGGTTTAGGATTTATAGGATCATTTTGTCAACCCTGTGATATATTTGGGACCATTAAATTTCATCTGGTGTTGATGTATGTTGAAAGTGAGCTGTGATGATCTGTATTTATTATTATTATTACTATTGATTGTATTTGTTGTTGCACTACCCAAAGCCTAAACAAGAAAAGAACTACTGAGATAAGCATTGTATGAACACAGACTACTTGATGATCCATGTTTTGAAGAGCTCATGGTCAAGATATGAATATTCTGGAGTTGAAAAATGGAATGTAAATCATCCTATTTTATGACAAAAGTAGAAAAAACCTTAGCTCTATTATTTGATTATATTTTTTCATAAGTTGGAGGAATGTAGTTGGAATTGAGCTATATGGGAAAGAATACAAACACAAACACAGGCCATTGATACAGGAAGTAATGTAGGGTTGAAATGAAATTATTGTGAAGAGATGTGGTACCCTAATTTTATTTTTACTCAGTAGTTAAATATACTAACTGTTCAGTGAGATCAAAAAGAAGTCACACATGACAACCAATAACGAGTCTCCAACACTAAATTTGGGATGAAGATGAACGAATTATCAAACAAACTACTTGGCTCAGCACAGTAGCAGATAAAACAACCAGGTTGGATCCAGAAATGTTGGTTATGTAGTTCTGCACCAAAATTAATAAATAGATCCTGCTCTACAGGCTTCAGCAGCCATTTCATGTGAACAGTCATACTGACTCCAGTCCAGGGTTGATTTGTCTCCAGCCGTCCTGAGCTACTAGAACCCATGTGATTCATGAATCTGTGACTGGCACAGACAGAAATAGATAATTTGAAAAGTCAGTCTTGGACATCTCTATGAAATTTTGCACTAAAGACAGGAGACAAGGGAGAAAATGTCATGAGCTTTCTGTGTTTTTATACTGAGAAAATCTCCAAGGCTGTGGATGAGATGAGAAAAAGATGAATGACTGTTCCTAGAGTCTGTCTGGGTACTTGTTTGTCCTCTAACCTCTCACTTTGATGTCAAGAAAACTAAGCTAGGTCACAAAAAAAAAAACCCAAAAAAACCCCACTATGGGATAAAACTAGAGAATGAGAAGTGAAAGAAATAGATTTTGCATTTAAATCTCAAAGCTGTTAAATCTGAGCTCAGTTCACAAGCTCATAGCACACGTAAAAGAGAGCTCCTCAGTCTCTGTGCAGCTCTTGCAAAAGTTCTATCTCCTATGCTTGCAAGTCTTTTCTTCTTGACAGAAAACTTCATGGCTTCTTTCAATTATAACAGCTGTCAAGAGAGGTCATGATTTTTAAAAAGAAAAGCTTGGTCCTTTGCTATGGAAGGCTCTGAATATTAAGATAAACTATAATGTGGGGTGATGTATTCAGAGACCTATGTGCCACTAAAAAGATGGGTTGATGAATTTCAAAACTTCTTTTTCAACACCTGCTTGGATTCATTCCCAGGCATAATGAGTTGAAATAATAAGGTCTGGAGGTGAAGAATGTATGGGTTATTCCAGAAAGTTTTATTCCTAATATTCCACAGTTATTCTATGTTTAAATGAGTGTAAAGGAGAATAGAATGTGGACCCATTTTATTTTTTCTTATTATTTTACAAGTCAAATAAGAACACAACCTTTTAATCTAACTCTCCCTACAGCACGTTTGTTAAATCTGGTTTCTGGAAAAAGCTTAAAATCTCATTGTATTTAACTCAGCATTTGCAGCTGCAAATGCCTTTGAGTTAAAGTAAGTGAAGATCTTGTACAGATTAAAAAAACCCAAAAAACCAGTGTTTTTATTACTTACTTTTTTATTACTTGGTGATATGCAAGAGTAAATAATAACATAGAAAAAGAGAATAAATTGTGCACATCCAAGATATCTATTGAAAGTCTGCAGCATTACATTGCACAATGTCGTTATCTCTACAGCAAATACACATTTGTGAAAAAAATTATCTATTTTGGAAAAAAAAGGTGTTCAGTTTCCTTGCTCCAATTTATTTTTCCACACTGAAATAAGACACCTCTGTCTTGACTTATAATTATGATTGCTTTGAAAATTTATGGTATATGTTTATTTGAAAGGACTTATGGTGGAACTAGAAACTGATAGGATTCAACTAATAAACAAAGGGAAAAATGTTTTCTTGAGTAGAATGGAATGGAATGGAATGGAATGAATAGAATAGAATAGAATAGAATAGAATAGAATAGAATAGAATAGAATATTTTAAGTTTTTGAAGAAACCAACAAAGATCATCAACCACCTCTCTAGGAAGCCTGTTCTGATGTTTGATCACCCTCATGGTAAAGAAATGCTTTCTAATGTATGGTCTGGATCCTGACAGAATTTTGAGGCATTCTCATTGATCCTGTGACTGGATCCCAGGGAGAAGATATCAACAATGAGCAGCTGTTTTCAAGCAATGGGTGGTTTCCATTTCTCTTGGGCAAATTTTGCCCTTCCTTAAGCTACTGCAACTAAGACCAATTTCTTCATTGAGACCAACTTAATTTAGAATTATAACCAGACCCACAGATATTTTCATTAACATTTTAGATAAAATCAGACAGACATTGATGTTCTGATTAGTGAAATTAGCACTCTCTTCATTTCTTAATGACAAAGTATGGAAGTGGTGGAAACTGCAAACAAGTTCATATTCTAAGTTCAGGAGACAAATGCAAATCCTTGTATATCAGAAATACTATTTTTTTCCACTGGTATTCTAGAATTATCTAGTGTATTATTTAAGACAGCATGGTTTATGCTTAATGAATTAAATATTTCACAGTTCATGCACCCTGATGGAATCCCTATTTATACAGATTAACACAGTGTTTTGAGGACCAATTATATAGTCCAGGGGCTGAAAAAGAATGAGGAATTGAGTTCTGCTTAACTGAAATGCCAAAATGAATTACTGGTTGTATCACAAGTGTCTTCAGAAACTCTTTCCCCATTTTTGGCCAAAGTTCCAGGAGGACAGAGGAGGACAGCCTCACAATTTTTTTTCAGCTTTAAAAGCAGCCAGATCTCAGCTAATGTTGTATCACGTGATTTATACCTTAAATTTTGGACTGGATGACAGATCTTTCCATTTCTTTGAGGGTATTTGGATTCCAAGTTTTATCTTTGCTCATGATGGTAAACATTACTATTTGTCTTAGTTTAATATTGCTATAAAAGCACTATAGTCACCCTATGTATTCCTAAACTTAAGGCACAAGAGAACATGGTGCATATTAGTCATTGTATGATTTTGCTGACCTCTATGAATAGGTGTAATTGTTCTAGGGGATGCAGTGCTCAGGAATCAATTCTAGCACCATAATGGCATATTATAGTATTAAAATACCAAGTTAGCATTCAGAGAAAGTACCATACAGCCACGAAAACTCGTGTTTTTTAGATTGAATATGACAGATTTCCCCCAACACATTTAGTTTTACAATGGGAATTTAATAGATATATGGCCTGTTAGTGGCACATCAAATCATGAGGGCTACTGCAAGACACCTTCTTAACCATCATTCAGTTTTCCTAACCTTCCTTTGATTACTTGTACTTATACTGCTGCAGAAAGTAAGGAAAACAGAACTCCCATATGGGATTTACCTTTGCCTGTCACAGTCATGAAGAGTTACCCACCAAATTGCTTGCAGAACACTGGCAGAGGGAGCACTTTGGCTGTCTAAAGCTGATAAAAACTCTATTAGTGGACCATTTTCACATCTAATGGCCTCAGGCAAGTCCAACACAGAAATTCACCAATGCTTCAAAATGGATTACTGCAGCGATATTGAGAGAACTGACCCCCCACAAGGCAAGTCACTGCACCAATCTTTGCTGCAGTCTACAAATCTGTAAAATGGGGAGAATAATAGTTCCCTGCTTTATAAAGGGCTTAGACAGCTAACATCACAACCTTATAATTATAAGATGGGTTGTTTACAATAGACATTCTAAAACGGCATTAAGCACATAAAATTTAAGTGAGCGTTAATCATGTAAAATTATTTTCCCTCTAAAAGTCTAATTACATCATCACAATCATTCAGAGGGGTGTTTTTTTCTTTTGTTTTGGTTTTGTGTGTGCATGAGTGTCTGTAGGTGTTACTCTAGAGCAAGCCTGTCTTTTATAGAATTAATGGAACACTAAAGTTCCAGCAGCAGCAGCTGTAGCAATACCAGTTCAGGCTGAAAGAAATGTGACTTACCCTAGTGCTTTTAAGTGAGGTATCAGTCAAACACAAGATCAGCTGACTTTATCAAAATTCAAGATCAAACTGTCTCTTGCCAGTCACCTTTTCAGAAATGCAGAAATATCAAAGACAAGCATTCCTTATCTGAAGTGCACACAACTTCTGAGCCAGGTGAATATAGTGGAATCCTCTATGTATATGCCTCACAGCGCACAAAAAAGTTAATAAACTCTATATAGCTGGAAATTATATGAACAAGTAAAGATTTCTTTTTCACCTAATTTTTATATCTTCTATGAGGTAATATAAAAGACTATGCATACATTTGCCTAGGTGTTCTCAGAGTCAGAGGCTACAATTATAATGAGGGATAATACATTTTCAGTTTCTTTCCCACTTAGGAGAAAATGTGAGTCAGTCAAAACAGGATCCTAAATTTCTGACTCCTGTGCTTTATATCACTGAGTTCTGCACCATTTATACATTAGTTGTGTTTCCAAGATTCAGACACAAAGAACAGATCAGTTGAATTGAATTATGCTGGTTTCATTACCTGAAAACTTCAAATTTCACAGACACACAGAATCACAGAATCACTAGGTTGGAAGAGACCTTCAAGATCATCAAATTCAGCCCAGCCCTAAAACCTCAACTAAACCATCGCACTAAGTGCCACATCCAGTCTTTTTTTAAACACATCCAGGGATGGTGACACCACCACCTCTCTGGGCAGGCCATTCCAGAACTTTATCAGTCTTTTAGTGAAAAACTTTTTCCTAATATCCAACCTATATTTCCCTTCATGCAGCTTGAGACTGTGTCCTCTCCTTCTGTCAATTGCTGCCTGGAGAAAGAGACCAACCCCACCTGGCTACAGACACCTTTCAGGAAGTTGTGTAGAGTGATAAGGTCACCCTTGAGTCTCCTTTTCTCCAGGCTAAACACCCCCAGCTCCCTCAGTTGTTCCTCTCAGGGCTTTTGTTCCAAGCCCCTCACCAGCCTCATTGCCCTCCTCTGGACGTGCTCAAGCATCTCAATGTCCTTCCCAAACTGAGGGGCCAGAACTGGACACAGCACTCAAGGTGTGGCCTCACCTGTGCCGAGTACATGGGGAGAATGACCTCCCTGCTCCTGCTGGCCACACTATTCCTGATACAGGTCAGGATGCTGGTGGCCTTCTTGGCCACCAGAGCACACTGCTGGCTCATGTTCAGCCAGCTGTGGACCAGAACCCCCAGGTCCCTTTCTGCCTGGGCACTGTCCAGCCACACCATCACCAGCCTGTAGCGTTGCAAGGGGTTACTGTAGCCAAAGTGCAGGACTCAGAACATGGACTTATTGACCTTCATCCTACTGGACTCTGCCCATCCATTCAACCATTCTAGGTCTCTCTCCAGAGCCCTTCACCCTTCCGACAGATCGACACACGCTCCCAGCTTAGTGTCAACTACAAACTTACTAATGAAAGACTCAATCCCCCCATCCACATCATCAATAAAGATATTAAACAGAGCTGGCCCCAGCACAGACCCCTGAGGGACACCACTGGTGACTGGCTGCCAGCTGGATGCAGCGCTGTTCACCATCACTCTCTGGGCCCAGCCATCCAGCCAGTTCCTAATCCAGCAAAGAGTGCTCCTGTCCAATTCATTCATGTATATCTGAGGTCTTCTTGACTTTGAATATTTGGAGTGTGATTTCAATGTGAGTCTGAAAAATATTCCTGAAATACTTTGTATGCCACTCACTTGTGCTTTCTACAGATATCAGTAAAAATATTCCCTTAGGGACAGTGGAATAAACATTTTCTGGAGTAAATCATGTGCTAATGGGATACATGACGAACAATTTCAATTTTCTGCTTTGTTTCTATTCATATGGGTGTACAAAACCCACCCTCACTTCCCATGTATTAGTTTTCCATTTATAAACAGACTGAGCCTTGAATTTAATTTACTATGTCAGGGATATAGTTAGGTATGGTATTAGCTTGGGAAACCCATGAGAACAATGCTGCAGTTTCCTAATAGTAGACAGAAAGAATGAGCAGAAGATATATAGGAGTTTAATTCTCTTAAACAGAGGTAGGAGTCTATTATTTGGCCCACCTGTAAGAATGTGTCTCACTTAGGTGCCAGTGCAGAAGAGCAAGGTTAGGATTCAGTTATCGTAATGTAGCTGACTAGACTCAGGTGAAACAGGCCAGGGAGATATTACAAGGCAGGCACCTGCACATTCTACTAATTGTGACACAAGACAAGAGACACATTAACTCTCTGGAGTGGCTGCTAGAGACCAAGTAGAACACTTCAAATTGCTAAAATAACACTAGGCAGCCATGGGGCATTTGAATTTTGCCCCAGGCTTAAAGAAGAATAAACCTCACATTCAATTAAACACCTAGGGTAAGATTCAGCTTTGAAACGTAATTTTTCAATGCTTTTTTCAGCGCCTTACAGTATGACATCCAACATTCATTTGCTGCACAAGTGGTTTTCCCCTAAATGCCTTGACATGCTTGTCAGCCTTTGGAATTTCTAGGAAAATGAGGCAGCCTGGCCACCAGAAAGCTAGACAGAATAATTTAATATGTAAAATGACAATCAATATTTGTCAGGTGCCAAGGAAATAAAGAAAATAAAACTGATTTTTTTTTTGCAGTGATTAAGCCAAAGAATAAAATGCTAATTTAAATGTTTTGCTTTTAAATAGTTCTCAGATACATATACAGCTCCTTCCAGTTGATTCTGTGGCTGTGAGCCAGTACCCTCTGTATTTCATCCTTCCATTTGTTCCTACTATTAGAGATGTTTGAATATCAGTTCTACTAGAACATATAGTTCTCAAAAAGTTTGATGTTGATATATCAACACAGACTATCCCATAGCTAATCTGTTAATTAATAAAAGCTTTATATTTGTTCAAAAACTGCTTAATAAAAGATGCATTTCCTATTTAATTATTAGTCAAAATGTCACCTTTGCCTATTAGTCTTTGAGCTGCAGTATTTCTTTGGAGGCATCTTCTTTCATCTTGTACAGTGTAAAATATATTGGTGAATTTTGAAAATCTGCTTCCTGTTTTTTTTACTCTATGACCACAGCATGTAATTCAGCATGCAATACCTACTAAATCGTTTTCATCTGAATATAAAACTTGAGGTATACATAAAAAATGTCTTCATGATGGCGTGTAAGGGTTTATTAGGAATAATGCAAGGATTTTTTCATTTAACAAGAAAATAGATGCCTGTCCATGGCCAATCACATTTCAGAAGACTAATATTATATTTATCTGATTTATAATGATAAGTGAGATTGTATAATTGAGAAATATAACACATTAAATAATCCTGCTATATTATGATATCCTAAAAATTTCTACTAAAATGTGTTGCTATAATAACCCTTTTGTAATCAAACTTATTGGTATTTTTAATATTTTGTTTGACAAATGGAAGCCAATACCTGAAAACCCAAGGGCATCAAACATAAAATCAGTTTAATAGAATAAAAGGTATGTGTAATATCTTCAGTGTATTCTGGTACCACAAAGCAGCAAGAATGAATGGGAACAGTTCTATAGTGAAAACTGATCTGTTGAGAACAGATTATTAGAAGGTCAATGAGAGAAGAAAAGTTTTCTTTGTTTGAAAGAAGATGGTGGTGCAGAAAAAACCCTTTAAATAAGCATTCAATATGATCATAGCTTCCACAAATCAAAGCTAAAAACATTTTGAGGTTTGTATATTGCTTTTTGACACCCTTAAGCCTTATCCTATGATGTGTGAAAGTGCTGTAGACACTTTACTGTTAATAGAAAAAGGCAAACACAAATCAATAACTTCCTCTTTAGTGAGCCACAGTGTTGGACAAGTCCTGTCTGCCCCTGTTAGTGTGTATTATTGCTTGCTGGCTGAAGATAAGATTGATTTACTTTCCCCTCAAATTCTTGTTATAAATTTCCTCTACAGTACATTCATTTTTGAGAGAAGAGTAAATGAATTGCTAGGTTAGAGATGACACATCCTTGTGGTGCAATATAATAACTGTTAACATCCTTCTGGGAGAACAGGGATATTATTTCCATGTGAATCTCATTGTTCTCTGTCCCTGCCTTAGTAAACAAAGCATTTTCTTCTTCTTTTTGACATGCAGTCATAAACAGTGAGCATGGAACATCAGACCTCAAGGTTACTCTTGTTTTACTCATGGAGAGAAGGCCAGGTGGTGAACTCAAGGACCTGAGCAGGGGTTTTGTTGCAGCACACAAAAGACAGGTTTTTGCCAGAGCAAGGTTTTTTTTAAACAAAATGTGCAAGCCATTTGGGCATAGTTGCCTAGATGATCACCTTATCAGTCAGCAGGTTAAGCATTTTTGTCCTTGTTCTTTCTGTCTATATCTTTCTGTCCCTGAGTGAAAGTCATTATGTCTTTTCTCTAATTACTGCAATACAAACAGATCAAATGATTTTGTGTTTCTGAGTTTATAAAGGCTTTTGCTGAATGCACTTGCTGAAACATTTAGTGATCCAATTGCAGGCCATGACTTAGAATTTTAACAAATGTGATTAATCAGAAACTGTGGAAACTTAATCACTATGTTGTAGCAACATGCATTCATACACATACAACCCTCATTGCTTCCTACGTCCCACAGTAACTGAAAAAGCAGTGTTAAAAGCAGTATCTGTAGTACATATGTGTCATTTTTTCCATAAGCATGGATATCCTCTTTCTTCTTAATTTATTTTCTTTGAAAATCTACGAAGACAGCAGTAATCAGCAGTGAGTTTTCAGCAGGGCAGGCTGAAAATCTTCAGTCAAAGCTATAACAGAAATCAGTACCTGACAGAAAGTTTTGTTCATTCTTCTACCAGTTTTTTTACTGAGTGCTCCATTTTCTTATGATTTTCTAATTCAAATGTGTCTTTTCTCTAACTAAAAGCCTCTTAAAATTCTGTTCAAAATGTAAATATGTTCTTGTATTTATAGTCAATTAAAAAATCCATGAGCAATAATAATTTATATTAATAATTTATTTTTAGTCATAAAAGAGGACAAGATAAAAAATAATTATCCTTCTCAAACTAAATATACTTACTTACACACATGGTTCTGTATATATTGATGTGTGATGATAGTTTTTTTTTTAAGGCATGGCAAAAAATGGGATCATTATCTCTTGATGAAATAAAGGAAATCAATTTAATATATTCTCTTTCTGGAGATAAATTATCTATATTCTTAAATGACCCATACTTAAGAGATAACTCTGAGAATAATGAATATTATGAAAAGTTTCTGGGCATAAAATAACTTTAGTTCTTCCATATCTTGTATGCAGAACTACTCTTTTCCTTTCTTTACATCTATTTTAGCCAAAAGATATTTTTCATGAGGACTAGTGTTCTTGTGTAGTTATGCATGTTGAAGTTTATCTATAATGTTGAAAGAGATGACCCTTATTCTTCTTCAGCACAGTACCTGCTGCCACAGGCCTTCTTATGGTACTGGGAGAAAGAAAATAGCTTAATCTATAGAACACTCTCTTGACTAACTGTAAACACCCCATGATGCCACCTACACAGAGTCAAAAATACTTTAAGTTAGAAAATCTTAGAGTGATTTATATCTGAAGAGAGCTCATCTAATACAGTCATCTAATACAACCCCATGATCAAAGGAGTCAGTACAATGCAGGCAACTGGAGTCCCTGTTTGGTCAAGATCTGAATATCTCCAAAGGTGGAGATAATGCAGCCCCCATAGACAACCTGCTTTTGATGCTTCTTATTGCCAACAACATTATTTTAAATACCTATTTGGAATATTTTTTGATGATTTGCTTTCAGTTTGGTCTCCCATAGGTCCTCTTCTGCAGAGTATTTTAGCCTTTTTACTTATCTGTGACTGAACTGCTATTGGTGCTCGCCATGTGGATTTTCCCAGTCGAGTCTTCAGTCACTGCTGAGATATATCCTCACACCTACAGGACATCTAAAATTATTCAAATGATAAATGTCTTTTGATTATGAATCAATGTTCTGTTTTAAGCAGTTCTGAATGATCTCTGCTCTGTGGATCTCTTTTATATGTTACACAGGGAACAACACAGAATTTATATATATATATGCATGTTGTGAACAAGACAGAAAATAGCAGGAAAATAGTATGGTCTTATCCTTACTGCATGTGAATGCCATTTTGATGAACTGGACTCTTTCTTGCTCTTGGCCACATAGTCCTAATGTAATGTTTGATAATCACTCCAAAGAAACTGCTGACAAATGATTGTTAATGGTGTGATCTTCATTTTTTTATTTGATAAATTAAGTTCTACTTTATAGAACTGTTGAATGCTGCAGCAACACAAACAGCCTTAATTCTGTGCTCATCTTTGCAGCTGTTTGGTACTGTTTTCTGTCTTATCCTTTTTTCCTTCTATGGCTGTCTATGCCCAAAACTCTATACACGTGACATGCAATTGGATTTAATTCAAATGTCTAAGAACTGATGGAGTAGCATTCATATAATTGAAACATTTGAGTCACCATCATTAAGATGAAATATGTCTTCCCTTTTATTCAGTAAGAATACCACATCTAACACTTGTCCATTAAAATTTATTTGGACTTGTATAATTTCATTTTAAAATGTTTGCATTTCCTAAGGGATTCAGTAAGTAAATATACTGATGATAATTAGCAACTCTATTCAATTATATAATGAATACTTTCCAATTTTTTAATGAAAAAAATATTTCTTGTGTTTTATCTCACAAACAAACAGGATGATGGCAAGCAATACAAGTTTAATGATTCAATAGCCTTGGAAAAGTGAACATTTTACATGCATTTTTAAAGGGTATTGCGATAAAATTGCAGTGCCAACAAAACAGAAATGCCTGTGAGTTCAAAAAGATCTGGAACAGGATAAAGAAGATTGCTTTGAAGAAAAATAAATAAGAAGAAAAAAGCTACACAGAGCTATTAATAGCCACAAATGAGATACTTAGAAATTGTTTCTCTGGTGTTTACTGCAATGAATTAGGAGTGAATAATGAGTCTATTTATGTCATGGTGACCAGGCTCCCTGTGTGATAGAGAAGTCTGTTTGCTAAAGGAATTTTTTAGATGGCAAGCCATATACAAACTTTTAAAAAAATCCAGAATTAAGAAATATTTATGTTTTTTGTTACTAACCAACACAAAATTGAATATTTCTCAGAAGGCAATTGCTTCCTTAAAAAAACCCACAAACCTAAACCACAAAAAGCACACAAAACCCCAAACAGATCTGCTTCTGACACAAAAAGCAAATCAGTACTTATAGCTATTGTTTTTCAGAAAACTCTGACTTGTCTGCCTTTTACCAAAGTTAGATTTATGTCTGGTATTATCCTTGAGAAACACAGCATCAACCAAATAGCATGGAGCAGCTTCCATATAATGCCAAGGGAAGAATAAAATCTTTATAGTTTCAAAAGCTCTAGCAGCCTTACTTTAATATGTAGGTAGTGCTTTTTGAAAAGCCATCAAGCCTATGAAATTGCACACTTTATTCTTGGAATAGCTGCGATAACCAGAGAATTTCTCAAGAGGTTCAGGGAACAGTCTTCATGAGGTAGAGTATTTAGTGGGCTTCTCATCATTGCCAAAAAGCAGGTAAGAAAAAATGACACAGTCAAATGTGCCATGGAAAATTTCATCTAGTGGTGATGCAGATGTGGTGTATTTGTTATCTTTCTGAGCTCGGGTAAGGACATCCTCATGGATGAGCAGGATATGTGTTCGATCATGCATGTGCAACACTAAACAGAGCAGAAGGGACAAGCTCCATAAGCAAACCCGACCTTGCAACACTGTTTATGCTGTGATTTTATTCAAGGGAGTAAAATGTATTCTGGATGAGATCTGGCCAGATTCTAGTATTTCGCCAAATTAGAATTCCAGCTGTAACATGGGGCAGTTTTGCAGGAAGGGTTTGCAGGTTTTAAAGGTAATGTCACAAAGATTAAGAGACGAGTCTCAGCCTTATCTCTTGTGGTCCAAAGGTCTTTAGAAAAAAATTATGGATACTTTATGTATGTAAAACTGATGGATAATGAAAATAATTCCTAAAATTGTCTTTAGTTTTGAGAAATATCAGGGAACTGAGTACCTAGCTGCCTTTCCCTTGTGAAAATTTATTGTTTTGGTTTTTTGGCTCCTTTTAAATATCAGAGAAAAATTGGAGCAGTCAGGATGTAATACCTCTTTTGCAACTTAAGGAAAGCAGAAGGAGAAACAGAAACATGAAAGCAAAGAAGCCTATTGAGGTCTTTTTCTTTCCCAATGGTTTTGGATCCTTTTCTTAGTCTCTACTCAGAGTAATGGAAATTATGATATATTGCATTCAGCAGCTACTCAAAGTCAGAAATAGCTCTTTACATCTGGCAAAACAAAAAACCCACAACTATCCTGCGTGCTTTACTAAAATTCTCAAATAATTTTTGCCTCACAGTAGAAATAATAGCTAATTTATATCTAACCTTGTTTTTTAATCCTTTATTCTCAATTTGATATATACTTTTCCTTTTTTTGCCTTTCATATTTATTACCATACAATTTTAAAAAATTCTCTAGTAGTGCAGCTGTGACAATACCTCTTCCTTTAAGCCCAAATATTGAACTCAGATGTTCGTATGAAACTCATTGAATGAGCACAGTCTCCTCTGACAGTCACAGCCACAGGCAGTTGGCCTTAGCTGTCAATTCCTTCACCACCACAGAGCACAAAACAACATTTTGGATCCACTGTATTTTCTGTGTCATTCTATGAAGTGGCACACTAGAATGATACTAAGAATAAACTTAAGTTGTTTTTTCAGCTCAAAAAGGTTTTTTCTGCTGCTGTTTTGTAAGCAAAAATAGAAATAGATCTTTTGTTCTGAGGTGAAATACAAATTGTTCTTTTGGATATGTTTTGTTTTCTTCCTCACCTTGACCTTTGAATGAATAGAACTCATTCAAGTAAATATTTTTTACTTGAAGCTTCCTTCCTGGTACGTAGAGAATTCAGCCAATTAGATCCTTGCATCTTGTGCACCTCTTGCATTTTTTGGTTCCTATCACTGCAAAACATAAACATAGTTCTTAATTGCAAAGTGTCATGCATTTCAAAGACATCAAAACAATTCTTCTAATCCTGCTGCCATATGCAAGGACACTCTCCACTAGATCAGATTGCTTAAAGCCCCATCCAACCTGGCCCTGAACACTTCCAGGGATAGGACACCCATAACTTTTCAACCCTTTTGAGTGCCTCAGTACCCTCAAAGAAGAATTTTCTCCCAATATCTATTCCAAATCTAACTTCTTTCAGGTTAAAGCCATTCCCCCTCATCACTACATATCCTTGTAAAAAGTTATTTTCCAGGTCTCTTATTTGCCCCTGTAGGTACTGAAAGGCTGCTAAAAGGTCTTCCTGTTGATAAGGAAAAGTATAAAATTTGGTTCAAATTATTATGGATGTTCCCTTCATTAAACCACCTGGAGTGAATTTCTTAAATGCCAAGTCCACAAACTGGCTTTCAGAGGCAAAAGATCAGTGAGAAAAAAAGAGACAAATCAATTTTAAAGACCAATTTGAACATTTTATGTTCTTTTCTCTTCTTTTCCCAATGACATATTACAGTAATTTTGTTTCATTGGCAGCTCTTCTATTCTGGTAATTCCAGACTGCAAAATTATCTGGACGATACAATTTCCTTCTACCTTCTCTTTCTTTGGCCTTATTCATTTTAAGTTGTTGAATTTCTATCTGATCTCCTATCTATGTCACGTGAATTATTGGCTGAGGCTGATGTAATTTAAAATTGCATATATGTCATATTATGTTTGAAATCTTTGCCCCCCTGATATGGATGTGTGGGGTGTCCTCTTTTTTCCTTTAAGCATAGGAATAATTTATTGTTTATCTTACTTTACACTGCATTATTCCTACTTAGATTTCTTCAAGTTCAAGATCTTTATAATAATATAATGATTAAAATTTATTAAAATGTGAGATTTATTCCAAGCTAGAATGTCATTGTGTTCCTTTAGAATCACATTTCATTATTCAAGACATATGAGAAGAAATCTCTTGATTTTCTGAGTGCTTCTCTCAACTTTTCTGGACAGCTTTAAAGGTAAAAATATTATTATGCTGAATTCATAAGCAATTCTTCATATTTCAACTTTTCAATTAATTTTATTTTGAGGAATGTTTAGTTTTTTATTTTCTGATATTTTTAATCCATTAAAATGTTTTATGTATTTATGGTTATAAAAATAAGGTGTATCTGAGGTATCAAAATTGCTTTTACTATAAATTGATTTAATTTGTTGTTTCTAATCACATTTCTGTAAATCCAGCATTTGGGATACAAAGTACTTAAACTGAAAAAAAATTTCAAACAGGTTTTGATGACTTTCAGTTCTTCCATATCTTAGATGGAAGAACTTCAAGGTGTTAATGAAAAATAAAAGATCTCACCCAAAACCAAGTCTGGTTTGATTTTGAAATTTCATAGTTCAGAGAGAAGAACCATGTAGTTCTTTGTTAAGTAACAGTACTTCACCTAGCATATTATCCGGGTCCAAAGATTTTCAACACTATTTGTTTGTTTTTTGTTTTGTTGGGATTTTAATATAAATTATAATTTTCAAAATATAATTAATTATTATAAGGTTTTCTTAACTACTGAGTTAAAATATTAGGTTATTATCCATATTGAAACCAGAAACAAAATTTGTTTTGAAAAATTTGGAGTTTAATTACTCTTAAATTGAATTGAATTGAAGTAAATCAAATTTGATTAAATAATTAAAGAAAAAACTGCTTTGGCCTGTTATATTATGTAGACTATCAGAATTTCAGTGCTGATCTAGTCAGAAAACCAGTGTCAGAACTAGCTAACAAGATAGCAGATTAGATTGATAATGCATTGTTTAAAAACTCTATTTAAGTTTTTAAAGATATTTGGCAAATTTATGGGATTTACCTCCATTGCCTCCATTGATCAGGAAATTTATAAGTCCCAGCAATATTGAAAGGAGTCGGAGAAAATTCAGTGGTCTTGAAAATAAACCTATTTTCTGATGCTTGATATATCAAAATAATTTCAAAACACTTCACATTCCTATCTATTCAAAATAAATTCACAAAGGTCAGTCATTGGTTTAAAAATTGTAATATATCATAGTTAGACTACCAAGGATTGACTACCATTTTTGTTCTGTTGAATGACACTTTGAGATATATTTTGTTTGCACTTTTAGATGTGTCTGCAAACAGGTGCACAGAGAAATCTTAAATTTTTTACTTAAAATGAAAAGAGGCATTTTAAAAGCAATTCATATGCTTAAGAGATTATTAAGTTCTCATGCCAGAAATTATAACTAACTTGAAAGTTATGGATTTCTTGGTAAAAACAGAACAGTTAGTGATACAGATATCAATAGGCCAGCTTAAGATGTTCTACCCAAAATTGTTTTTTAATATAAAGTTGGACTACTGGTTCCAGAATTGTAGATCTACTCAAGAGGCTGCTGGTAGAGGCAGAATGAGCTGTACTACTTGGTAGAACCATTAGGTATAATGTTTATTTGTTTGAATTTCTCTAATGTTACTTCTAACCTTCCAGGATGGGGAGTCTGACAGTATTGCCACAGGTTTTTTCACTCGTTTTATTCTCAAAATAAAGCCATTAGATACAGATCTACTTAGGAGTTGTCTGCTTTTTGGAAGGGGTTAGGAATCTGGGTGCACTGGCAGATTTCTATTATTTTGGTTTGGTTCTTATTTTCAGACATATATAATCTCCACCACTGTTTCCTAGGGCACAAATAATTCTACCGAGATGCATAAACCTGCACAGAGCTTCAATGTACCTTACTTGCCCTCTAAGCTGCATCTCTATTTTGTTAACTGGTTCTGAAAATTACTCATGCTTCTAAGAGACCAACACTGTAAAAGGCTAAGATTCATGTATGCTTCCCTCTAGAAATAACTATTTATGATGTCAGGTGATGCTCAGTGTGAGGAAGAGGAATGAAATGGACAGTAGGAGATTTTAAGCACCAAATATGCAATATATTTACAGTGCCTAGGTTTGCATCCCCATTGCAAATATTCAGGGTGTTCTACTCTAGGAAATTTTCATCTATCCTATTCTGCTATGCTGTCAATACATGAAATAGAATGAGCCAGTAAATATAGTAATTTTGAAATAATCCTTGCTATCTCACCAAATTCTGATACTGTATAACTGGAATTATAAAAATGACTTCTCTATTTCACATATAGTTCAGAATAAAAATGTGGCCAGAGTTGTAAAATACACTCTCAAAGTCTTATTTTCTGAAGAGGATATTTACTCATTAATTCAGATGTTGCATAAAATGAACAAATCTCTGAAACAGCATTATTATCATCATGCAGTTTCTGCCCAGCCCTCCTAGTGTACATGATAAACTGCATTTTGTACTTTTTTTTTAAACTGGATGGTTAAATTGTTTCCTTTACTAATCCAGAAGGTATTAAGCACAGTGGATAGCTAGACATAATCTGAATGAATAGTTTCTTTTATGAAATAATGTTAAGCAGTAAGGTTTCATTGTTGGTATAGGCTTCCTGAGGGCTGAAGCAAATAAACCAAGATCAGCATCGTGGTTTATTCTATTTACATAACTGTTAGCACTTTTCACTTTTCAATTTTACCTGATATTATAATATTGTTTTTTCTTTTTACCTCCAAGGCAGCATGAAATGGGAGAGAAAATGTTTCTAGGAAATGGGATTGTTAAATTTCTTGCTTGATGGCAACAGAAAGGACACATTCACTGAAGTACTTATTGATGTTTCGTTAACTTGAAATAAAGAATTAGAACCCACAGTTCTAAGCTGTTAAGTACCATCTATGTCAGAGATCTGTTATTCTAAAGAAAATAAAATATATGCCACTTCTCTACAAAAAAAGATCCCTAACCCCTGAAATGGTAAGAAAAACCTGATAACAATAGTCATCCAGCTTTCTTTTGTTAGAACAGCATGCAGAATGTGACATCCGTTTGAGAGTTCCAAACTCACATCCTATAATGAGGAAACTCCAGATAAATAACTTTTAAATTATTATTTATCTTTACATTAGGTTTGAGAAAAGAAAGTCTTAGAGTTTCTGTTCCTTTCCAGTGTACACAGTCTCTTGTTTGTCAAAATGATTTCCAATGCCTTTTCATTTTACACTTTTGAATTTATGATTGTACTAAAAATTCTCATAAAAATGGTGAGAAATGCAAGAGTTTCCACAGAACGCTGGTTTAAAGGTTTCTGAAATGAAACCAGGACATTATGAGAAATTATTCTGCACAGGTGTGTGGCATTTCTGAAAGCAAGCCCTTTGCTATATATGAATTTTTCCCCCATTCAGACTCCTAGACAGCATCCCTGCCCTACTGCACATTACCATGAATTCATGGTTAGTTCAGTGGTGGGGAACTACCTGTATCAACTCAGACTGAGATGCCTATACAGAGTTGTGCTCTATAGACATTTTGTAAAGATGCTACCACCACAGAGATGAACTACAGTCTATTTAGGTCCTTCCCCAGGCATGTTGGAGATTCCAGGGTCTTCTCTACATGAAGCCAAGCAGAGAAATTAGCATTTTTTACCATCCTTGAGTACTGCAATCATAAAGTTAAAGAAAAAATGCAGTTGCTTCCCACACTGCCCATGTAAGACATACCAAATGTATGAAACACTTCAATACCTTTTAAGGTTTCTGCTTTGGAAGTCTTGGGCAAGTTGCAGTGCGTGTACTGGTTAAATCAAATTTTTTGCGTAGTTGAATTGTGGTTAAAACTTATCAGGCCTTTTCCATGGTCTTGGCAATGAGGAGTATGTGGTAATTACTTGTGTTGCTCCTGTTACCAATAATTGTAGCCTAGAGCACCAGACTATGGATGTGCATTACTGTAATAATAGATCGTTGTTTGCAGGCTGTAGCTGTGTTGCTCTGCAGGGTGACTGACATTAATCAGGTTAAGAAAACTTGAGGGGAATAAACAAAAATATTTATGTAACAGAAGATAACTCCTCATTGAAGATGTAATTTGAACCAGAGAGAGTTTGCTCCACAACTCATTCATTGATATAGAAGTCTCTCATTAATGGAAAGAGAACTAGGCTGCTATTGAGTATGGAGAAAAGTCTCCAGTTAAAAGCAATGCCTCAGAAAAAAAGGCACCCTCAACTCCTATACTTGAACTTAGGATTTTATGCACATCCACTTAGTCTGTGACAGAAATGAAATACAGGAATAAGATCTCATTAGTTCACAGGGATAACCTTTTTTTTTGTACAGAGCAGGGCAGATGGTTTCAGTCAAGACATCAAGACATTCAAGTTTTCTTTATTTTTTTTTTTTGGAGCTCTGGTGCAGCAGACTGGCTGATGTAAGATCTTTTAGGTTTAGAAAGGAGCAGGTAGGAAAAAAAAAACAACCAAAAGAAATCATACTTCATGAGAGAACATGATAAAAAAATTCTTTTCCTTTCCTATATTGACTTCAAAGGAGATCGTCAAAGGCATAGTGATTTTTAAAGACTACTAGTATGTTTTTTTCAGAAGGAAATGCAAGTTTCTATCTCTAGAAAGAGTTTTCAAATGAAACTGGGACTAGAAGTACCTGCAGCTAAAGATTTTTCCTATGTTAAGACAGTCATGACTTTTTATTAGACACAAAACTGCCTCTACCATCTGGAGGTTTTACGTGATACTGCTTAAACATTTACAAATTATTAAAGTGTCTCTTTAAACACAAATACCAAATTAAATTGCCAGAACAAAGTTCCAGATGTACTAATACTCCATGTCCCAAACTGACTGGTGGTATAAACAATCTCAGCACCATCTAGGCTGCTTGTATTCTGAGTCTTAGGGATGCACTGAAATCTCTCAAATTGTATTTACTAACTTCACGTTTTAATTCCTACATTTATTTCCCAGGTGAAAAGGTGAAACTCATTATTGGGAATAGACTTAGCAAAAGGTCCATGACCTTTCAAGCTCTCTAAAGCTTCAGGCAAAGTAATTAGCAGACTGAACTTAAAAACAATATCACTTTTTGATATACTTGTCAGCTCTGCATAAGTTTTCCGAGAGATGGAAGAAGAAACAGAGACAGAGAGGAAGACAGAGAGAGGAATGTCCCTGGATATTTTAATTTTCTGATCAAACTCTTTTTTAAAATTCTTGGTAAGTTTTTTAATAGGAAAATTTTGTGCACTGCACGAGGCAAAAGCATTTTCTTTAATTATATTTGATAGTTTATCCGTCATCCTATGTCTCCCTTAGGGAATAAAAAAATAACTGGTTTCTTAAGGCAATAAAGGCAAACTGTCTAAAGCAAATATTTAAAGCAAATATTGTGTTATAATACCCTCAACTTTTCTAAATGACTTCAATAAAATCCCCAAATTACTGTAATCAAGATGAAGATTGGAGAAGCTTTGCAGGTCAAATAGCAACTTTATTAATGCATAAAGCTAGCAAAAAGAGCAATAAAAATAAGATTTAAAATGCATAAATACATTTAAAAGCAGAAAATACAGAACATGAACTGCCATTTTATACCATCAGTGAGTATGTAGCCCACACGTGAAAAAGCAATTCACCTAGTTTTGTTGATATTGAAGAGTTCATTATTCTCCACTGATATTGTAGGGCAAAATAACAATAACAACAACAAAAAAACAATAACAAAAATAGAATTAGGATTGAAAGTTTTGGGAATTGTTACTTTTAAAATGATATTTTTAAAATTGTTTTTAGCATGTTAATACTAAGAGTAAAAAATACTCAACCCTAAACATATCATTGAAAAAATATACCCTAAAGAAACTTCATTGAAAGCAATTAATTTTGTCAGGAGATTTTGACAACAACAATAACTATGTTTTACCACAGCCATTAGTGATCATTACCAAACTTGCAATGCAGGAATGAGGAAATATTTACCTATATTGCTCTTGCTCATACACACAAATGTTCTGTTTCAGTTGGCACTTTTCATACAATATACTCCTTTATATTATCTGACAATATCCTGCACATCCCCAAGGAGTGCCTAAAAAAACCTATGCATGTGAAGGGGTACTTATTAGTCTTTCCAGTCATCTTTATTTATATTTGCTTTATTTATTCATTTACTTATTTATGTAATATTTCTTTGTATGTGTTCTCCCTTATGAAGTCTCCATTGTTCAGAGAATAGTGCTTCAGCCTACTTGCTCTTCTGTTTCAGTGTTTTGGGGCTGTAATGCTCTCCTGTGGATTTTTAAATACCATCATGTTTTAGTAATCGAAACAAACAATATTTGTATTGGAGGCCTGTAGCTGATGATGTTACTGCTGGGATCAGTGTCAGGTCCACTCCTATTCAACTTGTCAAAGACTTGGATGGAGGGACAGAGTGCACCCTCAGCATGTTTGCAGTTGATTCAGAACTTGGTGGAGTGGCTGACACATCGGGAGCCTGTGTTACTACTATTCAGTGAGATCTGGACAGGCTGGAGACCCTAATGAATTTGACAGAGGCAAGTGTGCAATCCTACACAAGGGGAAGAATAACCCCAATTACCAGTACAGGAAATCAGCTCTGCACAGAAGGACCTGGGGGTCATGATAGTACAAAAAGTCAGCCATGGGCCAGCCATGTGTCCTTGTGGTCGAGAAGGCCAATTGTATCTCAGGTTGTGTTAGGAAGAGCACTGCCAGCCAGTCAAGATGTGATTCTTCTCCTATGCTTAGCCCTGGAGAAGCCACATCTGGAGTGCTGTGTCCAGTTCTGGGCTCCTCAGTTCAGCAAAGACAAGGAACTACCGGAGAGGGCCCAGTGGAAGACTGTGGAAATAATAAGGGGAGTGGAGCACCTCTCTTATGAGGAAACACTGAGAGCTGTGTCTGCTCAGCCTTGAGAAGAGATAAATGAGAGAGGATCTTCTGAATGCCTATAGATGCATTCTATAGAGGATGGGGCCACACAGTCTTCAGTTACAGGACAAGGGGCAACAGGCACAAATCAAACACAGGAAGTTTGACCTGAACAAGAGGAAGAACTTGAGGGTAACCGAGCACTGGAATAGGCTGCCCATAAAGGTTGTAAAATCTTCTGCTCTGGAGATATTCAAAACCCACCTGGCGTGGGTCCCTCTTTTCAGAGTGACATTGAACTACATGATCTTCAGTGGTGCCTTCTGACCCTGACCATTCTGTGATTCTGTGAAAGGTACAGTTCAAAAGTTCTATGTAAGAATACACAAATAAATGGAGCAATAAACCATTAATCTTCTTGTTATATTGATTCTTTTCCTGGAAACAAATGAATAGATATAAACTTAAATCAGTTAAATTATTTAATTAAAATATTTTTTTCTTATATTTGTCTGTGTTTCCTATGTACCAGTAAAGCAAGCCTGGATGAGCTGGAACTTTCCACTGTACATCAGTGGCTCATGTAAATTTGTTATGCTTCTCTTCATGGTGAAATGCATTTGGTCATGAAGTGCATGTGGCAACAAACAGATGAGTTCAGCTGGAATTTGAAAATCAATTTTTTGTTTACAAAGTCTTGCTAAAACTTGTAGACACTTTTGAAAAAGTGCGTTGGATGTAGTCACAATGTCCCTTAATTAGCTGCTAACCTTCTAAAATAGAATCTCATTTTCTAATTTTCTCCTACTTCAATGAATGTCATGATTTTATTTTGCAGTTTTTAAAAATCCCTTCTAATTGTCATGCAGTATGTTAACTTCAAATAAACACTTATAGCTTTAATCCTTTTTATATTGTCTCTATGTTAAAAGCTAAAAAAAAAATTATAATCAATAATGTAGTGGCAACACATCAACATCTGTGTAATAACTATCAATCTTTCATAAGAAAAATAAAAGCAAACATCTTACTTGAATATCTGAAAACAGTGATGAATGCCATTTCCTTCATTTTGGAGTACAAGAACACTCTGCTGGCTGTTAAACTGAATGCAGACCAACAATAGTCTGCATATTTTATTTCCCAAAAGAGAGGATATGGTCACCATCTCATGTCAAAACATTTTAGGTGACACAATAGCAATAGTTCAATGGTGCTAGTCCTGGGTTAAAATCAGTAGTCCTCAGACACTATTCAGCTGCCAAATGCAGTATTTTTCTATTAAAATTGCTTGTAAGCCTGATGAGGGATAGATAATTTTAGTAAGGCATAGGGTTTTATAATTTCTCACAAGTAGATAGAAGCATATTTAGCCAAGAATCTCTAAAGTTTTTTTTAAGAGTACTGTCCATAACAAAAATATACAAATAAAGTGTACTTATTTGAAAATAGTCTCAGTTTTAAATTCTTTTTATTAAATAAAAAAGTTTGGGTTTATTCAGAAACATTATTTTTTATGAGATAAAAAAAAACCAAAATGGAAAAATGCAGAAAAAAGGGTCTGAATTCTTCTGGCTAGGTTTTTCTAATTTTTTTTTATTTTATTTGTAATTTTTTTAGATTTTTGTAGGATTAAAGATCTAAAAGATCTTACAAGGTTTCACAGCTTTCTAGGTGTTTGAACTTGTTTTCAGCTGACCACTCTCTCAAAACCACATGAAAAAAAACTGAGCTTTTTTTCCCTAAGTTTTAGGTAACTCTTTCTTTTGCAAAGGAGTGTCCCTGATAACAACAGAAATTAAATCATGGACTACTTAAAGTGGTTTTTATGGCCCCTTAACTAAGGTTAGCTTTATGAACCAAAATAACCAATGAGGACTGAAAAAGAATTGGGATAGGGCATTTGGGAGATTGGTGGCTTTTTGCCCAGCCTAATGGTTTATGACTTCTTCTTTGTCATTACATATGCTGTAGTCACTGAGTTGAATTCACAGTAGAAAGGATAATAGAAATCAATACAATGGAAAAGAATAAACAATGAAAGCTGTCTATTAATGACAGCTTTCTTCTACACAGATGGAAATTGAGCCCTTCAGTCAGATAGCAAGAACTTCTTGCTGAATTTCAAACTTAGTGCAGTGGCAAACCAAATAATTCAAACAAAAAACAGTAACTCCAAACAAGATAAACAAGCCATTCCATTAAAATTAGAAAGTCCTATAAATACTGATAGTAAGGTCTAAAACTTTAAACCTGACTGCTCTGCACAAGACTTCATGATATCACAGAACCACACAATAAGCTGAACTGGAAGGAGCCCACAAGGACCATTGCTTTCAGCTCCCGGCCATGCACAGCACCATCCCCAAGAGTCACATCCTGTGCCTGGGAGCATTGTCCAAATATTTCCTGAACTTTGTCAGGCTTGGTGCAGTGATCACATCCCGTATCCACTGCCTAACACCGCTTTGGGTGAAGAACTTTTTTCTGTTATCCAACCTTAGCCTACCTGACACAACTGCAGGCTGTTCTCTGGGATTCCATCACTGATCACCACAGAGAAGAGATCAGTGCCTGCCCCTCCTCTTTCCCTCACAAGGAAGTTGCAGATTGCAGTGAGGTCTCCCATAAGTCTCCTCTTCTAGAGGCTGAACAGGCCAACTGAGCTCAGCCTTTCCTGATACAGCTTCCTCTCAAGGCCCTTCCCCATCCTCCCTGCCCTTCTTTGGATGCTCTCCAGCAGTTTAATGTCTTTCTTACATTGTGGCACCCAAAACTGCCCCTAGCACTTGAGATGAGGCAGCCCTAATGCAGAGCAGAGTGAGTTAATCCCCTCACTTGCCTGGCTGGTGATGTTGTGCCTGATACACCCCAGGACACTCCTCTTTGCCTAGTTTTACATAAGCACACAGAACTTCATAAAGTTATTGTTTTATGAAATACGCCTGTTCTGTTATACTACTGCCAGGCAGTAGAAGGCAAAAACAAGAACTTCCTCCAGCAGAACACAATTTTTTCCTTTCCAACCTGTTCTGACAAGGTGTTTTAGTTCTTCCTTGGATTTAGAAAGACTATTTTCTTTCGAAAGGCCATAAGTTTGGGGATTTTTTTGTTCTAATACTTATCTCACTGTGCTTGCCTGAATGTCCATATGCCCAATCTGACCAAGATCTCTGGAAAAGAGCAAGGGTTGCTTCTACTTCTCTTTTTCAACAGAGACACAAACCTTCTATTCAATCAGAACCTTTCAATCAGTAAGAACCCAGGATTTTTCTTGATTGGATTCTTTGCTTTTGTGATTCTATGTAGAGCTGCTCAAATGAAGGCATGTTAAAAAGAGAAAAGATTGTTCATATTTCCAGGGGGCAATGTAGAATATAGCTTTTTTTTGCTAGCCAACTTACTTTAAAAGAAGTTTTATCAGACCACTGTATGCAGTATTCAGTTTTGTTTTCAATTAATTCTCCCTCCCAAGCCCTCATACGTCTCATTGCCTCATGTGGCCTTCCAGCTGTCCTTGAAGATACACCTCACAAGACACTCAGACCCTGTACAAACAGGTTCAAGAAGAGATGGGCACATGGAGCTCTAAAACCAACATTTCCATTCATTTCAACAGTTCTTAAGGCTCCCATGGTGACACTAAGTTTTAATTTTCCACCAGTTTCTAGTGCACTGTTTCCAAATTTGTTTTTATGCAAGCCCTAGTGAACACAATCAAACCTGTAATGCAAAGTGACTTTGTGGGACAAGATGCTACCGGTTTATGAGTTCTAAGGACTTTTTGTAGCCTATTTGGCAGATTTTATCAGCACAGAGAGAAGTTAACTATTGTTTTTATCCTAGGATGTGAATTTGTTCTCTTTTGTAGATGCTTATTTCCATCACTTACACTAAAGCTATTGTTGCATGTGAGAGTTTATCAGTTTAAAGCCAATTCAGCTTTAATTCATCAATTTTGATGGAAATAGGAAAAAAAAAAGGGAAAGAAATATATATTCACTTGCAGATATGTATATCTATTCTTAATGAAGTCCTGCCTATTACACCTCCAGTATAATAATTTACTCTGGCATTAGTAAGGAGAAAATTGTTATTAGCTCAGAAATATTATGCTTAAAAACACAATTAAATTTAGAAGTCTAATTTTCTTGCATAATCAATGTGGAGAAGGGAGAGTTCATAGGAAAGATGGTTATTCTGCCTTAGTCTCCAGAGACAGTATGTCTCTTAGAGTTTGAACCTGACATGCTCTTAAATAAGGGTTGGAAAGTGTAGAGTGTTTTCTTTGTTACTTTTCCTCTCCCTCTTTCTTATGGGAGTGCAGACACAATGCTGCAGTCAGCTAATGATAAACTTATTCCCAGCCAGTTTTGCAAATAAGGGATATCAAATGATTTTGTCCAAAACCTGATTTGGCTGGTGCCAGCAGACTTATAAATTGGGGAAAATACTGAGATTTTCTCCCAATATTTGCTGGTGCAGACATAATATTTTTTTTCTTATTTAAATGTAGCTGTCATTCAACTACATAGATCTGAAGATGAATCATGTTTATTGAATCTTTCTTTCTTTCTTTCTTTCTTTCTTTCTTTCTTTCTTTCTTTCTTTCTTTCTTTCTTTCTTTCTTTCTTTCTTTCTTTCTTTCTTTCTTTCTTTCTTTCTTTCTTTCTTTTTCTTTCTTCCTTTCTTCCTTTCTTCCTTTCTTCCTTCCTTTCTTCCTTTCTTCCTTTCTTCCTTTCTTCCTTTCTTCCTTTCTTCCTTTCTTTCTTTCTTTCTCTCTCTCTCTCTCTCTCTTTCTTTTTCCTTCCTTCCTTCCTTCCTTCCTTCCTTCCTTCCTTCCTTCCTTCCTTCCTTCCTTCCTTCCTTCCTTCCGCCACTTCCGCCACGTCCGCCACTTCCTTCCTTCCTTCCTTCCTTCCTTCCTTCCTTCCTTCCTTCCTTCCTTCCTTCCTTCCTTCCTTCCTTCCTTCCTTCCTTCCTTCCTTCCTTCCTTCCTTCCTTCCTTCCTTCCTTCCTTCCTTCCGCCACTTCCTTCCGCCACTTCCTTCCGCCACTTCCTTCCGCCACTTCCTTCCGCCACTTCCTTCCTTCCGCCACTTCCTTCCTTCCGCCACTTCCTTCCTTCCTTCCGCCACTTCCTTCCTTCCTTCCTTCCTTCCTTCCTTCCTTCCTTCCTTCCTTCCTTCCTTCCTTCCTTCCTTCCTTCCTTCCTTCCTTCCTTCCTTCCTTCCTTCCTTCCTTCCTTCCTTCCTTCCGCCACTTCCTTCCTTCCTTCCGCCACTTCCTTCCTTCCTTCCGCCACTTCCTTCCGCCACTTCCTTCCTTCCGCCACTTCCTTCGTTCCGCCACTTCCTTCCTTCCGCCACTTCCTTCCGCCACTTCCTTCCGCCACTTCCTTCCTTCCGCCACTTCCGCCACTTCCGCCACTTCCGCCACTTCCTTCCGCCACTTCCTTCCGCCACTTCCTTCCTCTTCCCTGTGTTCCTGTTTTTGCATGCCTGTATTTATTTTTTCCAGATATGATCTTGTTCAGATGAAATAAGCAATATGAAATAAAGCTATGTTTTTTATGATTAGTGGAATTGCAGGTGGAGAAGAGTACAACCTTAAAAAGCTGATTGAATACAGTCCATTATTGATCAGTGTACTGCAAAAAAGTGAAGAATAAAAATTAATAGACTGTGATAGTTATTCATTATGATAAACTTGGAGGTGGGTATTACAAAGAAGATGATTTTTTTTCACTACCACAAAAAATCGTAATGCCATTAACTAGATTTATATGAAATGTGATTCTGTGCTGGTGAAATGAAAAACCAAACAAGCACACTAAAATATGCTCTGGTTATAAGTTCTAATTTTATTTCATTGTCTCCATGCTGGTCTCAGAGAGAGAATTTAAGAAATAAATGAATGCTGTTAAGTAAGAAGACAAATAAGTTTCCTGTCAGTTTGAAATCATAGCTTGTGCTGAAGAATTCTGCATACTACAGTAGTGTTTCTCACAGTACATCCAGAAATAAATTAGTACACTGCAAAGACAGGTGAGCAAACCCAGGTTTAGAGTCAGTCTGTAGTTAAATTCAGTGATTAAAGTCATGGAAGTCTCTGGGGCCTAGAAAGAGAGAGTAGACAGAGAATATTTTTAGTCCAAATGAATATGTGAGGATTCAGCATTTCCAGGAGATTTTAGGAAAGTAAAAATAGGAAAATATGTCCTTGAATGCATATAATCTATGCCCATGAGAAATGGGGTATGTTGGAAACAAGAAAAAATAACTGTTTAAAGTGTGGAACAGTTACAAAAACAAATCTAAGATCAGACTAAGCCAAAAAGATTAATAAGACTGATTAGCTTTTCATTTAAATCTAAGAAAAAATTATGTAAAACTGACTTTTGCTTCTCCTTAAAAGACACAAGCCATCTGTGAGGCCAGAAAGCTCTCAGCCACTCTGCAGCATACAGTTTGTCAGTCTTCTGACAAACCATTTTTTGTCAGCACTTGTACATGACAAATGAGTTGATCATATAAGAGTTTCCTTATAATTAAGTAGACTTGTATGTTGAATTAAAGGCTTATTTTTTTCTATGGTGGGGTGCTGATAGTGATACAATCACTCTTATTTCATGTCAGAGTGTATTCTTTGCAGATCCATAGACTCCAATTGCATTACCTTATATAAAGACTTTTTTCCCCATTTGACTTTAATTATGCTCCATCGTCCTGTACTAGTGGAGTACTTAACACTTAATTTTTTCTACTTTAAAAAACCTTGCTGCCATGTAAGTTTTCCCAAACTTTCATGGCTCTTTGTCTTAATTATTATTGCTTCCATAATTGCTTATAGGAAATAAAACATCTCTTGGCATAAGAGTATCAATTAGGTCTTGGTGTGATGTCTTTTTCAATGAAAAATATTTCTGTGCATGAAATCCAGAACAGCAACAACAAAATTACTTAAATGGCTGTGTAAGCAAATCTTTTGTGTGCACAGGGAATATCAAGCCCAGTGTCAAAATTCAAACTAGCACACTGAATGAAAGCCATGCCTTGACTATAGGAAATCTTTAGGGACATGGAAACCATGTGTTTTCATTAAGAAATAAGATGACCTGTGAACGAGGATGTCTGTACAATCCTTCTGGGACTAACAGCAACAAAACAACAAAACAAATCAGTTTTTAAAATAGAAAGATCACACAACAATGTATTTGCTCAGAGATGAAATCTGCAGAGCTGCCAGGCATTTGGGAGATAATTTCCAAATGCTCTTCCAACCTCAGCTAGAAAAAAAAAAAAAAACATTTTGTGGGTTCGTAGAATAGAAAATAAATTTAGCTCCAAAGCGTGCCTAAGGACTGACTACAACACAGAGACTTCTGTCATGTGGCTGTGAAATATGTACTGACTAGTTCTTCCTGGTGACCTCCGGCACAGCTTGGCAGACAGATCCACTCATGGCAAATCCACAGTGACTGCACAAGTTGGCTGTGTGGTAGATCTGCTTCCACATCTCTGCAGTACTCTGGATCTCTCTCTTTTCTCTCCTGTGGCAGAACAACCAGAGAAACTGTGTCAAGCCTACGGCATGTAACACAGCTCAGACAGGAAACTCCAGTGGGAGAAGGAGAGATAGTGAGACAATATTTCTTCAAGCCTATACTTCAATAATTAATAACAAATAATAGGATTCCAGTCCCTTGCTGTATTCTGATGATGACACTTTCTAGTATGAGTGGAGAAGCCAGAGAGGAAGAAGGGGATTTCGCTTTTAGAGCGAGTCTGATGAGTGCACCCTGCCTTGTACTGGGAAATTATTTTATTTATGTGAAACAGAAAGCTGATCTTTCCTGCTACAGAGACCCATTGTGGGATGTCAGAGAGCTCTGGCATGCAGTGAACTGAATAAAACAGTAGCAAAACCCCGCAACACCTATGGAAACAGGTGATGGAGGTAGAGACTCTGAGTTTTAAAAAGCCAGTATCGCTGTTTACTAAAAAATGACACAGAGCCATCAGAAGGCTGAGTAGCAAATCTTTACTCCAAACTGCTTATTTTTATACACTGATCAATACAGGTGGACTTGACTGGTCATTTAATTAAAACACTTCATCTGACTGGCTAATTAACAAGATGCCCTTTTATAAACAATCTTATGAGAATAACAGAAAACACAACAGGATCTTGTAGGTGTTGTAGGAAAAACAACACCTGCAGGTTGTTTTTAATATTGTCTATCATTTTTTATCTTCAACTCCCTTAAGTCTTCCAGGCTGATTCTGGGAAAACTTATCTTTCTCAGCTTTTTCTCTAGCTTTTCTCAGCTTTTGATCAGCTCTCTGACCAGGCTGTCACATCCACAAGGCAGTCCCAAGAGTAAGAGACACTTCCAGGATATGCATATAAGGACCAGAACCAAAGTAGAATATATGGCTTGCACATTACATTTTCACCTAACTCTTCCTGCCTATGCATGGTTCAAGTGCATGAGCCTTGCTCATAAAACTGCTGTTTAAATATGCTTTTTGGAAGGCAGACTTACAGAAGATTTGTCTTTCCCACACAGAAGCACAGTACCTCACCAGACCTAATAATCTCTACATCCAGCAGCAGCATACTGTGAAGACTGACACCCTCTCTCATCCCCTGAACTGGCCTGGGGATGAGAAGGAGCCCACCAGGGATAATCATTTGTTCCAGGATGATTAAGGAAAGGGATTATGTGTCTGTAAAACAGAAGAAAACACCTTAAAGATTTTAGGCCTGCAGTGGCAGGAATTTTATAGAATTCATCATAAGACAGGGATGGTGAATCTTAGGCAGGGATCATGATTGCTAATGGTGTGCAAGTAGGGCTTGAGATATCTTCTGTTTGCTGGCTGCTGTGGAACTTTGGCTACTCATACTGCCTGGAAAGCAGTGGCTGGTTATAGGAAGCATTCAAAGCATAAGCTAAAAGATAAGGATATTACTTAGAGGTTGTAGGGAGCAGAAGGAGATAAAAGAGATTAAAGAAAAAGCAGGGAGAGAAATACTGGCACAAAGTACAAAAAAGATTCATCAACACATCTTAGTCTCTATAGCACTTTTTGCACAAATTAATAGTATTTAAATGTAATATTTAATTATGACAGATATAGCCAAAACAGTATCATTATGGTCTGAATGGTTTATTAGTTTAAAGGATGTCAACTCTTCTTCATGATTTTTTAGTCTGCTTAGACATTAAATTTCCAGGTATGACAAAAAAATCAGGAATAATTTCTAATAATACCTTAATATTAGAATAATTAAATAATATATAACATTAATTTATAATAATAGTTTATTTAACATGTCACCAACTACACTGATTTATAGCTACATCTATGGATTTTACATATGTGCATAATGCCAGTGGCATTACATAGAATGGTTAAAATGCCTCAGCCTTTCAAAATCATTTGAAATAATATTGGCAGCTATCCAACCTGCACATAATGAGGTAAAAATATCTTCCATGAGTTGTGAAATTTATGACAAGTGTACTGGTCTGTTCTTTGCTAGTGAAAGTAGGAATATTTCCAGTGAAATGAAAGGTCTTCTCCCTAAACTGTTAAGCCTTGAGACCTGTGGTGCATTTTTTTTCTCCCTATGGGTCTTTTGTCTGTGAAGTTAGTGGTAATGTGGAATGACAGAATAATTACCGTTAAAATATCTTTTTCCAAATGGAATGTGATTATGTAATGAATCATCTGTACAGAGAATAAGGTATATTAAAGCATTTCATTTCAGTCAGTCAGAATCCAATTGAGAGTTTAAAGCACCGTAAAGTTTACTCTTCTCTTTCTTTCTTTTTTTTTTTTGTTTTTTTTCATTTTTCCATCTTTCTGGGGAAATCTTAAACCTGATTTTTTTCCTTTTTAGCTCTAAAGGAGCTTATGTGTCAAATAATCTCATTGAGGAGATAAAAGCAAAAGCTCTCCAAAAGTCTGCATTAGAAGGAAGGAAAGTTTCTTCAGTTGCTGAGAAAGACAAGGTAGGGTCATTTTCTCTGGTCATCAGCTATTCTAATTTCTGTTTCATGGCTGTGATCCAGGTTCATGACTTCAGGGCTTTCTGTCAGCTTCACATCATCACCTGCAATTTACATAATGTAAAACTACAGGAAAACATGCAGTAGGACAAGCTTAAATTGACCTTGCATAGTCTGAGTTTGATTCATTAATTTCAAGGCACACATGGTTCTGATACCAAATGAATAAAGAATGTCTTCAGCTGTACACATTAACTGTAATAAAAATATGAAAGATTGCAACTTTAGTACTAAAACTGATAAGGATGAGATTTGGTTTTTTGAGTTGGTTCCCATTTCTCATATGAGAAACTTAAATGCTATAATGAAGTCAGTTTTCTATATTAAGGCGTCGTACAAGCAGTGAAAAAATCTGAATCTTAAAGCTAAGCTGAGGAGTAAATATATCTCTGTTTGCTAAAATCCAGTCTCTACTATCCAGCTTTGATAATGTTCTTGGTATTATGTTTTTAATGGAATCACATTAACCACTTTATTTTATCAGATAAGAATTCTTCTCTGTTCTTTAAGCTTGCTGTGCTCTAGCAATTAATATAAATAAATTTCCCTGTTTCTGAAATATAGTTTATGTACATGATCCATGGAAAATTATGCTGGAATAGTATCTTAGTAAATTAGGAGTATAATTCACTATTGCTTTCACCTTTACTGAATTTAAATATTGTCAGGGCTGATTCAGAGATGCTTTAAGGAACAATAAATTCCAGTATGCTAACACTTACTGTGATAATATTAGCACAGTCACATATAATGTGTTTAGTTACATCAATCTGCCATATAAACCAGCTTCAAGTCACTGTCTATGACAGTCACTGATACCCCATGTTTGGCTATTCTGAGTTAAGGATATTTATTGATTTAGTATACAAAATATTAATTTTTTTCTCACTTGTGTCCTGCTGACAAAGCAAAATATTTTAATTACTTAAAATAAACAATCTATTCTCTCAAGCAGTTTCATACTCCTGTAATTACCAGTCTTAATACATTTTCAGAAAACTCATTAAAAGGAAACAATCAAACAAAAAGAAACAAAGCAAGCAAGCCAAGTAACCCTAAAGACATTACATACATGCAAAAGCATATTTCAAAAAATCAAAAAGTCCCAAGTCTCCCAGAAATATTGACTCAGTACTAATATTGCTGTCCCAACTACTCCTTTTGAACTGATCGTTTTGTCCCTTGGACTTCTTTACATTAGTTTTTCATCTGAGATCTTCTCCGTGAAACAGAAGAGATTTTTTAAATAGTATGTTTTCCCCTCTTTCTCTGATTCCGCTTGATATAAATGTTTCAGAATAATATTCCAGCCTAAGGCAAATACATAGCATGGAAAATTTCAGTACAAAGAAGAAAGATTAGCAAAATTAAAAATAACTGAAAGTAGATGTGTTGGCTAATTTTACTAATGATGACAAGTACTGCCTTATCCATGTATTGATAATTACAATGATTAAAAAAAACCAAAACCAAAAAAAGAAATCTCCCATTTAAAATAAATTTCTTCTGTAGTAGAAGCATTTTACTATTAATAGTAAAATGCTATATTTTAAACTGAAATATAAACCTAAAAAGCACAGACATGTCCTGTAATAATGTAATACTTGCCTGAAAAATACTGAAAAAAAAAGACAAAATATCCAAAATTACAATTAGCAAATGTATTGCCCTCATATTGTAATGAAAAAAGTTTACTAGATTAAACCTGAGGTCACTGTCATGGATAAAACTTTCACAGAATCACAGAATGGATCAGATTGGAAGGGACCAGAGGAGGTCACTTGGTCAAATCCCCCTGCTTAGGCAGGGTTATCCTAGAGCATGTGGCACAGGATTGCGACCAGACAGTTCTTGACTTTTCCAGTGAGGGAGACTCCACAACCTCTCTGAACAATCTGCTCCAGTGTGTGGTCACCTGCAGAGTAAGGAAGTTCTTCCTTATGTTCAGGTGGAACTTCCTGTGCATCAGTTTCTGCCCATTGCCTCTTGTCCTATTCCTTGGCACCACTGAGCACAGCCTGGCTCCATCCTCTGGACAGCCACTGACCCTTCCTATGCACATTGGTGAGCCCCTGCCCCAGTCATCTGTCCTCAGCACTGAACAGGCCCTCATAAAATAAATGCTTGCTCCTTAATCTTCTTTGTTGCCTTCTGCTGGACTCACTCCAGGAGCTCCATGTCTCTTGAACTGAGGAGCCCAGAACTGAACACAGGCCTCCATGTGTGGCCTCACCAGGGCAAAGCAGAGGGGCAGGATCACCTCCCTTGACTTGCTGGCCATACTGGACCCACAGTGTGCACATTGTTCCTGAAGGACTGCACCCCATGGGAGGCACTCACACTGGAGAAGGTAATGAAGGACTTTAGCCTGTGGGAAGGGCTCGTGCTGGAGAAGTTAATGAAGGACTTTCTCCCATGGGAGGGACTCCACTCCTTGAGGAGAAAGCAGTGGCAGAAACAGCATCATCTGCTGTGATGGTCTGACCATAGCCCCCATTCCTGTCCCCCTGCACCCTTGGCAGGAGAGAAAATAGAGTCCAGGAAGAATGGAGAAGTGGGGAGAAGGTGTATTTAAGATTTTTTTTTTTAACTTCTCATCATCCTGCCCTGATTTTGAATAGTGATAAATTCAATTAATTTCCCCAAGTCATGTCTGTTTTGCCCATGACAGTAATGAGTGATCTCTCCTTTCCCTTATCTCATGACATTTTCATTATATTTTCTCCTCCTATCCTGTGGTGAAGGAAGAGAGAGAGTGGCTTTTGTGGGTACCTGGAATCCAGCCTGGATCAAACCACCATACATGGCTGCAACCTGACTTGTTGCCTGCCTCCTTCTTACCAGGTACTGAACCCCACAGTCTCATGGGCTCTACAGCCACGTCTCATGGGCTCTACAGCCAAGCCTGCTGTGACCCCATTACAGCTGCCCCAACCTTAACTCCTTTCCAACAAGGCCTTCCTACTTTGTTAGTATAATGTTGGGCAGAACACCATTCCTTGGGGGATCCTCCTTCCTCTGGCATGAAGTTGTCATCAAGGAATTCCATGGAATGGACCATGCTTTCCAGGAATCTCCTGAATTCTTTTTGCTTTGCTGTGTTGTTTCTCTAATAGATGTCAGGATAGTTAAATTCACCCTCAAGAGCCAGTGCCTGTGGCTCTGAGGCTGCTTTGAGGTGTTTATAGAATGTCTCATTCACTTTCTCCTCCTGATCAGGCAGTCTGTAGCAAACATCCACAACTGTGTCACCCTTTCTGGTCTATCCTTTTACCCTTCCGTAACTCTTCATGGCTACATCTCCAAGGAGGATCAGGAGTGATCTTGACCTGCAAACCTTGGTCATAGGCAATTAATTGTCCTTTCTATTCATGGTCTTATTAGTCTGACAATTCTACTCTCTTTACTTCTTCTGCTATAACCTCTTCATTCATCAACTTGTGAATGTCTCAAATGGGGTTTTGACTTAAACTTACTGGTTGAAAGTCTAGGGTGAGACATTTCTGAAATATTTGATATTTGCCTTCAGCAGAATGAGTCATAAACCAATTTTCAGTTCAAAAGAACAATGCTGCAGAGAGACGCTTTAGCTCAATTTAATTGTAAGGAAATTGCTCTCACTGTAGGTTCTTTGTCTTAAGACTTCCTTTCCTGATAATCACCAAAGACTAGATGCCCTGAGATTTGGCTAGTTTAGGGAAAGATTTGAATAAAAGAGACAGAATTCTCTGAATTGAAGATAGTGTATAGTGTATGGATTTGGAGTTTTTTTCAACTTCCATCATGTCTAGTTTAGGAATGTCTGCAGTACATGTGTTGTGAATATATTGATTGGGAACTCCTACTACAAGGTATTTAGAAATTAAAACAAGCATTTCAGAAAGAGGTACTTGTGGCTTATTTTGCTGTAGAGTAAAAGGAACATTGAATGACCACTGTGTCTGGTTTATGGACCATGTGGTTTCCCATTTATCCAGGGTGACACACATTCCAGATGTCACTGTCATTTCAAAGTGTCAGGAGGAGAGTGACAGAAATATCACATTCCTTCCAAACCTTCCCAAAACCAAAATTACATCTTCTGTAAGGTGCTGATGTGTGAAATGGTCCTCTTGATAGTAATAATGCATGTGGTGGAGGAGAATACTTGCAGTAAACAACCTGGGCAGTTGATTAAATGTCCCAGTTTCACAAAGGCCATTTATTGTTTTGTCTATTTCAGCACCATAGAAATTCTCCTTTAAAGAGAAGAAATGTCAGTTCTGAAAAATGTGACACTAAAACCTCAGTCATGAAGCAGAAAGCCTTGACAGGAAATGCTTTTTTTTCCTTTTTTTTTCCCTTTGGATGGCAGATTTCAATACTTTGCCTCGATATTTCAGATTACCTTCCTTTCCAGCTCTCTCTGGACAGAGAAAGTTGAGAGGTTTAGATACAATGACTTTTAACCTATTCAATTTTCCAATCCATTTGTATTTTTGCAGCCTTGGAGACAGCCTATGTTTTTGTTGTGCAGGAAAGGATTTAAATATTATTGAAAACCCATTAGTAACAGTTAGAAATTCTTTTCAGAGCTGTAAAAATTTGAATGGATATATATGGAGTAAAGTTTCAGTGCAATGTGTGTGGACTAAGATCCAAATTGGGTGATTTTAATAACTAATGTCAATAGCAACTGTTGCTGAATGTAGGGATATGTTACACATACTTTTGTTACCAGAAAAAAAAGTTTAGTAATAAAACTGCATATAAACTTAGAAAAATACAGAGAATGCCTGCCAGGTTTTGCTTTTGTTGATTTGGCTGGTTTTCTTTTCTTATACCAAGTTCAAATAATTTTTTCTCAAGATTATTATGTTTATGTATTTATGTATTGTTCCTAAAATTTATATAGTATAATGTTCCAGTGTAGATGCCTGACAATATATATGACATAGGTATGTTTTTTTGTGCTAAGATAGCTGTAGCAGAAGTTCTGGTTTGAATCTTAATTACAGTGGCAGGTGTTTTATAGCTACCTTAATGTACCTGCTTTCTGTAAGTGATCTGAATGTATGTACATCTGAGTTAGGCAGGCACCAGTGGAACACTACATTCCCTAATTTGGGAAAAAGCTCTACATCTCAAGGAACAGTTTATGACTTTTCATTATCCTTTCATTCCTCAAAGGCTTCCATGCAACTACTTTACATGGTGTAGAGAAGCCAATGAATTAGACATATTTGCTTTTTAGTGAAGACATATTTCAATACTAATGCAACTGGACACAAGTAAAAATAAATCAAATAGCTTTAATGACAGAAGGCACAAAAAAAGTGAAGCTCAACATCTAACAGCACTAAATATTTTATCTTGCTTACTCAGTGCTATAAGTGACTCGAGCTTAAAATTTGTCATATTTAGACACATGAAAGCAGCTTGTGAAAAGAACACAATCGTTGTTTTCAGTTTTATAGTTATGAATTTTGGTCTACTGTGTCAGTCAGAATTTTTGTTTTTAATTTGCATAGCAGAAAAGATTGAAGGGAAAAAAACAACTGCCCCAAAACCTGCAGCTGTCATCCTTTGTTCCATGTCTAACAGAATAAATGGTCTGGTTAGATTCCAGCATAGTTAGGAGAGTTGTTTGGTTCAAATATCTGTTAGACATCAGGGTGCCACAGTGAAAATGGCTATTTTTGTGTATTTGGAATAAAGAAAGAAATTAAAGCCGCTCCAAATACTACAGGGAATGCACACAATTAGTCTTAATGAAAAAAATTCCAAAACTATACCAGGGAAAAAATCACATTTTTCATTTCACTATGTGTCCTCTGTCTGGTAGATGTTCATCTACTACATCAAAATACTCCTTAATCTCCTTATATGTATTAAAGTATTAAGAAATCTATCATGATCCCTGCAAGGTAGATGGTGCTATAAAAAGTTTCTGAGCATATGATGCTGACTAGCTTAGAACTCTTCATCTTGGATATACACAAACCCATGGCATATTAATTCAGCAAAGTCCACTGCAATTATGTATATGATCTAAAAAGGGAGATTTCATGCCACAGAAGCAAAGCAGATAAGCAAATATTTCACATAAAATGGGCAAGTTTTAGAGAGGTTTAACCTACATTCACATTGTAAGATACAGAGAAGTAGCTTATTCAACTTTTCATAGTTACAATAAATGTATTTATTTAATACTATCCTTAAAAGTTGCTATATGTATCTACAGAATGACAGGAAAAGCCACAAGACTCTCCAGAATCTCCTCTACTTCTTCTCTGCAAGAAGAAAATCATTCAGACTGGAAGTGTGTGGCTGTTTTTTGTGCATGAAGATTTTAAACACACCATATAAAGAGCAGAAAATATCACGCAAGTCTATTTTCCAAGATTGGCCTGGCTATTAAGAGAAGCAATTGGACTGTAACAGATGACTGAATGTTCTCCAAGATGACTTTAAGTGTCAGATGGTTGTGTCCTAGGGTTTTTTTCACCAATCCTTACATTTATATCATATTCTATATATCTAAACCAGACAAAAATAAACAGTTTCATCAAGTGTTCTTGTACTAAGGGAGATCCTGCATACTCATATGGCCTGCTAAACCATATTCTAGCCATGTGAGACTACTTCAGGGGCAAAGAATGGGCAGACAATGGTAGCTAGACATTGAATATTAATGGGACTTTCTGATAAAATATCAAGTATTAGGTTATGACTTATTAGCAGTAATATGAAAACTTCAAGGAAAGCATCACCAGTGCAGTCATCTTAGCTGCCAGACAAAACATAGATCTTCCCTTAATAATTAAGTAGGTAAGCTGTCACGGTTTTCACTTGAATTAAAGAAAAAATGGGCTCAGAATCTTTATTTTATGGCATATACAAAAGCTTTCAAATGCATGCTACTGCATGTGTGAATTTAACATCCTTGCTGGAATAGTTTCACTTTGTGTAACTAATTAAATATTTATAGGAACAGAGAGTGCAAAAATAACTCCATGTGACAGAGGTTGTGATGTTTATGTGGTAGAAGAAAACTTCAGCATAAATTCTCTTATTTAAAAAGCAGATTTGGATCAGGGCACCCACAGAATAGGCAAGTATTCTCTATTTGAGATATAGGAGATACCCCTTTGGGGCTCTCTCATCATAAATTACTCTAAATTGATGTTTTTTTCTCAGTCTAGAAAGAAAAAAAATAGGCATTTTTTAAACTTTTACATGAAGTGAGACCATTCTTCTCATTTGAATTTTATGGAATGTGTTAAATTCCCCTAGACTATTTCACTGCAGTTAAAAAAGAGATGCAGAGCTGTTATGAATATTATGAATGTTGACCTGTCTAGTCATATCTCTATTAGCATTTCTATTCAGCTATTAAATAACAAAGAATTGTAAAAGTAAAAAGAAAGTTAGGCAGTAAAATTTCAGCTAATATACAACAGGCAGAACTGTGTAATTCTAATGCTGAGGATGAGCCTGAAAAAGAACAGTGACAGACTATATAATTACAGTGTTTGACAGAATACTTTTTTCTGAATCTGAATATAATGATACTTTTCAGTTCTCAGAACTAGAAGACTGAGGATGAGTCAGAAGAGCAAGCACTAGCTTCCATTAAATGTCCCAGAGGAAAAAAAATAAAAGGAAATGGAATTTAGAAAGAGGAGACACAACATCAGAAACAACAGAGTCCCTATAACACCATCAATAAGGATAAAAAAAAAAAAAACTTTAAAAGTTTCTATACTGAGGTTCATTTGTTAACTGTCAACCTCCGCCGGAAATCTTGTGTGAACAGATTTTGTTTTGATCTTTCAAAATTTCCATTCCTTGTCTTAGCAAAGCCCAAATCTGCAGAGATGTATGAAAAGAGGAGAAAATATGTTCAAAAATCAACCATATAAATAATTTTCCAACATTATATAAATCCCCTGAAACAGGTCTGGCTTTAAGTATGGAATGATTTTTTTTTCAAGTGGCTTGTCCCTTTTTCCATTTTATCTAAAATAGTGCAGTGGTAGCAGTAACACATATTCAGCAACATAGAGATTAACTTAACTTTATCAAGGGTCTTCACAGCACCATAGGTGGAGTGATCCAGTATCTGAGATAACATAATTGATACTTTCATGAATCTGCACAGACTTCAAAACAGTATTTCAGGATTACAACAGGTTTGACAATATTCTTTAGTTCAGTATTAGATATGGATGTCAGTGGTGCATGCTCCAGATCCTCCTGTCTATCGCAGATAACAAGGTGTTGTAAAATGGGATAAAGTCCCATCACAAAAGAGCAGGATTTTTTCATCAGGTCGCCAAGGGGTGGGGTGGGGGTCTCTGACTGCAAGCCTGAGCTTAAAAGATGTGTCAGGAAGTGATCTGTGGGTACAAGATGTGCATGAACACACACAGAGTATTTAACTCTAGTCTGTTGGGCTGACTGGTATACTGCTGTATACTGATGTGGGTTTTATCACAAGTTTTCTAAACCAAAGTATCACTTAATTACAAAGCATCAGAATTTCTAGGTGACTCTTTTCTGAGAAAAGAGACAATAGTGAATAAAGGCTGTAAGTGCTATTATTTGTAGAATGTCCAACAGTCCTAGCTGAGGGTGAGGTATTAATTAGAAAAAACTATGTAAAACAGTAGAGGAATCTGCTTGAAAAAAGTTATATTTTCATTTCAAACAAAAGGAGGGAAGTGCAAAGAAATGGACTGATTTTCTAATTCTCATTACCAAGATTTTTTGGAGAAACAATTTTGGAAATCATTCATGTTACTCCAGCTGCAGGTGACAATACAATACCATCAGTAGAGGAGTTACCTACAAATGTATATAAATGCACACTACAGACTATCATTCAAAACAGGTTTTACTCAGTAGGATTATGAAAAAATGTCCAAGGACCCTGAACACTCAATCATGTGAAGTTGAGGCTCCAACCTGTTGTTTGCCCAGTCTGTTTTTGCAGTCATAGATTCTTTGACCAATGTGTGGACTCTTCAATCATATATTTGTGTTTTCTTCTGAGGTATAGTCTTACACATAAGTTACTAAATTGAGGGAAGAGTCCTAAGGATTTACTTCCTCAGAAGGAGAAGGTCTATTTAGAGCTTACAGAGTGGCTGTAAATTTTAAAGTATGTCTGTTGAATACTGTAATTGCACCTCAGACTGGGAACATTTTAAATCAGGGGAGTATGAGCAAAGGAATGGTATTGCTGCAAAGCTGTGGCCATGTATAGAGGAGTGACACACTTGGCATTGCAGATGGAGCATTTTGGAAGTGTTAGTTCACTAACACTGTGGGTATGGACCAATCTGATCCATTTAGCTACCTGGTTAAGGACTATTTACTATAGAAAATATAAAAAGGAACAAGGAAAGTGATAGATTAAACACATAGATACACAGACTAAAGAAGGTGATAGAGCTGTATTTATTATTACCCTGGGTAATTTAATCCAGTGTGCATGTTTTTTATGCTAAATTCAGTAGCAAACCAAGTCAGACTATGGGGTGAATAAGAGAAATCTCCATATGTGAAGTCAGTGGTGGGTATGGAGCCCAAGGTCTGATCGTGGATATTAGCCAGGCAGAGAAACCTGCATTGATGTTCAAGGGATCCGTGGGAGGGGGGAGACTGTGAAGCAGGTGGGTGATTTAATGCACCTGTTTGATAGTAAACATCAAGCTGAACAAGCCAGTGAACAGGAGGAGACTCATTTGGAGGGGAAAGAGGGCTGGCATCCAAACAGCGATGTTGAGTGAATGTAGAGAATGAGAGCATGCATGATTTCAGTAGTGAACTTCAACCACAGTCAGAGAGAAGGAGCAGGGTTTGGCCATCTGTACCTATATCTTATGAGAGATAAGACCTGTTTTATGTGCTGTATCTGGGTGCTTTTAAAGGCAGTGCCTGAATGGCAAACTGGAAAGTAGCAACTGAGTCCATCAGCCTGGGATGGAGACCCCTGAGACATGATGCCTTAATCTATGCGTACCTTGATCTGTACATAGTATTAATGAGATGAAACTATGTGTACTACTAAAGAAATTGAAAAATAAAACAATTATATTTTCACTAAAATTTCTGGTTTTAACATATAGAATTCGGTCATAATGTACCATTGTTTCTAAAATACGCTAATTTTTAGAAAGTTTTGTGTACTTATTTCCATTTTTGGATACTTTTCTAAAGTCATTCCTGTTTGCTTGCCCTCTGCAAAATTTTCCATTTTTAGGGTGACCAGGTTTTTTTCTTGTGTAATATAGTTTATTCTTTAGATAATTCTGATATTATGTTAGAAGTTAAATAAATAAGTTTTGAGTTTAGGCTGGCTTAACATTTAATAATTTTCTTGGCCTACTTTCTTATTCTAAGACCATATTTAGGCAATCTGAAAATAATTCCTTTACTTGTTTTTCTTCTTTAGAAAGACCCATTGGTTTTATTTATTTTTATTTCTACTTTGATGTATTTTAAAGGTAATATCTTTGGTAAGATCTTAAAGAATAAATCAGAATATTGCTTATATTTTCATGTAATCTGTCAGGTATACTTCAGTTTACAAACAAATTGCAAGAAAGAAAAATAAAATTTAAAAAAAACTCAGAAAATTCTTGACCCATCCACAGAAATTTTTAGGGTTATCTTTCTGAATTTTAAATAGTATTTAATCTCAGTTTCTTGAATGGATAACTCAACAAAATAATTATTATAAGTTACTATAATAAACTATTAATATTATTAAGACTTTATCATTCCTAGGACTACTCGCTTTTTATTTGTGATAAATAAAAAAAATCTCTTTTTTTGACTAAGAGAAACTAAAATAAAATAAAGATAGGTGAATGCAAAGATCGTCATTTTTTAATCATTCCATTTTTCTCAGCTGTAAAGTGAGAAAAAAGCAGAAAGATATATTAAAGGGACACATCAGTTTAAATTATATCAGGCATAAAGGCCCGGTGAAAACCTGATGATATGCAGATACATATATATTGTTTTGATTAACTAACCTATAAAAAATTTTTACACAATCTGCAAACAAGAAATATAACTCATAGCACATGAAATTCAAGGGAGAATTAAATACCGTGTTTTATGTGCTTTTCACCTGGATTTTGGAAAGCCATGCTTTGTGAATTACTAGCATCTCTATACCCACTGAGTGTGTTTACTGTGGTGGAATAGAGAGACATAGCCTGTGGTGGAATTCAGAGACACCTGAACCAGCACACATGCCAGATGCAGCGGAGTCCCCACAGTACTGAGTTCAGCACGAGCCTATTCCTTCCACTCATGCCATCACAATTCACTCAGCTCTCTATTACCAATGCTAATTGGAGCCTCACAGAGTTTTGAAAACAGAATTAGTGCTATGGTTTCCACACGGAGCTAACGTGGCCAGGATCAGCCTCATGAACAGTTCTTTTTGCTTTATGAAAGATGCTATGCTGTCCAAATGCATGGAGCCACTTTGGGTCTGAAGCTGTGTCCAGCATCTAAAGCAATAAGCCCACCAGATATGACAGAGAGCATGGTGTGAAGAGAGCTGGAACAGCTCCTGGTCTCTGGCAAGGGCTCAGCACAGCATGGAAACAGTTAAAATCTTCTGAGCCAAGGATAGATGCCATTGCACCCATGGCTCTATACTTGGGCAGCAATCTGCGCAGCATTTGCACTGGCCTGCTTAGATCTTCTGGGAAATTTTTGCACCTCTGGCAGGATTTAGCTACAGCAGAAATATCTGCTTCTCAGATGATGCAAAAGTTACTGAACTTGAGTTACCTCTGACCAGCTGTAGGTGTTAATAATGTATGCATCTGAGCTACTCAGCCCAATTCCCTGTGTGGTCAACTGAGAAAAATAACAGCTTTCAGGTTCTGATCTATTTCTTCAAAATCCTGATGAGAATTGCTCTTCAGTTTGCCTAATTCCCTACACTGAATAAAAGAAGTATCTCTCTCAAATGTGGACGTATGACATCATGACGTATGACATGATGACATGACTAGAGCTAGCTGGAGTCATCTTTAGCATCTACCATGAGTCCTGTGCTTTACTATTTTAAAATGCCTTATCAAAAATCTCCTGTAGAAAGAACAAAAAAAACCCCTGATTTTTTATTTACAAATTGACATAGGAGGGACATGTTTTGCATGTTCGGAGTTCACAGAAGCTGTGGAGAACTGATATTATATGACCCAGTGAGACATCCATTGGCTTTGTCAATTTGGGAATAAGCAGAACAATTTTGTATGGCACCAATGTAAAATACAAGAGTGGCTTCAGGACAATGATTCTGCCAATAATTATGTTCTTAGCATCAAAGCAAAACCACTCATTTTGTGAGTTTCTAAGGCTCTTGTGACACCAGTCTAAAATGCTAGATCATACTGCTGTTCAGATAATTATAGATGCAGAGGGAAATACATAAACTCTCAGTTAATCAAGTGGATAAAAAGTTGTCCTACATCCAAAGGACAGCTTTGGATGAATGAGCCTTAGCTAAAGGGACCATATGGTAGGTTTGTAAGTAAGTGCACATACTGTATTCATCTTGAGACTTGCTAAGTACTCAGCCCTGAACTTAAAGGATGGGTCAAAAGGAATGCTATATAAAACACTTCACACATTTTTGAAACATTTTTGTTGAAAATAAAAATTAATAAATTTGAAGGCAATGAACAAAAGGGTGGAAGGGAAAAGACCAACTTCATCTATTTTTAAACACAAAATATTGGACTGTTGAAATGTGCTGTTTTGACACCTTCAAACTTTCAGATGAGTAACAGAAAATCCTTTCAAGAATAGAAAATCACTTTTTTTCTGGCCCACATCTAAATTTACTACTGTTGTAAGTATCATGCTTAATATTTTAGTCTGAGGGCAATGCTCATTTAAACACACAATTTATCACTGAAACATTTGGAAGTTTTCAGACACCTACAAAACATGTGTTCAACCAGCTTTCACTTATTAATACCACAGCAATAGAATCAATGGAATGTTTTTTACGGTATATTAAATGAATTTTTAAAGAAGACAACACTAAATTTGTTAGCTACAAATTTACTTTATAAGGGATATTGATTCCATGACAATATGTTTTTTGATTACATGTCCTCTGATTTACAAAACTTAATGAGCTGCTCTAATACAGTGGGTCAGAGTGGGAAAAAAGAAAATCTCAATATTTTGTTGACCTGTTAACCAAAGCCAAAATGCTGGTATGTTATCAACACTGGTTTAATGAGAAATTAAAGGCACAGCATGCTGCTGCTGTGAAAAAAAATCACTCCATCTTTTCCAGTTCCAGTACAGTAACTGAGTAGTATTTGGTCAAATAACAGCAAATTAGAAAAAAATTATTTTAGGGCTATACTTTGGCAGATTTACTTGTGTTACTCTGTATAAATAATGGAACTTACGTCAATACCATTGTATAAGTTGTATATGCTTGGGAATTTTTTGTTGGTTTAGCAGGAAAAAATCATACAACTGTTTTACTTTTGAGCTTCAGGTGATTGCAAACAGGTTAAAAGGCTGTGTGGAGGTTAAACGGCTGTGTGTAAAAGTGGACCATGTCCATTAAATGCATACTGGCTAATTATAATTCTGTGAATGGATACCTAGAAAATAGCCCCCAAGGAGTTTGAATGAAGTCTAAAGAAAGCAAACAACCAGATTTACATCCAAAGGAATAAGCCCAGAGTATGTTCTTAACTCACCTTATTGAGGTTGCAGAACAGTCTTTTGCATCTCTAACAGCAGTCAGGAGGAAGGAGTCCTATTCTAGAAAGCAAGTTAAAGGCAAAGTTGATGGAGACTGTGGAGTTTCTAAAAAAATCACATTTCTGTAAGAGTTCCTATTAAAAGAAAAAAGAGCTTTTTAACTGCTTAAGTGTTAAGACTAGATAAATGTCTATGAGTGAAGTATATATTAATTCTTTAGAAATTGACTGAAAAATCAAAACCCCTATCTCTAAAATGAAGTGTCATTCTGTTAGCCAGCATGTTGAATTTAAACTGATTTGGAGCTTAACACCTTTTGAACCTTCATTTTTTGTATTGTTATTGCCTCTGTTCAAATGTGTTTGCTGAGACGTTGCTATAATCTGGTTATGAAAATTATAAGAAAGATTGGGCTGCCTGAATTAAAGTGCAAACGAGACCATATTCCAAAGTCAGTTGTATGGATTTTATATAACAGTAAATGTTACGTAGAGAGATAGAAAGAAATAGAACATGGAAGAGTGGGAGAGAAAGAGAAGGACAGTGAGAGATTAAGTAGAAAATATCACCACTTGGTGGATCCCAATTCACTTTCTCTGGTCTTCTTGGTGATGATGGTCCTGCAAAACATAGAGTTCAATGGATTATTATATGTTTGGGCCAGGTGGGAATGCTCAGGTACCTCCCCATGGGGAGGGCTATATTGGACACAGTCTCTTGCAGCAGACTCTGGATGCGTTGCATCACTTGGCATCATGTTCAGTTCTCTGCTTCAGGGCCTCAGTAATGAGTCTGGTGAGTGCTTTGGGGGTCTTTGACGGATGATGACACCCCCTCAGCTGCCCTCACGTGAATGTCCTGTGGTGTGACCTTCCTGGGCTGGGGGCTTTGCAATTGGGCCAGTTTGTGTGAGGGAGGGTGGATGTTCACTCCCCCTGGCCAGGGGTTACACCACATCCCCAAAACTCTCCTGCTCCCCCTTTCATTCTGGAGGGAGTTTGTGCAAACCTGGCTTCAGCAGATGAGTCTGTGGGCTGTGGCCTCCCCCACATTTAACCATGCTAGAACTGGTTTTCAGGACAGCTGCTGGGTTTGGTTTTCTCGAGGATACATTCTTCTCTCTCAACCTCATTTACTTCTTCCTAGACCTGAGATAATTGGACAACAGTGTCACCTTGACCTTATCTTAAGTTCCTTTAGGCACAGTTCCAGTCAGAAGGCTTTTTGAGGGAGGGGTGGCCTTGGTGGTCATAGCTTCTGCCAGTGGCCTCTTGTCCTATTGCCTGGGACCACCAAGAAGAGAATGGCTCCATGCTTGTCACTCCCTCCCCTCCAGTGGTAAGATCCTCTCTCAGCCTTCTCAATTATACTCTAGATGATCTAACAGAATTATCTTCAAAAGATTATTATTTTATCTAAGGCCTACCAGTTATATTTGATCTTTAATGTTCTAGGAAATTGAATTCAGGGGTGTAAAGCACACAAGAGAAATACAAAGAGTTCACAAGTAGAGCTCTGTGAACTAACTTCATTTGAACTAATGAAATATTCCTACTAAAGAACTTTTTTCCTTTACTCTTAAGGTTTTAGATTCTAGCATGTGGGACTAAACTTCTTCCATCTTTTAAATGGAACTACTGTGTGAAGTAATTGCAATGCTTAATAGCCACCCTCCCCTCAAATCAATATTTTATTTCCCCAGTTACAAAAGGAAGGAAAAAATCTTAAGAGTCACTCGTGCTCAATGTTAATTACATCAAGCAAGAAGCAAATTTTGTCAACGTGCTTTATTCTCTATTGGATAAAAGAAGACCTATAGTTTAGGGGCAGGAATATCTTGCCAAATTTCGTATATGAATCTTCAGATAAAAATTTGTTTCTGTAAGTAAAAACTGTCAGACAAAATATTTGTCATTATGTGATGTAACTACAGTGTTACACTGCAGACTCCCTTTAGATCTGTGTGATATCAAGTTATCTCCATGGAGCTCCTCCATGCAAATCAAGGAATAATGCCCACTTCAAGGCATGCAGACCCTTACCAAACCTAACACATTTTCTGCTTGCACATGGGTCTGTCTCCTTCCCTCCCTCACTTTGAAACAACAGCAGCTTATGCCATTCTTGAGAAGGCTTTAGGCTTTCCATGAGAAGGCTGCTCACTTTCTAGGCTTGTATAATTAATGATGAAACCCATTTTCTGTGGTGTTTTCTGAAGCAGCTAAACAAGTACTTTGCCTCTTAACTATTGGGTATTATATCAGAGTTGGTATATTGAAGTGGTGACATTAAAAGATAGTGTGGGTTGCCTCTAATGTTCACCTTCAAAGAGACAGTCTGCTCTGAACTTATCCTTGAATTTTCAAATATGAGCAGATTTTTTCAATGTGGGGAAAATTTCTCAGTTTGGTCCTGATGTTGAAATTTCAGCCTTGAGCAAGTATTTTATAAGAAAAGACTAGCCTGTGACAAACAAAAATCAGTGATAGGCTGATAATTATAGCAATGTTTGAATGTACCATTGTGACTTGCCTTTGTAGTGAAGCTAGTGAAGCATCCCCTAGAGTAAATTGCATTTTTCATAAATACCAAACATTCGGGAATAATTACTGCAAAGCATTTGAATGCCTGAAGACTCACTCCTTTGTGAATGGAACCAACAATGAGAAACAGACATGGAAAAAAGCCACGCATTTCTTGTGAGTGTCTGTCTTTCTCAAATGCATTCATTCTATCCTGTTCTTCAAATCCACTTGAAAAGGCTTTTTTGCCCTTTATGAATTCAAAACATCATTAAACAATAACTGCTTTTCTTATTTAAACAACATACTCCTCTCAGTTCTACATTTAGTAATAAAGTCTAAAATTTCTGAGATGAGACATTTTCTACCAACTGGGAACATTTTATAGTGTAGCTTTCATCTTTTTGTTTTTCTGTGGGCAGATGTGCCAAGTAAAGATTATCAAGTAACAGCAGGTTAACTGCATATTTCTGTTAATATGGCTGAACACATTTGTTTTCATGATTTATCTTTCAAAAGTATAATTGAACAATCTTTGTAGAAACTGTCTGCTTATATACAAACCTTCACAACCAAAATACTCCCTCTTTCAGGTACTTATTATTATCAGCCCTTAGTTTTTGTACTTTCTCACTTCCTAAAGTTTTGGGGTTTTTTGGTCTTTCTCTATCTCTTAATTACATCAGGTAATCTCACTAATGAAATTGTCATATATTTTACCTCTTTTTTAATCTTTTTTTGAGCTCTTTATTCTGGCTTGTTATTCACTGAAAATATCCCTGTGAAAGATGATTCTTTCAACAGGGACCAGAGACCAGCATTTTTTTTAATCTGCCTGTTGTTTCTGTTAACTGGTGAAGAAGTATGATGCCTTGGACATAAACTCTTGTAGGAATGATGGATTATTCCTACAAAAATAGTTTATTTTGCTATGAATTTTCTGTTACTGGACATATAGTCTTCCAAAATTGCTAATTCTAAAGGAGATGCTGGTGTGGAAAGAATGAAGCCTAATCTATCCTGCATAGGTATTAATATCAGCATTTCTTTAGTTTCATTTTTGCAGTTAGCTTACTTTCATTCTCTGGTTGTATTGATTGTCTTATTTTAGAATAATCCCCAAAAATACTGGCTTTGTGAAACAGAACTGCATTAGTAAATAATTTATACTTTGTGATTGATGTGGGACTCAGGTTCAACTTCATACACACACATACATAGATGTCTATGCACAACTTAGACATCCATACCCTCCCTCCAATCATTGGAACTGATTGTATTTCTGGGTTGGCACTTATAGAATGACTAAAATGGCAATACACAACAGATTTCAAGTTTTATCTATGGAGAGTGGAAATTTTTTTATAATGCCTCTTGTGGCTTAAGTTATTGATGCTCAGAAATGCAGAAAGTCTAGGACAGGCAAAATTCAAAAATAAACCAAATTATTTATTAAGGTTGGTACTTTGTATTGAAGGACTGAAAACTATATGAAGGTTAATTATTACAAAAAAATAAGCTAAAGAGAGGAAACCACATTACGTAAGTGCTTTGAACAACAAAATATGAGAAGATTGTTATAATTGACAGGCAATATGAAATCTAGAAGATGTCTTGTGTGCATAGGATCAGTAAAAACAGAAGGAATTACGTAACACAGCAAGGTACAGAATGAATCAGCATATTGAAACTACAATATGAAAGAAGTCATAAGACATTGGCCCATACAGAAAGCCTAGATACAGATAGGGACCAAAAATCTCATATTGAATATGCAACAGAACTTAGAGAAAACATTTAAATTTGAACTTGAGACTTGAAAAGTTCTACTTTTTCAATATGTGCTTTATTTTAGTAAAGTTGTCTGGTGATTACTACATGTTCTTCTCATTTTCAGTTTTCACAGAGGTGTGAATATAATGTCCGCCTTAGTGTGAAAGAACTCAAAAATATTACTTCAATTTCTAGTGGCATGTAGTAAGAAGTAAAGGGATAAAGAAAAGGGAAGAACATTTTTTTAATGCATTGAAATGCTAAGAAGTGTTAAGATGACTTTACTGGAAGGACAATCTCGAAGATCATTTACTTGATATATCATTTTGCCCAGGCAGACATCAAAAGGAAAACAATAATTTTAAAAATTTTGTGAATATAATTAATTTTGACTTCCTTAGTATTATGAACACTCAAATTTCTCACATTTAAGACATTCCACCTCAATAAATTTAAAATTATTATTATTATTTGCACTGCATATCATTCTGAAATATCTTACTCATGGTTTATTGTCAAAGAACTAAAGAAATAAAACACAAACTAAAAATCTTTTTATATATCCCACAGATAGAGACTGGAGCATGAGATACCTATTGTAATTGGGCAGAAATACTGCTACCATTCTGATTCTATTATTATTTCTCATTGACAAATTGTTTCTAGTTCACTGGGTTTTTTTAATTTTTTTTTTTTTTAATGTACCATGAAAGTTCTCTTTACAGACATTGTCTAACCAGAAAAAAAATAGTGGCACAGAATGCAATATTATGAAGATCACAGTCCCTGGAAAGTATATGTTTTACAAGTCCATGTCTGGACAAGACAGTCTTTACAGACTGTCCATGTTGTAAAATAAGAAAATTAAAGTTTAAATTCTAAGAGATTTATCTTAAGTCAGTTGAGTGTATTTTTCACGTCTAAATGTTGAGTTTTCCATTAAGCAATAATAAAATTATCAAGAGAGGTACTATTCTATGGTGAGATTACAGACAGCAATAATCTTCATTTCATATTAACCTGATACCAATTCCAAGATTCCATCAAAGCTACTGTCAGTCCTTGCTGCCATCACATACATAGTAAATATTGCTAAATATCGCTCTACACTTTATTGGCTATTCAAAGTGTGTGCAATCAGATTGAACTTCTGGATTTGTCATGTTATGCTATGGTGCAAAATTAATCTGAAATCAATGCAATACTCATACTGACTTAAAATAAGTTTAAATCAAGACTTTTCACTGTAATCACGTATCTGAGGATATCTTTTATTTGTGATGCAAAAGGAATCTGTTCTTTACCTATGTAACCATGATTTTCATATGGAAAGAAAAAGTGCATGGTGGGACAACTTCTTATCATGACATAAACTGTGTACCATAACATAAAATCAAGGTTAAGTATGGGAAAGAGGAGCATATCAATGAGAGTTTTTACTATCTCTGATTTAAAAGAAAAGATGATTAAGGACACATTTTTTGTTTGTTATTAGCTGTGGTGTTTCATTTGTGTCTGAAGTGTGGAACTGATCCACAATAGTTTCAAGTAGCTGATTATTTAGCTGGTAACACCTAATTCCAATCTTCATTTGCACCAATAACTACATGTCTGTAAAAGTAGACTGATTTATAAGCATGTAAGCAAGCTTAGAATTGGAGCCATAGACTTTACAACTACAATATCAAAGCAGAGAATAAAAAGAACCAGATTCTCCTAAACCATTTTTTTGCCTCCCTACTCTGCACATTCTGAGCTTTTCATATATATTAATAAATTTATCCTCACAAGTTTTGCTTGAGAAAAGGGAATATTTTTCTTTGAACAATTGTTGCTGTGGAAAAGAATCAGATGTATTAAATGTCAAGCATCAAAAATTTTATTCCCAATATTACTAAAAATTCATAGTCCAGAGAGATGAAAAATGAAAGGCTAAATTCAATAATAGTGTCTCAATATCATTTCAGTGCTCTGTGAGCTGGTGTCCCACAGAAAGTTATTTGCAGATTACTTTAGAGCAGTTGTTCTTACCTTTATTTTTGAGTTACTTACAGTATAATGTTCTTCTCACCATCCACATGCCCCATCTCTCTGCCTCTATAGCAAGGGCTCCACCACTGTTCCCTTCTCATTTATCAGGGTGCACTCCTCTGGCAGGAAATGAGTGGAATAAATGGAACCATGTTAGTGCATCCACTAGAACAGTACAGCTGATCCTATTTTTCCAATTCCCTGGACAGAAAAAAACTCTGTGGAGTGCATTGGCCTATATCTTGAGATGAACCACTTGTTTCTGTGCTCTGACATATCAGAATTGATACCACAACTTATAGACAGCATGGAGAGGCAATGAAGAGCTGATATGCCATAAAAGTTGTACAGGCTGGAATAGCCAGTTATGTGCCTCATATTTCAGATGTATTGAGAATACACTTGTAGTAAAAGGGCAAGAAATGAGACAATCAAAGCTGCAAGGAAATTGAAAAGGGCACTCTGATAGCAGATTCCATACATGATGGGCATCTTTTCAATGGATTTGGCATACTATTTTCTTACGCAGCATGGATTCACTAAAAGTAATCATGTTTGACCAACCTGATTGCCTTCTACAAGGGAAAAACTACCTGGATGGATGAGGGGAGAGAAGTGGGTATAGTTTATCCCTACCTCAGAAAAGCTTTAGTCACTGTCTCTCACAACATCCTTGTAGGCAAACTAAGGAAAGACTGGATGAGTGAAGAGTTAGTGTATTGAGAACTGGATGAACAGCAGATCCAAGAGTGTTGTAATCAGTGGCACAGAGTTTAGTTGGATGCCTGTCAGTAGTGGTGTCCCCCAGCATTCAATACTGGATGCAGAACTGTTGAATCTATTCCTCAGTGGCTTGGATGAAGAGATGCCTCCTCAGTAATTTTGCTGATGACTTAAAGCTGGGAAGAGCGGCCAATATCCCAGAGGGCTGTGCAGCCCTTCAGAACAACCTCAACAGGCTGGAGAGATGGGCAGAGAACTGTCTGGAGTTCAACAAAGGCAAATGCAGGGTTCTGCACTGAGGAAGAATAACCCCATGCTCCAGCACAGGCTGGGGGCTGATCTACTGGAAAACAGCTCTGCAGAAAAGGACCTGGGAATCCTGATGGACCACAGGCTGTCCATGAGCCAACAGTCTGCCCTGGTGTCCAAGAAGGCCAATGCTGTCCTGTGGTATGATAAGAAGAGCATTGCCAGCAGGTAGAGAGAGGTGATCCTGCCTCTCCACTCAGCCCTGGGATGAGTGGAGGCCTCAGAGTCCTGTGTCCAATTCTGGGCTCCTCAGTCAAGGGAGACATGAAGGTGCTGGAGTGGGCCCAGCAGAGGCCACAAAGATGATTAGCAGACTGAAATATCTCTCTGACGAGGAAAGGCTGAGAGATCTGGGCCTGTTCAGCCTCAAGAAGAGACAACTGACAGGGCACATCATCAGTGTCTGTACGTATCTAAAGGGAGAGTGTCAAGAGGAGGGATTCAGGCTCCTCTTGGTTGTGCCAGACAACAGGACAAGGAGCAACAGACAGAAACTGATGCACAGCAAGTCCCACCTGAATCTGAGAGAGAGTTCCTTTTCTGTGTAGGTGAAAGCACTCTGGGACAGATTTTCCAGAGATGTTATGTAGTCTCCCTCAAGGGGAGATGTTAAAAAACCATCTGGACATAATCTCATGCCATGTACTCCAGGATAACCCTGCTTGAGGAGGGAGGTTGTACCAGATGATCCCCAGTGGTCCCTTCCAACATTGCCCATAGATTCCAAGAACAACTCAAGTTCAAGACTGAACTGGGGAACATGTAGCAGTTGGATAATGTAAGCTTCATTTGATACCATAATTTAGATACCTCAAAAACCTTGCATGAAAGATTTTCATACATTTTTGGTGAAGTCATTGCAGACTGGCCAAAAGTGTATCTGTGAAGATGGTAATTTCTTCCATGTTAGGTTCTTGCCTCAGAACAGATGTTTTTTATTTGGGTGAATCATCCATCCATAGGTATCTCATGCCATTTGAAATGCCCTTAATTGTTCAACATATCTTCACAAGGCTGACACACAGAAAGATGTATGCCCTTCCGTAGCATCAATTGAAATATAGCAAAGATATCCTATTGCATCTCAAGTTACACTATTATGCTGTGTCTGGACAACTGGACTGAATTCCTTATTCCTCCATTTTTGCACATAGAAGCATTACATTCCAGCTCACTTCCAGAGTTGCCATGAACTTTTCCAAGATCTTGGACAGAGCCTGGTGCGAATTACAGTCAGGCCATGTGCTGGGTTGATCAAGCAGACAGAAAAATCACAGCAAATATTCTTTTAAATGCTTAGGCAGATGGGTGTAGAGCTGGTAAAGTGTTTTCTTCGTGTGTTGACAATGTCTATGACTATATGAATGCACAGGGTGGAGGTCTAGGAAGGTGCAGAAGAATTGTGTCCCAGGAAAAGACATTGATTGTTGTGACTGTACACATCAGAGATATCAGGCTGAGTTTCTCTGTCCAGACCCCTGGGTATAGCCACCCAGCAGCTCTAAGTTTGATGTGTTTTGTGTCAGGAGGGCATCCAGATTCTTACAAAGGAATGAAAGAAACAGAGAAGAGAAAAACCATAAATGAGAACTCAGACATCTAGACTTTGACTTTTAGTCTGAATAATCACAATGTGTTACATTTTCAAGGTAAATTTTTGTCTTTAAGGTAAATTTTCTTTACAAAGAAATCTTTGTAAAGATGACATATTTTATCATGTAAATCTAGAAAACCTTGCAATTTCAGATAATTCAGATTTCTTTTAAGATGAAATTAGTGTTAAATTTTCTTGGTCATTGACAGTCCTTTTTTTATTTGTAATTTACCTTGGAAAATGTTCTTTATCTTCTGGCTTTATCTAGTGTTCTGAGAATTAATTTCTCAGTCATTAAAAAAAAATCCAAATAGCTGTTTATTTTGCTAACCAATAATTATCTTTGTATTCCATATTGGTACCTAAAAACATCCAGTTTATAAGAGGACTCCACAAATACCTGTGTCATTAGAAAGAAGAGTATTCAGCTACAAGATAGCAATGAAGATAGATAAATTCATTTGGAAAGAGGTTTAAGTTTTATCTGTGCTTCATCATCTCCTAGAGTACCTATCCATTTTTACTAACTAAGAAGCCAAATGCAACCTAAGCATCTCAATAAGACATTTAAAGTTAATGATGTGAATCAATCCATAGGCTTTTTAGACTCACACAATATTTCTCTATAAGACTCCAGAACAATAATTTATACACACTGTGTCATGAAATATATTCTTAGAGGTTGATTGCTTTCCTAACAAGCTGATTTGAAGTTTATGGTACCTACAGGCAACTCATGATGAAAACTGCTCTGAAAAAAAAAAATAACACTTTCAGAAACCTTAAGAGCAATTGAAATACTATAAGCACCACAAATATTAAAAGAACTATGTTCTGTCATAGTTTTGAAACTGAGCCTAAAATAGAATTGTTGAACAGAAGCAGCTCTCAAGAACTATGACCTATCTGTGGACTAACAGGTGGTTGTGTTCATTACAGATTTATGGATGAGAGACGTTACCTCTGAAGAATTTCAGGCTTGTCACTTATTATGAGAAACCAAAGATTTCTTCAGCATTTCTTTAAATAACATGGACTTCATATTAAAAAAGCAACCAAATACAACTACACTCAATTTTCAGTTTAAATATTCTTTAAATGAATGTTTATCACAGTATTTCAAAGGGGAATAGAAGTGAGAATAAAATTGTGAGTTACAAAAATTACGACTTATATGTAATAGCAATTTTTAATCAAAATATATTTATCTAGGATTTAGAAAACAAAAAACCCCAACATTTGTATATATCACCTACATTCTGAACTGCTCTTATGCCATGAGCTCATGTCTGTATTCCAGGGTAAAAGACAATCAACAGCTTTGAGTCTCAAGGTTTCCTGATGTTGAAGCAGAGTCTAAAAGGAAGTCTACTTCTATTCTCATTTTTAATAACAATTTGTATTTTCTTTTAAGATCCAACTTAATCTACCTAACTGCTAGTGTCTTTAATTGCTTTCTTTCTATGGGTAGCTGTCAGATATGACCAGAAAGATTAACCTTGGCATTGCAGACAATTATGTCTCATTATCTTCAAGAAGATACTTGGATTGAGAATTTAGTCAGATTTTAATTGCAGCCTGTCTGACTGTCTTTTTACAAGTTTAATCATTGTATAACTATCTTCAAAAAGAATTGCTGAAATGACCAGATATTTATTAATGTTAAAGTTTTAGAGAATGGTATGATAATGAATTTCCTTGTACATTAACTTCTACACACTTTCAACCAATTTCTATACTGCTTTTTAAAAAATCAACGCAAGGTCTATGAACTGTGTTTTCTTTGTATTCTAATAAAAAATACAAGATGATAACAGCTGTGCTAAGGTATTCTTTGCAAACCACTTTTGTTTTGAGAAAGGTCACTCTGTGCTCTTTTATCATACTTCATTATTTAGTTTTGGCTCGCTTTTGTATACAGGCAATTTTTTTCTCTGTCTACAAGCTGGAAATGAAAAACTCCTTATTAAAAGTTTTCTCTTTATTACTAAAGTTATCTGAGCTTCCAGTTGGTAGATATAGTGATTTTTTTTTTGAAAACTTGTAATATTTTCAAATTTTTAACAAAACTTTCAGACAAAATAAAAACAACAGTTGCTTATTTGTACATAGAAAATGGACTTACAAATATAAATAGGGGTTTGTAATAGGCAAAATTTTAAAAGGTTAGAGGCTTTGGTTTAAATTCACATACATACATAGTGTTTGTAACTCCAAGGTTGTGGGTTTTGGTCCCTGCATGAGCTGTCCACTTAAGAGTTGAACTTGACGATACTTGTGGGTCCCTTCCAACTCATAATATACTTTGATTCTGTGACTAAGCTGAGCTATCTGAGCTGCCTAAATCTCTGAAGTCCACAAAAATTGAGCCTCGAAAATTTGAGAGGCCAGACTTTTCTTCTGGTGCCAGCTGGTTTAAGAAGCAGTGAAAATAGCTTTTCTTATCTTATTTTAGCACTAGTTCTCTTGGACAGATTAGAAAGTGTAGAGGAAAGCCAAATGAATAACATTAGCAACAGCAAAACATAATTTATGGAGCTTGTAAAAAGATTTAGTTTGAGTCTAAAACTTTTGTAATCTTTCAATGATTGATATATCCAGCCACAACTGTATACATCCCTTCTAGGTCTATCTAAGTTTTTTAAAACATGTGAGATTATCCAGTAATTTGTTAATCTGATGTCTGTGAAAACTTTTTCATTGATTTACAGGCATGAAAACTTTTTCATTGATTTACAGGCAGACAGACTGAATTGTCAGAAAGTATGAAATGTAAATGAAAAGTATGAACAGTATGAAAAGTATGAAAGTGTAATTTCATTTACATAATTTCGTGTTTGTGACAGTTTAAGAATGATCTCATTCTATGAAGCAGTCAAGATTTCAATGCACAGGTATCATTGCAAATAAAAAGTATAATCCATGATGTATTCTGTGCCAAAAAACATAAGAAAGGTAACTGCCCCTTTTCAATCACTCCATTGATTTCCTCTGTAAATAGGGAAAAACCCTGAGTATCAGATTTATTTCATTTAATGTTATGTACTTTATCCTTGGTATCTGCTTAGTCAATGATAAGGTGCATGTGTCTTCAAATCTAATTCTCTTCTTCAAATAACTAAAGCATGAGGACAAAAAACACCATTTGGATAATGATAATTGACAAAGTTAGGCTTTAGTTGAAACAAATCCCAATTTTAATTTCTCCATGTCTCAATGCCCTTTCTTTAGGTCCAGCCTGTGCTCTTTTCTTCAGAAGTTCCTGCTGAAAATTTTAAAACTCTTTAGAATACTAGTTTTACCATGACAGTTGTCATCTACTAGTAGCCATTATTACTGATGATTAATTCCAGCTTTTGAATTATACACCTTTCCTAAATGTTTAAAAAATTATAAATATTTGATACAGTAACACAGAAAAGTTGAAGAAGCTGATGCATATAACAGTACCAGGAGAGAGAGAAACTAGAGGATAACAGCTGAGATCTGCTGCTTTGTTCCTCTGTGTGCTCAACTCGGCAAGATTAGGTATCCTATTAATGCCATCTACTTTGGAATCAAACAGCATCCACATCCTCTTTGGTCAGTTTGACAAGCTGTGACTGTTGACTGACGCCCTGTCAGATATCACTTTATTTTCCCAAATGGAAATGCTTCAGATTTCTTCTTATGCATTCCTTTCCCTTTCTTCTCTTGAACATGTTCCAATTTTGACTTCATGCTCAACTGCTTTAAACAGCTTTAACTGTCCATGTCAGTATCAGTAAATTAACTTTTTCTAAAGTCACTTACTTCCTCGTCTCTGACAAGTGATACTGTGAGTAAATATAGCCCAGACCACAAAGATAACATTTCTCTGAAAAAACTTCACTCACTCATAATCTCCCCAGTCTGACTAACCTTCCCCCAAAAACAATAGGTCAAAAGACACTTTGTTATGCACTCTTTGTAGAAAAAACAAATTGCATTCTTGTTGAAGCAGTTCATTGTACAAGTCTGCAAACATACTTTTTCCCCCAATGAGTCACCTGACTTTATTTTTTTAAAATATTGTCAAACATATTAGCATGCCTCTACATTTTCTACTGAAGAAAATTTTATTTTATTTTTAAAAAAAAAATATTATATTCAAAAAACTTCTGAAGGCTTAAGGACAAGAAATTGAGATTATGGTCACAATTATGAAGGTTATAATTAAGCAAAAATGCATTGCTGGCTAAAAAAACCCTACACTTTTAACTCCCAGTTAACAATTTCTAAGACTCCCTTGCTAAGTTAAAACTCATCATATACCTTCATCCTCTGATTTTTTACAAATCTTTTAAGAACACATTATCTTCTTTCCATAAAAAATAAATTGTGCTTATCTAGTGTCTTGGAGATTAGTCTTAAAACCAGGCAGAGAGAAAAAAGATTAAATTATACTTTATGTTTTATTTAGAATTTCCTGCATACTTTGTTCTATGGAGACCATAGAGTAAAATTACAATTGTGTATCAACCTAAAATCACTTTCTATAGGTTTTATCAAGTTTATTAAGCATGGAAATGATCATATGCATTTTAACATTTTTTGCTATGTCATAAGGGGATTCTTATCAGTTTTATGCTTGGCTGGTGAAGAGTAATGATTCTTTTGACTTTCTCAGCTACTTCAGGGGTCTTCTGCCTTCAAAGTCTATCATGATTAAAGTAGTTTCAAACAAATAACAAGCTTGTCATCATGCATGAGCATTTTAAAGCTGATGTTAGAATATTAATAAGATTTAACAGGCCTAATCAGCTTTACCTGAGGCTTCCAGCCACATCTATGTGTCCAAAGCCTCCAGTTCAGGTCCTCAGTGGGCTCATCAGGCCCCTCCAGAGCTATGCCAGAAGAGCATTGAACCTCTGCTCAGACACTGGCATTCCCATGCCTGTCCATGGAGCCCCATAATCAGAACCCTGTTGCCACCATGAGGGACCTGTGCTGAGCCAGAACCTCTCTGTGTGTTGCTGGGGAGGTGCTGGCTGACATCTGATCTACTGATCTACTCTCATTCTCCCACATCCCCCTGCCCACTTAAACCAGAACCAACAGTGGCGGTTATGATGCCTCCATCCAGTTCACTCTGGATTTTGGGGGAAAGATGGCAACAGAGTAGCCAAGGGCTGTCAGGAATGGTGACCCAGATGTCTTGCTAGTATGCTAATATGGCTACAAATCAATCATTCTACTCCATAAATAGCAGACAGGCCAGAGCCCTTGAGCTCTCCGGCACGGCAGTGGGCTGATGCCTGCCAGGATCTCCCCTTGAGTAAGGACATCTTTGAAGGTTACTCCTCGAGGTTGAGATGTTCCTTGCTGCAGCAGATCTTGGTAATGATTGTGTGCTAAACTGGAATATTAGCTGAGTGATGCAAGGATTTATCGTGTGCATATAATAATTTTGAAGTAAACCGTTGACCAAATGTAGGACTGGAACTGGATCCATTTACACCTAAACTCCTCTCTGAGATGGAATTAAGAACAAAAGGAAGTCCTTTCTGAACATCATGACTCAACAGGAAGCTCTTCCTCTTTTATCCAACCCTGTCCCCTATGCAGATATCAATCTAGTCGATCTTGTCATGGAATCCTGTTTAACCAGTATCACATTTACCACTGAATTTAGATAGCTCACTGTTTTATATCAATAAAGTACATTGCTGTTTTTCTATTAGGATTGAAGTGCATCGCTCCATTCATGACACGAGGACCTATTCTGCCAACTGTCTTGGGTACCCTCATCTCCTGGTGCTCTTAAGAAGCATCTAGCCATTTCTACTTCCTAAAAAATTATTTTGGATGAAATATGCATTACTTTTGCCCTAACACACACCTGAGTGTTCAGAATTAATACTGAAATACTGAAACAAGGATGGAGCTGTATCTTCAAACAGTAAAGCAAATTGTTTTTTAGAAGTAGAGTGTCTAAATTAAAAGTTCCTTCTAATTTCTGCATAATACCACTTCTTTCTTGGTTTAAACATATCTGAAATGCAGACTCAGGAAAATATTATAAAGCAACTTAGGCATGTTGTTCTCTTTTTAAATAAAAAAAAAAGAATAAATTGACTGTTTACTTGCATCCTGAAGTACTCCGATTTGGAAGTAAATGCATCTTGCTTATATTGGTAAATATATTTAAAATATTTTAAATATTTTTTCCTCTTTTTTTTTCACCTTAGTGTATTTTAACATCAAATAAATATTGTCCTAAAATAGTCTGTATTTTGGAGAATGTAAATGAAGTTTTGTCACAACCAATACAGAGAACACCATACAGTTTTATTAGAATTTGATACATTAGAAGTTATGCTGGGTTTTTTTTTAGCTATGGTACTGAACCTGTCCTGAACCTTTTCTGGGCTATGAGATGTCAAGAAAGGAATCAGTATTTTATCAGCTCACAAGTACCTTCAGTGCTTGAGAGACACTGCCAACAAGAAAATGTTAATTGTTACAGTACATTCAGATAATCCAAAATACTTTGTTTTTTGAAATTCTACTGTTGATTTCTGTGATCACCCCTCACAGGTCTTTCTTTCCATTCTTGAGCAATATCAATGTACAAGAAATTCTGCCTTTTTATTAGGGAAAAAAGAAATCCAAAGAATAGTATTTTTTCAATTGAAATCTATGCTCTTCCATTATCCCTGTGGAGCTATTTGAGTTTTAAAATTCAATAGGAAAGAAATCATCTATATAAAGATTTTAGGAGTTCTTGGAACATCAAATCATCAGTTTGATGGCTGTTCAGATAGTTTCTTATTCCAGTGCTAATCAAAACAGGATATACTGAACGCTTATTAGATTTGATCATAATCTTTTGAATTAAAATCTTTCCCCTAGGAAATAGTGTTTTGTCAAAATTAAACATTGTATCAGTAATGTTAAATTCTTTTGCTTTAAAAAACAAATAAAATAAGATGAGAAAGCAACAAAATAGATCCTTGACACTTATATGAGACAATTTTACAGTGATTAAACATAGTCTGGGATGAAGCCAACTTCTGGGACTCCTCCTTGCATAATACTGCAGTGATAGCTGGAACGTGGGAAATACTGATTAGATATTTAAGAAAAAAACACCACAAGGATGCTCGAATATTGGAACAGGTTACTCAGAGAAATTTTAGGATGTCTATTCTTAAAGTTATTCAAGATTCAACTTCCACAGACCACAGTATCTTGATTAAATTAGGTGTATTTTGAGAAGAGAGAGGGCTGAGTACCTCCAAATTCTTTGTCTAACCTAAATTATTCGATGATTTTTCAGTTCTAAAAGTGGTGTAATTTCTGGCCAAAGCTAGTGTTACTTATCAATTACAGTAGAACTATCAGCCCTGTATTTAGGACTACTGCCTGGAACACCTATATCAAAGTCTCTTCCCTGACTTTGGTCTTTTTGGAAAACTTGATCTACAATATTTTAGATCTTAATGCTGTGTAGTACCAGAATCTAGTTTTTGTCTGATACCATTTTATTTCATGAAGAATGGAAAATTTTTTCTAAACCTAAATATGAGTGGGATGAGACCACCATTTCTTGCTTCCATTTTTCTTTAATTTAGGAATTGTTAGCAAACGTGAAAACCAAAGTATTCCCCAGGGACTGATGTATTCTCAAGGTCTAAGGAAACAGGAAGCTATTTTTGTAAATCTACTTGTAATAAACCTGTTCCATATAGTATTTTAAAAAATCATATTATACAGTTTCTCCCCTTTTAATCTGGTTGGCTTACATCTATTGTCTAGGGTTTGTTTTATATGTTTTAACTTTATTAAATTTATATTTGTTCTTTCTTTAAGGATTATACCTTATCTTTGCTTCAACCCTCTTTTTCTAATACCCTTTGTCCTTTTTTAATACACAATCTGGAATTCTATCTTTGTCAACCTTCTGGTCTTTCAGCTGGATTTAAATTTAACTTTTTGTTAATGTTCCTGATATATCTGGTAATTCTGCAAAACTATTGATATTTCTAGGTAACATAGGCTGTGTCTTGACTACCAGATGTTTGTTAGAACACGTTCACTGTGAGGAACTTCTCCTTTATATCCAGGACAAATATTATCAACAGTCTGAAACAAAACAAGGTTTAGCAAGAAGTACAGCTCAGCTAGTTTTCACATGCATAGAAGAGCTCATCCTGAGAGAACATGCAATATGGAAACTGCTGCAGTGCTATCCCTGACTGGAAGAGACTCAATGGATGCAAAAAAAGACACCTGGGTTATCGGTTACCCATGAGTTCACTTTACAATACAGATTGGTTTTGAAAGAAAAAAAAAACGAGAACATTTGGCTGTACAATAGAATACAGAGATCACTTTCTGATTGTAACCTTTAAAATAAGGTCAACAAGAAATCAGAAAATACAGTCTTAACCCAGTAAAATCAGAAAATGGCACTGAGGCTTGATACTAATCACTGTACTGCTCATCATTTCTAATACCCTGAGAGAGCCCATCTTACTCAGGTGCATCTTGTCCTGACTGAACTGTTATCCAGTGAGAGCATCTCTCACTCCTATTCTCGTTATACTGAAATTTGAGCTGTATTTTCAGAAAACTATAATTTTATGTCCTAGGACCTCCAGTTTTTGTTTCTCGTGATGTGCTTGTAGTTTTGATTATTTATGGTCTTTTCTGAAAATACAAATAAAAGACTGATGAAATGTGCCTGGAGCTGAAAATCATATTATTATAATAATTTTTATTTCTAGGTTCAGCTTCATTAAATGAGTTATACTGTATGTAATGTGAACTCTCATGTCTTAACAGAAACAGCAAGATTTTTCATAGGAATTTTTCTCTTCTTCAAATAAATTCATAACCTGGTTAGGCTGTTTGTTTGGGGTTATTATTTGTTTGTTTTAATAAGGAAGTATAATTTATCTTACTCTTTATTTTCAAAAGCTGAATTACTATGGTGCAATTCCTTATATGTAGTCTATTAATAACACACATGAGCAGGTTTTCTTCTGGAGTGATTATACAGTAATCCTACAGCCACAGCTTGTAATTGGCTTGGCAATTCATTCTGTGTGCAGCTTTCAAATTCCTCTATTCTCACATCCTCTTCAATTCTAGTAAAATGATAACTTTAAAGATAATAGGTCCATAGGCAAATGGTACACGTAGAGACCTGAAGGCTCTATCAGCTATTTGTTAGGGAGCAGAAAATCAGTGCCAGTCAGTAGAGAAGGTGCTGGGGAAGAGTAATTTCTCCTACCATAATAATTTGAAATTTGTCTTTAATGTTTAAGATCTTGGGTCTTGGTTCACCTTTATTCAATGAAAAGTGAATTCTTAAAGGACAATGCATTTTATCATAAAATATGTGCCCAAGGACATATGAATTTTTATTTTGATACACTTATTTCTCTTTCAAATATTAAAATAAAATTTATGTATCTAATTTTTCAGATGTTTAAATTTAAATTACTCCCACTTACCCATGCAAGTCTATGCTTTCTCTCTGTCATGCAAAATAAAGGAACACAGAAATAAGTCAATAAGTCTGTCTGTAGATAAAATCTTCTCAGAGAAGGATGGGGAAAAATAATCTCTTGGACTAGCTCATTCTTCCTCTTTTATTTTTCCTCCACAGATAAGGAACTACATATGCTGCAGGATTCAAATCATTGCAAGATCATAACTGTGGCATCAGTGGAAGTTTCATAGTGAAATCAGCACAATTTAAAGAAAATTGTATGGCACTATTTGCCTTTGGAGTTTAAGACCTTCCTATACCACTGCAAGAAAATATAAAGCATTTCAAGATCTGTTTAATTGAATCAGTAGACATAACCTATGGCATACCATCATAGCTTGTGGTATACAGGTTACCAGAGCGAGTCTTGTCTACTGAACTGAAATTTCAGAAGTTTATTTAGGGGAAAAAAAAAATACCCTTGTTCACACACAAACACAGATTTGGACAAAAGACTGAAAATATGAATTATTTTTTTTCTTGCAAAGCAAGATTGCATAAACAGTCACACACTTTGATCCATAGTCTATTTGAGACTTATGTGAAGTGAAATGAATTGCCTACTGTTACACAAAGAAGCAAATGTTGCGTATTCTGCCAAACATATCCCAGCAAACATGTTTTCAATCCAAAATGCCTCTCCAAGCGGCCACTCAGTCTGTTTACACAAGTATTACATCACAGTTAACATGGTCTCTTTTCTTTAAAGCACACTTTTATCAGCTGGCATTCCAATAGTCCTTTACAGTTCCATATTCACATGTCCAGCCATCAGCTGGCATGTGAACAAAATATTAACTACAAAATATAGACTAAAAGTTTTAAAGTTGATGTTTTTTGAAGTAACAAAAATACTCCAAGGATTCTAACACAAGCTTCAAACAAGAAACTGAAATGCTTTCCTCCCTTTGACAATCCACAAGTCTCCTTTATATTTTCTGTTCCTAAGGGTAAATTGAGTCACTTTCATGGAAAATGTGTCATCAGGCCCTTAGCTGAAACATCTAAGAACCTAATCAGCCTAAGGTCATTCTAAAAATGAATCAGGAAAAAAGAAAAGTCTGTAATCCCTATGCTTCCACCAACTATACAGGAAGTTGTATGAGTGTTTGGTATAGTTAAATACATTTAATCTCAATGTGTTTTAAAAAGATTTAAAATTTCTGGGAGAAAATCAAGGCACATTTGAAACCAAACTTGAAAACACCCAGTAATTCCACTGCAGCACAATTTTCAGTCCTTTGGTTGCTTACAGAGAAAATATTTGCTAAGAACCATATTTACCAATGACTTAACAATATTACTTGTCCAGCTCCTCTCAGAAAAATCTGCAACCAACAAATAGAAAGAAAAAGAAAAGACAACCCCAAAAGCTCAAGATTGTAATTCTTCATTACTTTTAATATTTTGTTGTTTGAGCACACTTTGTATAATTGCTTGGAAGTAATTGTCAAACTATTACAGTTTACATTAAACATACAAGCAAGAAATCTACACTTTGACTCCATCTCAAATCCACAGGCTTTAAAAATGAAACATGAAAGTAAAACAATGTGCAAAAGATCTTAAAACTACTATTTGTCAAGTTCCTGCGCTTTTCCATTTTTCAGTTCTATCATAAGTATGTAAGACATCTGCACCTTAGAAAATGAAGATAGTTTGCAATTCAAACTCTAAGCTATCAATCAGACTCCCTGTCTTTCAGACCATTTAATATATGAGTATTATAAAATGTCTTTAGAACTGGCTGCATTACAGGTTCCTGACTGGGATCTTTTCTTTGCAACCCTTGTGTAAGACTAAAACTGTAAAAGCAAAATTATAAATCTGTGACAAATCATTGAATGCAACTGAAAAAATCTGGGCCAGCTGCAGTCATGAGTTTAATCAAAGCTATCTGGAAACTACCAAGTCCACACATATTTCAAATTTTGCATGTCCCGTCCTGTATGGCTGTGTGATTTACAATGCACAACAAGCATTCCTTTTATGATGGTCTCAATTTGTAGCAATGTGAATAGTCTTTTACTTGTGCTCTGATACCTTCTGGGTTTGTCTGATGGTCACAGCTAACAGGTCATAATTTCCTGCAACACCTGCTCTCAGGAGTGTTGCTTGGCAGTGACCATTCAAATAAAATTAGTATCACTGAGGGACTGGAGGCTATATCACTCATCTAGGAGGCAATCTATACAGTAATACCAGCTTACTTTGTGGTTTCAGGCAGGTTCTTTTATTTTTCCATCTGTAAAATGAAAATAGCAGTGGTTCATCTCCTTTTCTTGGGTGTCAGAAAAAATAGATCTGCTCCAGTTGAACAAGTAAAGGTAAGGCAATGAATTACATAAAGACAAACTAAGGAATAGAAAAAAAGAGATTACATATAAAACACAAGACAAAAGAGAAATGTTAAACTTGAAAATAGAATAGAAGGGTGAAGTCAAGGGAATCAGTTCCATCAAGAAGAATATCTAGTTGGGCACTGGGAATGGAACTCACAAGCCTCAAGGTATATTGATCAGTATCTCACTGCTTAAATTTTAGCCTCTGATTTGGCTAAAGAATTCAATAAACTTATGATTATCCCATAAAACAAGGTGATTACTGAGAAAAATATGGCATTTTGATCATAACTCTATCCAAATCAAGAGGATAGTGTAAATATGTAAACTACTTAGGTGTATTTTTTCTGAATTGGATTCAATGTGTTTCATGTAATTCTGTCTCATAAATGGTGTTATAGCTGTAAAATTTCTTTCATCACTTTTTGATATTATGCTGAAATTTGGAATATTTTAGTTCAATCTAAATTTGCTTTCCAAACAGGCAGAAATCATTTTTTCTTCCAGGGGCTGGTATGGACAAAAAATAATTAAGTATATTCATATTCTACAAGTAGAATGAGACAACAAATGTTTCATAGAAAAAAAAAGGTCAGCTGGACCAAATAACTCTTCATTTTTGTTGCATTTCAATGGATGTAAAAGTGGAGAGTGCTTTTAAAGGAAAGTGTTTTGCAATGTATGTTTCTAGGTCACAAGTATACAGCTTGATTCTTTTCCAACAGTTTTGTATCTGGATAATATAATAGAATCACAGTGAGGATGTCTGATAAAAGAAATGGGATATTTGTCCATGACAACATATTTATTCTATATTGTAAATATTTTAAAGGCTCAACTATTTTTTGCAAGTTGATACATTTGATAATTACAGCTGTTCCTAAAGGATATAGTAGGAGCAATGGCTTAAACATAAGCAATGGCTTAAATCCTGACATTATTTGTGACAAAAAATAAACATTTAAACTGTGTACAGTGTTCCTGTATATGTATCCCCCTGAAAAATACATATGTCTGCATATCTCTGTGTCATGTCATAAGTAAAAGACTGCATAAAGTGAGTAGATTCCTTTAAAACAGAAAGAGATGACAAAGAAAGGCTAATTATCTTCTGCAGGCCTTTATAATCCTGTGTTTCTTAGTAGACAAAAAAGCTAAACTGCTGTGGTCTGGCGCTCTCTGTCTTCTGTCCCTGCTGTGATAGGTCAGCACCCAGTAGAAAAGAGGATCTGCACACTCCCTGATACCAAATCCTAGAGTGTAAAATTAGTGCCATAAATTTTATGCTATTATACCCCTATCATTCTGGACTTCTTTAGAGGCTTGACATTACTCCAGACACTCTGACTTGAGAAGGAAAGAGGAGAATAACATCTCTTCCAACAAAGATGATGTTTTAGATCTTCAAGGGCATCAAGGCATGATGTCAGTGGAGATCAGGGAAAGGTACAGTGAATGGCAAAACAGGCTGGTTTAGAAGGCAGCATTTCTAGGAAGGGTGGATGAAAAGCACAGTACCTGTCTTAGGTACATTTATGATTTCTTCTTGAAAGCAGATGAATCCTTACAAAATGTTTCAGTTTTCAGGATACAGGCTACATATAAAAAGTATAAAGCCATTGAACATTTGGTGATTAACATGAGGTAGAGCACAATTTTAACAGTCACATTTTTATTGATGTTAATTCTCTTCACAAGGAAGGGGAAATGACTATCACCTGTACAGACTTTGCTGCTGTTAAAGCATTTCTTTATTGAAAACCACTCAAACAAGATCAAATTAGCTGGTGATAAAAATCCCAGAGATCTAGTGTGTGAGATATATATGGTTTAAAGGTAAGCAATATTAAATGCGTTTTTCATTCAAGCCTTTTTTTTTCCTATTAGCCTGTCTTTGCTTTTACTTTTTCACCATGTTTAAAGTACTTTTCTGAGTGCTTGAAACTCTATACACTTTCTCTTGGGTAAATTAGAAGTAAGGGGTTTTGCTGTTGTGCCTGAATCATGATTCAAAGGTAAGTGCCTGATGATTTGCCGTGTAGAGCGATTACATTTCAAATACAAGTTTGTCAGAAATTAGGTCAAGCCAGTTGTGTGAGGTAAATGCAGTGAAACATTACAAAACACTTCATATAATCTATTCAGTATATTCTAGTTTCTAAGCTTCATACAAATATATGAATTGTGGAGTTTTTTTAGATTATATTTACTTATGGCAATCATGTTTAACATGCCTGCTTATAATCCAATAGATTTTATTTGAAGGTGTTTTCTCATCCAAGACATCAAGACTAAGTTTGATATGTTGCCAGGTATTTTAATTTAAGAAATTCAATAACCAAGCTTCAGATGTTCCTCAGAGACAGTAAACACATTATTTTGCTTTGTGCATTGTTGTAATAAGAATTTAAACAATAAATTTTGCAGTAGTTGGTATAAACTACATCCCTGCATTTCGTTGTATTGTTACGTACCAAGCAGCATACCATATAGCTATAATTTCTATTCAAGACAAGTTATCTAATATTGTAAGTTTAATTTCTACTTTTGGAAAGTTGTATTAAATCCTAGTTTTCTTTTAAAATACAATGTTTCAATCCACTTCTACAAAAAAATGAGCACAAACTTGACCATGTAATACAGATACATTTATGATTTTCTCCAGAACTCTTGATTGTTGTATTCCCTTCTGTACCTAGGACCAACTTCAATGGAAGAAGTAGAAATACTCCATAGTTAATCTAGCTGGTGGTCTTACAGTAAATGTACCTGGTTTAATGTTGAAATTTTGGATCTGGAGCTGGTTTCTTTCTTCATGAATGAACATTTCGTTTTCATGTAATTCATTCAAATGCTTCAAACATCTCCAGTATTTACAAAGGATGTGTATGGCCAGATCCCCTGCATCAGGTCCATTGGAGAAGCTAGGTTACACTCTTAGTTTCTGGAAATAGATGCTGAGTTCTTTTGGTTTGACTGGCTTTGTCATGCATAGAAGATCCATGTGCATATTTAAACTCTCACACTGAAATAGTAAGATTCTGCTACTCACTTGCTACACTGATATTTTACACTTTAATTTTGAATTTCGTTTTTTGTCGCAGTTCAAATAACATTTAGTTTATGGAATTTTCATATCTTCTGTTCACTATAATTATGATTTAATAGGAAATCTTTTCTGACTCTTCTATCCAGAAATTCTATAATTAGAATAAATATTTTAAAAATAGTTTTTATTTTAAAAAATCTTCAGCTAAAAATACAGCTTTTTATTTTTTCTCCAGAAATACACTACTGCACAAGTGAAGTTTTGCTTTTTTACTATGCAGGTTTATTTTATTACTTCCCATGTGTCATTGCCATTGATAGTGTAGTTACCAAAACTGACCACAAAAAAATCTCAACAAGAGTCTCTGTAAAAAGTGAACTGTTGAGAGTCATATGAGCCTGAATAATGATAGCAATGTACAAATTTCTTTAGCTGATAGGTGTGAAATAATATATGACAATTTCAAGTGACAAAACATATTAATTTATGAAAGAAAATGGATATTTCCTCCTTATTCATGTTCCATTTCTTTACCATAAAAAGATAACTGAGACGCAGAAGCTCTAGTTTATTTTCAGTGCTAAACTGCAAGTGTGAAGTAAGACTAACTGCAGAACTCTGTCAGAATGCATAATAAGAAAATCTATCCATTCTGAATAGATTTCAGGTCCAGCTAAAAAACTATGTTTCCACCAGGCAACTAGAGTAAAATGTAAAAAAAACCTCAAACAAACCAAACCAACAAACAAACAAACTCCAAACCAAACAAAAAACCCCCCTCATGATTAAGGAATAAAGTTCAAGGTTTCTGAATTGACTACAAGCAAGTTTGTTATAATGAAAATGCTTGTCATTATATGTCTGAGGTGAAACCATCTATTAAAATTGTGATTATATGTTAAGGTTTAAATTCTCATTTTCATACCCTTATGCTCCACACCATGCTCCTTAGAAGAGCCTGAAGTGAAGCCTTGCAACAGGTTAAATAAAACTTCCCTGGGGGCAGCACGTCTTCCAGAAAACAGGCAGAGAGCTAGGGCTTGCTAAATCTCCTGTCTTCAAACCTTGACACAGAGGTGAAGATGCAGCATGTAGTTTGACGCAGAAACTGATTGCCGTGATAGATCACATGGCATTTCAAAGAAACAGCTATGTTTAACAGAACTCCTTTGTTCCCTCCTGTCACTGTCGTATTTTCTGAAAAATCCCTTGCCCGGGATTCTTCTCCCAGGAAGCTGAGAAGCCTCAGAGAAAAAGGAAAACAATATCATCTCATTTGCTTCTCCTGTGTTTTGCTGCTTTGGAATGGAGTTTGGAGATTGTTTATCCAACAGGTGGTTGTTTGATTGGTTTTGCGTGAATTGTTTTAACTTAATGACCAATCACAGTCAGGCTGTGTTGGGACTCTGGAAGGAGTAATGAGTTTTTCATTATTATCTCGTTAAGCCTTTTGTCTGTATCCTTTCTCTATCCTTTAGTATAGTTTTAGTATAGCATAATATCATATATCATATCATATCATATATATCAGCCTTCTAAGAATATGGAGTGAGATTCATCTTTCCTCACCATGATGGGGGACCCCAAAAATACCACACCCTCTATCCAAAACATATGAAAGGAGTGAGATTTAAAAATAAACAGTTGCTTCAACTCACTGATCTTGCAATGATTTTTATGCTGCACTGCTCTGTCTCCACAGGATCTCTGCTAGGTGGTGGGCAAGGATTACACCTTGAATTAACAGTCCATTTCAATATATGATAGGTTTTTTCTTTTTCTTCAAATGCTTGATTTGGGACATGAGAAAACAAAGTTTAATCCTTGTACCCTTACATAAAGGCTAGATAGCCTACAAGTGATGATGGAGATAGGGGGAGTAAGTAGCAGTAGCAGTCACATACAGAGATCCCGGGATCAGGGTCTCACTCTTGGAGGAAGGCAACTCTCTTCTGACCAAAGCACATAGAAGTTTTCTGTGCAAAGCCAATGTCGTGGACTAATCTTTTGGTAATACATATTTGTAAAGAGTTGTTACTTAATTGAAAAACTCTAATTAGCCATGAGTGTATTACACAGACAATATATTTTTTGTTTCCTAAGTCTTGGAGAGAATAGTTTTCTCTTTCTTGGGAGAAGAAAGGAAAAGAGAGCATTATTTAAAGCTGTCACACTAATTTATTTTTCTTTTTTTAAATGTTTTCTCCTCATACAAGCTAATCTGAACTTGACTATGAAATGCAGCTTTGAGTTGGCAGGCCTGAAGCCTGATTGGACTGCTGAAGAAAAAATACAGCCCTTTATACAACAAATAATGAAAGAAAGCTAGTTTAACGTTTCTGCAGTAGACTGGCATAAAGAATTATCTAACTAAACTAGGTTTCTGGATTCATTATTTCTTGACAAAGTCATCACTGCACTCAGAATTCATTGAAATTTCAGTCTCCTGTTTAGTGTATTACACCACCAAATTACCTGCATGCCCTCATTTTCATATCTTCTATCATAATAGATGAAAAAAAGAAAGTGAGTCATTGCAATGGTGTTGTTATTTGTTCCGAAGTTGAGACAAGGCACAGTATTACTCCCTTCAGTAACTTCTAAGGATTTTGACAGATGATTCATGACTTTTAAAAGACCTGTCCCCATTGTATTTCAAAAATTAGGTATGAGCAAACTTGAACAAACTGTATAAACATGTTTAGATCTCCAAAGGAATCTGAGGGTTCTGTAATCCAGTGCTCAGAACTGAAGAAAAGTCTAAACATTTTCTCAGGAAACCTTTACATGTGAACACAAGGAGTCAAATTATCTTGATGCTTAAGGAAAGTGCATACAATGCAGCAAATTATTTTTCTCCCTGGCAAGGCAAGATAAACCTCATTTCAGTCAAGGAAGTAGAGCAGATGGTAACGTTAAGTAACATAAATACAAGAACAGATTCAAAAAATAATTGTAAAATAAGATTTAGATGGCTAAATCAATCTAGTATTTCTTAATGAAGTGTTAGCAAATATTTGAAGTTTTACTTACATATATAAGTAACACTTTTGTAGTTTTTAGGAAATAAAAGACTTGTAAGATTTAGTTACTGTAACTTTTCTTTTTGTGTTACTGGTAGAAGAAAAAACATTAGGATTTGCATTTTACCTAGTTTTTAAAAAAAATTGATTAACCCACATAGGTAAGCAAATTGACTGGGCTAAAATCATTTCAGGAATTCAGGCAGCCAAGGAGCAATGCAAAACCTTCTAGGCATGAAGGGAATAAGCTGCCAAGTAGACTGAAAGCCATGTAAAGGAGAAATGTCTTGTACATGGTGAAATCCATGTCTGTCATATGATTTTCATGCTATGATTCAAAATCTGTCAGCACTGAGAATATGCAAAGGATTTACATTTCATTATGATTCTTCAATGGAGTACAAAGAACTGTCAGAGGAAGGAAATTTGATGTGGAATTTATCTAGGCAAGCATTAACTCTGTGGGATTCAACCAATGAAGGTTGAGCACATCTGTAGCACATATCTCAGTAATGGCACATATCAGAAGAGATGGAGAGTCTTTCAGTGAAGAGCAAGGAAATGTCTAAAGCTATGATTATCTCTGCATGTGATGTCAGCTTGGATTTGAATCCAAACTTGAGTTCAAACCTCTTTGTTCAAGTGCTGATGTTTTTCTGCGGTCTGATGCTGAACAAAGCATCTGGCTCCCAGTTGGGGAAACTCAGATCTGAGGCAGGGGAGGAGCTGGGTTTTGTGTGATGGAATGATGGGACTCTGTGTCTTATATCCAGATTTTGGCATTAGTTTTCCAGACTCTTAGATTTGCTGAGATTAATAATTAATTTAGATAAGATCCTGAATACTGTCCTCAAGCTCATTTCATGTGATGCATGATACTGTGATGCCTCTGTGGGTGAGTTAATTTTGTCTGTGCTTTCTTGCCATGGTTTTTTTTTTTTTAAGGATGTGTATGGCTTTTTATTTTTGCTTTTTTTAATCATCAGGAACATTTCTCAGTAATCATGGATCTTTGAATATAGAGAATAGTCCTGTCATGATTCTATTTACCTCCCTCAGTGTATTTAGATGCTTTGATGTCTTCATACTGACTCTGGTGTGTCAAAATTTGGTGTGTGTGATTTCTAAGTTAGTTTCTCTCTGCTGGGCTTAATTCCTACAGACTGCTGCCAGGTTTAGGGACCTGGTGAGCCTCAGAGCAAACCTTGTCAGTAAAACTGAGACAGAAGTTGCTTTAAGTCTTTTCTGCATCATTTATCACTAGATCCTTTGCCTATTGAAAAGTGAGATTACATTTTTGTCTGCCTTCCTTTTGCTGCATGTGTACCTACAGAAGTCTCACTTGTTGCCTTTTGCATTTATTTCTATTTCCAACTCCAGTTTCAACTTCTGGCTGTCATTTTAAACCTGTATGTTTGAGCAATATTCTCTTTAGTTCTCTCAGGTCACTGCTTCCCACTTCTACCTTCTGTTTATTTCATTTTTACATTTAAGCTCCATCACGTGTTCCCTGTTCTTCTATGCTGGCCATCTCCCATGATTACTAGACTGTCTGCACATTGGAAAAGACTATTGTCCTTGAAGATGAGCTAGCTTTCCTAGGCTATATAGGGCTGGTTTTTCATGTGCCCCCACCAATCAGATTCCAGAAGAAGCTAAATCTGTTATGTTTAAAGTCCAGATCTGTACCTCTGCTATTCAACTGATTTTTAATTTTTAGACGAAGGCTTTGTGAGGCTTTAGGCTTGTGGATCAGGTGGTCTGTAGCAGATGTTCACTTTGACATCACCCATGTTGGTCTGTCCTTGACCAGCTTGCTCTTTGCTCCAAGGTAAAGTTCTATGCATGTTTACTGCTCCATTGCACCAAATTCAGCCCCTCCTGCTTGTCTTCCTGTCCCATCCATACTAAAGGGCCTGTATCCATCTGTTGTACCACTCCATTCATGAATCATACCCCATTATATATCTGTGATTCTAATGAGACTACAGCTCTGGAACTGTTCATAGGCAGTCTCTAATTTCTCCAGCTTGTTTCCCATGCAGTGTGCAGACACTTGCAATGAGTCTCAAGTAATGCAGCTTCCATAGCAGTAATGAGGGGGCCTCCACCTATATGGATTTCTCTGTGCACCACTTCATACCCCTCAGGTATATTTCCCCTTCACTCCTCTTCAGGTATTTTCAGTTTTCCCAACAGCCTTGTTTAAAGCCCACCTCAGTGAAGTAGCAAACCACTTTGCAAAGAGGTGCTTTCCTGGCTTTGTCAAATGGCTTGTGTCACTCCTCAGGCAGTTTATGGCAGCAGCAGTGTGAAGGTGGGGCAGCACCAGCCTCCGAGCTGTGGTAAAGCTGTGCCTTGGATTGTAAGTTTCTCATTAGCTGTGAAAACTATGCTGACATGCATTCCACAGTATCTTAATTTGTCTGCACTGCTTTCTAAGCTTGCTCTAGTCAAGCTAATTAGGGCTGACAAATGAATTTTCTTTGTTTTTACCAAATGGGTACTCAGGGTAGCCCTATTTTGATGCTACAAGAAGAGAAAGAGAGATTTTGTGCATTTATGAAATTGGAGGTTGGAATTCTGAACTCTGCATAGGCTGATGGTTTCTGTCTGGCAGAAGCAAAATGCCAGCTCAGTATCCCTGTGAAGGAGCTTCTCTGTGTAAGAAAACTCAGCTATAACTGTGAGCCAGTGGGCCAACTGTGAGCCCATTCCTTGATAGGGAAACTGAGTACTGTTGTCTCCTAAGGAGTTTAGAATTCAGTAAATGCCATAGAACCCCTGGGTGGTTTTTTAAAAGTCAGCAGCTCATAAGCCATGCTGCTACCTTGTGTCTTCTCTGTAGTGTTCAGTGACAGATCAAGAAGGAAGAGGTGCAAGTTGAAACACAGGAAATTCTCCTTGAATGATAGAAAACATGTTTTTAATGTGAGCATGGACAGATAGTGGAACAGGTTACCCAGAGATGTTGCGAAGTTCCTGTCCTTGGTGCCATTCAAAGTCCAACTGTACACAACCTTGATCAACCTGTTGTAGCCAGCTTTGCTTTGAGTAGGTGGCTTGGAATAAACAATGCCCAGAGGTCGCTCCCAGTTTCAAAGGCTCTGTGATACTCATTATTATCAGCTAAAAAATTGTATTTGTTCAAGATGGTGAACTCTTCTGAATATCTTGCAAGCATTCCAGCCTTTTGATTTAATAAGCTTTGTTATGATAATTTTGGAAAGCATAGATAGGTGAAACATAGTGACACATCCTACTCAGAGTGACTGCTAAGAAGATCTGTTCTGTCTTTCCATAAATCCATCTAAGAAACCACCAATCAGAATTTAAATACTTTTATCTGTTGGTTGCAGTTAAGTTTATATTTATTTATTTATTTATTTATTTATTTCCTTTATCTGAGCTCTGGATTAAGGTCAAAAGAAGAAATGGTTAGTAGGCAGAATCATACTAGAGTGAGTCATCAATGATTTTATGGTGTTGATGCCATTCTTAGTATTTTAGACATAAGCATCAATGTCAATGTTCAAAATTAGTTCAGTTGTTAAAACAGACTCACTTTTTGAGGTAAGCATTTCTTTCATGACATTTCCACCATGAAAATCCTATGGGCCATTTAAAATATCAACATTGTTATGCATACATTTTTCTTGACCCACATTTTATTAAACCCCTGGTTTATCTAATGACTTTTGTTACTGTTTTCCAGCATTTCTGAGCATAACATTTTTATGTAGGAGGAAAGAATACTCTTACTTTGGAGTATTCTTCCACTTTTTTTTTTTTCATCAGCCATGCTGACGTTTTAAACACACATTTCATGGAAGGTAATAACTGAACAAATTGATTATATTATTTTAATTGATGCCTTTTTTTAATATTGAGTACAATACCAATATTGCTTTTCTGCCTGTAAAGCAATTCTTTTGGAGTCTTCGCATTACACAAGATTAGGACTTTTGTCATGTCTATTTATGCTTACCTTTAGTCATCTTAGAATATTTGGTCTGTCTTTTTCATCATCATCATGATCTTTACATTTCAATTCAACATATAGTCATGAATTATTACTATTATTCTTTACCTCCTCCTTCCCTTTTTGGATCTAGGGTATGTAAAAATAAAGATGATACTCTAAAGCCAAATTGAATAGACAAAATAAACAGTATATCAGAGAAGGACATCTATTATCCAACAGAGCAAGTATATTGGTAGTTTGTTAACATTGTGGTAGCACCCTAATTTTCCTTCTCGATCCCCACTGAATGTGTGTGGATGTGGTTTCTTAGTTTCTATTGCCTGTAAGAAAATCAAAAAGCCAACATAAATTCTTCTGGATAGGGAAGTATTGAGTGATGGTTGTGCTTTTGATAAAGGAATTAAGGAGAAGTAAGGAGATAAGCCTGATTACATCTGTGAATTGGCTCAAGTGAAAATTACAAAAAGGACCATGTGAGAAAGCTGAAGGTCAGTGACAAAAATAGGAGAAAAAATTTTCAGAATTGTACTGAGAAAGCAGCCTGACATGATCAGTTGCTGATATTCCTGGCTGAAGCCACTTCTTGTTTTTGTTTCTCTAAGTCTGAATTTCTTTTTGGCATTTATCCAGTACAAATAAAGTCAACAATGAGTCTTTTGAGCTCTCAGTCTGTTTTCATGATTTTTTTTCTGTTCTCTTTGAGTGTTTTCCTCTCCTTTCTATCTCTGTTGAAATGTGTTTCCTTCTAGTTTGCCAGTGCCAGTTAGGTTATCACTGTATATTGTCTTTTGGCTTATTGGGAAAGTAAATCTTGGCAAGTTAACTTGGGAGTTCTGTCAAAAAACTTGGGAGTCATTGAGTCATTTCACCAAAATCCACTGGCCCTGTTACAAAGTTGAATAACTGTGTAACATTATGTAAACAGAAGCAAATGCTTATAAACATGTTATCACTTCAATGAATTAGAGGTGCTGTCAAATACATCAGATTGTCTTTCCAATGGTATTTAAAACTAAATATCTGCAGAAATTTCACTCAGCTGCCTTTACAATGAAACAAGTGATCTGATACTGGAAAAAGGTTGCCTATGAAGCTGGTGCCTTTAAATTCACAATCCTCTGAAGAAATTCAGTGCTATTTTTCAGAGATATATCTAGAAGACTTTATTATACATTGTTAGACTACTGGCTTCTGAAGCAAGTCACAAAGTCCACCAGGTCAGATCAAGATCATAGTATGTACCTTAAAAAAAATTTATCCAAGATATAAGCAGTCAACTTTTGATATTCCTTTTGATCAACGTTCTGTTTAACAAAATCACAAGAAGTTCTTTACATGCATTATTAATTTTTACACTGAAGAAATTGTAATTGCTGTGGAAAGAACCCAAAGCTAATCAGTACAAGATGTTTTCTTCTCCTACAGTTTCCCAAGAACCCATCTAGCTGGAATAAGCACATGGCATTGTGAAATCAGTGTTTATTCATGGGGACAAAAACCAAAGTGAATTACCACTTTCATTGAACAGACTGGAGAAATCCCCTTTAAGGACCTGAAATTCTCAGGGAAAGTCAAGGCACAACATGTCTGCAGAAGCAGGACCTTGCCTCAACAATACTTGTTTAAACTTAGGTGGGCAAAACTTGGTGGCATTCAAAGTGCCCCATCCCTCCCCTCTAATGCAGAAAATATGGGAAGTTGGTGGTTATTCCCTGAGTTCCTAGGTACAGGTGCTTAAGCTAGAGCTCAGCCATAATGAAAGCAGTGAGCCGCAGCGGCCAGTCGGAACTCAGCACAAAGCCACGGCTAAATTGTCAGTGGAGCACTGCACTGTGCCATGCTGAATGAAACACTGTGGTTGTTCTGCAAATGAGGCATTTTTTTAAACTCATATTTATTGTTTATGAACAGCGTTTTCTGACAGTCTTGGAAAAGCCTCCAAGATTTTTATAATGACCTGCTTTTATATTCCTCCCTGTAATGGGTAAACTGGCAAGGATATAAGCATCAGCAAAGGTATGTTGCTAAATGAGTATCAGTAGACATGGTCCTCAGCACATCATCCCTGTACTTTGTGAATATAATTCATCCTTATAATAAAATATTATCTCACAGCAAGCCACAGTGGGGCTGGAGCACCACACACTAATCAGTCTGTGGTGATTGCTTGTATCAGCCTGAGCCTGCTTGTTCTGCAGCAGAAACAACAAATCTTCTATCATCTCTGGCAATTCTGGTTTATGAGTACAATTATATGTAATAGGGCCTAATGGTATTAATATAAATAAAAGTAGAAAGTTTAAACAAATCCATGCAATAAGAACTTTAATTACTCAGCAGTACAAAAATTTGTTAGCCTGTTAATAGTATTGTGAACTGAGAACTACATAAATTGTTCATGGTCTTTTTCTTCCTGCCTTGATTTCTTAAGAATTTGCAAAAGGTTTAAGTAATGTTAAAGGCATAGCAACTTGCAACACAGAATTTATTTTGTTGGAAGATTTATAGATTTACTTATGTTAATTAGAGTTTTGTTAAATTAAATAAATAAATTATGTTAATTTTCACAACAAATTCCTCCACTATGCAGAGTTCTCTAATAACAATGTTGAGGACTTTAGCTTAATTAGTGATCTTTTGGTTTTATGAGTGTTTAATTTTAAATTAGCTATTTTGTGATGCGCACTCATGTTATCCTTTGGTAGACTGACAATATCTGGCTGCCAAACACCCATATGCCACTCTCGTTCCACCTCTTCAGCATGACGAGGGAAAGTATAAGATGAAAAAAATTGGTGAATCAAGTTAAGGACAGGGAGATCACTCACCAGTTACTTTCAGAGGCAAAACAACCTTATCTTGGGGAAGATGAATTTATTGCCAACTCAAAAAATAGAACAGGATAGAAACAAAGAACTAAAACTAAATCTGCCTTGTTTCTTCCTAAGCATAGCTTTAATTTGCCATTCATGATTCATCTGCTTTCTCCCTTCTCCAGGTAATGCAACGAGATGGGGAATATGAGTTGCAGTCAGTTCATAATACTTCCTCTTTGCAACTCATTGCTACTTGCACTCTTCCTCTGCTCCCCTTCCCACAGGCTGCATTTTTCCATGGACTGCTCCATCATGCTTTACCTCTGTGGGATGCAGTCTTTCAGGAACAGATTGCTCTAGTGTGGGTTCCCCAGAGGATCACAGGCTTGACCAGAAAACCTACTGCAGCATGGATCTGCTTCCCACAGATCTACAGGTGCTGTCAGGATCCTGCTTCAGTGCTCTCCATGGCATGCAGCTTCTTTCAGGGCATGTCCACCTGCTCCACTGTGGGGCTCTCCATAAGCTGTAGAATATCTGCTTTGCTGTCCTCCTCCATGGGCTGCAAGGTGACAGCCTGCCTCACCGAGGTCTTCCCTCCATGGGCTGCAGGGGAATCTCTCCTAGTGCCTGGAGCACCTCCTCCCCCTCCTTCTTCACTGACCTTAGTGTCTACAGAGTTGTCACTGATTGACTCAGCTTTGGACAGCAGTGGCCCCATCTTGGAGCCAGCTGGAACTGTCTCTGTCCAGTGTTGGGGCATTCCTTGGCTTCTTTGCACAGAAACCATCCCTGCAGTCTCCACAGCCTCCCATCAAAATCTTGTCACATAAATCCAATACACATCCTCATGAAATTTTTAAAGGATTGAAATATTTGTAGGTTACAATATGTGCAATGACTGAAACAGCAGGTTTGTAACGTGTTCACAATGTGAACACATGAATCCTGTGTCAAATACATGGAGCAATAGTAAGCATGAGAACTTGCATTAGGCACATAACAGATGTGGGGTTTTTTTCTATAGTGAAATACAGTGAGGATAAAGGATGGAAAAAAGTCATTGACACTGATGTGCCTGTGGAGCACAGAGATCCTCGAGCTAATCTTCACTGAGCTGAAAAATCCATGCAGAAGAGCGAAGAGCCATGTGGCTGCACCAGCTGGTGTCCACAAATGTCTTATCCACACATACATGCCCCACATCGAAACAACCAGGATTTGCCAGCTTTCCTGGCTTATGCTGGGCCAGTTTGCTGACAGCATCCCAGGAGGCCTCACAGGCTGAGCACATCCCGTAGTGACTGAGAGTTGATGGTGCAGCTGGGCAAGTGTGACACGATTCATACCCCGCCTTTTGGAGGGAAAATCACGCTGCTCATAGAAAAAATTCATATGGAAAAGACCTTCAATTTCAAGTCCAGCTGCAAACCTAACACTTCCACTTGTCCCAAAGTGCCACATCTACACATCTTTTACATATCTCCAGGGCTGATGGCTCAACCACATCCCTGGACACCCTGTTCCAATACTTGACAAACCTTTTGGTGTAGAAAATTTTCCCGAATATCCAATCTTAACTTCCCCTGGTGCAGTTTGAGGCAACTTCTTCTCACTCCTATTACTTCTGATATTGATTTTTGAAGCTGCAGTGTGCCTGACAGAGTGGTTTTGTTTTTGTTTTTTTTAAGTTGAGGTGTCTACTCTTGAAAACTCCTGGAATTGTGCAGCATATTCAGATACATTTTGGAATTAAAAATATTTTATTGAATTGCATGAGAAAAAGTACACTGTACCCTTGTTAAATTAGTTTGATGAATCCCAAGTTCATTTGATGTTGTGAACTTCCCATAGCTTCAGTTCTCAGAGCGTTTTCACATCCAGCAATACACTTGCCTATTACATTGCCATTACATTGCCCATGTTTCATTGATGAGCTTTTTTTTCAGAGGAACAGCATGCTCTGGCAGATAATCACATATTTGTCTACTCTGTCTTGTTTGCACCAGGATTTCAGATTAATCTCCAGGTGCCTCAAACTATCATTTTAATGTGAGCGTCTTAGAACAGAGTTCTGTGACAAGAGGCAAATTTAGGTAAATTTACAAGGAAATTCTAATACAGAAACTAAATTCTGTAACAGCAAACTCACAAAATCTCCTTACAGAGCTCTGGAGCTCTGTGTAGAATATAGTAGAGATTTTATCCCTTTTTTTTTTTTTTGTAAGGTCACGTCTGGTGAAAGTCTCCTCATGCCTTTAACTGTACATCTGTACTTCCCACAGCATTAAAAAAGTGCTACTTCAGCCTTTTCAGTCAGATGCTTTTGGGAGTAAATGGAGGCAAACATCTCAAAAAAATACCATCTTCAGCAACATACTAACTTTGTATTGGATATTGGATTTTCATAAGGAAGATGCTAAAAGTCAATGAATTAGTCACACAGATATCTTTTCATTTCTTCATTATTATTTGGAATATTTCTAATTCCTTTAATAATCAGCTTTGGGGAGGATAAAAGCCTGCTTTAAAGCAGCAGATGGGAGAACATCAGGGATGGTTTTAGTATACCTACTGCCTTTGTAAACATGATTCTTTGATCTAATTTTAAGTTATATCACATTCCCAGAAAGTCCAATCCCAGTGTTTTATTCTCTTTTCTTTACATTAAATTAAACTGTTTACAGATAAATCTATATTATTCACAGTGTATGAATAGATTGAGAGAAAAAAACCCATCACAATCTTTGTCTGCTGCCTGGCTATCCTTAAATGTAGCTCAGAAATATGAGTTATAGACTATAAAATAGTTGCCGCTTCTTGAAGAAAAGGAAGATTTTGCTAGGATGATCTCTGGAAAATGCATAATCATGGAAAAGTGAGTGTTTCCATTTCCTTCTGGACATGTGTGACACAGTTTAACTTAATCTTCAGACAATGGAAATATTTTTAAAAAATAGAATCATATACAGTGGTTTTTTTTGTTTCATTTACCATTTGAAGACTCATTCAATTTCACCTGCAGTTAGATCACATCTGATTTGATATTACCATCCCTTTGAAAAAAAGACTGATGAAGACATGGTGTTCATAATAGGAAAATTATCAATATTTTGTAGTGTGAAAATGATTCAAAAGGTAAGTTCCTTTTTAAGCCCTCCATTGAAAATATGTAAACTTTAGATTTCAATTTTTTACCCAAAGCACTATTCAGCTTGTTGGTGTGTCTCAGTTTTAAATCAAATTTAAGGGAAGATATTCTGGAATGAGTAGTCTCCTTGGAGGAATTTCAGTATTACCCTTATAAAAATAGGAAAATTGATGCTAATAGAGAAAAGGGAAAAAACCCAACAGTTTAACAATGGAATGCTCACTGGGCTCACCCCCTGCCCCACGTAGACACACACACACACAAAGACCCAAAAATGCCTGGAGAATGGAGCAAGTGTTGAAGAAATACCCCTTCCCGACACGAGCTGTGAAATGGTGCGGACTCTCATGCTGAGGGGAGTGGAGCTTCCATGAAGGAGTTCCAGCAGGACACAAAAGCTCATGGCTCTCTGGTGTCAACCTCTTCTCCACGGCAGACAAAACAGCCAGGTTGGGGCCTCTTGTCTGCTTTCTCTCCTTAGCTTGGCTCCTCAAGGCTTGAGGCTGGAAGAGCGTGATGCTGCTCCTGCTGGTCCTGCTTCTCTGGTCCTGGAACAGCAGCTGTTCAGTTCATCTCAAGGCAGCTCAAAAGTTGCTGCTACAGCTCATTCAAGCCAGAGAAGGCAAAAGCTTTCTTGCCTGGGCCAACAAAACTAAGTTAAGCCAAGCAAAGCTGAACTGCACAGTGCCACGGAATGCTTGGGCAGGGAGGCTTCGAAAAATGCCCATGAAAGAGCTCAAAACTTCCCCCTCCCTGGTGCCACACACACCCAGCCCTGGGCCTTAAAAACACAGCAGCCATTTTTTGGGCATTAAGGGGAGGATCATGGAGGAGATTATCATAATATGTCACTTCAAGACATGGTGCCACTTCGCAAGTGTGAACATGCTGAAGCAGTCAACAGATAAAGCTATCAGAGCAGCAGTTAATGTGGAGGGCTACAAAGATGAGGGTAACACCCCATCCAAGAACACCTGTGGTGGGTTGACCTTGGCTGGATGCCAGGTGCATGCCAAGCCACTATATTATTTTTATCACTTCCCTCCACAGCTGTACAGGGGAAGGGAATAAGATGGAAAACACCAAAACAAAACAAGCAAGCAAAAAATCATTATGGGCTGAGATATAGGCAGTTTACTAAAGGAAAAGTGAAGGTTGTGCACATGAAAGGAAAGGATGAAAAAATCCCCAACAATGAATATTTTATTCCCCACTACCTATCAACAGGTGATGTCCAGCCACTTCCTGGGAAGCAGGGCTTTTGCACACACAGCGATTGCTTGAGAAGGCAAACATTATAAATAATGAATGTCTCCCTTCTCCTCCTTCGTCTTAGCTTTTATGTCTGAACAGATGTAATATTGTATGGAATATCCTTTGTTCTGTTGGGGTCAGCTGCCCTGTGTGTCCCCACCCAAGATCTTGTGCACCTCCGGCCTGCTGGTGAGGGTGTAAGCTGGTTGGAGGGACAGAGCTGAGGCTGTGCCATCCCTGCTCAGCAGGAACCAAAACAGTGGTGTGCTATAAACACCTTTCCAGCTACCAGTGCAGAGCACAGCACTGCGAGGGCTGCTGTGGGGAAAATTAACTTGTCTCAGCCGGACCAAATCTAGCCCCACACACATCCTCAGCTGTGGTGATGACATAAGGCATGATCCCCAGCAGCCAGTGGAGCAACAGCTCCTGAGATGTTGAAGACTTGACCCAGTTGAAGATTCAGAAGGAGGCTGCAGCCCTATAAGGCTCAAGCGGCAGGAAGCTGTGGGGTTTCTCTGAGGCCAGGGAAGATTAATTTGCCTCCAGGATGTCTGCAGCTGTTGAGGAGTTGTGCTGCCTAGTGAAGGAGCTCCAGGTGGAGAGCAGCAGTCTGTGTCTCCTCAGGGAAGATGAGAGAGATATCACTCAGTTCTTCTTAGAGACCCTACTGTTTCAAGAACCCAAACTGCAGACTGTTGCAGAAGAGTCTGTGCCTGTCAGGTTGGAAAGAAGAAATTCCTTTAATAGCAAAGACTGTAAGCTTTGGTGACTTCAGACACTAGGAGGAAGACTCCTACTAGAGCTTAAAATTTGCAGTTACACAGTAGATTGACTGCTCTCTGGGCTGATGAGCAGGGAGTGTTGACCAGTGAAGCACTCTGAGCCATGCAGCAGAACCAAGAGAAAATGGTGAATGACAGCAGTGGGAGACTCCCTGGGGAGAACAGCAGAGGTCCCCATCTGCTGACCTGATCTGTCATCTAGGAAAGTTTACTACTTTCCATATCTGTCTTTCAGACAGATTTGTGGAAGTGCTGCCAAGGTTTGTCTGTCACTCAGGCCTGCTGCTCTTTTGTGTGGGTGCTGACAGAACTGTCAGAGGAAACCTGGATAGTATGGAGCATGACTCCATGGCTCTGGAGAGGGGGATAAAGAGCAGGTCTCCTTCATCCTTTTAGTGGGGGGGAAGGAACCCTCTTTCTGGAGGACTGATGGCTGCTTGGAGGAAACCAAGATAACAAGATTTTCACATGGAAAGGAATAACCCTATGTCTCAGTATAGGCCAGGGCCAGCCACATTGGAAATAGCTTTTCCAAGACATTCTATGGTTTGGTGAATAACACGCTGACCGAATGTCAAAGCACCCTTGCAGCAAAGAAGGTCAACAGCATTTTGGGAATACTGGAATATTTTAAATACCTGTGCCAGCAGGTTGAGGGACACGATCCTTCATCTCTACTTAGCGTTAGTGAAACCACATCCGGAGTGCTGTGCCCAGTTCTGGGCTCACCATTATAAAAAAGATAAAGAGGAGCAAGTCCAGTGAAGGCAGCAAAGATTATTAAAGAACTGGAGCAGCTGTCATATTGGGAGGGGCAGAGAGCTCTTGACTGTTGAGCCTGGAGAATTGCAAAGTTAGAATTATTTTAGCAATGTGTATAAAACCATGATAGAAGAAATAAAATAAAAAAAGAGAGATGGAATCTTCTCACTAGTTCTCAAGAAGAGAATATGAGACAATAGACACTACCTAAATGTGGGAAATTCCATCTGCACATAATTTTTTTTTTCTGTGAATAAATTGTTAAAATTATGAATTTTTCAGAGACTGAGTGAATAATACACTGAGTGAATAAGTTGTGCCAGAATCTGATTTTACTGTAGAATGGACCTATCAAGAGACAATTTAATAAAAAAGTCTTATACCAGAAAAATTTCCTTTCAACAACTAAATTTTGGTACTTTTCTCTTCCCAGTGAGTCCAGTATAAATCTGGAGGGAGCATAATGAAGATAAAGATATTATTTTATATTGATACAGGCATAAGGGAAAATGCAATGCTGTCAGTATGCAGCATTTGATTCTGGCTTCCTTACTTGGTTGCAGAGTGTGGATCTGAAAGGTCCCTGCCTCTGGGTTGTCTGGCTCCTCTAAGCAGAACTTTTTTCCTTTCATCCTTTTACACTATAACTCTTTGCGACAAGAATGAGTTGAGAATGTCAGGGGTGTAAATGGCAACTCAGAAAGAAGTGTAAATATTGATCTGATCCTTGGCATATGAATGTGGCTCAGAGATGCAGAATTTCTTTTATGCTTTCTCACAGTTCTTGTTCACACTGGCCAGATCTGCAAGCAATGCAGTGGAATTTCTCATATAGTATAAGGGCTAAGGATATAGCCTGTCATATCTCATGAAATTTCCTTCAAATTTTGATTATTAGGGCTTTATACAGTTTGTCAAAATTTTTGACATATTTGTCAGTACTGCTAGATGGCATCAACAGTGACACTTGCAACTTAGTCGGACCTGGCTGATTTTAACAACTTTAAAAAAAAAGAAGTATGGTATGTTTTTCCTACCTATGCATATTGAACTCTAGCAACATTCACAGCCAGGTATAAAAAACAATGGTGCACAATAACAGGAAAATAAAAGATGTTGAGTCATTGACTCATTCAGTCACCATATGTGTCCCTTATAGAAAAATAAATTTCTTTGACTCAATTTCTCATTGCACTACCCTCATATCCCTAGTTCATCTGGAGTCTTTTTTCCTGGGAAATTGTTCCACTGGACATTTACATAGATGTACATTCACATTCTATGATGAACTATTTGGTAATAGTGGAGAAAGTTCATTCCATCAGTCTTCAAAAAATAGATTTCTGATGGTAAAACATATAGGACTCGTAATTATTGCAGGTTGGCTGACTGTTTAAGGAGTCATTTTGGTTCCTTGGAGACTCACAAAATGCCAACACTAACTGCATCCAACCATAAAGCAAATAATCATTTGATTCACTCATACACATATGTGAAATCAGCTGTTGTTTTCATTGAAGATTTATTTAGACTGTCAACCAAACAACATGAAGTTCTGAGACTGGCAGAAGGAAAAGTCAGAGAAGAAGAATATAAATGAGCATTTAGGAAAAAAACTGAATGTGATAAAAAATGTTAAAAATAAAAAAATTAGAGCCATTGATAAATATTGCGGTATGATAGCACAACAGAGGGAAGTGAAGATCCATTTATGAGTCAGGATTGGAAATATTAGCAAAACCTGGAAGTTGCAGAACAGTGTTAGAATATATTTTTGAAGACGTCCCTCAGCAAAGCAGAGATGCCTTAGGGACTCTTTTCTGCTGAGGATGTCAATGAAATATCTGATAATAAATTCCCTATTCTTCATCCCATTCTCACTGTAATTAGAAACACATAGGTATGGAAAGGTATGCACACGTAGGTATTCATGTACTTTTATTAATGTTTACACAGAGACACACACACACAGACACACACATGCTAGCAACAACTGTCAAAGAAGCAAACAAGAATTTATTACTTAATTTTAATCACAAGTGGAGGCCTAGCTTCCTTAAATTTCTTTGAATAAAATCTCAAATTGCATTATCATATTGGCAAAATAAAAAATAATTTTCTTTTTGACAAAATAATTGACTGGATTTTTTAATCAAAAAATAAGTTTTGGCAATTCACAGTTCCACTTAACTTATGTAGTTTTTCTATAGGAAATGTGTCAAATTAAATTTAGTTTCTAAAGTCACCAGTGTGTACATTTACCTGCATATTTTCTTGTGTCATTACTTTTAATGAGAGCTCATCTGTTACTTCTGAAAGATAAAACATCATACATGTGACACAATTTAAAATACCAGGTTGGAAGTTATTGTTACATTGATGGGAGGTGGTGTACCTGAGCTGGGGATATGCTTTTTACTGTTTATGAACAAACCTGCTGTGTGAGAACAGCTTTTTGAAGATGCTGTTTCTAATTTGTCATAACTTTTGAGCAGATTCACAGGACAGCATATCCCAGGGGCTGAGAGATAGACTTAATAATAAATCTTACAAGCATTTAGACAAATCTTCTTTCTGAACTGGTTGTCTGTGTAACTCATTGGCAGAAAATTCATGCAATTTGCTATTTACAAGGTAATGTGCTCTTCCATCACTGCTCAGCATCTGCTGTTTTAAGGATCTTTGAAGTCATGATGTGAAGGCTGCATTAGGTGAAAAAACATTTTACAACTGGATGTTGCAAAGAATGATTTTGTCAGACTTCGTTGTGAACTGCTGCCTCGCAGAGTAGGCAGTTATAAATGACATCAGTAAATAAGTGGAGTAAAATGCAACACATGAATAAGTGTTTAGCACTTAGAATTATGATCAGTTTCCTACTACTGAAGAAATAAAACAAGTATTTGACAGATCATTTCTTGAGAAAGAAGAATCATATTATAGAATAGCTCTGTACCACAAATACATTCTGGAATATCTTTTAATTTTTTACTTTTCTTTTTTATGAAAAGTGGCAAGCCTTTCAGTATTTTCTTCTATCCACTGAATGTGTAGTGAATATTGAATATACAATACTGGATGAGATTTCTTACTTTTGTCTGCATATGTTTAAACCTTAGATATCTGAAGTGAGATGGAAAGATCCCTCTATTATCAAATCAGAAGTTATGGACATGCCTAACAAAGATCTGTTTAACTGGAATCCTTGCCCTCCTTCACAAGAATAGAACCATGTTCTAGAGGGGATTTCTATCCATTAACTTAAGGACAGGATAGGATGAAAAGTTCTGACTTTCAATCATCTACAATAAAGGCAGGCAAATCTGACAGGTTATTTCAAAAACTAGCTGATTTAAAAGACCAATTCTTAACAGTATTGTGTGTGATTCAGCAAGAGTCTTAATATATTCTGGAATTCTGAAACTTCTGGAAAAATAAAAAACCTTATGCATAAGAAAGTTCTTAAAGGTTTTTTTTTTTTGTTTGTTTGGTTGGTTGGTTTGGTTTCTTTAGGTTTCTGGGGGTTTGTTTAATGTTTATGTACCAAAGAAATTAATGTTGATGGATTGGATGGAGATGGTGAGTGGATACAAGATCTTGCTTTAATTTGTTGTCTTCAAAAATAAATCCAGAATTTTAACTGAAAACAAAAATAACAATTTTTAAAAATGCATGAGGAGGAAAGATAGTTTCATCAAATAGTTTGAGAGACTTTGTAATTCCTTGTTGCAGGACATGAGGAGATCAGAAAGATGAAATACTAATAGTTACTACTTTTACTCAACTAGAACAGGATCAGGCAGACATTTTTACTAAATAAATTTCAGTTGATATATTTTCCTCAATCCATTCAAGATAAATAATAAAAGTATTGGGGTCCTCTTAGGCTACAGGCTCTACTCACACCAATATTGTTTCAAAAGAAGGTGTTTTGTAAATTAAATTTGCAGGCTATTTGGTCAAGATTCAAGCAAGTGAGATTTCTACATCTCTTTTTGGAGCTATGAATACAAACATGTTTGTGCAGACAGATCTTAGACACTCAAAAGTCCATCATTTTCCATAGAGTGGGATTATTTTGCATAATAGGAACTGATGTTTATTCACTAGAAGTTGTTATTTTGCAATAGAAAATTATTTGAAAGAAAAGAGGGATTTTAGGGCTCTTCAGACAGACAACCATTTCTTTTTTTTGTCCTTATGTCAACTTTTTCTCCTCTTTGCTTTTTTCTGTTTTGGTTTGTTTGTTTGTTTGTATGTATGTTTGGTTTTATTTTTCACCTCTTGTTCAGGATCAGAAAAAAGGGGTGGACAATTCAGCAAAGCACAGCACATTGAATACTTACAGGGCAAGAAGGAGTGGAAGGACCGATGAGGATGTTTAGACAGCATCCTTGACAATGTTAGTTACAAAACCTGAATACTAAATCACTCTGAGAAATTGGAAATGTTTTATCTTCAAAGCATGAACTTTTGATATCTAATTGCTAGCTGCATAATTGCCAAGGTTACAAGACAACATTCTTAAGTTAAAAATATTTCCTTTACTGTATAAGGTGTTTCATTTCTGATCTCAGCGGAATTATACATTATATCCATAGTTAGTTATGATTTTGCTTATGAACCTTAAAGCCTCACAACAGTGCCTCTATTTGGAAGCAGTATCTTTAAGTGGGTTGTGTTAATTGTATCTTGAGGGCTGATAAGCGGATGTGTGTTACATTGCAGCCAGTGAAGAGAATTTTGCATTCTTACCCAACTGTGTTTGGCTCATGCTAAAGCAAAATTACTGAAAGTTGCATTTCCAACAGGTGGATGTCCTACCTGTGCTGGGGGCCCCGGAGCTGGATGCAGTACTCCAGGTGGGGTCCCATGAGAGCAGAGCAGATGGGCAGAACCATGTCCTGTAACCTGTTGGCCGCTCTTTGGATGTGGTCCAGGATGTGATTTGTTTTCTGGGCTGCAAGTGCATATTGCTGGCTCATGTCCAGTTTTTCATGCACTAAACCTCTGAGTCCTTCTCATTAGGGCTACTCTCAATCTGTTTATCTGTTGTATTGATAACAGGGTTCCTCCTCTGACCCAGGTGCATCACCTTGCACCTGGTCATGTTGAATCTCATGAATTTCCCATGGGCCCCATTGTGCAGGCTTTTCCAGGTCCCTCTGGATAGCATTCCATCCTTGAGGTGTGTCAACTGCACTACTCAGCTTGGTGCTGTCTGAAAATTTGCTGAGGGTCCTCCACTGTATGTTGCTCCAAGGAATGTAATAAACAGAGCAGGTCCCAGTCCTGACCTGCTGACACAACTTGTCACTGATTGCCATCTAGACATGGACCATAACCCTTTGCATGTGACCATCCAACCAATTTCTTATCCACCCATCAAAGGCATCTCTCTGCAGTTTGAGAGAAGGCTGGTCTGGGGGACCATATCAAAGGCTCTACAGATGTACAGAAAAATGACTCCTGCAGCCCTTCCCTCATCCACTGATGCAGTCATTCCATCATAGAAGGCCACTGTGTTGGTCAGGCAGGATGTGACCTTGATAAAACCATGCTGGCTCTCTTGAATCATAGCAAAGCTTCTAAAAGGCTGTAAAGAAGGTTCCATGATCTCACCCAGCACAGAGGTGAGACAGAGAGGTCAGTAGTTCTCAGTTGGCCTAAGTATAGAGAAAAAGAAATTTGGATCCCATCTATGCATTTCTAGCTTTCCTTCCTTTTAAAATAGCCCCTGTAAAATCTGGTTTTCAGATTTTTTTTCTGTGTTTAGTATTTTTGTCAATTAATTTAACAGTAGTACTTCTTTATTTGTGTTTATTATCTTTTTACTTTGTCATGCACAGTCAGATTAAGTTAGTTTGTAGGAATATATTGTCCTTCTCTTCGCTTAAAAGCTACACTACAGACTGAATGTAATGATTTCACTTGACTGTAATGCTTGAACTACTTTACGCTCCTGTGCTTAATACAGCTCTTGATTTGTATGATTCCTTTCAGAATTTTGTGGCAGCTTGACTTTGAATGTGGCTGAGAAGTCAGATTTATTTTCACTGCAACAATCTGCCACAGCATTTTGTGTATGTTTTTCTTTTGCCAAGTACACAGCTTTCATGTTCCACTCCCCCCCCCCGCCTTAAAGGAATGGCTTTGAAAACAACTGGCAGTTTGCAGCTCTGCTATTCAGTGTTTCAGTTCTGGAATTTTAAGCTGTTTATATATCAGAATGTTCTCTTTTATGCTTAGAGCTACTGTACAGTTTAAAACATAAGATGTAGCAGTCAGTGAGCTCTATTTTCAGTAAATAAAAAATTAAAAACAGAGGAGAAACAGGAATAATGAAATGTAAATTTCCAGTTTTTTCAGCTACTTTTACTATTAGTTTCACATTCCTGAACCATACTAGGTCTCTTTTTTGAAGACAGTGATCTTTAAGATTTGGAAAATCACACAAACCCTGAAAGGATTTATTTATTTTTAATTCTGAAAGAGGATTACAGGGAAATTGGCCTGTTAATGGAAAAGCAGAGAAGCAGTAGCATGTAACAAGAAATTTTTGCAATGATTTTGAATATGCTTGTTGCTTGTACATGATTTTTTTAAAGCAGCTGGAAGATTGACACCTTCATTCATCATGTGCAAGCATGTGATAGCAGTTATGGGGATGAAAGCATTCCTTATTTAATTCTATCCCACTGTCAGCTCCAGGGATCCTTTCCTTATTTTCTATATTTTTTCTCTTTTTACTTAAAGCAAAGAACAGTAAATATTTCATTCCTAGCTGGTTTTACACAAAATCGATGTGAAAGTCAATATTTCTATATAGTTAAATATGTATATAATTTTCCAGTCAACACTTTTAATGGAGGCCATTTAAATGTTAACACCGAAACATATCTGGGAATAGCATGGGAATGTTTCTGTGATTGAGATTAGTTTTCTGTGCTGCAAATTCTTCCTGCCTCTCTTTTAGCATCAGCATGATAAGCCTCCAAAAGCAAAGGTGTTAATAGAAGCTGTTGCTCAGGGAAGACCTCAGCTCTTGGAAAGGTAATTTTGTACAATCGTATGAATGGTTTTGTTAAACTAATAGGGAAACAGATAATTGAGATATAGAATTCATCAGTTTCAGTTCTAACATGATTAGTTTTCAAGTCTAGTCCTTTTTATCTACTAAATTCTAGACATAATTATATGAGTAGGAATGTGGTCCTAATTTCCAGTCTCTTTCATTTGCTTTGTAAAGGCAAGTGTATGTGTGTGAAACCAGATGATGATGACAGCTGTGAAATATTATCAGTCATCTCATCCTTTGAGTGTACTGTCAGGAAAAAAAAGGGAAAATAAATATTCTCAAGTTTCAAGGGACATGGAACACAGTTTGATGTGAGTCTTGCCACTGAAACTGTAGATGACTTGATATAAAGTATGTTTACTGAATGCAGTAATGAAAATCCTTGTCAACCCAATTCAAAGGATTAAAGATTAATCATCTCACATTAGAATAAGAGTAGCTTTAATTTCCCTCTCACTTTGCTCTTGAGTTTTCAAAGTGTCTGATGTGAACAAAGCCAAATAGTATATGTAATCCAGACTATAACTTCTGTTCTTCCACCTATCAAAAATTTTGCAGAAAACAAAAAAACAAACACAAAGAAATCCAAACAGTAAAATATTTTGTCAGTCAATCAAAAACCTAGTGAAATAAGAATAAAGGACAAGCTTTTTTGGTTTTTTGCTTTTTTTTTTAGGAAAAAAATTCAAAACAGGTTGGGATTTTTTTTTCTTTGAATATTCCTTTTGAAAAAAAAAATGAACTAATTAAGTTTGGATGTGTTATTTAAAAGCAAAATATAGGTAGAAAACATTTTTTTCATTAATATATGGACTTCCTTATGATTGAATTATAGACAGTAATAGATAGGTTCTACTTCTACTTCTTTCAACAACTTACCTCAAATGTGGTATTTGAAGCTTTATCTTACTTGCCTTTTTCAAAAAAACTCAGTTAAAAAAGTTATGAAAAGTTTTCTTCAAGGATCTTTGGCTCCACCTTGTGTCCTTTGTGGTTTCCTAAAGAAGCTGGTATGTCATGAGAAAATGTGAAAGAAAAATATGGATGAAGTTTTCTGCTTAAACTTAGAGGGAAGTTTCATGTTGGATTGTGTCATGTGGATTTGACCTCCTTTTCCACTAAGGAGCAATGAAACTCAGAAAGTAGTGTGTTTTCCATTTTTTAATAATTACAGTATTTAAAAGACAGTAACATTTCAAACTGAGAGATACATAAACCACTCAGAAACACATTATTTACTGGAATAAATCTTCAATTGATGTAAGAGAATTATTGAATTTAAGTGAAGTTTGACTAGGGAGGTAGGAAAAGTAAAGTCTCAATAGCAATGTGCTCTGCTCATTTAGGGTTGTGCTTGAAGAACCCAGTTTTACAAATTACCATTTCAGATTCAGCTTTATAAATCAGCTGAAGTCAGTTTTATGGGTTTTTTAAAAACCCATGTCTGCTTTTTATGTTCTACTGTACAGGGATTCTTTCTCCACAAAAGGATCATATGAAGGAGAAGTGTCTGGCCTGACATTAGACAAATGTTTTTCAGAGAAGTCACGCATAGAATTTCATGTATCCTAACCTGAAATCTGAATCCTAACTTGTTATGTCTTTCTGCTTCTCTTTTAAAGTTACACTGACAATTATGTGCTGAATAATAACTGCTAGAACAGCAAGTAATGAACGGGAATATTTCATAGAGTTATCTTTCTAAAACCAATCAGTGTTTCCCTCTTCCTTTTTAGGTACTGACACTGGGAAGCAGTTTGGGGTGGGAGGATGGGAGGATTACCCTGTTAGAAGTGAGTATTACACTTTGCTCTTTCATTTATGTGCCTTGTCTTATGATGCACATCAGATCATCCAGAGTCCTCCAATGAATATCAGAGATACCAGATAAGAGTTTGGGCTTTTGGAAACTTCTCTCATGAACTTTTTAGAAGCTTCACTAAATGAAATGTGTGTCCCAGAGGAGCCAATAATGACGTCAGGAAAGAGGAGTATCTCAGTTCTTCTAACTTACCCAGTATATTCTAAGTGTAATAGAATACACAGAACAAACATATAGCAAAAAACATTTAAGTTTACACTCTAGGAAGAAATTGAACATGTTTGTAACAAACAAAGTCATCTTTGTGTTTTCTCAGCTTTCTCTATAAATTTCATTTCTCCCAGTATTTACTCAGCTATCTCCATTTATTCAACTTTTGTTCTTCAGTTAGTTCTAAGATATTATTAAGTTTGAGCTGTTGTTTTGGGCTTTTTTGTGGGATTTTTTTGGTTGGTTGATTTGGGGTTTTTCTGCCCTCTTTGTCTTCTCTGAGAATTTTTCTTGGGCAAGAGATACTACTGAGAATTTATATTGGTTTTTCTTCCTAAAAAATTGAAACATCAGATTTGGTTCCATGATTTGTACAAAAATTCACCTGTTTTTTTCTTGCTGGTTTGTTTATTTGGTTTGGGATTTTAATGCATGGTTACTGCTCTACATCACTGAAGAGATGAATTTTCCCATCTGAAATTTTATCAACCAAGCTATGCCATAATTTTTTATGCAAAGGGTTTTTTTACACCCTTGTTAAGGAAGGACATATTGAAAATAATTGCATTGACTAGAGTACTACATAACCATTACAAAATTAAGCTCAACCAGAGATAAAAAAAAAGTGAGTGGTCTGTAAGGCAAGAAAGGAAAGGGTATGCCATTTTCCTCCAAATTACATATTTTTCTTCCCCCAGACGTCCTCCTCCCTGGGATCATAACAACTATTGTCTTCTCTGAAGCAGGGGAAAAAGAAGGACTCAGCAAACTGCTATGCAGTCCAGAACATGGGACCTTGTTATTGACATTGCTGCTTTCTTTGGCTTCTGTTAAAGAGCTGTCATTTCCTGATACACAAACCACAGATTGAATGCTGATCACTGCGGTAGCTACAGACAGATGTCTGTGAGAATAAATCAGTCTGGTGTACAGTTTTCCCAGTAACTTTCAAGGGCTCAAATGTTCAACATTGCTGGTTTAAGAACAATGCAAATTGGTCTAGCTTACACAACTAGTTTTCTATCTTACGCAACTTCAGAATTGCTCTCAGTCATAAGAAGGAAAGATACAATATAGTAAGGTATTTTGAGCTTGATTTTATTTAGCTGATTACTACAAGGTACCTTAGCAAAGAGACTTTGCTAGTAATAGTGCTACTATTTCTCATGGGCATATTGATTACACCAAGACTCTTCACGTCCTGCCTAGAAGTAAAAAGACACAGACACCACACTCAATGCAGCTAGTCCCAGGTCTGTTGTTCAAATGAGGAAGAAGTCAGGAGAAGTCTGAACTAGATAAAGCAACAACCAAAGCAAACCTCATAAAAAATGAAGTACTTCATATGACAGAATCACAGAATATCCTGAATTGGAATGGACCCACAAGGATCATCAAGTCCTACTCTTGACCCTGCACATGACTAACCCCAAGAATCACACCACCTGCCCAATAATCACACCATCTGCCCAAGAGTGTTGTCAAAACAAAACTGAAATTCTGTCAGGCTTGGTGTTGTGACCACTTCCCTGGGGAGCCTGTTCCAGTGCTCAGCCACCCTCTGGCTAAAGAACGAAAGTCTTTTCCTAGTATCCAACCTAAACCTTCCCTGACACAACTTCGGCCACTCCCTGGGGTTCTCTCACTGGTCATCACAGAGAAGAGATCAGTCTCTGTCTCTCTTCTTTCCCTTGGGAAGAATTTGTAACTGCAATGAGATCTCCCCTCAGTCTCCTCTTCTCCAGGCTGAAGAGACCAAGTGACATCAGATGCTCTTCATACAGCATCCCCTCAAGGCCTTTCACCATTTTTATGGCCTTCTTTTGACACTCTCTAATAGCTTTATATCTTTCTTACATTGTGGTGCCCAAAACTGCCCAAATTCTCAAGGGGAGCCTGCCCCAGCTCAGAGCAGAGTGGGACAATCCCCTCCCCTGCCCAGATGGTGATGCTGTGCCTGATGCACCCAGGCCAGAGTTGGCCCTTCTGGCTGCCAGGGCACTGCTGGCTTGTGTTCAACTTGCCACTGACCAGGACCCCCAAGTCCCTTTCCATGATGTTGTTCTCCAGCATCTCATTCCCCAGTCTGTCTGTACATCCAGGGACAAATCAATTCAGACTTGAAGTCCATCTAATTTAAGTTAGGTTGTTTGCAATATTCAAAGCCAACACTTTGAATACTCAGCTTAATTCACTGAAACAGTTTTATTGTGAATGAACGCTATTCAGATAGGAAAATAAATAGATTTTGATTATACTCAGTTAAGGATCAAACTGAGTCATGATCAAAGAGCGTCAATTACCTTACATTTATTTTCCTGGTAAAATTCAAGAAAATCATTACAGTCTACTTCTATGTCTCTTCTAACAAGCTATAGCAAAATTTTTAATTAATCAACAATGTAATATTCATACTCTTCTAGCATGAAATAAAAGCAGAGCTCAAAGGAAGTGATCTCTAAGTGTATGAATACTATGATTGCAAATATTTTATTTGAGATTGTCACTAGTAATCATTTTTTGAGATACTGTTGAAATGGTTAATGTTATCTATATGGCTGTTAGAGATCCCTGAGTCTCCCAAGGGCTTGAAGCAGAATGTTTCCTACCTTTTTCTTGATGTTCCTGAAGGACATTGGCAACTTCTACTCTCTAAAGTAAAGTCCTACTAATACACATACTCACAAAAGAATCTAGAGAACTGTATCTCTAAATAAAGTAATGCAGATTTCGTCCATGAAATACCCCAAATCTAAGCCTTTAAAGTAAATCTCCCTTTTGCCCACCATGTTGTCCCCTCCTCTTAAATACTTCTTTCCAGCCCAGGCACTTTCAGAGGTTTTTCCAGTTGAACAGACATCTAAGGCGTGGTTTCTAGTCCTGTGGGCAGGTCTCTGTCTTCTTAAGGACTTCCAAATTGCTGAACTATAAAGTCTTCATCAGCTCCTGTGTTCAGGTATATCCCTAACAATATCCTAGCACTGAGAAGACCTGGATTCCCACCAAACTGGTTTAAATGGTAGGGCCTTCAGGAAGAAAATCCAGTCATAAGCAGCAAAATGGTGTCTTGATATGCTACAGACACATCCCCCTTCAGCAGAAATGTCTCAGAGTAGAGCAGTGTTTGAAATGTCTCTATACTATTGCTTGTCCTGCCTGTTCCAATCTGTATTCATAAATGTTTTAATGGAGAAAATATTTCAAAGATCAAACTATTTCAAGGTTCTTTCCCAAAAGGCCCTTAAAAACACCAACGAGTAATGGAGACAAGGAAAGGCCATCAAAATAAGGGGAAATTCTTGGGAAGAGAATAAATGAGGGGTAGGAATAAATTCTTATTTTTCACAGTGTCAGGAGGTCACAGCAACAAAGGACTGTGGCCAGGAGTTGTGTCGTGGCCTGTCCTCTAAAAAGTTTCTTAACTAGTAACTTATTCAAGAAAATAAAGGCAGGAGCAAGGACTGCAAAGGGATCTTTCAATATTCATCAAGAAAATAGCATATTAAGTTCAGTTTAGATAAAAATGATGGCATGCACTTGAAAATGGACAGTCCAAACTTTTCATATATAGTGGTGTACTCTGAGCTGATTATAAGAACACAGGAATGAAATCTTTGGGGAATAAAACATACAGCTTATGCTACCTTCTGTTAAACAAATAATTTGTGTTAAAACAGACAAAGTTCCCTATCAAAAAAGCGTAAAATATTTAAGTTTCTGAGGAAGATTTTTTTTTTAAGCTGTTCTGCAGATCCACAATTTTGATTTTAATTATGCCTCATCTCTGGCACCTTTCGAGTGAATAGTTAGCTTCAGAAGGTTAATATCATGTAGGTTACTTGCCAGTCAATGGCAAGGAAAGCTTAGCCATCTTTTGTTCAAGCTCATTTAACTTTTTGGAGCCTAAGATTTCCCTCAGAAAACTGCAAAATAAGCAATGGCAGCCAATTATTCAAGTTAAGTGGGCAGTAAGAATGCATCATTTACTTTTTAGCCTTCATTAAGTCTGGGCCAACTGTCTCTCAGAGGTGGTACAAAGGGTGTTGCCTAGCAAAGTACAGCAAGCAAAGAGGAGAAAGTAAAGACAGACTCAGTCATCCTATGGCCAGCTTGGAAACAGAATCTATTCATATATGGGAAGATTTTAATAATTTCAGAGGATATTTGGGTAACCAATTACTGCTGACTTACTTTCAGAAAGGTTTGGCCTAATTTCAGAGAATGAATATAACATCACTTTTTAGAGGTTTGAATTTAGCCTATATGAACATATTGCTTTATTGCAAGAGACTGGGCAAATTAGAAAAAAAAAAAAGACATTAAACCTGTTGATATGATTTTGTAAATTTTTTTATTTTTATTTTTAAAAATCATTTTTATATTTGTAATGAAAGCAATTTTGGCTGAAAAAAGCAACAAGATTTCAACTTTTGAAATATTGCTTTGAGAAGTAGTCATGTACAGAAATGAAAAAAACTAACCTAATAGAAATTAGTTGCAGTTGGTTTCCAAAATTATTTAAGTACTTTAAAGGCTCACAAATTCTACAAAACCCCCACATTTTATGCTCTTACAAGGAATGAAAAAAACAAGCACAGTATTGTAATCAAATATATAGAAACTATATAACTAATGTTTTGTCTGCAAATATACTTCACTGTGTTAAATTCTTTTGAGTGGTTATCAATGCAGCTTTCAAAGTTCATTTATGGTGGTTATGCTTGATTTGATATATTGATAACGAGATTTCAGAGATGGATCTCTGTTCTGAAATGCCCGTAAATAGGAATGGTACCTGGGGCTTCTGCAGGTTTACATGATCACAAAACTGGAATCAAATCCAGAAAATTATGCCAAAGGAACAAAAATTTGTTTACATTGTCTTGCTGTTTGGCTGACAACAAAATGTTCATCTGTTTTGCCACTTATACATACCATAATTAGTCAATTTTTTTTTTGTAATCATCAAACTAATTTCTTAGAATAGTCAAAATGGTGACTGGAAAATAAGGGATGCCAAATGCTTGAATACTTGTCTTGTGCCTGTAAAAGTTAATATTCTTCCACCTGTTCATAACAGGAAAAATATAATATGGAGAGTAATGTAATTAAGGAGCAAAACAGATGGTATCTTCAGTGAGAAAATTATCCAGAGCTGTTGAATCCTACAGCGTGGATTAACTCTTGTACATACAGAGGACACTATTCCAGCAAACTTGGATGAGTAAAATTAAATATGGCACATTTTGACTCAGCTGCTCAGCCAGAAACAGGGGCAAAAGCTTACTAATGAAACCAGGTCCAGGTCAGGAAATGCTTGCAAAAATAATTTCTAGGCATTTCAGGCAAGAATGTGAATTTGAGACTTTGCTTTGCAGATCTCTGCCCATTCAGTGCAGTGATGACTTTGATGTTTTGCAGGTCCAGGATTTTTTGGGCTTTTGCACTCTTTCCTGCCTGCAGAGGTTGGTCACCGTTTTGGCCCTGCTATGAGTGGAGGCTTGGCACATTCTAATTGTCTTTAGGACAAAATCTGCCATTGGAGGCAGGAAGATATAGAATTCAGTTTATGTATTTGTAGTATAGCCTGGGTACTCTGCAGTATATTTTTTTCTTACAAAGATGACAGCTTGCATTTTTTGCAGTTTTGAGGTCTGAGTCAGGTGGGTTTCAGAGTCTGATCCTGCCCTTGCTTCAACTAAAGACACTTAAAAAAGAAGATTATGTAGTACAATGTAGGGTAGCCAGCAATGTGATAAAGCTAAAAATGAGGCAACATGCAACGTGAGTGAGGAAATAATGTGGATAAAAACACATGACTGATTTTTCTTTTGAAGGGGCACAAAACCACGGCCTAAAGCTCAGCTTTCCCTGTCCCCCTACTGCTACTTCTTTTTGTAAAAAAGCATAGCTACTGCTGCATCCTGTGTATACAAAAATACATTCAGTAATCCAACCCTAATTTTGTTAGGAAATTAAGATTGTAAATTATTAATTAACTGTGTGCTTGGCCTCTTGCAAACTCACTTGATCTCTCCTCACACTCAAGGGGAAGCTGCATAGCTGTGGGTAGAACAGAGATAGGAATGAGCTTGGAGCACAAACAAAGCATCTGTGTCCAAAATTAACTTGTGTTTGCCTGCCAAGGAAATTGTGAACAGTATGATACCACAGAAAAGAAAAAACAGCTTGTTTTTGGCATTAAAAAGACAAAACAAAACAAGATACTTAACAGACCTATTGTACTTTTCAAAGGACGTGATGTTTTTCATGCCAATGACTCCTGTATTTCTACTGGAAATAGATCGGTAGCTGATGCATCAGAGGCTGCTGTTAAACATCTGTACTCTCTGCCATGCTTGACAGTTGTCTACTTACAGTTATAAAAGCCATGCCTTGAGACTAATAAAAATCCTGTTTTCAAATCACACACTTACACCTACAGGCAATGGGCTTCTCTCTTGCTTCCTTGTTATTAATGAAGATGGTGCTGCTGAGATGAAAGGCAGTTCTTTGCTGATATACAGATATTTTGTGCAATTAGTGTCCTGTCCTGATAGCTCTGGAATGAGTACCATCCAAATAATTCATGTTATGAAGAAACAAGAACTTTATTTTCTTGTTTGTCATCATGTGTAATGGTGAGAGTCAACTGATACAATTAACACTGGGTTGCTTTTCATCATGTAAATCCAAGCTAATCCTGTTCCAGAAGTTTGTCTCCAATTAAGAAACAGTGAATCAAAATATGGTAATTTCTACACTGCTGTGATGCCTCTTGGGCTATTTTGTCATTTAATCTGCTTTTTTGATGGATCATAGGCCTCCAGCTCTCATTCATTTTAATGAGCAAATAATACCGCATGGTCAAGGCTTTATCTCTCTTCGTCTGTTACCCACTTTGTGCTTTAGAAGAAGCTTTTCCCCCAACAGGTTCCAGATATATTCTGTGATGACATACAGACTCTGTGCACAAACACTTTCACTATTCTGTTTGATACTGGGGATTATGTGAAACTAAAAATTTTATTATGAGCCTGAGGCTTGATTACTTCCTCTATATTTTTTTCCACTTTCAGCCTCAGGTGCAGTTCCAGGAAAGAGACACACGTGTTCCATAAGGCAGCAGGACTGAACTTTGGCAATCTTCTGTTCAAAATAAATGCTTTGGGTAAAGGATGTCATCAAACCAGGGAAAACAGCCCATCCAGGCAGGCTGTCAGCAAACTAAATCATTGTGGATGTTGGTCATATGCTGAGGCTGATCAAGACTTAACTAACAAAATGATCTACAAAATGAGTAGAAGGACCACTCTAATCCACCATTTTAAAGAGAATGAGAAAGTTCATTTTCTATGGAAGAAGGTAGGTGGAGGGAGGAAGAGATAGATAGAGGGAGGAAGAGGAAATATTCAAGACTGGAGAGAAGACTAGGGCAAGATATGAGACTGTTGTATTATTATTGGCTGAATATGCATATTGGGCTGTACAACAGAATGAGTTTCTTTTAAATTCTGAAAGTTGTCATGAAATCTGTGTATCGTGTCTTGCTCCGCAGAAAAACTCATGGTACCCACTGGTTTAGACATTTGAGAATTTGAATTATTTTTTGTTTAATAAGACATACAGTTGACAAAAAAAAAGTATCAAAGCAAGAGAAACACTGCACGCTGTAGCCTACTGTATTACAAAATCTTTAACCATGCAAGTCCAGCATGAAGGATCAGAATGCTGCAGCCAGAAAAGCCAATGAATCCTTTGGCAAGGGCTTTAAGATTTACCAGTCTGGAAGCAGGAATAGGAAACCTGGAGTATGAGAAGTACTGAATGCTCACCTATAAGGTGAATGGGAGTTAAAATAGCTGCTCATAGTCTTTTAAAACCCTGAATTGTTAAAAAGGGTCTCTAGAAAGTGCTACAAAAGCATGAGTAAATGGGAAAAGAAATTATTAAAACTATGAGAAATCTTTTTATAAGAGCTAAGTGTAGCTCATCCAGCAGTCTTTCACCTCCAGACTTGTTGGGTTATTTTGGTGTAAATCGCTGTGCAGCTCAACTCAACCTAAAGCTTTATACCACATGAAGCAGTCCAATCTTGAAATCAGTGCTTTCTATTTATGTGGATCTTTAAATATAAAGTCCCTCTGCTCATGCTTGCGTTTTCCTTTGGGCAGAGAAATTACACAACTTGTGTGAAAGGCAATTATTCTGCTCTGGTGAGTTCTTTCCTTTCATCACTCTCCTCCCAAAGCACTTACTGTCTGGAAGTAGAAAGCATGCTCCCACCCAATTTCTTACCCCTGAATGAGGAAAGAAATGTGAATATGTTGTAATTCTGTTTCGACCTACCACACATGGTCTAAATTGTCAGTTAACATTTGCCTTGGATGGAGTTTTGCACAAACTTTCAACTGAAAATAAGAAATGCTTCCAATCAGTGATTTCCTTAGAGTGGAGAAGGTGGAAAATTGGTTTTACAAGCATGAAACAAACTGAAATGAGTCTTTTGGTGTTTTCTCTGTTAATTGAGTATGTGAAGAGCCTGCTGCTGATGAAAAATTTTCCCATTATTTTGAATTACTCATACTCTGTTTATATTCATTAGATCACCCTCCACAAAGCCTGAAAATGACTACCAGTAATTTATTGGCCTGTAGGCATTATTAATCAAATGTTCACAATGTGTTTTGGTGTTTTAAGTGTTCCTTTCAGAAGTAGAACCCCATACATACCTGCTTGCATTCAACTTTATCTGAGATATTCACAAGTCCTAAGGGAATGAGGTGGTTTGCAAAAACAGGATGCGAAACTTGACAAGGGCATTCAGAGATAGCATTTTCCTAGACTACTGCCAGAGCTCTTCACACATTTTATTTATTTTAGGATGTAGAAGTTTGTTTATTTTCCTTCCTGGAAAGAACAAAAAACCAAAAAAAAAAGCAAAATACTCAGTAAAGGAAGTAAGAATTGAAACTCCACCAGTTTTAATTTGAAATAAACCACTACTAATTATGGGTAAAATGTGGCTGTTGAGCAGGAAGGAGGGAAAAAAACTTACCACAAAACCATCAGTGATGAGGGTCTGCTCCCAGACCATTCTCATAGAGCAAAAGAAAATGTAGTTTATCATAGTAATAGTATAAAGATTTATTCCAAGTTTGGCAGGCTGATGTAACCCACTGTTAAGCAGGCCAGGCTCAATAGTTATTGAATGTCTAGAAAATTGAGTAGATTTCCTTTTCTCCTGGCAGCTACAGCTGTGTGCATTAATTTTGCGGATGAGCCTTTCAGCAGGCAACTAGATAATGGCTCCATCAAGTGGCACAACTGCTCATTGCCGGCGTTTGGCACCGCCAGCCTGGGAAACTGGCTTCTAAACTTTGGCTAAGAGACGTATTTGGCTCATCTTGTGGACAATGAACTCTGCCAATGGCTTTCATAGGACAGTTGTTCAGAGATAAAAGATTCATTACCGCTAAAAGGCCAACATTCATCACATGAATCCAAAGGATTTAGAGGATCTTGGATGCATCTCGGAGGGTGCCAGATCTGATATTAGAGATAGATGTTCATGACATGTCTCATGCTACTTTTTCCTGGAAATAAGAGAAACAGTTCAGTTTTAGGTTAGCACTGGATTTATATCCTCATGCAATGGAATAACTTCAGAAGTTCTCTTTTGGCTGAAAAATGAGGAAACAATGAATTTTGAGGTATTATGGGGAAAAATGCCTTTATGCTGCCTAGGATTTGGCCTCAAAAGTTTTTACTCTTTTTTTCTTCAGTATCTATAAACCTGTATATAACTGAATATACTGGATATGTTTTTTGGTTACCTTGCATAGTGTTTTCATAATACTTTATTAATTAAATGCCTACCATGTCAAGAAAATACTGCTTTGCATCTGATGGGGAGATAGAGTCAAATATAGCTTATGGAAAACTAGGATTTTTAGACTTCCAGTTAAAAAGCTTCACAGCACTATTATCTCTGTAGACAAATGTGCTGAGGAGTGTGAACAGTCTCTTCAACCAACAAGATAACTATACTTAGAGTATAAACCATCTGGTAAGCTTAGAGTATATTTTTGAGGAAAATAATACAAACAAACCAGCCAATGAAACCCCCCTGTCTCCCCACCCCACCCATCCCCCAAAACAGCCAAACACAAAGGAAACTAAAACTATGACTAAATTAAATGGACTTTCTAGTTGCAAAGGAAGAAAAAATCTTTGAATGTGTTATCCATTCTTTATGATAGAGAAAATCAGAAATTACAGATTTTGCATGTATTTTCATGTAAATTAATCTACACTTTAAGACTTTATTACCTATTTCCATCCCTACTTGATCATGCTAAGATTGGTGGTAAAATTGATTTTTAACCTTGGCATTTTTTCTGTTCTTTTTCAAGGCATTATGTGGCATTATAAAGCAGATGACTACAATCTGTCACATGAATTTTTTTCACTAAATTCTGTAAAGAATATTCTTTAGTAACTAATAAAAATTCACTCAAATATAAAAGTGATAAAACATTTTTAAAACATATAATCACTGCAAAAGAAAAAGAGAAATCCATTCTAGGCTATCTCATAGTTTAAATAACTCAGAAAAGCAGAAATAAATTGATGGAGCAATATTGGAGTGCATATACTCCTTTCTTAGTGGCAGTTTTAAGGATTCAAGCATGCAACTTCATAGTTACTGTGAAATTATCTTGTCAAACTGCTAAATAACAAAGTGAGCTTCATAGCTATTTCATGTTATTTAAGAAAAAGAAATATGCACAGTATTTCTTGGCTTTGGATAGAACCAGTTCTTTTCACACAAACTTTGGACAACACTCCCCAAACAATCTAGCTAAAAGCCACTTCTGTAACTTAGTTAACCTATTAAAAAGATGCCATTGCACATTTTTGATAGGTGGGTGCCATCTCTTTACAGTAAACCACAGACTTAGAAAAGTATCTGAATGGTCATGGAGGCCAAAACCCTGCTGGAAACCAGCTGTGCAGCCAGATGTGATATGTGTGATATATCTGTTTCTGCTTGTCCTTCCTTCTGACTGGAAGGTTGTATTTACTATTTATAGTAGAAAATAACCTGAGGGACTTTCCCCTTTGCTTCATCCCCTATGTTCCTGAAGTCCTTGATTATGTAGGTGCATTTTTTGTTAAATATCTAACTGGACCCAGTGTAATTATAATGAAAATACATTTTTATTAGAACACCAGAAAAAAAAAAATCTGAGGATTTTCTGTGTATTCACATGAATCAGCCCACAACCATTTTTTTTAAATTACAATTATTTTATTGAATATCTAAAGAAAATCTGTTCTGTCAGAATTTCTAAACACTACAGAAAGAGACAATAATGGGTTAAAAAAAAATTAGGAAGCTCCATAAAATAAAATTCTCAGAATCAAACAACCCTTTCTTTCAAAGAAAAAGAACAAAAGGCCAAAAAGATTTCTCAGCATAGTTGCACTACGTTATTATTCTACATATTCTACTATTCTATTACATCAAAGACATGAACCTGAAATACTACCTTTATGAATCACATATGCTTTTTATTATTTTTTTGAAAATAAGAAACAATAGGGATTTTTTTGTCAGACAGTCTTTTCTGTCATTTTGGATGAGAGACAACTAGCTGTCCTCAAAACTGTCTTTGAATATGTCAGCAAGGGGATTCAGTAATCTAAATATAAGTATTTGTTGTAATTTTAGACATTGGATGCATGTCCTCCAGAAGGATGAATGTATCTCATAAATCTTGTGCTGTACCTGCAGGCTTCATGTAGAGGTCATGGATAACTGGGTCGTACTCACACTCAAGTGCTGAAACTTTATGTGCTTGAAGATTTCCCTCTTTAGCTCCATTAATGGGGAAAAAAGAGAACTGAGGAATTAAATCTGCATATGAGATAGAGTTTGAAATAATGTCCTGCTCCTAATTTTAGCCTCTACACATTTTTAAAACAAATCAGACATTTTGCTGTGATCTCTGGCCTTCAATAGATAAACTTTTATAAATAGCATCAATTATCATCGACATTAGCAGCAGCAATACAGGCTGCTTTTCCCTCTGAAACTAGATTATCTCAGTCTAGAGATGTTCACTTTGTTATATTTTCCTGATTGCTTTATGATTTTCATGCTTCAAAATCAGTGAAAACTAAGAATGTAAAAGATATGTTGACATTTGTGTTTTGGGATGTGTGGTAGCATCAGAATTTTTTTAGTTGACTCAGTCATTACCACTACACAAGTCAGCTGTAAAATCAAAAATAGTGTTGTATTCCAGAAGGTGTCAGTAGAGTATTAGAAAATAAAAATGAGGATGCTGTCTAAGCTCTACGGTATTAAGACATTACAATGGTAGAAATGTCTGTTTTGCATAGTGATTTATACAAAGAAAACATTCTCTATAACTATGACATGCTACTCTTTTATGATAATTTTAAAGAAGACTTATTTTTCTGTACTTTCAACTAATGAGTTAGCTATAAGATACTGAAATATATTCTGCTGAGGAAAAAGGCCTCAGATCTAAGTATTAATGTAAAACAAGGAACCAACAGCATCCTCTGCAAAGATGGCAACAACACTTCAACTGGACTGAGCGAGTAACCTGACAAGTTTAGGCTAGAGCATGAGAAACTTCTTGCACAGTTATATGTCACTGACAAGGTCTTTTATTGATCCCAGGGCCTTATCACAGCTTCAAAAGGAGTATAGAAATGGAGAGCTTTTGATTTATGCTCCTCTGTGTCTACCCCTCTGTTAGTGGTAGCGTGGTTCCCTCTCAAGTTAGTGGAAGAACTCTAAAGGATTGGCTCACATGAAGCAGTTCACATGACATAATGCTACAGTTATACACACATTTTAAGAAATTAAATTACAGAGCAGATAAATAGAATGTTCAATAATTGTAACAATTTAGGAGTGAAATGTGTAATTATCACTAGCCAATGCAACAACTACATTAAAAATGAGAGCTAGGGAAAGATGCATCTTAGGGTGACCCTGCAAAATTTTTGAGAGGCTTTTAATCTACATCATTGTGAAAGAAATGAGGCTAAACAGAAGATGAATGTAGCTGTTTGTCACAGTTGGGGTTTTCATGCTGACAAAACCTGTCCATTCTAGTTTGTTTCTTTTCTTTTCTTCTTAGTCGAGAATATGATTAGAGCTTGGTCTCTCATAATCAACAATACTAATGACAACTAATTGCACTTCCCTAAAGTAAAGAGGGAGTGGTTGCACTGTTGTTTTTAGGGATAAAATGACAGAAAATGTACATCTAATGGAAGTACACTCTCATACACTACTGAGATTGTGTAACGTAACATTAACATCAATAATTTGAACTTCAAGTCTACACTGGGGAAAAAGTAGCTTATTGAACCCTTTCAAAGTCTGCCACATATTCACCCCATTGGAACTCACTTGTTCTGCACACCAAGTTCTCATAAGCTCCCCAAAGGAAAACCAATGCAAACACATTGCCACGTGTAATGTATGCTTCATCCCTTCCCAGCCTCTTTCACAGTACTTGAAGAAAAATGGGACTAATAGTATCTTACAGGCAGCCTCCTGGCTCCTCAAGGCTGGTTACAGTGGCTGTCTCTTAAACAGGCTGTACAAGAAGGGAGGGTTCTTATTCCCTTCCAGAACCATTGTGAAGCCAATGGATATTGATGGTCTAATAAGGGATTAGGAAGCACCCCACTAATCCCAGCCAAGGGCATCCTAACTATTGACAATATTTTTTTACCATTTTAGACTGGAGCCAATTTTAGTTGCTAAGGTACCCTATGATTCAATTTTTAAGCTTTTCTTGGTTATGAAGAAGGATTAATCAAATAATGTAAATGCAATGAAAATTAAGTTCTCATCTCAATATGATTTCAGAGGCTCCTAATTAATCATAAAATATAGGGGTTTTTATTTAAATACCTTATATTACTTTTATATTTTGCTAGTGAAAATGGTGGGTGACTATATAGAATAAGCATGAAATAAATTTAAAGTAAATAATGGACTGTAAAAGACACAGCAGTGTGAGGCTACACAATTAGGTCCTTATACTTTTTTATCTTAGAATTAAGCCAAAAATACTTCATCCAGGCATGATGAACCATGTCACTGTTTTGCCTTTCATGCTCATGTTATGATTTTGGCCATTGAAGATAGTGCTTGTATATGATCATGCTGTAAAAAAAAATCACATTAGTCCAAACATGATTCAAAGCATTCAACATGATAAATATCAGCTTATAAGGTTAAATTAAAATGTTATGAGAGTATTTCCATGTTTAAAGTACCTCATGCTCTTCCATACCATTGATCTTAACATGACTTCATTCAAATATTACAGATTTTCTTCATTATTCTTCTCTAGAAAATTTTACAATAAAGAAAGATCACATTATGAGCCATTTTATTGGTTGTCATGTATCTTAAGCAACTTCAGAGCACTTGTTTAAATCATTTGAATGGGTCAAGACTTTGAAGTTTAAATAAGCTCTGAAGGGATGAAAGGATCAAGGACGAATTGCAGTTAATGATGTTTTCAAGTTCCCTCTTTAAGTGACTTTTATGAACAAAAAGAACTACAAAGATTTGCCTTTGAGTGAGTACTTTCAAGGTCCATAATTGAAAAGAAATGTACAAAACACTTTAGAATTAAATTAGGCATGTATGAATATATTAAAGTATGATTTCTCAGAACAGAACATCTGTACTTATCAGGTATATCTACACTGTAAGTAAGTTAATGTTTCTTATTCCATTTCTATTTTGTGTACATATTCTTTATGTGAACCAAGGGGGAATTTTTTTGGGTTCCAAAGCACATTGCTCCTCTTACCAATGAGAAGGGTGCTCATCCCCGGCACTTGTTAATGAAGTCCCTTCCCCAAGAACTCTCTAACAAAAAGGCCTCCTCTCAGAGTGTTTGCAGGGGAAGTCAGTTGGATTAACTAAATATTGCTTTCATGCTGGTTACAAAACATTTTTATATAAACTAAAAGTTTTTAAATTTTGACACTGCAGAGATTATACATTCATACTTGGAACTGTAGTAAGAAAAGAGCTAAATCATGTCGTCAGTATGAATCTGCTTCACGTACAATCCTCAGATTAAGGTGGAGGAGCCTTACTTAGAGGCATTGCTAAATCACATTTTATTACCTTCAGTGCCAAAGTTACAGAATCTTTTCCAAAGAAGAGGCAGTGCACTAAGCTGTCTCATGAGGTGATCTGTCAGAAGAGGATCTGTAAAATAGATCAGTAGTGACAATGGGTTCTGAAATAAAACAGAACTGAAATACTATTGATAGATTGCTGAGAACTTTCCTTACAGCTATTGGGTTATCATCACCTCAGCCACAATATCTAATAAAGCACAACAATATTTTATATTCCTTAATTTGGAGCCATGATATCTCAAGAAATATTTTCCGACTCTGACGATGACTTTTGAATGAGGTAGTGGGGGCTAAGTACTCCAGTAACTTGAGGTTAAAATGTTCATTTTATGGAAGTATGGTTGTGGGTAATTCATTATTTGTCAATGTAGAGTTATATTTAACTCATCACTGGGTGATCAATGGGCATGATTAAGCTTACCATCTTTTCAGAGAAAAACTTGAGCTAGTGTGATCAGATGTTCTTTGAGAGTTTGTTGTCAGTTTGTTCTAAGTATGAATTTTTAGAAACCTCATCTGACTTTTGTGGCTCGCTGAAAGTACTGGGCAGAAGGAATCAATTACTGCTGTGTACACAGAGCTTTCTCAATCTGTAATCGAATTTTGCTGTGCAAAGAGAAGCAGGTGATAGGCAGGATGCAGAGTATTAGAATATCATTTTGTAGAGTACACGGTTTAGCTTTGATCAATTTTAAGAAGCTGCAGCTGTAAGGCTGACATTCTTAGTTTGGCTATTTTAGTAACTGATCATTAAGAAGTTTCAGAAAGAATCTTACACTTCTATGATTTACATTCCTGAATGATAAAATTGACTTATTTTTCTAAATCTTCTGCATTCTTCCTCCTTGTAACAGATTACATCTTACTAGCAAGATGGGCAATTTTGCAATCTGCTTTTTACTTCAGATAGACCTAAAATGAGCAGTAATTTTAGAATTAAGTCAGATGAAGGACAGCTCAAAGCTGAAATTATGTATCAAACCCTAAGCATTTAATATGCCATTATGATACATATATTTTAAAAATTACTCTGCAGAGATGCACATGAAAGAGGAAGTTCAGAAGTTCACCTGAGTGTAAGAGTTCTATGGAACTAGTGAAAATTTATATATATATATATATATATATATATATATATATATATATATATGATGACATATGCAGTTTGAAAACTTCTCTGTCAGACTATATTGGGTCAAAACTTTTCCCACTGCACAAAATACAAGAGGGAATATTTAACTTTTCAGTGCACAAACTTTAATGAAGTAGGAGGCCCTTGTAAATTAACTTTGCAAATTAACAGGCTTAAAAACTGGCTTTCAATATGATTTATTTTCTGGGAATATTTTCTGGAAAAGTTCTGCTGCACATCTGGCAAAACTGTCAGTCAATCCTTGGCATGGGTATAGAGCATAAAATATTTCCATGGGTACAGGGCATAAGATATTTCCAGTTGGCAATACAGGTGAAGCTATCCCATTTTAAGGAGGAGTCAGATTTTGATGACATGGTAGAGAGAGACATTACACCAGATTACTTGTGCTCAGACAAATAACAGAAAGAGCTCATGACCAAGCAACATGGGCCATCTCACACAAGCACTGATTTGAATAAGCTCCCTTCATGTCATAATTTCCTTGGGAAGGACTTGCTGGAATAATCCAAAAGCATGAGAGGTACTGAGGCAATAGTTAAGTAGTTAAGGAGCTCAATCTCTGCTTGGTTTATTACCTTTGTTTAAAGAAAGAGCCCTTTATATAGGTATAGCCCATGATATAAGTGAAGAATACCATCTGTATTACATCCATCATTAAACCAAACTAACAAGAGTGTACATAAATCTTTTGAGAGCTTGGAATCCCACTGGTGCCCAAAAATCATTTGTAAGATGAATGCTATTCACTGTATTAAAATGGAAGCTTGGCAGAAAAATGGATAATTTTCTTCCTTCTTCTTGTAAAAACAACTGACAATTACTTTTTTTTTCAATACCATGAAAAAAACCAAAACAGGCAGATTAATTTTCTCCATTCTCCTGAAGGAGACTTCTGCTTTAGGTGTAAGCAATCAGACTACAAGCACTATGTAAAACTGGATTGCTAAAAAAGCTGCAGGTGGAGGACAAAATGGTCTTATTCTGCTCCACAGGGCTGCTGTCAGTCTAATCTTGGCCCTCTTCAGGCATTAAAACCTCCCCATGATTATCTTCCTGGCTAGAAATGGTTCCAACATTTTGCTGTTATATTTTTTAATTTATTTGCTTCTTCCAACAGATCTGTGGCTAAATTTTCTGTCTTCATTCCTTTGAACAAGCTGAGAGACAATGCTCACTACCAGATAATGTTACTGTTATCATTGATTTGGGTGCAAATGTTATTTTTTAAGCTTTTTCTAAAGTCCTTTGACCAAATAAAACTTCTGTTTCTAATAATGTAACGTAATGAACTCTTTGGTCTGTGGGCTTAATTTGGTATCTGATGCCAAAGAGATGCACAGCCATAGGTACAATTGGAGTTAGTTTAGACTAGATACCTTTCTCAGCTTCAAATATCTGAGATAAAACATTACTTTTACTCTTGTTCAAAGACTGAAAAACACATCAGACATTTGATGTGCACTATTTTACACCATTTATTTGCGTGCTTGTTTCCATTATGTGTTTGACTGTTCAATATTTGTAGCACAATACAAAGTTTTATTGTTTTGGTTTTTTTTAAATTCTTTTGTCTTTGAAAACTCACTGGTTTGCAAGGAAATTATTGTGTGAACTCTGTAATCTATCGCAGAAGTTAAAATATTTTGCTTTTGTTCATTCTCTACTAGCATTCAAAAGAAATCAGAAATAGTTCTTTTATTTCTGTTGGTGCAATGTTTTTCCTCTGTTTTGAAACAGGCATGCAGACATGCTTAATCCATAGATTTGGGGTTTTTTTAAATTTTGGTAGTATCCTATGCAGTCAGATGCCCAGAATCTGCATTGTATGCTTCTTTTGCAAGATGAGATTGAAGGCAGAAGATTCCCTAAGAGTCCTATCAGGATATTAGGGATAAGAATACCAATGTGGAAAATTCATCATTAAAAAATCAGTTCAGCATTCACAATCAAATTGTGTTAAAATGCAAAGCTGGCTATTTAGCATTTCTCCACAGACTACAGGACTTTTGGTCTCTGCTATTGGTGCTTGGGACAAATGTTTCAAAGGTACATGAGCATGAGATTAATTGATATGAGACTGATGTGTACAGAATTAATTATTATGAGAGACTGAGAGATAGTCAATACGAGCATAGAGATATATGAAATAAATTAACTGATATTTTGGGAAAATCCAGAATCTCCTTGTACTATCATCTGCACCACACCATGGAAAATGGTGTGCAGATGATAGTGATACTATTTAAAAAAAAAAAAAGAAAAGAAAAAAAATTACTTTTAACAGCCTTTTAACTTTACTGGGCTAGTTCTACCGGTAAACTGGAAAATATTAAAATGGCAGCTTTCTCCAAGCCTCATAACAGAAGGGATATTTAAAGAGATAAATAAATTTCAATGTTTTACCTGCTACATGAGATAAATTATTTACATTTTGAATTAAAACACTTGGCTTGTGTGTTGAAATAAATATAATTTAAGTAGACAGGATTCATCCCTACTTATAGTTCTTGAAATGAGTATTACAACTAATTAGTATGAGGGCAAATGTTTTGGAGAGAAATGTCTGAAAGCATGTTTGTTAACTTTTCAGACTAATAAAACATCTTTCATACTGGCTGTACAACAAAAACATTCTGATGTCAAAAATCTGCATAATATCTGGTACATAGATGTTTGGTCAGGTTACTGCTCAACAGGATAAAAAGCAAGTCAGATAGTTAAGCTTTGCATTTTTCTATTATTTTGATAAAATTATACATGCTTTAGAAATTAAGATATGTGAAAAATAGCTACTTTTGTTCATATTGATAGATCTGTACTTTTAAGCAGTTCTTTGAAAATACTCAAATAAAACTGCAACAAAAGACTGAAATTAACCTCCCAGATGAGCTTAATGAGATTAATGAGTCTGAGATGCCATAGGTGTCCTGAGTAATGTGTCCAAAGTAATAAAACAGACCCACAGAAGCATGAAATTAATCTATTCTAAGCATGGAAAATGGTAAGATTTTGTTAATACCTAGTATTTTGTCAGGTTGAGAATCATTACAGACTCCTTATTCTCTGTCATAAAGATGGATGGAGCATAGGCATCAAAACTAATACTGTGGTTTTATAAGATTTGAAGCTGGTTTCTTTACACATAGCTTACTGTTACTGAGGGTGGAACACTGGAGTAATAAAATGTCATAGGAAGAATACTATAAAAAAGGAGACAATGTCCCTTCTCTTTCTATGACACATTCTTTAAGCTGCTGACCACTCTACCCTGGCCCAAGAAAGGATCTTGGACATTTTGTTAGCTTTAAGCATGTTTTCCTAAACCAGACACATGAATTTTACATAAGTGGAAGGTCTACTGCATTTAAGTTACTGCCAGCTCCTACCCAGGAAGAATGAGATCAGAGGAGATAATGTGGGGAGTTTTGTGTTTGTGAAGGCTGTGCAGTTTTTCTCACCATGAAGCACTGATTCTCCGCAACATTAATTTAAACTTTAGAGAAAGTCAATTTGCTATTTGCCATTACTGTTTCTTCTTTGCTATATCCCATTTATTTAAGTAAAATCAATGTTGTAACAGGTGTACTCCATATTGTGTGCGAGGGCTGTCTTTGTAAACTCTTTTCTAAGTAAAACTTCCTGCTTATTTTATCCCTCTCATTTAGCCCTCGTCAGTAGAGATATGCAACAAAGCATCTGTCCAAAAAGTTCTCTGTTCCAGAGAATACAGATTACCTGGGGAAAATAAAAAAGAAAAAAAAATTGAAAAAATAAAGAAAACAAACCTACATACCAAATAAAAATAACATTTAAACTCATTCCCAGAAATCTACATTTCAATTATTGCTGTCTCATTTTTAAATGACTACTGCCCAATGAGACTTTACAGATGTCATTCAGTGAAGGAAGTTTCACCAAAACTTGAAAGCTTCTGACTATAAAAGTAGGGGGAAAAAAAAGAACAAATATTACAAATATTATCTGAGGATGACTTGTTCAGCAGTAGTGGGTAATTTCAGTACATTTAAGTTTTATGCACAGAAATGCTAAAATTCAGCACCATTTGTTTAAGACATTCGGCAGTGGACTCACACACAGAGACTGACACAGTTTTTACAGACATTAATAAAGTCAAGCCATATTTTTATATCAGTCTGTGGCCTGGAAATTTAGGTATGGAAAGGACTCCAAGAGATTAGCACCTTCAGGGAAGCATGCACATACAAGTTGTCCCTTAAAGGCAAATGTATAATCTTTTTTCTTTGAATACTCCCAGTAAATGGTATACTTCATGCTGCATATATTTTTCTCTTTAAAGCATCTTTCCCAAATATTAGAATTTGAACAGTCTTCTTTCTTGATGTGTAGGTGTTACATGGAGAACTCTGTTCATCAGTTACCTAAATTTACACTCCTCTGCCCCAGAGCCTGTGATCCCCCTCCACTCTGGCTTCTGTTCCCACTGATTTTGGATGACTCATAGTGACCCTCCTGCCTCTCTAATCCATTCCATGCTTTTCACCACTAGTGGCTTTGCCTTGCTCCATTTACTCCTCTCATCCCCTCACTCTTTGGTCCAGCTTTTTGGTCTTATCAGCTTGGTATGTAATTCCTACCTCAGTCTACCATGCAGATATTTACCAGTGAGTAAATACAAAGGGCATAACATGTATAAGGGAAACTGCAATCGTGGCTAAGATCTAGCATATGCTGCTTTTACAGCCATAAGGGTTTGTTGGAATTCTATGACAGGAATGCTAACTTGGAGAAGAAGTGAGCAATCACAAGAGACATCAAGAAGGGAAGAAATAGAAGATACTAGAAATGGGGTTGTATGTGCCCCAGATGCAAATTATCGCTTTAGAGTGCTGGGAATTACTGAAGATAATAAGAATTTCAGGGAGAGTCTCACTGAGCTTCTGCTGCCCTGTGATAGAGCAGGTCTAGCACAGATGAAACCTGCAGAAAACTGAGGTGATAACTCACAAGATCCTAATTAAGTGTGAACTCTGCTTCTTTTAAAGCTTAATGATTTTTTAGTATATGGATGAATACCCTGATACATATCTAGGGCAATTAAAGGACTACACCATATTTCAAAGATGTTCTTTGTCAGCTTAGGGCAAGTAGATTTTTTTCCATGAACGTCATTAGATTTTATTTTTTTTTATTAGCAAAACTAATTATTTCCCACCTATCTCCCACCAAGAGCTTCCTCATTCTACTCCATTGCAGTTAACTCTAAAGAGATAAATTTTGAAATAGTCACAGGCAGTAGGACAGGATTTTTAAAAATCATGAATACTGGCAATCCTGAAATATAACTACCGCGCATATGAAGTAAATTCTTTTTGCTTTTCCCTTTCTAAAATAAAGGAATCATTTATATTGAGGATCATCTTGAGTATAACTTAATCACAGACTCTTAGAGAAGGTACCTAGAGCATGACTACTAGGCAAATTACCACAGAATAATTATCTAAATTGATTATCAAAACAGCAATTATTCTGATCTTGAATAATTCTGATTTATATGAAAAACCTAAGAGCATATTGCATAGCAGCAAACTATACTATTTCATATGCCTATTCCTCTTGAAGATAATTTTTCATGCAGTGAAGTTAGAATGTGGGAGCAATGTTTTGTAGAAGGCATAATTAAAAATATACTCTATCTGTCATTTGGTATGTGGTTTATATTCTGATGAATTTAGCATCTGAATATATGCCATCATTGTTGGAAATTGCTGACATGGATACAAATGAACTGATTTTTGTTCCTCTATAAGCAAACCAAAGCAGATTTTGATATTAATGTTTTCAGCTTTGAATTTGAAAGTCTGACCTCAAATTAGAAATTTGACCTCAAATCCCTGGCCCATCATAACCATGGTGTATGGTGAAAATCAAGCTGAATGCGTGAGAAAAATCATTGCCTCCCAGATGCTGAACCCTGCTTATTCAGTTGAGAACACCAGGTCAGTTTTCCCTGCTCAGTGCAAGGCAACACCAGCTGAAATACTTTAATTTTCTTTTAACCATGAACAAACTGAACTAATGAGATACTGCAAAATTTTATCTGATTGTTGTTAAGCATGTTCCTCAGATACAAATAAAATGTTCTCAATGGAACATTAGTAGCAGACATTTTACCCACAATACTTTTCATTTTTCCAGTAATGCCTAGAATTTTCCACGTCAGCTAAGTACGGTGAAGAGGTTTTGATGCCATACGGTTTACAGAACCATCTGTGCACTCCAAGGACTGTCTTGATGTGCACTCAAATGCAAACTTGTTTTGTGAAAGGTTAAAGTGGCAGAAATATATATCAGAAACTATCTACTGGTATTCCCAAAATGAATCTTGCAGCTGTTCCTGTCAAATTATTTTTGTTATTATTGGAGAAGACCATTTAACTCTAGAAGAAAGCTATAAGCCCTGTGATAATAATATGCTGCAGGCAACCAGAGAGAATCTGTCTCACTTTGAAACAGAGTAATAATTTTCAGCTAACAGTGTACACTTTTGGGGTTCTTTGCATAAAACAAGATTCATCTTGCAATAGGATGAAAAGTCACAACAACTCAGAGAATAATTGGGAAAAGAAATATTATTTTAAAAATTAAATTCAAGAGGGCTCTGGTTCTAAAAAACAGTTTGCTGTTGTATAATGAACTCATCCTTTCCTCACAGGAACTTTACTGCAACCATGTTCTTTTTATAGACTTGTTGCTGGTTTTCTTTTTAGTCTTGTGAATTTTTTATTTCCTGCACAGAGGCTCATCTGCAGGAGCTGCAGATTCCCTCTTTCATTTGCTCCATACCTGACTATTGATGTAAAACATGAGGATTCAGCTTTCCTGCTTCAGGATGAAAACTTGTAACTCCTGATTCTATCTGAAATGGTAGAAATTAAAATCTAATTCTAGCTCTTTAAAGGAATGATTGAGATTCACTTTATTTAGTCTTGTTTTACTCTCACAGATGTCTTAGTGTGTTTACAGTTCACGGAGAAGCCATTCCAGAAGGCAGTGGTTCCAGGCTACCGTAGAGCACAACTGGATGTGGAGGGAATCCAGAAGGCTGTCCTAGATTAGGCTTAATTTTTAGAGATCTACATTTGGCTATTATGAATCCCACCCTTGTTCCCAGAAAGATAATTACAGGCTGTGAATCTCAGGTAGATGAATAGAATTTTTGAGATGTATTTTGCACAATGGTTTAGGTGCAGCTAGAAATTACTGCCTGTTAATTACTGTTGTCAGGTGTTGTTTGAAATGCATATTTGAGTCATCTATACACAATTGGAACTATGGCACAGGACCTACAAGAAATCCACTTCTGTTTGAAGTGGCAGCTGCAGTCTTGATGAGTTAGATGAGTCATCTCAAATGACACACTAGGTGAGTAATCTTGAATATCTCCTAGTTTATAAATAAACACTTAGGGAGAAGTGATTTTCAGTCTTTTTCATCTCTGTGGGCTAATTCATCTTAATTACAGATGAAGAGGACTTCTACAAAAAGGAATGAGAATGTCAATTTTTATCTTTCCTGTATAGCAGTGCAATCTGAGAGTTCTTGGATCTAAGTTTGAATCTCTTGAAGAAAAAATTGGAGCTATGTCTCTTTTTCTCTATATAAGTGTTGGAATGGCTAACTTAGTCTATCATAAATAGGAAGGAAGAAAAGAAACAACCTTGATTACCATTGTCTCTGAATTTGGAAAGAAATATGCTGTAGTCTCTCCTCTGACTTTGAAATTACTTCATATAAGGTCCTGAAATTACAAATTTCTCAATGCAGAGGGACCTTAAGGACTGAAGTAAGGAAAAATTAGAAAGCAGGATATAATCATCACTTTTTAATGGGAAGCCTTGACAACTTGGCGCTCAGTATACCAGTCTGAAAATTGAAATCTGAGACTTGTATTTTTCCCTGTGCTTTACATAAGGATGTTGAATATGCAATTTAGAGTTTATATTCTGACATAGAGGTCAGATGCCTCAATCTTATTTTGTATCTAACCCTATTTCTTTCTTCTCCAGTGGTTTTCTGCTTTTTGGATGAAAAAAACACCTTTTGCACAACTTTGGCAAAAGTGAAGAAGATACAAACAATTGGATCTGACATCAGAATTGCCTAAATGTAATGTAATTTTTTACATTTAATTATTTTCAGTGAAATTTTGCTAAAGTAAAACAGGAAGGAAAATTTTTCAGTTGTAATTGGCCATTCCTTAAACTTTATACACTTTCAAATTCTTTTTTTAAATTTATTTTTAAAGTTAAAATGCAAGGGTAAAGTGATTTGAATTTAAAGAAGATAGTCTTCTATTCCCACTTTGTCACACATTTTATCCAAGTTGATATCTTGAAATGATGGTATCTTACCCATTTTCCTGGCCATAAGGAATGCTGATACATCTGAATCCATGACCATTCTTCCTCCCTCATGAATAAAAACAGTCAATATTACTAAAAAATTATTTTTCTTCTGTTCATATTATGAAAATTATTTCTTTTTTCTCCCTAATACTGAATGCCTAGCCTCTCTTCCCCACCTTTCAATTTTCTTCCAATTGAAACATGATGAATAAATTGATTTGGATCAATTAAAAGTAATATAGCTGTCCTAAGACTGTGTTGATTTTCTGTCTTCCATTTCTCTTCTCTTAATGTTTCCTTCTATCTTCTGATTTCTTTTTCTTTTATTTCTGTATCTTTCTCTTTTATGGCAGGGAAAAAGCATCTCTCTTTCTTTTATCCCTTTACTTCAGCAGTGATTTTTCATTGCCTTCATAGTTGTTCAGTGAGGATTTGCAGCTGCATTCCCATGACTCCTCTTCACCCTGGCAGCCACTCACAATTTTTGTCTTACAATTCTTGCCTGCTTGTTGTAAGGGTGGGTGTCTCATTACTAGTCTGCTGGTGTTTTTGTTAATTAGTAGAGACAATGTTAATTGAGGAGTCATTTTGTTAATAAGCGTGTTAAACCTCTAAATACATCCCGTATGAAGTCAGCATTTTCTGCAATTAGAGCATTTTCCCTCTGAGCTGGCTCATGCAATTCATAACAGTTTGGTGCCTTCTAGCTTGCACTCTCAGCCTACCAAGCACTACAGTTTGGGTATAGTGGCAAACTTGATGCTAAAAATCAGAGCAATTTCTGAAGCCTGAATGAAGAGTCAAGAAAATCTGAGTGAGCCTGACTCACTCTTAAGTAAAAGTGGTCTGCTTCATGTCTGTTGTTGCAAATCACTTAAAATTCAGTGGTTGTCCAGAGATAGTTCAAACTAAGACAAAAAGCACTCTATTCAGTTTTGTATTGATAACTCTCACCATACTACACTATTAAGGCATTACACTGTTACTACTGCCCTATTAGGGTGTCCTTTAATTTCCACAATTTCCTGTTACCATGGAGAGCATCCTGGCACAGAGGAGCTCAGAATAAAGTTGAATGCTTTTTAGCATTTAAAATAGATAGCCTCAGTTTTAGACTCTGTGCTTAAAATATTGCATAATCTTTGGTTCATTTCTAGAGTGCAGCCAACCACACACTAGAGCTTTTAGGACAGTAAAGGCTGAGAATAGGAGGTTAAAGGATGATAAAGACTTTTGCCCAAGAGAAAAGTGTGTGTGATGAAGGCAGAGCATCTTACCTGGCTGCTTCTTATACTTAACAAAGCAAACAACATCCCCAGAATGTGATTTATCCCACCCCTAGCTAGAGATTCCAATACCCAATAACCCTTAACAAACTAACAATAGAATATGATATATATTCTAACTCTAACTATGGAATATGCCAGATATTAACTGTTAGTGATTAATTAACTAAGAGAGGGACAGGGGCTCATTGGGGACCTTATTGCTTTCTACAACTTCTTAAAAAGGGGTTGTAACAAAGTGTAGGTCGGTATCTTCTCCGTAGTAACAAGAGATAGGACAAGGGGAAATGGCCTTAAGTTGTGCCAGGGGAGGTTAGGTTGGATATTAGGAAAAATTTCTTCACTGAAAGGGTGAATTTGTTCGCAAAAATGTAGCAGGCTCTTCCTATCTGTCTGACACTACACATGGTTCCTCTAAACACCTTCCAAAACAAATTATTTTGGGTCTTTAATGATAAATTTTATAACCTGTTTCTTTATCAAGTGTAATTAAAATACTTATAATGCATGCAAATCTTGAAAGCAAATATAATACTTTTATATTGTTTATATTAAAATAGAAGTGTTTGTGACTCTCACTGGTTAAACATTGGTATATTAAATAGCAATATGACGCAAGTGAATGAACACAGTACCTGACAACACAGAAAAAAAATTAGTTAGGATTTAAGTTATAGTAGAGATAAAGAAAGCATGAGTCTCTCTAGAAAGAAATACTTGCAGAAAATGATTTTCAAAGCTTAAAACACAGAAATTGCTGTAACCAAAAGAAATTTTTCGGCTTCTATCCCACATTTATTATTTGGATGTTAGTTAAAAAAAAAAATTTCCCTAGTGTAATGTTTCTGCCACAACCCTGTTTACTGTTAGCACATTTACATGTTAATATGACTAATTTTGATTTGACCTATGACAGACTGGAAAAATGAAGTTTGAGTTTGATTAATTTACTTAATTGTAGTCTTCAAGATCTGGAAACAATCTGCATATTAACTGTAGGTTATTTTCTTTCCTAAATAGCTTTAAAGAACAGAATAAGTCTCAATTTGAAGGAAGGGACTGTTTTTTTTTTCCACTGACAATTTGGTAATTAACTTTATATTCAGTTGAAATGATAGAAAATCTAAGATAGAAAATCCAGATAGAAAATCTAGATTATTTTGGATTATTTTGAAAACCTACATTTTAATAACATCTCTTGGCATTAATTGACCAGTAAATCCAATTTTTGTAAATAACATTTATATATAGATACATATACATATTTTTGTGTTTATGTCCTGAAAGGGATAGAAAAATGTAAAAAACATAATTACGCTGATTTTAAGTAGCACTTTCATTAAAAGAATAGGTTTAATTTCAGATTAATATCTTGCTATTTTTAATTAGTAGGCTGTTATGGGAAAAAATGTTGCTAAACAGGCTGCTCACTTCAATAGAATGAACTGTAATAATTTTTTAATAAAAGGAAAAATACTATTAAGGGGCTTAAAAATGTTCATATTTCCAGTTACTTATACAGTTTGCTGTTGAATGCTTCAGCAAGGGGCTTTTCAGTTTTGAGGTTTTGTTGTTTGGGTTGTTTTTTGACAGAATAGAGATGTTTGATCTGTATTTTTATTTTAAAATGTCAGGCTATTACTCTGAGTCTCACCTTCTTTTACCATTGCAGATAATACACCTGGTTTTCTGCACCTTGATTCTTTGAATAGGTGATCTCTTTTTAATAAATAACTTGGGAGAATCTCTGCTGTGCTCCTAGGTTGTGCACAGGGTGTGTAGCCCAGAACTTGAGAGTAAAACTTTTACAGAGATGCTCAGGCATTCTTACTGGGTTTGTTGAGGTAGAACCACTATTTGCTTCTTCAAAAACTTGTTTTATATAGAATTCTACTAGTAGGTTTGACTTAATTCTTATTAAAGATGGTATTTTCAAAGTAGGTATTGATAAGTTGCTAAATAATCTAGCTCTCTTCTACTAGATTGGGACCTACTCCTGTGATTTCCTAAGCCATAAACATTTTATTTCACTCCTGGGGTCTCTGTAGGAATCATGAAACTAAAGTATTCCTAAATAATGCATGGGTCAACCTCTGAGTCAAGGGTATAGCCACAAAATGCAATGCAAACTAGGTAACATAAATATGTGATTCGACCCACACATTACAGAGTGCTCCAAAGCTGTCCCAGCAGATTTGGCACACTCATTGCTCCCCAAAACACACCACTGGTATGCAACACATGCAAGAGGCTCATACCATATAAAAAATATTTTGGTGGATGCAGCACTGCCTTTGCAGTGTTTTGTACACATTAAGCTGGAGAGCAAAAACAAGAATTAAAAAAAAGATTAAAAAATACAAAACTATTAGGTCTTACTGTCACAGAAATGGTGGATGAAGCCAGAAGACCCAGTGCTGTAGAGTTCATACATAGTACACAGCATCTAATTTTCTATGGAAGAAAAAGATCACTTTCCATGCTACAGAAAGCCTTGAAGAGTGTCATTGCAAGCTACCCCTCATCACTTGTCCTGACACTAAGCATCACTCCCTGGGACCAATGCACTTAGCAATGTACATTTAGCTAAGGGTGTGGCTTTAATGGTAAAGGAAAAAGGGCAAAAGATCTTGGTCACATAGGCCTAAGTTTATTTTACAGGATGCCAGAGCCTGTTCTCACTCCCTGCAGGCAAGTGCCAATGTCTGCAATGTGTCCATGTCACTGGGCAGGAAATCACATCCACAGGGTCTACTGAGAGCAGCCTATAGCTACTGCTTTTCCATGAACAAAGATCATCTGGGAGACCAAAGATGGTCCAAGTGTAATGGATGTGAGCAGAAAGTGTCACTTGGCTCTAAGAACCAATGCTCAGGGCCAAGAAATACAAGAAGGGCTTGTACTTCTTGTACACAGGTTTCTTTTCATTATAAGGTTTCATGAAAAATGAGTCACACATTTATTGCTTATTCAATTGTTTACTCTAGCATTTTTTCAGATAAAATTTGTTTACTTCAGACTCAGAGGTGGTCTCTCAAATGAAATATCAGAGACACACTGTCATTTCTGTCTTCTGTGATTCAATGCTTCTTTTGTATACTATTATAAATCACACTACATTTGCTTTATGTCATCTTGTGTTATAAGTTGATTTCAGATTTTTGCCTAACATCACTCCCTGATCTGTTTATATTTCATGTTTTAGCCCTCCTGCTGATTGCAAAGTAAGAGTTTCAGACCTTCATTTTTCTTTAGATATGGTGGCTTACTTTTTTTTTTTCTTTCAAAATCTCATTTTGGTTTGTATATCCATTTACTCATTTTTTCCAGTTTGCCTTTGTTATATTTATGTCCTTGGTAGAGTTTAAAAGGTTCTTTGAATAAGTGCAATCTGCAAATACTATTACTATAATGGTTTTTCCCTCCTAAGTGGTCTAATGAAGTTGTTAAAAAAGGACAGTTGTGACACAGTTAGCAAGTTCTCCAGAGGTCCTAACACAATGTATTTTATCTCAAGACATCCAGTTTATAAGATCTATTTATTAAGAATCACTAAGCATGGCAAGTTCTATTTTGCATTGGTTTAGGTATTGCAATTTCTTTTAATTTAATTATTTTAAAAGAATTTAAAAACAATTTTAATAGAAATTTTAAAAGAATCTCTAAATTCTTTTAATTAAATTCACTTGAAAGTCTAAAAATTTAAAAATCATATTAAACTGCACTGTACTATGATTTTAATAAATACATGAATAAAGGAAGAAAGAAAAAGTGAGAGATTTATGAAATTTCCAGGCTTAGAAGAAATTAAATTTATCATTACAGCATTGAGAGCTTTTCCTGAAATTGATTTTGTTCTAATATTTCTAATGTATATAAAAAACAATGAAAACTCATAAAGTTATTTGGTTGCCTTTTCCTTTCTTGGCTGACATTTTGAATTCCAAAATTGGAGTCCAAAATTCAGTCCAGACTTTGAACACCCTTTGTTCATATGTATTTTCTGAATAAGGTTCTAACAAGCGTGTGAAGAAATGCCTTTGTCTGGGAAGCACTCAGAGAGTTTTAGTTCTTTTTTTGTACCTGACATATCCACAAATAATCTCTGCTTCCTGGTCTCATTTCATAGATACTTTCACAGAATATCTACTGGATTTAAGCCAGCACAGGCCTCAGCCCTGCTCCTCTTTGATTGCTCAGTGATTAAGTAATCCATTTAGGATATGGGAAACCAAGACTCAATTTCATTCTTTGCCTCACCATTTCCGATGGGAATGCACTAAGGATGTGTTCTGTAATGGTGTAATTTCAGTCCACCCTGCTCAATCAGTTCCACTGTGCATTGGCTGGGTGAATATTCATTAGGCTGGAGAGAGAGAACGTGCAAAAGCCAGTAGAAGATTTTGGCCCTTGGCTAATAGACTGAAAGCACAGCCTTGGGGCCCCTGATCAGGGGGTTTACAGGATGTGGTACCTCAGAGTGGAGGTCCAGGATGGTGCTACTTAGGTGAGATGCTGCTCTTAGTTTGCCAATGAGAAATACTACAGAGATCTTACCTTCCACAGGTCACCTGTGGCTCATACATAGTCTTAGAAATCATCACCAAACCAATAACAATCATTAATTTAAAGAATAAACTAGAGATTAAGCTTTTTTTAACAGCACTAAATAACAGTTAAGTATGTAAATATAAAAATATAAGCATATTGTTTTTAATGTAGATAGGTATATTCTTGAATCTTCATATTAAAAAAGACATCTTCTCATCAGAAAACTTTTCCAAAGACTATTGATTGAAGATCTAGGGACCACAGATTCGCCTGTATTGTGTCTATTTATTTTAATAATACTTAACATTTTCAGCATTTTATCTACCTCAGTTACTAAAGAAAGGTTTTGTTGAGGGTGTGTGTAAACCCAAATACTAAAATCTGTACCATCACAAGGTGGTGCTGTTGGATAAGAAAAATCTAGAGAAAAACATTGAGAAAGATTTTTATGGTGAGTTAAATAAAATTAAAAGAACGACAGCTTCATTCACCTCTGTCATGTCAAATCTTTCATTTCTTCTTTTGACACAAAGGTTTTAAATTAGGCAGAATTGGTATTCCTGTGGCTTGTATTTTTGATATCTCACACAGTAGATACAGATCTTTAACATGAATTTTATGCCTCTGAAGACTGACAGTTAATGAGGCTATTATTTTCATTTTTAAATTGGCCGTATGTGGGACATAAAATTGGTGGTTCACATCTCTTGCTGTTACCTTTCAGTGCAAATTTTATTCTTCATCTTTTAAAACCTTTTATAATATGAGGTGAATGCCTAAATCATCAGATGATTCAATATGGTATTTTCTATTGCAACAAGTATTTTGCTAAGCCAATAACCTTGTTTACTCAATATAAATGGCATGTTTTGAAAAAAGAATGAATACCAGCTCAAATTGCTTTGGCTGATGTAACATCTTGACATTGAACTGCACATTCAGAAGAACCTTGCTATCATCTAATTTACAATCTTTCTTCAGAAATGTCCTTTTTTCTAAAAAGATTCAATGCAGTAGCTGTAAACAAAGTCTTCAATTTGACAATCATCTGTGCTTATAACAGTTCAAGCTACAGGTATTGAAAATTTCAGCAGAGCTCCATGGGATCTTTCAGTTGCTGTGGAAGAATGTGGAGATGTCCAGTTTTAAAATTACTGAATAGACTAATTATATCTTTCCTGATTGATAAAGCAGCAGGTAATGACATATTTCAGGTGTGATGTGTGCTGAAATTATTTTTTAGTTATGGAAGTAATTGTTATGTTAACTCTTTTGGTGGATTTTGAACTTCTGGTGCTCCCACTAGTATTACATTAGAGCACTGCATGTGAGGCCAGAAAATATGTTAGAACTTTAGCAGGGATTTTCAATGGCAAAATGAAAGTTTTTGAATTGTACTTTGCTTCAAAGAAAGGGTCTCAGCAGCTGCATTCTTTGTGACATTGGTAGGCAGACACATCATTAGCATCTTTGACTTACAAGAATAGGAAGCCTGAGGGTCTAAATTTTACCCCTTCACAGTTAAAGATGAGGCACTCAGACTGTGCCTGTGGCCAACTGCTGTTTTCAATATAAGGGGCAGAGTTTATTTCCACCTCTCACCTTTATGCCCCATGGGTAGCTTTTTGGGGGGCTCTGTTGGGGTTTTTCAATTTTTGTCTTTGAATGCAAATCCTGAGTGAGATCCTGACTAACCTTAACTCCCACTGAGATTAGCAGAATTTGTAAATGCAAATTATGTTATCAGCACATTTTTAAATGCAGACTATGTTATCAGGACCACTTGGGATCTGGTTCAAAGCCTTGATGTGTTTGATTTATTTTAGATGTGTTTGATTTGTATTTTATTAAAAGAAGCCCCTTCAAAGGTAATGGATAACATGCTTCAAAGACAAAATGCACTTGTGATCTCACAGAACCAGCATGGTCTAGTGGGTAAGTATTAACCAGGGAAAACAAGGTTGGAATTTCTGGGTATTTCCATCATCATTCATTACCCTGCTGAATTGCCTGCAGCAAGTAGTTCCCGCACTGTGGTTTTGGTGGTTTGTTTGGTTTTTTTTTGTTTGTTTCTGTCTGTAGAGATGATTGATGACAAGCTGATATCAAAATTTGGCACTGTTACCCTACTCAGAAGAAGATAGTGCTTCTTTCCATTGGGCTAAAGGAACATGAAGAGAAGCTAGAAATAAGCATAAAAATTCTGCATGTTCTGTATTTCTTTATACCCATTTGTATCTAAATACAGCAGTATTTTGTCTCTTTCTTCTTTCTGTGTAACTTCTGTGTTCTTCTTTTGTATTACTAAGTATTTCTAAGCTAACTGTTGTGTAGAAAAACTTTTTCCAGAGAAGGCTAAAAAGAGCAGTAAGTTCAGATACAATACAGAAATATACATTTCTCACTGTACACATATTTTTTGTTCCTCATCCATTATTCAGTCTGCTGTAGGAAAAGCTTGTACGCGTGACATGAGACTAACAAAAACATTGCAGTCATCAGTATTTTCAATTCCTAGCATAGCATCTTATTGTTTGGCATCTAAATCTGTGCGAGCTGTTTTCTTCCTGCTGTGGTAAACAATCCTGTTTTCTTACCATTCTCTTAAACATTGCAGTCATAGAGAATAGCTGCCTCTCTAGGGAGTGTGTACACTACAGTTTGCAACTCGAGTCTCAGGGTAAACATAAACATTTATGCTGTTATGTCAGTAATATAACCTCCCCATTCCAGCTGAGTATTCCCCTGATTATGCAGCCACATTAGCCCTCTCAGCCACAGCACCACACTGGGAGCTGGCAAGATCATGTTCAGCTGTTTTTAACTTGAAGGAACAGATTGTTAGAAAGCAACATGTCCTCAGCTTTGTTGATTTAGAGCTTGGGTAAACCTCTATGAAGTGAGAGTTTGGGGATTTCAGTGAGATCAAATGCAGCCATATTCTTGCCTAAATAGGAAATATTTAATGCAGTATTACAGTTTAGCTTGCCTATTTAACATCATTTTGGGATGCTCATGTCTCCTACCACGCTAGGCAGCTGATATTGTCACTGAAGTGAGCAGGAAGGAATTGATAATTAAACAGAATGAGTAGTAGAAATTCACTAGAGAACATGGGTGATATTTCCATCTCTGTCTTTTTTCTACCCTTAATTTTCTTTTTACTCTGTTGTCTTGATGTAGCTGCTGCAACTGAAAACCTTGATTGCAGAGCTTTAGATTTTTAGAAGATGGAGGGCCAGGTTTTTGTGACGCTGTTCCCGATACCAAGTGCAAACTAGCCCCAAAGCTGCTGTAAACAGCCTGGCAAGTCCATTAGAGTGCAGAGGTGATCCAAAACTAAAAGTGAGCAGGGATTTTTCTCTCTCTTCTCATGCCTGAAGCTGGGAAATACTGGCATTACTCTAAGAAAACACAAATGGCCAATGTGTTGTTTTGCCAGGAGTATTTCATCTTGCAAGAGAAGAGAGTTCAAAATAATTTCCTTTTTGTAGTTTGATGAAATGAAGACTACAGGTGCTTGGGATTCTGTAGAAGTCCTAGTTTAAAAATAGCAACATCAAAACTGAATTGATAATCTAAGTGCCTGTTAGTGGGAATTTTGCTACTAGTGTAAGCCAAAGGGGCATCGTGATGCTCTGATTCAACACAGAGCCTTTTGGCACCCTCTCAAAATGGTTGATATCGCAGTTGATATCCCTCTATCAGCTGATGCCCAGTATCTCACCTCCATTTTTCAGTTTTATGCAGAACTGTAACAGAATAAAAAGAAAAATACCAATGTATTTATACTGTAGTATATTTATCTGAACTCTGCCTTTTTTTTTTAGCCACAGATCTAAAAATGATGTCTCCATTTGCTGCTTCAGCAAGGTAATCTCTGAACTCTATAGCCTGTCACTGGTCCTAATTTTTTCCTAATATTTATCCCTTTTCTGTAACTTCTGCTCTCCCAGGGCTTGGGCACCCACACCAAAAACTGATTCAGGGATTTGATCCAGCTAAGGACTAATAAGTGTTTTCTTCTCTCTCTCTTTTTTTCTTTTTTAACTTCTTTTACTATATGAATTTTCATCCGTTCAGCTCCCATAATGTTTCAATACATGATTACACAAGACATAGTGCCAGTTCAAGGCAGGAGAGTGCACAGCTGGGGATGGAAAAGGCAGCTGAGATCACAGCAGTCTCAATTTAGATTTGTTGAAATGATTATGGATATGCACCTTTCATTTCCTGAATTTTAGCTGCTGCTGAGAGAAGTGATCCCTGGAGACAAAAATATTTTTAACCAGACCAGTTCATCATGCAGTTACAGGAACTTCATGCACTTGGCATTTAGAAGAAGGTAGAAGCTAGAGGCAAGCAACTGAGGGAATGAAGAATATATCTTTAGTGACAGTGATGGTTCATTTATTCTTATAGTGATATTGAAACTTTGAATGTTTTAAATGAAATGTATTTTTATTTTAAAAAATCTGTTTAATTTCTTAATGAGTTTAACAGAGCTACAGTTGTGTTTCTTGAAACCTCATGTGTTTAGGATTTTTCCAGAGGAATTTCAACCTGGCCATTCTTCACAACCTCCCCCCTGCTTCTTCAGTCTCTATTCTTTGCCTTCTCAGCTCCTCTAGATGCACAGAATGAAATAAATTATATAGGAGAATAGAGAATGGGTTTTCATGATGCTATTATCTAGTAGTTTGCAAGATTTCGAAGTTGTTGGTTTTCAGTTCAGAGATAAACAACTCTGATTGTCTCTAATCATATTAGTTACCTTTGAATACTATTCAAACATGTACAACATGCAATAAATTTGAAATGACATATAGTGAAAAGCAAATCTGCGTGAACTTGATACTTAGGAACATGTCACTATTCTTAATATGAGCTTCTATCTGACTTGCAAGCCCCAAGGATTACAGTTCCACACTTATTAATTATCAATGAAAAAAAGTGGCTTGCTGTTTTCTAAGGTATTACACACCACTAAAAGTACTGCTTTTCTGAGTCGTGCCTAGGACATAACTGTAACATGGTTGCAAACTAGATTTATTTTACATCCTTCAGGCTGAGCTCCTAAAATGAAATGTAATTGATCAAATTATGTATTGTGAACAAATCAGACAAACATGGGAATTTTTCCTTAAAGAAAAATTTTCAATTTTGTTTTCATTTTCTTGCTTTAATGGAGTGAAATATGATTATGTCTAAAGTCCTCCATCTCACAATTTTACAAAATAGGCATTAATAAAATTGATTTTAACAAAAGTGAAAATAGGAAAGTGGGAAAGAAAATATTTAACTAACACTGCAAAAGGAATCAAAGTATTTAATATGAACTGTGATACTTATACTAATTCATAAACCTCTTTCTATTTAAAAGTTAGCAATTTTTGATAAAATGGATGATTGTAAAGCCTCAATAAAAGTGATTTTTTTTTTCCCAGAAACATAAAAGTTGTAGTTAAGACACATATAATAGAAATAGAATTAATGGAATTCCACCATATTTTTTAAACCCTAACTAGGCACTTTAATACACTTTTTCTCTCAGTTCAATATCAGGTTTTGCATTCACTGATGAAGCTTTTACTTTTTGAGTAAATTTTTAGTTTCTTCTGTTATTAGAAAGTTTATGGTTTAATTAAATTACCTTATTGATTAGCATAAAATAGTCTTCTAATATACAGCTTCTCATAACTTAAACTTTTGCAGTTCACTTGACTTGCTATTTTTTAGTTACAAAAAAAATCTAGCTTATGGCATCTTCAATTTTCATTAGCATTCCTAGGTGAAAAAAAGAAAAATAACATAAACCCAGAAGTCTATCTTTTATTACAATGTCAACATTGGCATTTCATTAGCTAGCAAAGGTCTCCAGCTGACTTCATCAGTGAATAGATTGGTATAATTGCTCTCTAACCAGAGAATAAAGTCACCGATATTTTACAGTTCTCATGCATACTTTCATGTTGAGAAAATTAAATACATCTTTTGTGCAAAAGCCCAATATAAAAGCTCTTTACAACATCTAATATGAAGGTCCTGGCTTTAGAGATGAAGAAACTGGAGAGCAGAGCCTACACATGAATGCTGGAATGTGAATAAAAGGATGTATGTGTGTAAAACAGCCTCTAGTTCTTTCAGACTGGCAATAATGGGTTTTGCTTCCTCATGCATGCTTCACCTTCAAAGAGCCAAAATAATCAGTTGTTATTTTAAGAATAAAACATCAGAGATCACTGGGATCCCAGCACTTAAATGTTTGTAAGAAGAATTGAATGTTAAAAAACCTTAGAATTTTCTGCCATAAACTTGGAAAGGTGTCATCTGTCAGTACAAGCTCAATTCAGATTGCTGAAAGCACTGCTGAAGAATTTTGATTGGAACCAACCACTAGACCTTACCTAGTCCAACTCCTGCTCAAAGCTTTTTTCAGAGCTAGAGTACTTTGCCCAGAGTTTTCCACAGCTTCTCTGGCACAGCTGGGACACAAAACCCTGCTGATTACTCAGGAACAGCGGCTCATATGGAGGCAAGTGTCTTCTTGGAAGGTGTTTGGTAGTCCTTTAAGGGATCTTCTGGTTAGCAAATGTTTACATATAATCTGATAATCTCTGTCTGCCTAGAGAAGCCACTGCTGACTGGGAGGTGCTCCAAGGCATTACCTTCACTGCTGATGGTGGTGTGTGCTGGAGGCCTTGGAAAGGTTCAGTCCCCTTCTAGTGCTCTGCATGGATCTGTTCTTGTGGTTCAGTAGCACAGTAGACTGTGGCAACACCTTACACCTCAACACATACTTCAGTTTTCTTCAGTTTGGTTTCTTCATTTTACTGTTTTTAATAACTACTTCTCACTCCACACCTATAAGTGCATCATAGAAAAGATACTGACATTAACTTTCACTTACAGGTGCTTTCTGACACTCCCTGCAGCCTCAGGTAGAAAGGTCCCAGAAAGTCCATTTTGGCTGAGGACGCTGCTACGCCTGGAGATTCCTGAATCAGCCAAGACAAGGTACCATTTTTCCTAGCACAATACCACTGTCACCATGATGACATGACCATCTTCAAGTCCTTTTTATATGCTTTTGCCATGGTACTACCTTGTTCCCATGGTACCATACTTCCCATGGTATTGCCTTGTTCCTATCTTTGTGTCCTTCTTCTTGTGCCACTGATTGCTACAACTTCCTCTCAGTTAAATAGGAAATCCATCATAAACCTGTTGGCCTCCAAGACCTTCTGCTGAGTACAGGTTGTTTGTTCCCCTGTCAAGGTTCACAGCCCTGGTGAGTCTGTCTCATATTTCTTTCTCCTTTTCTATGCTCCAAAGGTGCCCTTTTGCATGATTGCACCTTGCCATAGTCATGTGGAACTTTTTAGAATTTACCAGATTTCAAAGTATAGTCTTCTTAAAACTTACTCGTAGAAAATATCCTAACAGATACAAAACAGACCCTTCAATAAAGAAAATGTACATCAGCTATAGAGATGTTTTAGTTTTCTTTTAATCAATTTGCTTGGGTTTTTTGTTTAGTTTTTAAAAAATGCCAGTCTTTTATCTTCTTTTATCTATCAAGTAACCTAGGCTAGCTCTTTTATACCACATTGGTTTTTTTTAGCACACTTTAACCAAAAAACCAATTAAAAAAATCCACAAACCACAAAAAACAAAATTAAAAAAACAAGTAATATATACTTTTCCCTGTCCTGCATTCAAGTATCTCAGTTACATATGCAAACCCCACTGAATTCTGGGCAACAACAGCTGAGCAAATAATTCGAAATAAATGCCTCCCTTAATTAATCTTTTCCATTTGCAAAATGTCTATAGGCAAATCATTATTTCTTCATATGAATTCAGTATTCAGATTTGCTCAAAAGTTTTTCACTTAATTGGTTGAATGAGTGGCTGGGAACCATTCAAAGTATCAGTATTCAGCTTGGCTGGCAATTAAAAAGTTGTTTCTGAACTTTAACTCATCTATAGTTCCTTCTTATCAAACATCTCTTTGTGGCCTCTATATCACAGTATCTGAAGACCTTGCAAACTTAAATGTGCTTACTCTTATAGATTCAGGACTTTTTTCTTCTTTTTTCTCTGTTTTATGGATGACAAGCAGAATATATAAAACCAGGTTTTTAAAGGTGCTTAGGCATAGTTCCACTAAACCAGAGAAGCAACACCTCATCTGCTGCCAGCTTACTTCCTGGAAAATTCAGCAGCCAATAAATGTTTTGGCTCCCAATAAGGCATAAAGAAGAGCCAAGTACCTAAGGAATGGATTTTTCAGAAACCTGCAAGCTAAGCAGAGTCTATGTCAGTTAGATATGAAACAAATCCATACCAAAGGACGTAAATAAAAGCTGTGACTTACAATCCTTCCACTCCAGTCATCCAGAAAGCAATTGATCCAACAAGCTTAGGTTTGAGGAACTAATACTGTTGAAAAAATGAGGACACATCAATCTCTAGTAAGTACTAGAGAAGCATAAAATGCCCACCTTCCCCTTGGGGATCAGTGGCAAGCTACTCATTCTTTCCAGATAGAAAATGTCTTCTGTTTCATACAGGGGCATCAGGGCCCTGGAAACATCAGTACACCTTAGTGTCCCTGAAAAGCTTCACCCAGGGCTTCCCCTCCTGTGGCACCAGGAGTTCATGACCTGCCCTGTGTCAGGCATCCAGTCCCTGCCTGAGCTATGTGTGCTGTGCTGGAGATTTTACCAGAACCCGGCACTGCCTGTTGTGCTCAGGCCCTGGGGGACTGTGGCCTGTTGGTCAGGACATGCCAGGGTCACCCTCCTCTTCCACCTTGTGTCCTTGGCCAAGCATGAGAAAATATCAATACAGCTGCAATCTACAGCTCTGTGATAGAGCCTGACAAGTGCAAAGGCATTGACTGGGCAGAAAAGTTCACAAGCATATCCTTTTCCTTCCTCTTCCAGCTTGCTGTGTTCTTTGACTGTCAATGTTGTCATCATATTAAAAAAGTTCCAAAAGCAACCAGTTTACCAGAACAGCTTTCCAGGAAAAACAAAAGAACAAAAGGAAGAACAAAATCATCCCTAGGACAAACCCATGAACCAAACTACTTGAGAGTTCTACTTAGATGAACTGGACAACTAGCTTGCCTACCATTTTCTACCAGCCACATTCTGGTTGTTTTCACCTAAACTGTTGAAATATATTAATTAAATATTTCATTTTTAATAATTATTAATTAGATAATTATAAATTATCCATATTATAAAACAGAGTTCTGAAAATAGTCACAATGCAGCCAGGAGCGTGTATAGTTTGTAGAAAAGAAAACTGAGGATATACGAAAGATTTCTCGTAGAGGGGATTAATTCTGTTCAATCGCCAACATAGGATTTAAGTACAGCTTAAGACAATGTTGTAATGTTGACATTTAGATGTCTCCTTGTAATTTTAAAAGTTTAATTAACCTAAATGTCAAAAACTTAATTTAAATGATGTAAATCTTCACGTGTTTGGAAGAAGGGTGTTACTTTGTGCTGTCATTATATTGCGAGAGTTCTACTATCATTACATTGCAAGGGTTCCATATTGCTAGAGTTTCGTACCTCCTTGATGTTTCTTGTAGGCAGCTCCTCCAGGCACTGACTCTTCCTTATCCTAGCAGCAGCCAGCTGACTCCAGTTCCCCTCAGCCAACCAATCCACTCTTCTATAACACTCTTCTGATTGGCTACAGCTGTGGCCTGTTAAAATCAAGCCTGCTCCGAATCCTTAATAATTGGCTCAGCTGCACCTCCTTAGGGGGTGAGATTAATTTCTATATTACCTTTATTTACTTATGTTCTATCCCCCTACAATTTTGTTGTTTTTTCTTTGGTTTTCGGTGGATTTTTTTTGTTTGTTTTTATGATATAAAAAAGGCAAAGAGGAGCCAGAATTTTGTACACCATACAGGTGGCATGTAAAATTTTACAAACGCTTTTAGGTTCATAGCTTGACAGCAAAAGACATTCGGAATGGAAATGTTATCTCTGCTAGCTTTTTTATTGTTTTAATTTTAGCTATGCAGTTCATTGTACATCTTTGTTGTTGTTCTCCTTATTTTTAGTGAGATCTGATAAATGCAAGCTGGAAAGACTCCCTTTATGTTCAAAACTTTATCTTGATGGGCTAAAATGAGCAAATATATATAGATACTATCAAAGAACTGCCTTGTTTATATTTGTTTTGATAATTCCACACCTTTTCAAATAAGTATCTTTTACAGTCACAACAAACAAAGCTGAAAGTCTTAAAGTTATTTAATAAAGAAACCAAAAAAAAAATTTTGGTGAAGGTAGGGATGAATTGATAACTCAGTACATAAATTGCAGTGACTCCAAATAAAATATCATCTTATGAATAAAACACAATCTTTTAGAATCCACCAAATCAATAGCTGTTATAATTTTTAGTCAAAGGTTGAGTCTCAAGAATATATAATTAATTGAAAAAAATTGCTTTTGAAACAATCTTTGACATAGAACAAGAATAAAAATATGGTAAACATTTCACTATTTCATATAAGCTTGTACAATTACATAGACACATAGGTTCAAATTCTCACATGACATTCCAGTGAATTGCCCAATTAAATATTTTACAGGGGATGTGAAAGAAAGTAAAAGAAGCCTTTAATAAATCATGATGTTTTGGATAACTGCTGTAAAAACACTACAGTTCTAGCACTTTATCTGCCTGTGGTGATTTTATCCTGTGATTATAAATTTGTACTTCAGAGAGATTACTATCTTACAATTGATTCTTTTTTCTTTCCTGAAAATATTGGGATACTTCTTTGATGCAGTTTTGCAAAGTTCTGTATTGTTCTTGTTCTGTTGCTCAAAAATTAAAAGACCATAGTAAATCACTGTAATGAATCAACAGAAGATTCCCTGTAGTAATTTATTTTCATGGGTGTCCTGAATCCTGTAAAGTTTACACTGTGAATTCTTTCTCATCAGCAAATCTGAAGGAAAAAAAAATTGAATAAGCCTTTGGTACAAGTAGCTTTTGCAAATCAGAGTCCTCAGCAGAACTTTTCCCTTGTTTCTTATATTTCATTTCAGGACTAGGAGTGCCTGTATAAACAGCTGATTTTTGAAGATTATTCCCTCAAAAATCCAATTCTTCATATACACAATGAAGGAAACCTAAAATTAATGATTACTCTGATTTTATAATTTTATGAGTAGAATTAATTAATCTATATATGAATTTTTCTCTATATGCTGATTTCTCAATTAGAAAAATTGTTCTTTTATTACCTCATAAACATATCATGAAATAACTAGATGAAGATAATGCAGTGCTTTCTACAACACCTATATAAAAGTCTGACAGAAAAAAAGAGAAATATTGAGTAGCTATAATCTTGAAATTTAAGGTTCTAGCACTATTTATAGGCATAACAATATTTTAAAGTTTAATACTAATCATGTCTGCTGAAAAAAAATGAGGAAAAATAAGAAAAAAAAGGAAGAAAGCTCTTAAACTTACACAGATGCAAAACATATCTGCTAGATATAAATTATCTGCTCTGTCTATAATTAATATTTTTTTCAAATCTGAGAGTTTTTCAGTACTATTAGAGAATGATTGGTAATTATGAAGATATTTGCTTAAAAATGTATGCTTGTTTGTTTTCTAAGTCCTGTTTTTGTTTCTGTCTGCTCTAGTGATGTAGAGCATATATGATGATTTTGGAGCAGGCCAGGTTGCTACACATTACCTTAAACACCTTATTTTAAATTATCTGAGACATCTTACATCCAGGAACTTCACTTTAAAGAGGTAAATATTGTACTGAACCTATGAGACCCCCCCAGTGCCCTTGGCTGGCACCTTAAACCTGGCTGAGATATTTCTCACATAGTCATTTAAGCAACTGAACTGAGCTCCTCCATCTTCTCACAAAGTCTGTAGAAATATTTGAATCAGAGGGTATAAGAAATTCCTCTATTTTTATAATCAAAAGAAGTTCTCAAAATATTTTCAAAATATTTAAGAAAATAATGAATTTTTAGAAAAACAAATGCAACAAAATTAATGATTTTCTTGTAACAAAATATCTGAAAAATGTATATGGGCCCAAAGCTGCTTAATCTTATAGCCTCCACCTAAGAAGTTGTAGAATCATGTACTTATTGTAGCTGAGGTCTAAAGGATGTCATTATTAGAGAATTCACTATTGTCTTTATCACACAATCTAGGGTGTGGCATCATCTAAGTTTGCATAATAAATTTTTCAGGTAACTGTGGGAATTTTTAAAGTATTCTGTAAGCCATGAAAGATGCCACCAAAAGGATATTTCAGACCATATGGTGTCATGCTCAGCATTTAAAGAGGGGGAAGGAGGAAGTGGGGGGTGCCCAGATTGATGGTGTTTGTCTTCCCAAGTCACTGTCACATGTGGTGGAGCCCTGCCTTCCTGGAGACAGCTGAACACCTGCCAGCCCATGGGAAATGATGAATGAATTCCTTCTTTCTCTTTGTTTACATGAGTGCCTTTTGCTTTACTTATTGAATTGCCTTGATTTCAACCCACGAGTTTTCTCTCTTTTACTCTTCTGATTCTCTCCCCATGCCACGAGGGGTGATTCAGTGTGTGGCTGTGTGGTGCTTTGTTGGCAGCTGGGATTAAACCATGACATGCTGAAAGAAGCAGTATGAGTGCAGCTCCTACTTCTTGGCCTTCACTGGAGTCCTTGTCTTGCAACATCTGTTTAATTGTTTCAGAGCTGGTAATAGAAATTGGACAAAACATACTGGGGATGATCATTTGCTGAATGCCTGCAATGCTCTTTGAAAACAGCAAGTGTCTTGAATACTTTACACTAGACACGTGAAAGAAAAGTACTGCTCTGTACTTCAGTAGCAATTGCTGTGGAGTGAGGCTTTCAAAAGGATCCCACAACACAGTGGGAAAGTGCATTTGCCAGCTTCCTCAGAATTTGTATACTTAGACCCCTGACCAGCTCTTTGCTCAGATAAAAAGAGAATTTGTATTCTTACTGATAATTCTGACAGCACTTGGTGCTGCAGCATTGTCAGATCTTGTAGTCTTGTTCCGTATCTGTTGATACATGGTATAGTTTATAAAGAGTCACATGGCTATCTGATGCTTGGTTTCTGGGAATTGAAAAACTATTCTTTTATCCAGCTGTCAATCTGATTCCATTTTCTAAAACAGCAGCAAATAAACAACAGTAAACAAAAAGCCAACCAAAAACTTTTTATCAATTCTGAAATTAGGAAAAAATAATTATACAAAACTATACCATTTTTTTGTTTTTTAATCTCTGATTTTTAAACCAGTGTAGTTCTTCAAACTTGTGGGCTGTTTTAGCTTAATCCCAATGGACAGTCAAGCACCACACAGCCTGTTGCTCGCTTTTTCCTCATTCCCTCAGTGGAACAAGGTAGTATTAGAAGAAGAGTAAAAGCAAGGAACTGGGAAGTCAAGGAAAAAAAAAAGTGAATGGTAAGTGTAAAAAAAGAGATATAAACAGAAGTGATGCAAAAAATATCATTCACCACCTCCCACAAGTAGACTGATGCCCATCCTGTTTCCTAATAAAAGCTGATTAACCCTCAAAGCCCCTTCTTTCCCCTTTTATTGCTGAGCATGGCACTATATGGTATGGAATATCTCTTTGGTCAGTTCAGGTCACCTGCCAGGTTGTGACTCCTCCCAACAGATTGTGCAACCTCTGGGGGACAGAGAGAGAAGCAGAAAAGGCCTTGATGCTGCACACTGGTCAGCAAACACTAGAACACTGGTATGTTATCAGTACTGTTTTGCTCTCAGATCCAAAACACAGAACCATATGCGATGTGTGGAGAAAACTAACCCTGTCCTAGCAAGGCCAGTACACTGGCACAGTTCTTCATGGATTTTGCTAAGTGGATTTGCCGGTGTCACGATTGGAAATTTCTAGCTCAGTCAAAGCTATTAGGCTCCAAATCTTTTGCTTTGTTTTTAAACCTGTGTACCTGATTTTCTGAGACTTTTTATAATTTTCAACTAACCTGCTATGGCTTAAACACACTGTTATTTAACTGAAATCTTGAATCATCTTAATGAACCTTCAATGACACTTTCAAAGACAGTTGACTGGGACAGGGGGAAACAGAGTAGGAGTGTACTCACACAATCTAATCTTTTCCTTCTGTAGCCAAATGTGAATGACTTAGGATTGATTTAGAGGACCTAGAACTGAGAGACATAATTTTCTCTTTGTTCTCAGTGTAGGAGATGGAGAGATGTAGATAGGCCATCAGTTATGAAGATGTTAACCTCAGTTAGGAACTTGAAGTTTATGCACTTTTTTTAATCATTATAATTGAAATTGCAAATTTACCTCTAAATTTTCTATCAATTATTTTATCTCTACATGAATTAGAATTTATGACTTCTGTCTATTATTTTCTTCTGATATGCTTTCAGAAATAAATACTGTACACTAGTAGGCTGTAATATAGTATGCTTTGACACTACACTTGCCTAGCAAGCTCTTATGGAGGCAATTTATGCTGTCTGCATCTGAAACAATTTAAAGTGTCTATATTGTGCTCTCAGAGTGGCATGACAACAAAAGTAAAAATTGTAGAAGGCATTGGTGACTCAGACTTGTTTTAAAATGCTGACTTTAGCTAATAAGAGTTACTTTAAATAATAATTCATCTCCCTTATTCCTCTTCTACACAACAATCTGAAAAACTTTACAAGAAATGAGCCACATTTAAATGAAAGATGATCCATTTCTACATCAAAACTCATGCTCAGGCTTGATCCTGTTGCTGCACAGTAACATAAATGAAGCAGACACAGCATAAAAGGAAATTTGGCTTTTTCACTTACATCAGTTGAAACACAATGGCAATTTTTTACTGCATGCAAAATCCTTTAATTCAGTATATGTAATTCTATCCGGCTAGTTACAGAAGCAACAACTATTTGTCTTAGAAACTTCAATAAAATTACTAGATGTTTTAGGAATATTTTCAATTATATGGAATTACCTAAATATATGTGATTCATTTGAATGTTGTGTCTATGCATGTTCTGGAGTCTTGTAATGAACAAGAATTTAGTTTCTAACTCCTCTTTGGTCAGTTTATTGTATGAGAGCACTTACTCTGAGTAAGGTGAAGTAAGGGTTCAAAACATAGACTAGAACCAGTTTTTCCTCTGTGATAGCCCAGTGACTATGAATAATGACTGTGATCTCATTTGACGGAGAGGGAGAAAGATTTTGTTACAGAGTTCTCTTGATAATTTAAGTGTCATTGCACTTATATTTTCTTCCTCCTTCAGTTCCACCTACTTGCTAATATAACTATATATAACTTCTTCATATCTCAGGTTTGCTTGTTTTTTTTTTCACAGAATCACAAAATTCTTGAGGCTGGAATGGACATCGGGAGATCATCTAGTCCTCCTGCAGCAGTATGCAACAGCTCTGTGAAAATAATAGAAACAGTTGAATAAAAAAATCAATCTTTTTTTTCTTGGAATAATTTATCTTCAGATTCATAATCAATAGAATAAAATTGAAACCTAAGAGATGAGTTGAGAGATTAATGATGCATTTTTTTAAACCTACTTTTTCTTTCTGTGAGCACATGAAATTGAAAAACTGTCCTGTTACCAATTCTTGCCTTATGCGCATGTCCTTTGTGTACAGTAGTAAAATATCAAAGTTTGTTTTAGTTTAGCTAACCTGGTTGCTGGAATATACATTATTCTTGGCAGCATGTTTGTTTAATCCAGTTTCTATCTGTAAACCATGCTGCAGTAGTTTTACTGTGCACTGCATAATTCAGAAAGACATAGCCAGAGTTCAGGACACCAAAGCATGGGGAGAAGTCATCTCTTTCTTCCAGATTACATTAAAATCATCTGTTCATTCCTCATAGGGCATTGGCCTGATTTTTCCTTGGAAAAGTTTTGTCAGTCCCTGCTCTCTGTGTTTCTGTAGTCGCTTTTGATTTACACCAGTGCCATTGAAGAAGGGTAAGGTTACATAGTTCTCATGAGACATCGAGTCAAAACATGTAATAATAAAGACAAATTGTTACACAATTTTATGGTTGTTACTATGCCACCAGACAAGTGCTTTGAGTCAACTCAGCCAGAGCTATTGTGAGAGGAAGAAAAACTGTGTATCTTGATTCAGCTTTACTTGAAAAGGAAATAAAACTCCTGCATAAATCTCCCTTTTCCAAAACCAGAATTGCAGGAATGGAATCTACAAATCTCTTGTCAGAGTTCACTAGCAAATTGCTGGGAATGACCATGTTAACTTTCTCCAGGAGATGTCACTCAAGACACTGGTAAATGTACATTTCAGAAGTTTGCAGTAGGAACACAGAATGAACTGTGGAATAAAGATCTGTTCACTCCAAAAATACCTTGGCCTATTTCAATATCATTACTGCTATATATACATGTCAGGAGCAAGGAACAAAGTTTTGAGTTCTGTTCCTTTGAAAAATACACTTGTTTGCATCAGTCTGTTAATGAGTCATCATTTATTTACATCCACAAGAGACTGATGCTCTGAAGCAGCTCAAAGATTGAAGAGAGATTTGGGACAAAAGACAATTCTAACAGAGTTATTGCAGCCTGAAGGAAACAGATACTGCTGGCAGTTTGCTACATATACATTTTACATACCAATTTATATTACTGTTGCGTTAAAATAAGTAGCCTGTGACTACTGAGCACTGTTTCATGTTAGTGGACATTCAAATCAGACTGGGAAACCACTTTTAGACAGAAAACAGATCTTTTTTTCTTGTGAACAGAGAAATTTAGAGAAAAAAAGAGAAGGGGAAAGGGAAGGAGAAGAAAAAAATAAGGAAAAAAAAAAGGTTGGGGGAGAAAAAAAGGAGAATGGGGGAAAAAAAGAAGAAAAGGAAAGAGGGAATGGGAGATATTAAATATTGAAGTGCAAGAAGACAAAGATGGGTGTGGATTTTTTTATTTTCTTCTAGTTTTATCAATGGTCTCAGAAAACCTTTGAGCAAGCAGTAGAGAGAAACTTGGTGATTAGTCATTTAGTCATTATTTATTAGACTAAAAGCATTGGAAAGGGACTGTAAGAAGGAACAAAGACAGATTTGTGGTGGGTGGATGGAGGTACCCACCAAAGGAACTCTATCAATCCCCTCCATAACTGGACATGGGAATATATAACAAAATGTTCATGAGTTAAGTGCAGGGAGAGCTCACTCACCAGTTACTGTCATAGAAAAAAAAGACTCAACTTGAGGATAGTAACTAGATTTACTACCAATCAAAATCAGAGCAGGATAATGAGAAGTAAAACAAATATTGTAAACATCTTCTGCCCACCCTTCTTTCCTGAGCTTTACATTCTCTCTGACAGTCATGCAGGGAGACAGGGAGTGAGGGTTATGGTCAGTTCATCATCTGGTCTTTCTGCCACTGCGCAGGAAGAGTCCTTCCCCTGCTCCATCATGGGATCCATCCCATGGGAGATCCTCTTGAAATTCTTCAGTGTGAGTTCTTTCTCAGGCTACTGTTCTGCATGTACAACTCCAACATAGCTGCCTTTCCACGGGATGCTGTCCTTCAGGAACAAGTTGCCCCCATGGGGTCAAAATCCTACCAGGGAACCTGGTCTGGCGTGGGCTCTTCTCTCCATGAGTCAGCTGGTCCTTCCCAGGACCCTGCTCCAGCATGGGCTTCCCACGGTGCTGTAGAGATTTTCATGGCCATAAATAGAGATGCAGAAGAGGACTAAAGTTCTCAGAAGGAGAAAAGAGATTATTGAGAGCCAGCAAATTAGCATAAATGAACTGATGAGGGTTGGCTAAGATAACACGGAGGAAAGACTACCATATATTGGTCTTAGAATCTCTGCTAGCACAAGTGGGAAGAGTTTGGGTATTGATTTATAAGCTACAGTCTTTGTGGAAAACAAACTTTAACATCTAAGTCTCTACTTTTATGACTATCCTGTATAGCCCAGAAGAAGTTATTATCATACAAAAATAAAGAGCTAAAACTGTACTAGCAAACAGAAACATGTCAGGGATCCATTTCCTACTTCTACAGTTAATTGACATGGTTTGGCTGTATTCACAATGTTAAAATACCTAATATTTCAACACAGTGTACTTGAGAGCTGTTTTGAAAATTGTGCTCTGGCTTAAACCTCTGGGAGACTGATACTTGATCCAGATCAAAACATTGGCAAGGATTCTTTTAACTGCCTAGCCATACTGAAAAATTGGTTTGCCACCATTTTTCCCTGTACAGATATAGTAAATATTTACTATATGTAGTAAAATAATGGAGTGTGGACTCAAACAGTGAGAATAAGTTCAATGTCTAAAAATTATAAAAGTATAAAATTATAGTTGTATGTTATATCAGAAATAGTGTGGCCAGCAGGACTAGGGTAGTAATAACTCCCTTGTAATCCACACTGGCATGGCTGCACCTTGAGTCCTGTGTTCAGATTTTGGCCCCTCACTAGAAGAAGAACATTGAGGTGATAGAACTTGTCCAGAGAAAGGCAAGGAAGCTGGTGAAAGGGCTGGAGCGCAACTCTTACAGGCAACATCTGAGGGGGCTGGGCTTGTTAACTCTGGAGCCTCAAGGGAGACCTTAGAATTGTCTACAGCTCCCCGAAAGGAGGGTGTAACCAGATGGAGGTTGGCCTCCTCTCCCAGGTAACAAGTGGCAGGACAAGGAAATTACCTCAGGTTGCTTCAAGGGAGGTTTAGATTGAATATTAGGGAAAATTTCCTCACAGAAAAGTTTGCCTAGATTTGGAATAGGCTGTCTAGGGAAGTTGAGTCCTCACTGCTCAGGTATTTAAATGACATGTAGATGTGGCACTTAGGAATATCATTCAGTTGTGGACTTGACAGTGTTAGGAATTAACAGTTGGACTTGTTCATCTTAAAGGTCTTTTCCAACCTTAAAAAATCTGTGATTCTATACAGTTATATAGTTAAATAGTCATGTAGCCTGGGGGAATTTTAGGTGTTCCCATTAAGATTCAAAAACAAATTCATAAAATTCACAAGATTTCCAAAATATGCTCTGATTCACTGAGAACTTGTATGCCTCTTAATAGACTTTGCATTTGTGGTAAAATTGTACCAAAAAAAAGGTGAAAGAAAAAAATATAAATTTAAAGTTTTGATTAAAATTAATATTTGGCTAGCCCTTTTTTTTTTTTTGTGAAAAGATACACTTGTTCAGCTATAGTATATGTAAGATGTCCACAAAAAATATATTCATGCTCATATCCATATGTGTATGTTGAACAGCCCAGGCGTGTGATAAATGGTTTAGTATAAATTAGAATATGAAACTATCAGTGGTGTCTAATTTTCCCAAGCTGTTGCTGGAAGTGTTTTTAAGCATGTTTCAAGGCACGATAATATATGTTTCAGCTCTCTTGGATTATTTTCTGTGAGACATGGTTATAGTAAGAAACAACCAGGCAGTCTACAGGAACAAATCCTAGTAAAGCTAAAGTAGTCAGACTCTCTAGAGAAATAATTAGCAGGGATTATAGACCAATCTGGCAAGTTGTAGGTGGAAAGTGAAATTTAAACTTCTGGAACAGTTGCGTTGAGAATGGATTGGCTCCAAAAGGCCTGCAAAGGAATCTTCTTTATAAAAATTCAATATGTCCCAAATCTTTGGATGTATTTTAAAAAATATTGTTAAAATAGAACATTTATTAATATTAAGCAACTTAGAAGAAAGATAAATAAACACAGTACCTTTCTTACCCTTACACAGAAAGACTTGTGTACACAATACTGATCTTATCACTCTTCATACTGAAAAAAAACCCACCAAAAATGTATCACAGAAATTGTAATTTCCTTGAATGTATGCTTTGTTTAAATTTATTGTTTATGAGCTCCACAGTTCTGTGAAGGGCTTTTCCCCCCATTCTTTGTTTAGCCTAAAGAGAAGAAAAGTCAGTGTTTAGATTCCAGGAAACTTTACCCATATTGTAAATCATTAATATCTGAATGTTTATGAGTGTTAGAGGTTATAGCTTGTACTATATCCTAAACTAATTTGAATATTTTCTTTGAGTGTGAAAAAAATGAAAACTATCAAGAGAATCAATCTTGTATAGAGTTCTAATTGCTCATAAAGTAGCACAAACATCACGAGCAATATAAATGGTCTTTAAGTGCCACAGGCTAGGTCCATTAGATTAATGAGCCAACAGCTCCAACTTTGATGCCTTTTCTAATTATGCATTATTCGCCATTTCTTTCAAAAGAAAGACATCTAATTAATTAGGTACAAAATGTCATCTATAGGTCATTGACAGCAAGGGAGATCACCACTCACTCAGTTTAGTCTTCAGGCAAAATAATTACTCCTCTGGGATTACCACCAAATGTCATTATTGAATCAAGAAGAGTTTCTGAAGTAGGAAGATTAGGGAAAAGAAAAGAAAAAAACCCCACAAATCCTTTCCTTTTCACCCTGTCTCTTACACAGAATTATCTATTCGACCTTAAGTAGGTAAATACAATACTCCTGAGATGCCACAAATTAAAGACTCCCTTTTAATCACATAAAATAAAAAGATATTACCAAGTCAAAAGTGTTCCATAAAGCTCTTAAACAGTGATGCTAACTGCTGAATTACCCCAGTAAAATTATTTAGCTGAAAGTTCCTATTTTTACTCAAACTTTCAACTCCCAAACTGCCATGTTGAAGTCAGAGTTTCCACTTATTTTACAAAATGTGACACTGCAGCATCCTCTGCAATGTTTTTAAATTTTTGTCTTGATTTAGGGCATAATCCAATTCCCACTGATTTCAAGGCCACAGTTTGGAAAAATGCAGGATTGTTTAATGATTCCATCATTATACAGCTGCAGATCCATTAGATTGCCTTTAACTTGTGGAAAAGTAACCAAACCAGGGTTATTGAAAGTGCACGACTCTTGATACCAAAAAGTAAAACTTGTTTATTCCAGCTGCTCTGTCTACAAATGAGAAAAAATGCTCTCACTTGTAACTTGCAAGGGGATAAAAAACATTGTCAGGTGCTTTCTCAATTTGATTTATTCTCCTTTCTCCAAATATAAAAGCTTATATTCTTGATAGAGCAGTCCTAGTTAGACAATCTATAGGCTTTTAAAAGAAATGCCATGGTTGAGCTGACTGGAATACAAAATTTATATTCAGCCCTACAGTGTGAGGTATTAAGATGCTCTTTCATTTTAAATTGGAATAGAAAGTTAAAAGTATTTCTTTATTATTTTTCTATGAAAGAACTGCAGGTCTCCTTGATAGTAACCTGTCATATTGTGTTTAGAAACTAGACGACTATCCACAAGGCTGTCCTCTGCCCCATTCTGCCCCATTCTTTTCTGTGTGGTAAAATGTGAACCAAAAAAAGAAGAAAAAATGTGCATTTTCCTTTATACACCTAGTAAATGTAGATCATATCTTTGGGGTGATAAGTTAAGAAAAAATAGAATTCTTTCCTCTCTTTCTAATTAACCTATTTTCTGTCAGAAAATATAAGTTCTGATGTTGGTGTCTCAGGTTTCTTAAATGTTTGTAACGAAATCTTGCAAATTTGCACCTCATTACTTGTTCAGATGAGAAAGTGTATGTGAAAGTAGATAAGTAAACTGATACAAGCAGGCATCAACACCATAATTATTATAGTACTGTTATTAATATATGTAGTTGCAAATAATTTGACTGTGTTTTCTAATACTGCACAACAAGAACTTTTTATTGCAGATAATTAAGATGCTCAGAGATCTGTTTCTCTTTAATAGGTATTTCATACAGTTAATTTGTTTTCTGCATTCCTTCGTGGTGATTTAAGTGTTTTACACCTAGGAATATATATTTGAAGTTCTGTTCTTTAACTAGAACTTGGTGGTATTAAGAAATTACTTTTATCTGCAGGGAAAAAAGATGGAAGTGAGAGAAAAAATATTACATGACAAGCTGGGAACCATAGACTGCAAAGATGATATGACCAGCTAGAGAATTTTCATGATCCTAATGAAGGATCATGAAAAAAAAAAACCCAGTTTGCCAACCTGTACATTGACTTCAGCAGAATATCAAAGGATTGCAAATCATTTTAGCATCTGGACTTTTAGAATTTAATCAGGGAATTACAAATGTTGGTAAATTAGGACCTAATCTTTCAGACCTTTAAGTCAATGAGAGTTTTGCTATTGTGTTAATTGAAAGCAGAGCTGAGTCCTTTATACTTCAAGGTGTCATAGAAAACCACATGTTGAAAACAAAATCACAACTACATTTCATCTGTTTTAAAAGACTCTTTACCTGATCAATCACCAATCAATACATTGTTTTGGAGTGGAAACCTTGTCTGAATGCAAATAGTAAGATAACCAAAACCTTCAGCATCCATTTGTCTCCATAAAAGAACAAAGAAATGAAGAGGCACATGCCTGTGCTGATATGAGGCTTATTTGGATTTGTGCTGAAAAGAGAGTTGATAATATAGAGATGTTTTCATTTTTGCCAAGCAGAGCTTACTGAGTGTCAAGAATTAGGGTTAATTAGATCTTCACATTACAATAAGCCAAACTCAGGATACAACCACCTTAGCTCCCAAAATTATTTTGTTGCAGCTTTAAGGAGATACAACTTCTCTACTCTCTTGCAAGACAATTTTTGTTTTTCTGTAATCTAAAGTAAAAGTCCTAGTTGTGGACAGGAGCTGAGATACTGCTGACATTCCTTTTAAATGGAGGATTTTTATAGAAGCCAAATCAATTGAAGCTCAAGTGAATCAGCTGTAAAAATTGCTTCATATTTTGTAATCTTTCAAGCGAATGCACTGACAACTATCTGGGTTTAAAAGAAAGGAGTCAGAAATGATCTTGCATTTGTTTAGAATTGTACACAATGTGTTAGCAAAAGCAATCAATACCTAATTACGAGCCTATCTCTGAGACCACAGTCCTCTCTATTCTAATGTTTTCCACAGAGATAAACCACTTGCTGCATGACCTGACACATTTGTTTTGACAGCTCTGCTTCAAACATGACAGTAAATGTCATAGTCTAAGAATAGCCTCCATCCTCAAAAAAACCCCATAATTCTATAGGTTTTATTATGTCACCTGCAAAAGTTTTCACAATGAACTCTGGTTTGTTTGGTTCCTCTTTTGTCCTTGAACAGAGATTCCAAAGACACATTTACACTAAAAGGTTTTCCATACTACTGCCAAGTTGTTAATAAGCAGTCAAGGGTTTCCAAGGCATTCGCAGAACTGAATTCTCCCTGAGAAAAGCTAGCTGTGGGATGCAGATTAATTCCATCCAGCTTTTGTAAATAAATCTAGACTAAGACAACAGTCTTGTTGAATTTTCTGTCCCAAAGGCATCCAGAGACAGCCATCTCTAAACTCAGGACTGGATTTCAGTTTCCATTTCAGGACCCAAATCACAGCAGTAGAAGCTGCTAATGGCTTAACTGTAATTAGCTCAAGCAAGTCAGCAAAATGTAAAATGTGACAAGAAACCAAGGTATAACCATAAATTACCCTGTGCATACACAGTTGTCATATAGGTGTATAAAGAGTAGTCAGGCTATTACAGTTTTCATTCCAGTTTGCTTGTCAATTTTCCAAGAAGCAACCTGAACACAAGAAATTGTAATGAGACACCCAGGTTAATAGTAAAACCCTCCCAAATTTCATGCATGCTTTACTACTTTTCTCACTTTTCATGTAAAAACAAAATAAAATGAAGCATCAATGCTGGACTTCCCAAGATCAATCATTTTTACCATATTCAGAAGATTGAACATGAAAGACTGCATGTAATGGAACTGACCCAGAAAAATGTGTCATAACAAGTCTTCCACATTCTCTGGTCACCAGAGGGAACTAAAATTTTTTCTTAGCTGAATCCATGAATAGCAGTGTCACACCTGTACAAACCAAGCATGTAATTACCTGATAAGTTGCATGGGCAAATAGCTAATTTGCAACCTACTAGACCTACTAGTTAATATTTAAATGTGAAATCTTTAAACTCTTCTACTTTCCTAACTTAAATCATCATTGTCTGTGAACTCGCTCCATTGAAGATAAAAATTACATTCAGATTTTGGAGTCACAGTAGTTATAAAAGAAGGATACCGATGTCTAAATGTCTAAAGTGACTAAATTCATGTCCAACTTTAAACACTATCAGTATTTTATTAAAAAAACCAACTTATTAAGTAAGTGAATCACTGCAATTTTCTCTAAGTGTTCCAAGCTCATAGCTGAATGACTGAGTTGCTAATTATCATGGATCAGAAGACCCTAAAATAACAATAATAATAATATTAATCTTCATCACCATCACAGAGAATAATAGGACATGAGAAACAGGGTGTTGACATGGATCTTTGATGTAGTTAAGATCTGATCTAGAGTTCAAGAGACCTGAGGATATTAATGTGACTGTGGATCAAGACAGGAAGAGTATGCATTCACCTGCTAGTGAACTTCAGCCTGTATCAACTGGAGAGGACAAACGTATTTGTGCATTGCTGCTCAAATTTTTGTAGTTCTTGTGATTGCTGTTGGTGTTTATGTGGGTAGCAATAAGGATAATGTTCACTGCTTCTCTTGATTTTTTTTCTGTATATTGGTTGTATGTTTGTGTCTGCATGGGTGTTTGTACCTCCTGCTGTAGAATGTATGCTCAACCTTACTACTGTCTGGATGTACAAAAAAGAGCATCAGCAAACACTGGAGAGTAGAAACCTCCTGAGTATTAAAGTCTGCTGGATTCAGGTTCCCTCAACAGATACATTTAAAAAGTATATGAAAGTAAGAAGGTGTTCTTACCCATAATAAATGTATTGTTCCCCAAATATTGAACAACAAATGGATGCTGGTTCTTGCTGATTTGTTGTCTTACAACAGCCTCCTGCAGGAGCCTCTGAAAAAGGAGGAAGTCCCTAATGTCCTCAGAGTCACTTCTTTCTCAGGGCAATTACTTTCTTTCAATTTTTACAAGTTTTTCTTACATGTATTTACTAAAAGAAGTAACATAAGACACCTTATTCTGGGTGTTTTTTACTGAAAAGGCTGAATTCACCTATTCAGCCATTTATATATGCACTCAATGTTCTTGCTGTCCTCTCTTGCATACATCCCCACCATAAAAAGACAAAACACATGCCTTTGACATATTTTAGTCAAAGACAGACTGTTCTTGAAGTAAATTTTTTTCTTCACAGAGGAACTCAAAAGATTATAATTGAGTGATTTATTTTACCAATAATTGCAGCTCATATTTACATGAATGATGGGAGAGATCCAATTTTTAAAGCCCTTCAGCATCATTCCAGACTTTGATCTTTTCTCCCTTATTTACATGCACTCATTAGTAATTATTGCGCATTTTTTATATTAAAAAAACCACTGTCTTGTGGGCTGGTTTACTTTTTTCTAGCCCTCCTGAAAGGCTGTACTATTGAACATGAAGCTCCCTGACACTTCCACTGGAATGTCTTAGAGATTGCAAGATACATTTATAACTGAGCAATCTTATCTACACAAAAGAAAAAATGAGATTTAAGTGTTCTGTTTTTCATGTCTAATATACTATTTTTCCAACTGCACTTTACCCTGGTACAAAATTTATTTGTTACTATATTTACTTCATTTAATCATTTCTAACAGCAATTATGAAAACCACTCCTTGCATCTTATCATCTGATCTTTCTCTTGCGTATTTTCTTTCAGTGTTGGCAGAAAACATGAGAGGTCTTTTTGTCTTACAGATACCTAGAGTATTTACCTCTGCATTTTAACACAATTTTCCATCAACAATCTTATTAAATCTTTTTATCTTTTCTTTGCTGGAAACAAAATACTTCAGAATAGTTTGCTATGTAACTAAATAGAAATCTCCTGTCATCAGCCTCTTCAATGTGAAGTTTCTGCTATTGTTCATTTTGATTGAATCTCTTTTATCTGTCACCAAGTCTTTATATTATCATTTTTAGAATGAATTTTCCTGAAAAAGTTGGATGAGCAAAACATGCCAGTTTGTTTATGCTTTAATTAATTTTTCTGATTTTTAACAGGCAAAGCTATTGCTGTGCATTTTCACAGTAGTAATAAGTTAACCCTGGCCAAAAGACAATGTGGAATATTCCTTTATCCAATTTAGGTCAAATGTCCAAGTACTCTTCCTCCCAACTTCCTCTTCCCAATAGCCTACTTGCTCTGGGGGAAAGAGCGGGAAAAAAAGAGAAAGCCTTGATGCTGTGCAAGCATTGTTGAACCATATTCAAAACCCTGGTGTGTTACCTACACTGTTAGGGCAACAAATCTAAACCACGGGATTGTACAGGCTGCAATGAAGAAAGTTAATCCGTGTCAGCCAGACCCAGCACAGTGATCTGCACACGACCACACAGTGGTGAGACTCTCAGAATCTGAATAAGCTGTGTGGCAAATAATTATGCTTTAAACTGGTAGACACCCTCTGTCTTCTGACCTTCAGAAGACCTCTGACTAACCTCTGTAGTACACTAGAAGGAAATGTACTTGAAGAATTCTTTAACTGCTAAAAGAACTTATGCTTCTGAAAACGTTCTCAATAGTACTTCTTCTCTGATATGTTCTACCCTTGCAGCTGAGGGAGGGAATAAGAAATCTTTATCATTCTCCATCATTGGGAAAGACCTCAAACTCTGAAATGTGTTGGCAGGGGCTGATAAGCTCTCCTGTGACCAATTCTCAAAGGGTTAGGGAATGGAAATGCCAAATCCCCCATCTTTGGTGGACTGGATGAGTGCACTGTGCCCCTTAGGTGTACAACCAAGATTTTATTCTTACTTTTAATCCACAAACTAAGTTTATGCTTGACTGAGCAAAGCAAACAAAATTAAAAGGAACAGTTACACTCTTTCTATTACACCCTTGCCTGTCATGTAGCGTAAAATGACAAACTACTGCCTGCAGCATTAACATTTCTGAAGCCACTACGAATTCAACACAAATTGCTGTAACTTTTTTGACAAAAGGAGTATGTTTTTTCTTTATAGAGTATTACACAGATACTTCAAAATACTTGTACTTTGAGTGACTTACACTGAGAAGAAGGGCCAGTTGTGGTAGAAGCAAAAAAGATAATTTGATAACTGTTGAGTTTTAAGAGAAGTTTGGAATCAAGAGATGAAAAGGGTGACCACCCAGTTCTGGCACTATTTACTGTGCCCTCACAGTTAGCTTTCAGACTGATATTATTTCAAGGACTTTTTGGTGCATTGGTCTCTATAGAGAAGTCTTTCAGTGACTAGAGGAAAGGTAACTCCTTTTTGATTCTGCCTGTGATGTGTAGCTCTCTGTGTCCATGCCATGCTGGTCTTAGTAGCCTTCTTTTGTCTACTAAAGTAGTCTTCTATTGTTTACTACAACATATTGCTTGCAGACCTCTAACTCCTTTGGAACATTTTTCTTTCTCATCCTGAATTATGCCACCTGGTCATTTCTGTACAGTCCAAGTTGCTCCCTGCCCAGGAGTAATTTCCCTCTCTTAGAAAAAGTTTCATACTTTGCTTTGATAAATATGGTACAGTATAAATTGTAGGCATGAGTCTGAGTAAATCAGTACTAGCCCCATACTGAACCTTCATAATCCTGCACCACAGCCAGAAGAACATATATTATTGCTGCTCCTTGTTGAATTCAAATTGAAGCATACAAGGTGTGCTCACCTAGTCTGGTCTCGTGGGAGGGCTATAACCTCTAGTAGAGAGGTGGCAGTGAGTATCTGAAGAAGGTAATGTCTTTGAACTCATCAGTTAGATTCAGAAGAGGGAGACTAAGCAGTGTTGGGTAATGATAGTATTCAGTATGTTGCACAAAAGAGCCTTCTCAATATCCTTAAATAAATGGCTTAATAAATAGCTGAACTTTGATTTCATGAATAGACTCTGCTTTAAGCAGGGAGTGAAATGTTAAGCTCCCACGTTCCCTGATTTTTTCAATATTGTCTTGAGTGCATTCTTTCACCCTTTTTTTCTTCAGCTGCTGTGGTAGAAACCCTGTTATAGCAAGGTCAACAAACAGTTGCATTTATATCTGTGAGTGGGGTGCAGGTGTAGAGATGAGCTGAGGAGGGCATTGCAGGAGCAGGAGTGCCTTTGCCCTAAGATGAAGCCTGCCATTGCTGTAACTTTTGCTAGCTGATTCATGGAGCAGTAATAAAGGTTATGGCAGTCAGTAAATAACCTGTCAAATTCCTACTGCTTCCCTTACCCAATTCAAAGGATTCATCAATCTCTGTACACACTTGTGCCGCACATCTGGGTTGCTTATTGATGACCTGGATCATGTTCATCAGTTCCTTACTCATTTAATGCTTCTATAATCACCTCAAGCCTGTGTAAACCCTTTCAGAACCACTGAGGTGTGAAATATCTTTGCTTTTGGTGTTCAAGGTGCCACTCTCCAATCTGACTATACACTTAACAGCACTATAGACTGGTGTAAACCCACCATCCTTTCCCTCTGGAAGCATCTTTATTAAGCAGCAGTAAGTATCCCTACCTTAAAAGATGCACAGAGACACAGGCAACCACACAGAGTAAAAGTACCCTGTCCCCCTCTCCCTCATCCCCCTGCCCCTTCTTCATTATACTTTAAAGTCTATTTTTATGGTAAAAATACAGGGGTTTTATAACACAATTGGCATTTTAAACATTTCTTTTTAGGAATAGGGAAAAAATTATTACTTTTTGTTTGTTCAATTTTTCTATGAATTGCTAACAAGGAGACAGAAGCAGTGTTGATTGAGTTTTTAGGCCTGCTCACAGAATATTTCCTTCAAAAGACTAACATCCACTAGAATTGAAACATTTTTTCGGTGACAATTTAGTGTAATGGCATATGGGCTATAAAACCAAAACCACACTAATTTTTTTCTGCTTTCTTTCTTTTGTGAAAGAAAAAGTCATACTCCACTAAGAGATGCGATAACCAGACAAGAGAAAAAGATGTGAGCATATTTCCTGGAGAGTACCCTCCCAAGAACTGCATTCATGCCATCAGCTGTTTCTCTCTGGCTTCCCCAGGATATAGTCAACCTCCAGCAGAGATTCCTATAAATCTGGAAAGGCAGAAGAGCCAGGCATTCCATGACGTCTATTAAAATCTTCAGTGTGATCAATCTGTTTTGTGTAGAATGTAGCTGGTGCAAACCCCTTAAGATCTATATACAAGTAAAATGATAGTGTGTACCTAATGTGTTTTTCTCCTCTAGGTTCATTGCAGGAAAATTAGCTTCCTGTAAGGAAACTGCTGTTGGTGAAAAAGACTTAGTAATCTTCCTTTGAGTGTTGCTTTCTAGTTAACAAGAAAAAAAGTAATTGCAACTGCTTCAACTTGAGCTGCCTATTGTTTTTTCATTCTGTTTTAAAAGAAAATCCCAGGGCTTTGTGATATAGATATAGATATTTATTATAAATTGAATTTTAAAAATAGGATATGACTTCTCAATATTCTGTTGAAACTCAGTCAGATATTGAATGCAGTAGCTGTGTCTTTGTTATTAAATCTGAACTTGGAATAAAAATCTATAGAAAGGCAGCCTTTAGCTTTTGCAGAGATTTTAATGGCTTTTGGGGTTTTTTAAAATTCAAAATCTTACTGAAATGTGAAGACTCTTCATGAAGCTATGAATGATACATATTAATTCACTGGAATTACATCAGAACTACATTTTTGGCCTGTGTTTAATTTGAAGAATACTTTTTCAGAACTGAATCTTGATATTAGCATACAGATGGAATTGAACAGTATGTCAATACTGACTGACAAAGCAGATAGATTGCTGGTTGCTTTATTTTAGATTAGTTCTAAATTTTCTCATGGAGAATATAAAAATGTAAAAGAGCATTTCAATTTCCCATTTCATTTAAACTGAGAAGAAAGCAATAATTCAAGGAAAACTAATAAAAGACTGATGTTAGAATATGATTGACATGTGACTAAAATGTGTTTCAGTTGTAAAGACAGCCCAGTGCTAATAAAACAACATTGACTGACTTGTAACCTTCAGGCCTCCCTTGCTCACATATAATTGATTTTAAAACAGCATCCAAAAAAGAAAAGATGCTGTTCTATGTCTGCATAGATTTTTCCTATGTTATTCTGTCTTTGTTAGGAAGCATTTGAAATTAAATTACAATATATCCTAGGGTGAATATAAGTAGTTATTTATTTCTTTGCTATTTTATGAAGGAAAAAAAAAAAGAAGAAAGAAACATTTTGAGCTCCACTGTGAAGTTAAAATGCTTTATTTGTGTACAAATCCTAATAGGTGAAAATGCATGAGAGGAAGTAAGATAATCTGATTGTCTGAGTGAAAAAATTTCCAAAATTTGTACAGACAGAAGGAACATTCAGATGTACCTTGTTATTAGGGTAAGGTATACTAATTATTTTATTTGTTTATATGCATTAAGATCTCTCATTTTCTGAGTCAGAGTACGTGGAAGCAAATCCCAGAAAAGTAAATATTTACATTTATAAATTTGTTTGTCTCATAACAACTTTAACCTCCTTATATCATCAATAAAGAGAAGCAGTCTTCTCATTCTAAACTAAACACCACAGATGCTCACTCACTCTCCCCTGGTGGGACGAGATAGAGAATCAGAAGAGTAAAAGGTAGAAAACTTGTGAGTTGAGATAAAGGCAGTTTTATAGGGAAAGCAAAAGCTGTGCCCACAAGAAAAGCAAAACAAGGAATTCATTCATCATTTCCCATGGGCAGGCAGGTGTTCAGCCATCTCCAGGAGAGCAGGGCTCCATTGCATGTAGTGGTGACCTGGGAAGAAAACACCATCACTTTGAATGTCCCTTCCTGTCCCTTTCCTCCCCTGCTTTGATACCCTGAGCATGCTGTCCTATGGTCTGGGCAGCAGACCATGTCTATGTCCTTTGGTCAGCTGGGGTCAGCCACTCCATCTGTGTCACCTCCCAACTCCTTCTGCACTCCCAGCTTCATCGCTGGCGGGCTGGGCTGAGATGTTCCAGAAAAGTCCTTTACACTGAGCAAGCACTGTTGAGAAATAATGTAAGCATCCCTGTGTTATCAACATTGTGTCCAGCATAAATGCAAAATATGGCCCCATATTATTATGCAGAAATTTTTTCATATTATTATGAAAATAATATTATGCAGAAAATTAGGTTTATCCCAGCCAAAAACGAGTACAAAAGACCAAAGGAACAGCTCTACAGAATTATGTTTTCTGTTTAATGCAAATGAGGTGATTAGTTCAGAGGCAAATGACTGCACCACAGATGTCTGAAGAAGCTATAATAAATCAAGCATATCTGTCACTGTAAACCAAAATAGCCTGTACATACCTCTGCAGTCTCTCAAAAATGAAAGGTTTAAATATGAGACTTTTTTTCTTTACTATGTTTTCTATTGCTCTTTGGGATTTTTAAAACCTAACATCACTGAAATGAACAGTAAAACTCTCATTTCTTCCTTTGTACTTCAATTTAAACCTCAATGTGTGACATAATTAGTATAATTACAGAAATGGCAACCAAAGGATGCATAGGCTTTGTTTCTATTCTATTTCTTTCCCACCATTATGGATATATCTGGTCTATGGAACAACTTAGCTCTTGAGAAGACTGAAATCCCCAGTCTGATGCATAGATTTCAACTCAGCCTTGGGATCCAAACTCAAATCAACTAATGTTTCCTCAAAGTAAAACCATCAGGTTTTACTTTATACCCAGATGCACCGGGTTTGCATCTGGTTAATGACATTTCCTCAGATCTGCATCAAAAGACATTATGAATGGGCTTTCTCTCCCTCCTTTTTTCTTTTCCCTTTTTTTCCAGGCTACATAAGCTGCATTTCCTCAGCCTTTCCTCACAGGCCACATGCTGCACGACAGACCACTGTGGTGAACATGTTCAGCTCACACATCTTCCTTATTTTGAGGATACAAAAGCAGACACAATATTCTACACACAATCTTAAAAAGTGTGAGTAGAGAAAAAAAATCTTTTTGTCAGGTGGCTTTGTTCCCCTTAAACAGCTCAGGAGGCTTTTGGCTTTCCCCAGTGTCATGTTGCAGGCCCCATGTCCTTTCTGCAGAGCTTCTTCCCAGCCGGTCTCCAGCCTACTGCTGCAAGGGATTCCTCCTTTCTAGGTGAAGGACTTTTTATTTGTCCTTGAGGAAGTTCATAAAGTTCCTGCCAACCCACTCCTGCTGCCTGTCAAGTGTCTGGATGACAGCCATGATACTTTGACTGCATTGAATGTGCTTTCCAGGGCAGTATCATTTGCAAATTTCACACAGGTGCATATCCATAACATGATTTTGCCTCTTTGCTCAAATGAATATTTGTACACTATTGTTCTCAATTTGCTGCCTACAAGTCTTGTGCCAAGCTGATAACCAGTGGCATTGCAGTGGCCATTGGCAGGCACTGAGTTTCCCTACCTGCCTGGAGTCAGTCAGCTGGGATAAAGATAGTCTGAGAGGAGCTAGGAGCTTCCTTCACAGTCTACTGCTATGAGCAGGTAGTACCATAGAAAGACCTTAGGAACACTTATAGCCGGTATTTATAGACCCAGTCTACAGCCGAATAAAATCTGAATTATTATAAAAATATTTAATAAATTCTCATTAAGAAATTTGGGGGATAAGCAAGTGGAGGCACAGATATACCCCATTTTAATTAATATCTTTCTCTCTATAACATTATTGTGTTTGAATGCACCCTCACCCTTAGATCTCTAGGCAATTCCTGGTTTTAATCTCTCTTCCACAGCTGTGATTGAGGATTAAAGGAAAATTAATTGTTTGGAGAGAGGTAAATATGGTAGATGAAACTAAATGATTAGTAGGCACTTGCTGGCTACATTGCAGTTAAGGTAATATTATCAGGGACCCATTGACAGGAGAGAAACTAATATTTGAAATGTGAGGTTATTGAGAAAGTGATGATTTTTTTTTTTTTTTTTGTCCTTAAAGAAAATTGAAGCATCCCAAATTCTAAAATCACAGGTTTCCCAATGATCGTTCATGCTCTGAATATATCAGTCAACTTATAGTCTAACCTTAGAAAAGATTAGAAAATGTCAAGGACAGAATCAGGACAATCATAATTTTGCTCTTTTATAAAAAATACACCCGGAGATAGGCAGCATGTATCCCTTTCCCTATAATCATGAAGAGATATGATAGTACCTTGCATAATACTTTATATATGACTGTGCTGTTTCATGATTAGAATTATGCCTTATCCAGCCCCTTGCAAGTACAGAAGCCTAGGGCTGGCTCATTGCACCCAGCTTGCATTGTGTGCTTAGAGAAAATCTTGCCTTTAGATTCTTCTCTTCTCTTCTCTTCTCTTCTCTTCTCTTCTCTTCTCTTCTCTTCTCTTCTCTTCTCTTCTCTTCTCTTCTCTTCTCTTCTCTTCTCTTCTCTTCTCTTCTCTTCTCTTCTCTTCTCTCTTTTTTCCCTTTCTCTTTTTATTTTTGAAACCTCCCTGCAGTTGTTGCTTCCTCATCATTTAGACACAAAAGCCTCTTCCTCCCTTTCCACTTCCTGCCACCAGAGGGGCTGCCACATGTTAAGTCACAGAAATACCAAATACTTCAGAGACATGATTAATGGCAGTAGCTACTTTGCTTGATGGATTTTGATCCCCCAGCAGAAATCTGGCATCAATCATGTGGTTGAATTCCTCTCTGCTGCTAGATGATTTAGTATCCCATGTCCTCTGTTCTACAACTTCCATTTGGAGCTGAACAATTTCTCTGTCACTTTGGAAGTGTAGCAATAATTTCCACTCTGCTTTAGATTCCAAGGTGTTGGCAAGTCACCGCTTTTAGGACACACTACAAAGGGGTTCATTAGAACTATGAGAATAGGGAAGACACTCCATTAATTATCCTTCAGCCAGTAATACACACTCTCCTCCCCCACCCCATTAGAGACAAAACAGAATTGCTGTATAATTTCAGATATATTTGTGTTGTGTTTAGCCCTTGCTTGCAATTTGTGAATAAAATCTTGTGTCATGGTATAGAACTTTTGAACTTCAGAATTACTGCTTAACTTCTACAGATGGTATTTCCACATAAAAATCAAAACTTTTAAGTACTAAAGCATTAAATACTTGAAATCTCAAGAATGAAGAGATCCAAACATTTTACCATTATATTAATATGAATTCTGAGAATGCTAAGTAGGCTTCTATCTAATGTTATTATCATACTAGTAAGTTTAATTAACCAGTTAATAAAATTTTGTAATTAATTGTAAGCAAGTTAATAAATAAAACCCCAACCAAGTGGAAAAAGTTGTGACAGAAAACAAAGCTAAGAAAAAAAATTGCCATCAGACTCCAGATAAGTATCTTGCAAGTATCTTGAAGTATTAGCAGAATTAATTGTTGAAATACCTCTGTGAAACAATGATGCAAATCAAGAGAATTAATTATAAAATGGCTTTGATCAGGCTCAAAGAACACATCTATGGGAAGTCATGTCAGGAACTATGGGACCCTGAGTTCAACAATTTACCGAAACACTTTACTGTCTGCAATTTTCAGAATGCACAAATAATAAGCTGTCCTGACAATGCAACAGTTCATCCAAATCAATTTTTAAATTGTAATTCTTGCAAAAAGTACATTAGTATCCCTTTCTGTCAGGAGAAATATCTTACACTTCAGGCCCTGAACCAAGCTAGGATTATTGGGGTAGCTAGTCTACTCTAGTGTGGGATTCACATTCTCTGAACCTGAGAGAAGCAGCGAGAGAAGCAGAGAAAAGAATGACCAAAACAATTCTTATCTCATTTACTTCTCCTGTGTTTTGCAACATGTAGAATGTGTTAGAAGATTATTTACCTGAAAGAATTTACTTGATTAGATTCTAGTGTGAGTGTTTTGTTTTCTTAACCAATCTCTGCAAACTGTGTCCTGATGGTCGGTCAGGAGACAGTAAGGAGATTTGGTTGAGTGCTTTTGCAGTTTCAGTTTAGATGTAGTGTAATATAATATAGAATAATATAGTATAATAAAGTAATAAATTAGCCTTCTGATATAGAGTCAGATACATCATTTCTCCCTGCCATGGGGGTTGTTTAATTTCTGATATTCTGGTTCTGGTTAAACTATTAAGTTAGAACAAGCCACAGTCAAGATCCCAGGCATAACCATTTATATAACACAAATTATTTGACATTAAAAAAAAAAAAATCAAGGAAATTCGCTATTACACATTTTACTTACATCCCCCTCTCTCTGTTCAATATACACACATAGTATCTGATTTCCCAAGCATGAGCATGCCTATCTACCTCTCCTAGCATGTGTAACTAAGCAGCCCTCTGACTCACCAACACCTGTGAATGCACAGATCACTGCACTGTAATTTGCTATCATTATATAAAGTCCTTCCTCTCTACTCTGAGGAAGCCTGGCAGAAGCTTTTGGGCCAGCGCAAAGTTGTCCTTGAGAGCTACAGCTCTAATTAATCAAATCCTATGCTGTTAAAGGTGACTAGGAGTTCTCTCCATCATTCACTTTGTGCCAGTCCTTTGTCTCAAACCTATCCACTGTCTCATTGTCTCTGTTAGCACTGTGCCTATAGGAGAGACCTATCTCACACTGATGCTCATAAATTAAATTTGGTAGTAGCTGCCATAGGACTAACCTTCTTGCAGTGTGTAAACTGATCTTTGGGCCAGAGTCAGTAGACTTACTGCTGTATCTGCAGGGAGTAATTTTGAGGGGCACACCAAAAATAATAATTAAAATAAAATAAAACTTTTTCCCAACTTAACCACCAAATATTTCTTCTTTGGTAGGCATGTATTAGTCTATTTCTTCTATTCTATCAATATGAAATGCCTTTTAGTGTGAGACTGTGTCATGCTTTGAACAGATGTACCTATGACATCATCCCCTCTAGGTACTGAAACACCTTCAGCAGTAGGGAAATCAGACTGCCAAAGCAAGGCCCTTAGATCTCCCTTACAGCCTCCAAGAAAGTGCTGGGTGCCTCTGAGGAAGAGTGAAGAAAGCTTTTGAAATGTAAAAACTCTTCTGCCTTACAGCAGAAATGTTGGAACTATGGGAAAGCTTATGGAAGCTCATGGATTAAGGTTGTTCTATGCTCGTTGGATCTAGTGTTTGCACTTCCTCAGCTGGATTTTCTCCAAAAAGGAAATCACTCCTATAAAGAAGTTCTTGAGTAACAATGCACAATAATTTAGTTCAGGGATTACAATTTGTGGTCCATAAACTGCTGCAGGCATGTAATTATTCCTAAATAGTCCAAAACAAAATTATTATGAAAAGCAATATTATTGTCAGTGGCTAAAATTCTTAGTGCAAAAGTCTGCACTTGCATGCAAATAGTTTCAGAATCTGTAAACTGCAAAAGTTAGAAAAAATATTTGTTCATTGATTGAGACATTAGCTCAGGAAATGGAAGACTTGTGTTCTGTTCTGACTTCAGAACATTGCACTTACAATTCTTATATCCTGGACATCAGCTATGGTTGTTAATTACTTATGGAATAGGCAGGAAAGCTGATTCTCCTCCTTTTCTGTTCAAAATGTGTCATTCTGTAGTCAGGAAATAAAATGTCAAGAAAGTATAAGAAGAGCTAGAACAAAGGACATGACTCTGTCTTACAGAGTCTGGGATGAAAAAATCTCAAAACTGTTGAGTGGTTTTACAGCAGTAAGACACTGAATAAAAGATGAGAAGAGCTGATATAGCACAAAATAAATTGCATTAGGGCCTCTAAACAGCATTATGCATTTCAAAATATTACACAGTTTCTAAAGCATTTCAAGCCATATAAAGAAAAGGAATCAAAGCATTATATGTTACCTAATAAATTATTTTTGATTAATAAATATGATATAATACTGCAATATCCTGTAATCCTTCCAAACTTGCAAGAATCAGTTAGAAAACTGGAACTCCTGCTAGTACCATTTTACATTTTTTCAAGGAATCTTGAGATGGGATATTCAGGAGAAATGAATAAAAAATTGTATTTATGGTCTTGTGGAATGAACATGCACAACTGGCAGATTGCTTTTTCACTGTAGAAAAAAACTATATATCTCTGTGTCAGTGATTTATCTAGTGATTTGGTGTTTCCTGGCTCACTAAAGTACTACCTGTAATGTAACATCTGTAATGCAACACCTTCTACTACAACAGTATTATTTCCCAGAACATATTATTTTGTAACATAGTCTTTGCAAATATGTCATTTAAGACAAAAATCATTTTTCCAGATTGGTAATAATTTCAATTCAATGACAAACTGTGATCTCTTCTTAGGAGGAATATACATGAATGAAAAGGTATAAATCTGATGACCCTTCACTGAATTTTTACTGTTTTGTTGTATATCCTCCCAGACCAATGCTTTCTGTTTTAAGAGGTAACTTTAAACACTTGATTACCATAATTTTAGTAACTGACACTCGTAGCAAGAGCACCCTCCCTCCAAAATCACTGAAAATCAATGAAAATTTGTTGAAGAAGGATTTGTTTTCCATTAATGACATCAGTCCCTAAACTATTTTCTTTCTGGCAACAAAAGGAAAATACAGATTAAAGGAATTAAGGTAGGATGTGGGTAAAGAGCAAGTTTAATAGCAGGTATCATATAAAAACACAGACTCACAGGCAACAAAATCAGAACCATCTCTGTCTGCATGGAGCACCACTAGCCTATGCAATCTGTTTCACACTGTTTTACTAGCAGGGCTCAATCTTGGCTCAGAAGAACCATCAATAAACCAGATGGAATAAAGCTATTTCTGTGCAGTCCCTGGTCTGTCCAATGAGATTGGTAAGGAGGTTGTCAGTGAGTACTTGGCAATAGGGACACCTGCTTGGAGCTGAATTGATGCCTACTGCACATCTTCATCTTGAGTGTGCTCTGGAACTCAACCAATGCCCTAAAATTGAAATACTCTGATAAAGAAGCATCTGCATCAGAGAGTTAAAAACTATTGGCAGCAAAGGAGGGTAAAGCAAGATGATGTAAAGAGAAAAGCAAAACATGCAAGGTGCATTCTATTATAAAAAAAACTTCCTTAATATGCAATGTAGCCATCCATAGCTCACATGCAAAATATGTATGGGTCCATTATTATTATAAATCATAATTATTATTTCCAATTTTATACTATAAAACAGGCCAATATAGGAAGACAAAAAATATTATATAATTATTCAGAATACCAGATTCTTATTTAAAAAAAAAAAAAAAAACTTGCCGAAACTCAAAGCCATAAAAAGGCAAGGCATGCCATCAAATGAAGGGACATGAGGCAAAGAAACCTAAATTGGTCCTCATAGAAATCACAAGATTCCGATTCGCTTCCCGAAAGAAAATGAAATTCCAGTGTGTTGGTAATTCCTTTTTTCCTGTCTTGGCCTTAAGCAGGGATTAATTTTAGCAAGCCTTCCTGCATCTGCCTGCATTTGATGGCTTTGACTTTGGGCAAGATGTTTTCCTATTTTTTTTTAAAAAGTATCCATGCGATCTTCATCCTATCTTCCCCTCCAAGTTGTGTCTTCCTCCTTAACATTTTCCCCTGCTTTTGCAACATCTGTGAGCTCTTGTTTTACCCTCTTTTGGTCCTTTTCCCTGCACTTGATAAAATCCTGGTCCATCTCCTTGTAGTCACTACATTTCCCAAATTTCCCAAAATTTTTTTTTTTCTCCTCCAAATGCAATTCCTTTCATGGTATCTCCATTCCAGTGTGTTTGTAAGTCCTTCTTATCTGTTTTGGCCTTAAGCAGGGATCCATTTTCCAAGCTTTGCTGCATGGGCCTGCATTTGGTGGCATATGGCCTGCACTTGATGGCTTTGATTTTGGGCAAGAATTTTTTTTTTTTTTTTTAAGTGTCCATGCCATGTCCCTCATATCTTCCCCTCCACGTCGTGTCTTCCTCCTTAACTTTTCCCCCTGCTTTTGCAACATCTCTCTGCTTAGTTTTGGCCTCCTTTGGTCCTTTGCACTGCAGCTCATTTCCTCACAGAGCAGTTTTTGAGGACAACACATCTCCCAATTTTCTGGAGTTTTTGGGATTTTTTTCAATTGCATTTCACTTGATCCTATCTCCTTTCCAGAGTGTTTGTAAGCCTTTCTTTTTGGGTTCGCAAGATTCCGTTTCCCTTCCCGAAAGGAAATTTCATTTCCTTTCGGGAAGGGAAACGGAATCTTGCGATTTCAATGGGGACCGCTAGAGGAATCTTTGCAGCATGTGCCTGCACTTGATGGCATGCCATGCCTTTTGATGGCTTTGACTTTGGGCAAGATTTTTTTCTTTTTTTTTTTTTTTTTAATAAGTATCTATGCCATATTCCTCCCATCTTTCCCTCCAAGTTGTGTCTTCCCCCTTAACATTTTCCCCTGTTTTTGATACATCTGTGAGCTCTTGTTTTACCCTCTTTTGGTCCTTTTCCCTGCACTTGATAGAATCCTGGTCCATCTCCTTGTAGTCACTACATTTCCCGAATTTCCCAAATTTTTTTTTTTCTCCTCCAAATGATATTCCTTTCATGGTATCTCCATTCCAGTGTGTTTGTAAGTCCTTCTTATCTGTTTTGGCCTTAAGCAGGGATCCATTTTCCAAGCTTTGCTGCATGGGCCTGCATTTGGTGGCATATGGCCTGCATTTGATGGCTTTGACTTTGGGCAAGATTTTTTACTTTTTTTTTTTTTTTTTAATAGTGTCCATGCCATGTCTCTCATATCTTCCCCTGCCAGATGTGTCTTCCTCCTTAACTTTTTCCCCTGCTTTTGCAACATCTGTGAGCTCTTGTTTTACCCTCTTTTGGTCCTTTTCCCTGCACCTGATAAAATCCTGGTCCATCTCCTTGTAGTCACTACATTTCCCAAATTTCCCAAAATTTTTTTTTTTCTCCTCCAAATGCAATTCCTTTCATGGTATCTCCATTCCAGTGTGTTTGTAAGTCCTTCTTATCTGTTTTGGCCTTAAGCAGGGATCCATTTTCCAAGCTTTGCTGCATGGGCCTGCATTTGGTGGCATATGGCCTGCACTTGATGGCTTTGATTTTGGGCAAGAATTTTTTTTTTTTTTTTTAAGTGTCCATGCCATGTCCCTCATATCTTCCCCTCCACGTCGTGTCTTCCTCCTTAACTTTTCCCCCTGCTTTTGCAACATCTCTCTGCTTAGTTTTGGCCTCCTTTGGTCCTTTGCACTGCAGCTCATTTCCTCACAGAGCAGTTTTTGAGGACAACACATCTCCCAATTTTCTGGAGTTTTTGGGATTTTTTTCAATTGCATTTCACTTGATCCTATCTCCTTTCCAGAGTGTTTGTAAGCCTTTCTTTTTGGGTTCGCAAGATTCCGTTTCCCTTCCCGAAAGGAAATTTCATTTCCTTTCGGGAAGGGAAACGGAATCTTGCGATTTCAATGGGGACCGCTAGAGGAATCTTTGCAGCATGTGCCTGCACTTGATGGCATGCCATGCCTTTTGATGGCTTTGACTTTGGGCAAGATTTTTTTCTTTTTTTTTTTTTTTTTAATAAGTATCTATGCCATATTCCTCCCATCTTTCCCTCCAAGTTGTGTCTTCCCCCTTAACATTTTCCCCTGTTTTTGATACATCTGTGAGCTCTTGTTTTACCCTCTTTTGGTCCTTTTCCCTGCACTTGATAGAATCCTGGTCCATCTCCTTGTAGTCACTACATTTCCCGAATTTCCCAAATTTTTTTTTTTCTCCTCCAAATGATATTCCTTTCATGGTATCTCCATTCCAGTGTGTTTGTAAGTCCTTCTTATCTGTTTTGGCCTTAAGCAGGGATCCATTTTCCAAGCTTTGCTGCATGGGCCTGCATTTGGTGGCATATGGCCTGCATTTGATGGCTTTGACTTTGGGCAAGATTTTTTACTTTTTTTTTTTTTTTTTAATAGTGTCCATGCCATGTCTCTCATATCTTCCCCTGCCAGATGTGTCTTCCTCCTTAACTTTTTCCCCTGCTTTTGCAACATCTGTGAGCTCTTGTTTTACCCTCTTTTGGTCCTTTTCCCTGCACCTGATAAAATCCTGGTCCATCTCCTTGTAGTCACTACATTTCCCAAATTTCCCAAAATTTTTTTTTTTCTCCTCCAAATGATATTCCTTTCATGGTATCTCCATTCCAGTGTGTTTGTAAGTCCTTCTTATCTGTTTTGGCCTTAAGCAGGGATCCATTTTCCAAGCTTTGCTGCATGGCCTGCATTTGGTGGCATATGGCCTGCACTTGATGGCTTTGATTTTGGGCAAGAATTTTTTTTTTTTTTTTTTAAGTGTCCATGCCATGTCCCTCATATCTTCCCCTCCACGTCGTGTCTTCCTCCTTAACTTTTCCCCCTGCTTTTGCAACATCTCTCTGCTTAGTTTTGGCCTCCTTTGGTCCTTTGCACTGCAGCTCATTTCCTCACAGAGCAGTTTTTGAGGACAACACATCTCCCAATTTTCTGGAGTTTTTGGGGTTTTTTTCAATTGCTTTTCATTTGATCCTATCTCCTTTCCAGAGTGTTTGTAAGCCTTTCTTTTTGGGTTCGCAAGATTCCGTTTCCCTTCCCGAAAGGAAATTTCATTTCCTTTCGGGAAGGGAAACGGAATCTTGCGATTTCAATGGGGACCGCTAGAGGAATCTTTGCAGCATGTGCCTGCACTTGATGGCATGCCATGCCTTTTGATGGCTTTGACTTTGGGCAAGATTTTTTTCTTTTTTTTTTTTTTAATAAGTATCTATGCCATATTCCTCCCATCTTTCCCTCCAAGTTGTGTCTTCCCCCTTAACATTTTCCCCTGTTTTTGCAACATCTGTGAGCTCTTGTTTTACCCTCTTTTGGTCCTTTTCCCTGCACTTGATAAAATCCTGGTCCATCTCCTTGTAGTCACTACATTTCCCAAATTTCCCAAATTTTTTTTTTTTCTCCTCCAAATGCAATTCCTTTCATGTTGTCTCCATTCCAGTGTGTTTGTAAGTCCTTCTTATCTGTTTTGGCCTTAAGCAGGGATCCATTTTCCAAGCTTTGCTGCATGGGCCTGCATTTGGTGGCATATGGCCTGCACTTGATGGCTTTGATTTTGGGCAAGAATTTTTTTTTTTTTTTTTTATAGTGTCCATGCCATGTCCCTCATATCTTCCCCTCCACGTCGTGTCTTCCTCCTTAACTTTTCCCCCTGCTTTTGCAACATCTCTCTGCTTAGTTTTGGCCTCCTTTGGTCCTTTGCACTGCAGCTCATTTCCTCACAGAGCAGTTTTTGAGGACAACACATCTCCCAATTTTCTGGAGTTTTTGGGGTTTTTTTCAATTGCATTTCATTTGATCCTATCTCCTTTCCAGAGTTTTTGTATTCCTGTCTTTTTGGTGCTTTTTTATGACATAATCTCATATATATTAAACAGTGTGTTCTACAGCTCATCTGTCAAGCTCTGAAATATAAGGAGGTATTAAGTTCCAACAAAATACATCACTGATATTGTTGTGATTTTTAGACTAGAATTGTCTTAATATACTGAAAATGAAATCCAGAAGAGCTCGGAACTGTATGGAGTGTTGACAACATTTCTGTTGATTTTTCCGTTGGTATCCATGATTGTTTATATTTTATATGATATATATTGATTGTTTCCCCTTTTCCAGGGGGAGAAAAAAAAAGTCATCTTTCTCAATCATTTTATACACAACCAAGGATATTATCAATGCAAAATCTGGATATTATCTGATGTTCAGTTTTAATCAACTGCTCTGTTGTCTGTCTTTCAACATATTTTCAGAAATCTTTTCAACTCTTTTTTAGTATGATTTTACTCCTTGGCCTTCTTTTAAAACTGTATTTTTTAGCCATTTTTGCATTATACTCTACTTTTTTCAGTTTTGTTTTCAGAAATCAAATTAAAAAACTGTAATGAAATATTGAATTTGAAAGGGGCTTCTAGGTCATGGGTCCCTTCTTCCTCTCTTTACATTTAATCACTTTGTATAGTTCACTTCATAAATTAGCCCTTTTCTTTCCTATCAGTTCCTCGGCTTTTTCTCTCTTTTGGGTGTTTCTTTTCTTTTTTTTAGGAGTCTTTGTTTCCTTCTTGGTTTGGTTTTGTTTCTATTCTTCTTGTTAAACACTTTCTCCAGGATTCATTCCTCAACTCACACACATACATTCTCTCTCAAGGCTCTATTGATTATGCACAGCTATTCTATACCCATTTATGCTTGTGCCAGCACTGTTTTATCTAAATAACTCTTTTGTGTCCCTTGGGTTTACCACTGGTTTATTTGTAGGCAACAATTACATTCCCTCTCATCCTTAGTTTTTCCAGAAAAACAAGTTTTGTTCATTTTGTGTCCTTTATTTTTCTAAAGGTCCCAGTAGTCCTTCTTGTTCTTAAAATAATTGGATAAGGTGAAGATACAGTGATTGTCCCATATTTACTAGATAGTTTGAAGGATGCATAAGCATGTTGGTAGAACACTTTTGTTAATGGGAAATAATGATTGGTACTTTGAATGACTGGGTTATCCAATTATAGTTGTTTGCTGATGGACCAAATAATATGATATAAATAGTAGCAGAATGTAAGAGGTCATCAGTTGGTATTGGAACATGGAAAATCATGACTATATTGTGCTCCTTTCATAGTTTTAATTTTCTGTGATGGACATTCACTCTATATGAAACTTTTAATAGTTACCAGGGACAAAATAATTTTGTTAATTTGACCACTGTGTATATTTATTTCATGCATATTTATTTCATGCAATGTAATTAAATATAATCCTTCTAGAAAGTCGTAAGAGCTGTGTAGGAGCTCTGACATCTGAAAAACTGCTATTTAATTTGAATTATTTCTCAGACCATACTTCTACACTGACAGGTAATTGTTATGGGGAAGAAAATGATATATTACATGGAGTTTTCCTGAGAGTCTTTGTATATATTTTTTTTACCAGCAACAGTTGCAATTTAATAGTGCGTTAAAAGACCATGTGGTGTGCCATTTGTCATGTATTATTTTTATATAATCTAAGTTATAATTTCCTTCTTGGGCCCTAATTAATCTAATAACCACCTCATTAACTTTTAGGAAAGCCTCACTCTAACTTAAGGTTAATTATTAAGCACTTTTAATCATTATTGCTACATTATCTAATATGTGCTTGATTTTTGCTATTTATAAGATCCACTTGTAAGTGAAAATAAACTAATGAATACAAAAGTTTTGTATAGCAGAAGGTGATATTAGATACATGATTTTTTTTAATAATCAGAAGAGAAAGAAGAGACAAAACTATGGCAAGAGGATTTATTTATCCCTACATACAGCCTCAGTGTAACCTTCCCTGGTCTCCTCAGCCTCCTTTATCTGACAAAGGACAGAACAGACACTGTAAAGGGGTAGTCACCCTCCAGTGCATTCATCTGACACATTGAATGAGTCATGCACTTTCTGCAGCTTGTAAAATGATAGTTTGTAAAATCAGATGTATATATCTACAGTCTAAAGTACAGGAAGATCACTCCATCTAAGTTGTCTTTATCCTCACCATATCATATAATTTATGTGTATATTCATACACACAACTATATAATTATACTTGATATACCTAATTACATCTGCAGCTAGTCAAATGTTACAGAAAAATACTTTTTATCAGTAAATGTTACCACTTTAAACAGAGACTTATTTTTAAATTTAATTATATTGATAATTTATTTTGAATCCTTCCTTCCTTCCTTCCTGTCTGCCCTCCTTCCATCCCTTCAGTATCATAGTTTTTAAACATGTCTATTGTATTGAATAACTTTTTATTTTTCCTATTTTGACTTTTCATATGTACAGAAATACCTTTTCATAGATTTTTTTAATGTAATACAGAAACCCCTCCCATAGCATAAGAAACATTTTAAAAGATCAGCATAAATGAAACAAACAAAACCAAGCATTTTTTATATAATAAGATGCAGGGTTTCTTTTGTTGTCCTTTTTTTTCTTTCTGATTTTTAAGAAGAAAGCAACTATTTTTTAGCTCATAAAATTATCAGTGATGTAATACTTGCTAGCCTTAGTATTTTTCCTACTATGTGATCTGTTCTATGTCATTCAATCGTTCATTTAAAGACAAGCCTAAATCTACTACCTAAATCTACCTAAATCTACAGGGCTTATTTGTATATGAAATTTAAATTTCTGGTCTGCAAGCCATAATGATTCCTGTGACTACTCAGGCTAATGGGACTTACAAAGCATTCCTTTTTATGGACATTTTAGCAATTCTGCTTGGCTCTTAAAAATAAATAAAGTCATCTGAATGTTCAGTACATATATATTGTGACTAAGTCAGCAAAAGCAGGGCAGGCATGTGTAGCTGTGCCTCTCTTTCAGATCTGAACCATCTATCAAGTTGGCTTATGATTGATTTTCTCTAAACCTTTCTGCATTGCAGTGCTGTGGCAGCACTCTGTTTTTACAGCATTCTGGGGTTTTTTTTGTGCCCCAGACTCAGAGGGCAATTCAGCAGCTGGTGCAAATTGTCATTCCTCCCCTTGATGGACAGGATGATGAGAATAGACATTGAGGATTTGTCCTTCAGACTTTGCCTCACTATCTGAAGCTCAATTTTGCCATGCTAAAATAGCAAAACACAATAATTCACATTCCTCCATGTCTCCACTCATATATTGAAACTTAACTGAGAGTACTTTCATATGTCTAACTCCTCTTCTCTTTTTGAGTCTCAGGCTCCTAGTAAAAAATCATATTTCCAGGACGCATAAAGCTCATTGTCATATTTTCTGTATGATTTGAAATAGACAAAAATACCTGTTTTGTTTCACACTGGATTAAACTGTTTTTACAGTAATTAAACATAAAGTTTTTTGCTGGTTTGTGATTTGTTTGCTTTTTTTTTCTATATATAACACAAATTCCATCAATATTGATACAAAATCCACAGTACTATATAGCTACTATTACAAAGAAAACTGAGTATATATTCATAGCTGGAGTGCCCCTGAAGGACTCAGAGTAAATCACTTGATGTTTGTGAGATTTTGTGCTGCAAATCACAATATATATAACTGCTTATTTTGCATATTAAAAATTTCAATATCTTATTCCATTTAAAGTTACAAGTAGCAAAATTCTCCCTTAGATGCTGTAAAGTACATTGACCATCTGCATGTGACTGTCAGATCTAAAAGAGGAGCTAGGGAATCCTCTGAAACACCAGCCAGAACTTGGGCAGAAGGTTCTGGAAGAAAATCTAGACCTCAGATACTTATCTCTATGAAGTATTTGTACATGTTCTGCAAGACTGCTGGGCAGAGAATTTTCAGGATACAGGGAAAGAATTTAATGAGTTTAAACATGCCCCTACAATAGGTAGCAAAAGCCCAGCATAGAAAATTTAGGTGGATTGATTTTTTACATGCAGTTATTTGGTGTAATTTCATTATTTAGGAAATTGCAATTAAAGCTGGTTAAGTGGTGTGTATGGAACTGTTCAAACTGCAGGTCAATATATTTCATAATACTTTTAATCTAGCAATGTTTTTCATTTTGGGAATATATGGGGGGGAAAATCCTACTTCTGCTGAATGCAACATAAAGTTGTTTTTGGCTTAAGAAAGATTGTGGGAAATATCTTCAGGAGCATAATCTTTCTGCTTTTCTTTCACAGAAAGATACATTAATTCCTAGAGATATTCACACAACAAAACCCACACTAAATTCACTAAATTGTGTTTTATATCTAGGCACACACACACACACACATTAAACATCAATAAGAAAATAAGAACTCATACTCATAGCTACCTTGGACCTTGTAGTTTGTTTCATTCTCCATTTAGACTGCTTGCTATCACTTTGTGAACAGAAGCACCCATTTCCATTCCTTCCATAAAATTTTTCCCACTGTCAACTTGAAATATTTCCTGCTTTCCTAGGTGTAGACAGGGCATCTATTTGGTTGTCTATATAATCAACAATTTAAAATAGTCTACAGATTTACATCACAATAGAAGACAGATAGCAGAAGCCAAGAATTTCAAGTTCTGCAAGTGAAAGTGTAGCTTTTAACAACAAAAACTTTAATGTTTTGGCATTCTGGAGATAATTAATTTCTTAAGTATAAGTGACAAAAAACTGAAATGCTGGCAGCACATGAATTACCTCCTACTAGTGTCTTGTGATATTCTTTTATTCTAAACAATTTCAGTTTGTGGAGGCTATTTCAAAAAGAATATCAAACAAGTAGTATCTAATGGTTTTCAGAGCCACAAGACTTTTAATAAAAAGAAAATTCTCCTATATGTTACTTGACAGTACAGACCAATATTTACATAGTGCTTGCTTCCATTTAGAGCAAAATGATGACATTCTTTGTAATGAGTCAAGTTTCAGTGCAAATATATGCAGCTTCATCCAGTTTCTGAGTCTGCAGGAGACTCTGATTAGAAACTTGTCTGGTTAACTAGCAGAAAATAAATGAAATTACTAGAAATGGTTATGAATCCAAAATGAATGAATGCCTGGGGTATACATGATATAATACAGGCAACTACTTAAATCAAAATATTACGGTCCAGGACTGATTAAAAATGCAGAAGTGCCAGAGCTGTCCTCAGGCTGCCAGAGGTGTCCTTGCCCAGGGAGAATGGAGAGGATATGTGGCAGGAGCTGTGATTTGCCACAGTGCAGAGGGTGACACTGAAGGTTGCAGCACAGGGGTAACTGTACCCCAGGGGGATTATACATCCTCAGGGATGATTGCCTGACAGCATATGTATTAGTCAATATCATGTTGCTAATAAATTAGTACATCATTTTATTAATATTTTATTTAGACTGTCTAGTTTTTCCCCTGCAACAGTGTTACACTTTATTACTTTACAGTGATAGATGGGAATAGATGATGAGAGTGATTCTATGTTACTGCTATGGTAAATCCCATGTTCCATAAACTGCAAAAGAAGTGTCTTAAACTGATCAAATGATAAGGTTTTCTGAAATCTCTGTGAATAGATTTGCAATAGAAATCTATATCACAGTAGTGTTTGCAAGGTCTCTGCCACCAGCCTACAGCTGCTGCTGGTAGGTGATGTCACTGCTGAGAGTTCAAACAGAAAAACTGGGATTAAGGCCTTTGGGACAGAGAATGAAAACTACTGCATTCCTCTCCAGACATGTGAAAGACAAGAGGATAGTCAGGAGCAATCAATTCATATTACTGAGGTGACACCATGCCTGATTGCCTTTTACAGTGATCTATCAAAGCCATCCAGATGATGGTAGGACAGTGGATGTGATATATCTTAAATCCTAAAATATTTTCACAGTCTTTGCCACAGCATTCTCTCTTGAAAACCAAGGAGTTGTAAGTTATATCAGTGTACTGTCAGATGGAATAAAAATTGTCTGGACTGGCAGGTCCAAGGGGTTAAACTCCAAGGTTTGATATCCAGTTGGTGACTGATAACAAGCAGAGTAGCACAAAATCAAGGCCTGGGCTGATATTGTTCAATATATGGCAGTCGAGCTGACAGCAAACCTATGGATGAAAACAGATATGAGTGTTGTTACACTGATCTGCAGACAACCAGAACACTTTCCTTGTAAGAGAAATCTGATGACAAATACTAGAAGTCTTGGAGGTATTAGGAAGGCCATATGGGAATTTTAAGAACACAATGCTTACTAGAATGGTTTTGGAAGAATCCTTATGGCTCATAAAGTTGAGGGGCCCTCTCGTCCCATGCTTTGAGAATACTTGCTGGACTAAAATTTCCCCAGAATTCATCCTACAGGTTTTTTTTGTTTGGTTTTGTTAATGATACTTATTTGGAATGGGAGGCTAAGGGACCAAAATGCAGGAAATAAGACACTAACTTTTAAGCAATAATGTCTCAATTTCCCTTCTTTCTCCTGCAATTGTGGTAGAATCAATCCTGATTCAAACATAGAAGAGTGAAGAGCACAATTGGGGATGGCAATGGACATAAATATTTCCCCCTTCTCCTTACCTTTCTCCCTTCTGCTTTTCCTTGACCTAATTTATATGACAACAGTCATACTAGAACCCTACAGGGCTCAAAAAGGTTCCCCCCTCCTTTTACAGCTACATAGGGGAAGATTGCCCAGCATGAGCCCTGTTCTCACGCAGTTCTGAATATAATTTTATAAAGGATACTGGCAATTCCCCTCTATCAGGAGCAAACATTCATAACTGCAAAACAGTTTATGTTTTTCCATATGCAATATAAAAAATGTGTCCATTTTATGTCCTTTGTAGCATCTTATTATAATATGCAAATGTAATTTTTTCTCTCTGGCTTCTCAGTGAAATGTATGGAAGTGCACAAAGCAGCACAGCCGTAGTAAAACAAAACACCAATTTAACCAACTGGTTCACCAAGCAGTGCAAAAATTATTCTAATCCATTCCGTGAAGTTATTTTCCCTTAGGAACAAGTACTCTTCAGAAGTTACACTATATTTTCTGACAGTGAATTCCAGAAACTCGCTGCCAATTACTGCAAATACTTTTGTTGACCTACTTGGCAAGCCACTAGAGATCAAACTACACTTATAGCAAACAAGCCATAAAAAAAAGGTTATTCTTCTCTTATCCGTCCTCTCAAGCTCCAATTCCTCTGCTAGCTAAATTGATGTTTACTTGGGTTGCATTAGGTTTACCTGGAGCAAATCCCTTTTTTCCACTTTTTGACAGTCCTCAATTGTACTTGGCATTTCTGTCTTTTTCTCTTCCAAAGTGACTAGAAACATAAACACTTTGCAAGGACATCATCCTCCAGAGCAGACTAAAGCAAGGCACTCACAAGTGCCATTAACTTTATAGTTCCATTTTGTTGTCTTTTGTTGTTGTTTAGACAATATTTGTGTCATTTTAGCAGGAGTCTTAAAGTGACAGGATAGAAACAAATTTCTAACCATTCAATCAGTATTATCTCTTTACTCATCTGGAATAAAATCTGTTTGTATAAGTACATTGTCTTAATATTTTGCTAGAATTTGGGATATTGTTGTGTTTTGTTGGATTTTTTTTTCTGGAGCATTATGGCTTTGAAGAAATTTCTCCTGGAAGAAAGTAATCATAAAATAACCACTATTTTTAAGCACATATTTAACAGCCATAATATTACAAAATATTAAATAGAAGAAAAATGTTTATTCTGTGCCAAAGGCATTGCACAAGTCCTATTTTTAGGATAAGTTGTTTGTTTTTTTAATCTGCCTTTGTTTTAAACAAGTTAAAGATCATAGACAAGAGATATGTTTTATAGTTATTCAAGCTCTGCTGCAAATTTGATCCCAATTACTCATACAGTAGGGATTTTTTTCAGTTGGAAGGCTGACCTAGAATAAAGAAAAAATGCAAAACCCCCAAATGTTGGAAAAAAATAAAAAAATAAACCAAGAAAATATAGAATCAAATTGGTAAAAGTTGCAATATATCCATGTGCTTAGAAAGGTTAAAGCAAATAAAAAAGTAAAAACAATAACTACAGTTTAAAAAGAAATCTTCACCTGTAATATACTTACAAGAATCGAAATATTTTTATTAAGTGCTGCTATGATTTTTACATTCCAGTGATAAATTTTTCATTTGAAAATTCAGGGCTAGCAATTCAGATATGGTAAATATGTTGGAAATTCGAGATTAAGGTAGAAGAGGGAAAGATCTGTTGTGACATTGCTGAGAAAATGTTTTATAAGACAAATGTTTCACTGTTAATATCTCCTACTTGCTATTTTCACAGTAAAACAATAAACCATGGCAAATCTGAAATTCTGGGACAACCACCTCATTCCAATTTGTAAAAAAGGATACAATAATTTAATGCTGCTTATTTTTTGCAGGGTTCAGATTTACTTCCCGTAACTTAGTGTACCCAAAATATAAAAACTAGGATGTGATTTTAATTATATTTTACCTTCAATTTTACAAATTATGAGGCTTCTAATCTAAATTGATCTGCAGATCAGTTTAGATTAGAACATCCTGTTTAAGGATGTAGTTTCCTTAAACAGTCACTAAATGTCACCTCCATAAAGCCATCTGTGTCCTCTGAGGAGACCCCACAAGAAAGGCTGGAATCTAAGTTAGACCAGAGAGGAGTTATTTGCTAGCCTGTACCTGGGTCCTTGTCTGCCTTTTGTGTGTCTGGACTTGAAGGAGTAAGGCAAAAGCTTTACCATTGCTAAACAGCATCTAAAGGCTTGTTAGAAATTCTGTAGTACCTAAAATGCCTCTAAAGGCATAATTCATTTAAATAAACTCTATTCAATATACAACGTGCCATAATGCTGGATAGATAAACATTAATGTCTACTTATGTGGACTTTTTCTACAAAAAGAGAAGAACCACTTCCAAATGGGACCTCATTCTGTCCTAAGATAACTGAAATTACACAATCTAGCACTTTGTGATGGGATAAATAATCTCCTGGGGTGACTAGAAGTAAAGGAACTTGTAGGACTAACTTAAATTAGGCATGCAATTTTGGCTTATTTTGTTGACTGTGATACAAAACTATGATAAAATTACTTTCACTTTTGATATTCTAATCCAAGTCTATAGAGTGGTGTAGGATTAAGAGTAGCTAGTTGCCTGCAGGGAATAGGCTGCATGCAATATTACATGCGTTTTATTTTTGCTGTGCTTTTATCCTCAGGTGATGAGGATGGGGGGGGTCACTGTTTCAAAGTAGGAACTAGCACAAAAATACCCTTTATATTTTATTTATATCTTTGTATTTACATAAAATATATGTAAGATTTAAAAAATATTTAGTATTAGATAAAGGTGTATCTGAGAGGGAGCAGAGACTGAGCTTGCTGAGATAGTAATATGAGCTGAAATGCTGTACTTGAAAGAAAGGAGAATTAGTATTCAAGATCTTTATTACCCTCTTTCTTTCAGAAATACATTTTATTTTTTGAAATGGGAACGCATGGTAAATATCTTTATAGCAATGTTTATAAGCATAATTTGATAATTAAAAAAATAAAATCTACTTTATTGCATTCACTGAAATAATTTGTGGAATACAAACATAAAAACACTGGTATTAAAAACACTTGCTTCGCTATTAACTGAAACCACAGCAATTTTGTAAATCCCTTGGTATATAAAAATCCATTTTTTTCCATTTTGCTGCAACAGAGAAACATTCACTATTAACTTGCAACTATTTAGGACATACCTTAAAAGAAATAAATTACTAAAATGGAGAAATTGTTGGCTTTTTATAGTATTTTCAAATTAGCTAGATACAACATAAATTCCTGCCATTGAAATTATAAAGTTATTTCTTCATTTTCAAAAAGACAATCTTGCCAGCAGTTGAAAACTTTCTCTTCAGATGAACTTAAACCTTCAACAATTAATATATTTATTTGGAAACTGAGGTAAATCCTTTTCTTGTCATAAATAAAATGGGGAAATATTTAAACATTTGCACATGAGCAATTGCTCACTGATGCCTTTGCACATGTAAAATTTACCAAAATGTCTGCCTATCTCTTTTTGAGAGGATTTAGAAAAATATTTTTCTCTTGCAACAATCCTTTTACTTCCTCTTATTCATGGGAGATATTGAATCATAATATATTTCTTTTGTGAAAATAATTGTGGCTAAATTTGGGATGAGAGAAACACTGTTTGGAAACCTCAGCTGATCTGCATGTAACTTCCTGCTAATGGTTTTTCTTCTGCAAGTATTAGCTGCTCTGAGGGGAACACATGCATACAGGTGTGGATTTAATAATAAGATGTCATAATATATTTTTCACAGTCTTTGCATACTTGAATCGTACATATTATATATCATCGAGTCCAAAACTGAGAAAAGAAATCTAACATGCTGAAACAGGTACACATTTTGTTATAAAATGAGAACAAAAAGAGAAAATTATTATATACTTAGTGATAGCATAACAAAGGTGAGACACCCTTGTTCTCAAGGGATACAGATTTTTTTAATACTCTGAAATAATAAAGCCATGTAGTGTGAATAACATGATTCACACATGCTAGGTAGGGTTTGTATAGCCTGGAGGCCCCCCGCGGTCAAAGATTTGGCAGCATCGTCTAAATACCACAGCGATTTGTGAAATGACCAACTTAATTTTCTCTGCCCAAGCTTCTGTTTATTAAGGCAAAGCTTGCTTTCTACAGGAAGCAATGTTAGCAATTATTATTTTCTTTTTTCACCTTATGTTTAATGATTTTATAGATGTGTTAAGAGAGACAGTAATTTCCTTTTCCTGTCTGTCACCCTTTTGTCCTGCTTCATACTGTTATTACTGCCAAATACAACAGTAAGTTCATGTAACATTATTGTTTTGAACAGTATTGATTGCTACAAAAAAGAAGCAATCTTTTAGGAAGATTTAGGAAGAAACTCTTGATTGTTAAATATATGTTCAAATGCACAAAATTTCTAACTACAGAATGTTCAATGAAAGCAAAAGATAAAATGTACCTGGCTAAATGTGATTCTCTTACCTTGGAAAAGAGGAGAAATGGATGAAATCAGGAAAAAAGATGCCATTTTCTTTTTAAAGTATTGCAATTTTGAATTAGAAACTTAAATTGCTGAAGTGAAATTTTGGCAAAATTATTTATCATGCTGCATGTCTGAATCAAACAACTGCAGTATATGTAATGTGTAGGCTTATCAAGGAGCCTGGGATTTTTTCCTCAACCTCTTTTTTCAATAGAAGAAAAATGAAAATAGGGACCAAACTCAGAAATTTCAATTTGCCAAGAAAATTGTAAAAGAACTGCTTAGAATATTTTTTCTAATGCACTCTATTACAATATTTTTACTAAACAAATATTGTAAATAGGTACATAAGCTTGCATTTTGTTCTTAAATATTTATGTGTGGGTTAAAACTTTTATTGGAAGCTATGTGAATTGATATTATATTCTTAAAGTTCTGAAGCATTTGATATAATTACTTTTACTCTGATGATTATAAAGATGAACTACATGTCCTTGAATCTCCACGATTTCTCTATGGAAAGCATCGCTATACTGATGAGTTAACAACTGCTATTGTGGCTAAGTTGTAAGACATGTCTTATTAGACAAGTTTTACAGATATTCCTTCACTAAAAAAAAAATCTTTTATTTCTTTTTTTACTCTTTGAGAACATTCTGTAAACTGCAGTGTAAAGAGAGAGAAAACTTTTGATGTATTATTTTTACAAAGAAAATCATGGCTATTTTAGTTTGGAAACTTTGAAGTAAATATTTAGATCGAATTTTTCACAGGTAGATAATTAATTACCACGGATTAAATGTGTTAGTGGGGAATAAATGGAAAATTATAGCTGTGCAAAATTTGGTATGCAAAATTCTGTAGGGACTACTTTTGAATATTACATAAATGTTTTCAAATCAGGCATATCCAAGTGACTTCAATTTATGATAGTCTCTTAAACCTAACAGCTGCATCGTTTCTAGAATGAGCCTCTCCAGACTCATCAGTCTGAATAAAAAATTCAGATGACCATTAATTATCTTAAATAGAAACCTAGCAGTTCCCTTTTTTGCTGGACAAGTCTTGTGGTGAGACAGAACAGCTATACTCGATTAATGAAAAACTACAAGACACACATAGTATATCATCATAACAAAGATATGCTTCCTAACTATCTATATTAAGTAAATTTTAAAAATTACTAGTGCTTGTGCTGAATCCTTTTTATATAGTCTATCAGGAAGACTTTAAGTCATTCCTTGATGAAGTCTTGAGAAGATCTTTGGGTTTCCAATAGGGTTGTGCTTGAAACTTACATGCAGGTCTCAGAAACACTGTCTTGCAGTCATCATAATGCTGAAAGGAACTTTAAGATCAGAATTAAACATATCCTACCTGAACAGAAGCCTTGGTACTTGTAGCCCACTAAGAAGACACACAGTTCAGCTCCTATTTCAGTGTCATGGTAACTTAAAAAAAAAAAAAAAAGGGAGAGCAATGTCTAATTTTTTTCTGGTTTTACCTGCATTTTTGTATGTTCAACCATATGCCATTCTTCAAGTATATTGTGAGCTTAACATTTGAGTGGCATTTCAATTCAAAAAACTCTTAACAACTATGTTTCTGCTTCTCATCCTTGAAAACATTTCAGTAGTGTTTTCACAGTCTTACTAAGCAATGTTCTAGAGGTTAAGGGATTTTAAGGTGTATAGGGCAAAGAAGGAAACTGCTTGAATTTTTTAACATCGAGAACTTAACTTACTTCTCACTAGTCTCATTAATAGTCACTGTAGCTAATATTGTTCCTCCTTTGTAAGATGTTATGCAACTGCATTTCACCCAAAGTTTACAAAAAACAAAAAAAATTATTGAGATTTGAACAAATAAAAGCCACTAAAAGCTGCAGTATTACAACAGCTTCATAAAAGCCATCACTATTGTCCATGATTATAGACATCTCTGTCTAGCACAAAACTTTCTAGAGGAAAACGACCCAAACTAGTATGAACAAAAGGCAGTCACTGCTTTATGGTCTTGGGGACAAGGTCCCACTTTAGTTTGGTAATATAAACATAATATATGCAGTCATGTGTCTGAAAATTAGAAATTATTGGTAGTGAAGATTATTTAAACTATGTTTTTGTTGTTGGGATGCCTAAATCTCACTTCAAGTCAAAATAAGCCCAAAGACATGCAGGTTTAGTTAACAGAGGGATCTCATGCCGTGTCATGGAAGGCAAATTTGATTTCATCGTAAGAAATATTCCTGTCTGAGGTCAGCCTGAAGTTTATCCTCTTCTACTTGCTTTGTATGACATAACTGTCTCTGTGCTGTCCATATGTCCTGTGAATTTGGCATAGTAAGTGAATTGTTTAGAACCAGAAGTATTCATTAGTTTTCAAAAAGCTGGGTTTTAAAACTGATTCTCCAAATCACTAGCAGACAGAATAAAATAAGTATGAAAATATAGTATATGATAATTCTCTATAACATCTACTAAATAATATTCCTTCCCTAGTAATATAAAGGAAAACAAGAGAGAGATTCAAGTCTTTGTCCTCAGAATAATCTTCCAGATCTAGGTGTTTGGAGTTTTTATATAGTTTTATAGTTTGTTTTTTTTTTCTCTTTTCTGTATTTTTTTTAATTTTTATTTTTCTGAAATAACAACCATTTTTTGAAAATTGAGTTCAGGGATGTCTTAAGATCAAGAAGCTATGTAAAAAAAATGTGGTCAGCTTTTTATAGATGTTAACCAAAAAACAACCCAGAGAACATTGAAAAATATGTCTATTACTTGCATGGTAATACATGCTACTCCCTTAAAAAAGTTATTAAAAGCTTGAAAATCTGCAAACTTTTCTAGATGCCGTACACTCCTTGAGTTTTCTAATATAAATAGGCAAAATACTTGTTTATTTTTGTCAAAGATTTTACTGTAATTTGTGAGCTCTTTTTTTTTTTAAACATGATTAAAAATTTACTTACCTGCTTTATACTAATCCCATAGAATAGGAGAATAATGAAGATTAAGGCTACAGCTGATGAAACTTTCTTAAACAAGTTCAAGTTTATCTGAGACATTTGAAATGACATGCCTTTCCCATTAAGATCTTCATTTAATTTGGTTTCAACAGGCCACTTTTTGGGAAGTTACGTAGGGAAATTTTTTGGTGTATATATTCATCAAAGACATATATGATAAAATAAATGGCCTTAAAATTAATATTCTTAGCCAAAAAAGTCAGCTCATGTTTGTGTTTGTTACAAGGTATATTCAACTAAGACAAAATAGGAAAATTACCATAATTTTTTACTAGGGAAATGTTGAAATCTACAGTAAACTTGGAAAAAAAAAAATCTACAGTTCTTTGAGAGCTACTGTTACCACTGGAAGTTTTTAACTACAGAATGCTAACTTTCCTCTTTTTTTGACAGAAAAAATCCTTGGCAAAACACTGTTAAATGATACTAAATATCAAAAGTAGATTTCTTGTTTATCACATATAATTCTCTTTGTTTTTTTTTCTCTTTTAGATATGATGTAACAAAACACATCTTTGTTCTCAATCAACATAGATTTTACCAAGTATCAAAATTCTGTATTCATAGATTCTATCAGAACTCCTCAGACAGAAGACTGCATGGTGTTTTTGTGTTGACATAAGAGGCAAGAGAATATCTAAAATGTCTAATATTAATTTTATTTATTCATTTAAGTAAATGGCATAACCATCACAGAAACATAAATTCTGGGCCATCATTTTTAGAAGGCACTTTTGTATGTTAGCTTTGATTCCTTTGGTAGATTAGTTCATCAGGGATTCAAATTTTAATGAGTTTTCTATTGTCATCCTCTGTATGTTACTAAGGTTCTTGCTATTTTTAAATGTTCTCAAAACTCATGCATTTCAGTAGCATAGAAGAAGCAGCTAGTGGCTGCGATTTCCAAACAGCTTCTTTTAAGAACTGTCAGTTGCATTCTTTTTTTTTTCCTTATAATCAAGCAGAGATTAACTTTTATTTTTCAAGTGTGTGACCTCTATAGTGAAATGTCTTCTTTTCAGAACCCATCCATGAAAGTTGTCTCTCAGCCAATATTTGCATTTCAACAGCAAATTATCATCTTTGTGTGAGTTCTCATATTAAAAAAAAAAAAATTACAAGAAAAGCTCCTATATTTTCTTGGATGGCTTTAAGAAGTGTTAACAATATGCAGCTACGTTGAAGTGTGAAATCCCAATTCAAGGCCCCAAAGGCTTTACAACAGTAATTGTAACACATAGCATCCAAAGGTCAGGGTATATTTTGTGAAGGTCCATCGGTGACAGCTGTCATTACAACTTCACTGCCAAGAAAACTGTAGTTATGAAGGCACTCGTGGGGAAAAGAAGACATTTAACTACCAAAGGTTTATGGCTGATGCTATTTTTACATGTAAGTTCTGCTTACAAAAAAGGCCAGTGAGCAAGAAAATTTATGAGAATGTCTGTTAATGAGTGACAGCTCATGTTCTTATTTCAGCTTAAAATTAGTCAATTTAATTATTCAAGCACTAGAGGTGACTCATTAAAAGGCAGGCAATAATAGAAGCTAGAAGATACTTTTTTGGCAGAAAGCTGATAAGCTGATCAGTTACCTGAACAACTTCAAAAATATTGTTATATGTTAGCAGAGATTTTGAAAGAAATACTGTGCAGGTTAATGCAGCTTAGTGTTTCAGTAATCCTATACCTCACTGATCAGCATCTGACACTTACTAAAATTCTGTTCCTCTCTTGTTTATAATAATAATAACAACTACAATTCTTGTAATTACTATTGCTATTAAAATTACAATTACTGCACTTTCACTTTGATGGTTCCTAAACACTTAAAAAGAGGGAAAGAGGCAAAAGGGATGCAATCACCAAGGCAAACCTACCTTAGATGGAAGTTTAAGTAATGCTGGAATTTTTCCACTTCACTGTTTTGTAGGTGCATACCAACATGTCTTTCTAAATCCTCTATTGCCTGAATTGCATGGATTCTTCTATAAAAAATGGTCTTTCTGTGATTCAATAGTAAGAGTCTTTTCACTGCAATGACCAGCTATAATTCTTGTTATATTTTTACTATTATTATAATTTCAAATGTTAGCATCCTGCAGTTAGGTAAAAAATAAACCTGCATACTGAATTTCCTTTTATGTCAATTTTCCTGAGCTCATAATCTCAGGAGGAGTCTGCAGTGAAGGATCCACCTTCCCTGTCTCCTGAAGATATCACACATAGTTTTCCTATTTCATACTTCTCATAATAATTTTTTAAATCCTACAGTATCTTTGTGTTCATTTTTTAACTTTGCCTGTGGCAGTGATCCTTTCTCTGACTTGTAGTCTATATTTTTTTGTATAGCAAGTGACAAATAATTCTTACAACTTTTTCGTGATATGATATTTACAGTAATGAGCATAAACTTATCCTGGGCCAATTTAGTACTTCCTCATAATTATACTTCTCTGGCATCTGTCTAGATAGTCTTCATTTGAGGCTTATATTTTTTATCACCTATCTTTTCCTTAATATATCTAGTGCAATATAGCTTTCAGCAATAAAACGGTCAGATTATTTTCTTTTTCTTTTTTAATACTTTTGTAAGGCATTTGTCACTTTCCAAAATTATTGTTTTCCTAAAAAAAATCCAGATGAACTTTGTCCTTTTTAAATCCCTATACAACCCCTTGTGCTCTTTGTATGACGGTTCACTTTTACTAAAACTATATTTTTCATTTAATTTTGCTCCAAATCAATTCTAGATTTTCTAGATTTGGATCCAGTTCTAATTAGTCTGGATAGGAGCCTCTCTGTTAAATTTCTGAAATCTCTGCAGATGAAGTAGTCATCCAGTTTCCCCTATTTATAGACAAAGGGAGTAAAAAATTATTTAGGGAATTAATCAGAACACACATGTGTACTCCTTCAGTGTGCAATGATTTGTTCCCTCCAAAATGCATATTTTTCCATTTTGACTAAGGGAGCTAAGACTGATCTACCAGCTGGGTAGTTATATTTGGTCTGGTGAAGTGCACCCTTATCTTTCACACAGGCTAACATCAAAAATTCTAAATTTTTTTTAAAATTCTCTTAATATTTTTATATCCACCTAATCTGGAAAAATAAACTTTTCCATGAGATTTTACTGTATGTAATAATATCCCTTTCCTCTATTACTTTTGGTTTTTAAAAAAAATATGAAAGACAATGACTCCCTGAAACACAGATAAAAAATGCACACAAACACAAACAAAATGTCACTAACTTTTATCTGAGTTTCATTCTTATATCTTTCTGAAAATTCACACATTTGCAAAATTAATGATTTCAGGTCACGGATATGAAACATATTCGCAAATGGCATCTAAAGCTTAGCACTGCAGATGATGATAAAACAAAGAACAACAAAGAACAAGGTTGACATAAAATTTTTCCAAAAACCCCCATCATGTCTGGTTCTTTATAGTACAGTTTTAACCTGGTAGTTAAGGCATAACATGCACCTTCCTCATGTACTCAATAGAATTTTTTCCAACAGCAGATGGCATTTTATAAATTTAAGTGCACTTGTAATCCAGGAATGTTGCCTGGGGCCTTTTTTTTGTTTCTTTTTTTTTATATCCTTGTCAGTTTACATGCTGAAAATTGTAGTGCAGATATCAGTCATCAGGTAAACCTCCCAGAACAGCAAAATGATTTCTTCTTATGAGAAAGCCCAAAATTATTTTAAATACATTCAATTGACATAATTTCAGAGAGTATATACCAGACTACAGGCAAATCCATGGGTCTATATTTAGGAAGTCATGCTTCTTTTACCTGAAGACAGAAAATCTGCCTTTCACCTTTCAAAGAACAATTAAGGCTGGAAAAGACCTCCAGGACCACCAAGTCTAACCTTCAACAGAATATCATCATATCCACTAACCATATCAAAAATGCCACGTCTACTTGTGTAGGACATGTGCTGATATAGGCCTGTGTTTAGGGTTTGTGCTAAACACAGGCCTGACAAACTAGAGATTTTTGTTATTGCTGAGCAGGGCTTACGCAGAACCAAAGTCTATTCTGCTTTTCAAACTGCCATGCTGGCAAGGAAGCTGGGGGTGCTTGGGAGGCTCGAGGGGACACTGACAGGACAGGTGACCCCAAGTGACCAAAGGGACATTCCACACTTTATGGCTTCATGCTCAGTTGATAAAGGCGGGGGAAAAGGAGGAAGGGGAGGTTGTTTGGGGTGAAAGTGTTTGTCTTCCCAAGTAACTTTTACTTGTTATGTGGCTCTCCTCTCCTGGAGATGGCTGAACACCTGCCTGCCCATGGAAAGCAGTGAATTAATTCCTCATTTTGCTTTGATTCTCTGTCTGGTTTCTGCTTACCCTATAAAACTGTCTTTATCTCAACTCATGTCTTTTCTACCTTTTACCCTTCCAGTTCTCTCCCAGATCCCACTGGTGGGGGAAGAGGCTGTGTGCAGCTGCAAGAAACATGGTTGCTGATTGTTTTCTGAGCACTTCTACTAGAAAGCTCCACCACATCCCTCGAGAGCCTGTACCAATGCTTAACTAATTGTGCATATATAATTATTCTTACCTTTTTTGATGATAAATACATTTAAAACTCAAAATATAACTTATCTCCACTCTCCAAGCAATTATTATGAATTCTATTCCTTTCTTATATTTACCAGTTAACTTATTTTTTTAATCTGCTTTGTAAATTGTAATGACTTTGACTAATACCCTCTTCCTACTCACTAGCTTGTTTTCAGCTTACCTTGATTACACGATGCCTTCTTTTTCCATCAACTTTTTAAAAAAATCAATCGCACTTTGTTTATCTCTTACTATATTGTTTTTATCCCTGTGGACTGATTGCCTGAAGAAATCCCTCTGGTCATTTTCCAACATGCTTTAAAATTAATATTGTTTGTCTGTGCATGTCTCAAGTTCTCTAGACTGTATCAACAGCTTGTGTTTCAACTTTTCATTAAAATCTTTATGTTATTCATATTTTCTCTACAGATCTATTAGTATTAGTACACTTTTCAGTTTCCTCTTTATCTCATCCAGATGGTGTAACATTAGTTAACAATTGGACCTCCAGACTAATTTACTTGTGTTTTATACGATCTGTTCATTTTCCCATAGATCCAATGTCTTTCAGAGCTTTCAAATTAGACAATGATCAAGTTTTCCTAAAGTTACTAGGTCCTTAATGTTACCATTTTAAGGTACTTATAGGCTTTCTGGGTACATTTCTAGACATTTTATTTCTATTCTACAGAAATAAATATCACATTTTCAGTAACATGATCAGTGTTTACAATGGAGTTCCTTTTCGTTTGATGGGGTTTTTTGCCATGTGCATACCAAATAGCTATTTCAGGGTCACATCACACATAAAACTTTCAATAAATCGCATAATAGAGTGTCACAAGGGCACAATCTATTCCACCCTAAAGAGCTACATGAACATCTAAGGCATAACCATATTCTGCATTCTGCTGGGTGGGGGTGAGGGGAGTAATTTAGTAAAGACTTCAGTATTTTTTTGCAGAACAGTCCCTCACCAATAGTATTTTTGACTGAAAGTACCTCTAGAAGAAATTATTTTTAATGAAAAATTTCTTTAAGCAGGGTCAAACAGATACTTGAACTCACATAGTTTATAGGTCTAACTGTTCATTCTACTATTCCCCATTTTTCTAGACAGGATATCTTTATATCCATTTAATGTCACCATTCTTTCCAGATGTTCAAATCTTAAAGAGAATTGTTGAAGAAAGAATTCTGAACTATAGATCATGCCTATATAATAATAGTTTAGGTCTTGCCCTTTGAAGAGACAATATCAGTGATTGTTTGGTTATGACTGAGATCTTAATTTCATTATAATCTTTCACTTTTAGCAACAACCAGGACTTGTAATTCCCAATGCCTATTAAATGTTTCAAACAAGACATAGCTTCCAGTTTAAAGTAAGTTCTCCAAAGTGTCATAAAAAACTAAAGCAGTTTTAAGAATATGAAAAATGTATTAAATAGGTATAAAGGAGTCTTTATGAATAAAAGTGCTTGCTTGTGATCAGGTTAGTTATTTTCTTTGAAATCTTTCACTGGACACTACCCATTGTAATTAAAAATTCATGGTACCCTAGTGAAATTCCTACTGTTTGGAAAAGGGGAAATATTACCTTTATTTTTAAAACAGGAAAAAGGAAGAACAGGGGTACTACAGACTGGTCAGTCTCACACAGTTTCCCAGTAAGGTCATGAGGGAAATCCTCCTGGAAGCAATGCTAAGGCAAATGGAAAACAGAGGAGTGAGTGGTGACAAGCCAACATGGCTGCGCTAAGTGCAAATTTACCTGGCACACCTGGAGTCTTTTTATGATGGAGTTTTAATGCCAATGAATAACAAACATGTGACTGACATCATATACCTGGACTTTTTCAAAACATTTGGCATTGTTCCACAAAACATCCTTATGTCTAAACTGGGGAGACTTAGCTTCAAAATGGACTGTGTGTTTGCTCTCAAACAGATGTGGTCAATGGCTTGGTGTCCAAGCAGAGAGCAGTGATGGGTGGAGTTCCTCAGGGAACTGGTATCAGGACTGACACTAAATTTAACACATTTATTGGGAGTGTGGACAATAAGACTGAGTGTGGCCACAGCAAGTTGTCAGATGACACCAAGCTGTGTGGTGTGACTGACATTCTAGGCAAAAGGAATGTCCTACAGAGGCACTTCACAACTAAAGGATTGGCATGAGAACATCATGAAGTTCAGCAAGCCGAAATGCAAGGTCCTGTATGTGGGTAGTGGTAATCCCAAAAATGAATTCATGCTGGGTGATGAGGGGATTGAGAGAGGTGCTGTGGAGAAGGACTTGGGGAGATTGTTTGACAAGAAGCTCAACCTGGCCCAGAAATCTGTGTTCACTTCCCAGAAAGCCAACAGAATCCTGGGCTGCATCAAAAGAAGTATAACCAGCAGGTTAAGGGAGGTGAGTCTGCCCCTTTGCTCCTGTGAGATCCCCCTTGGAGTGCTGCATCCAGCTCTGAGGCCCCCAACATAAGAAGGACATGTTCCTTTTGGACCTGCTCCATAGGAGGGCCACAAAAATTATCAGAAGGTGGGAACACCTCTGCTATGGGATCAGGCTCAGAGAATTTACAGCATCCTTCCATTGTCTGGGCCCACAGGAAAGATGGTCTCTTTATCATGGAGTGTAGAGATAGGATGAAGGGTAATGATTTTAACCTGAAAGAGAGTAAATTTAGATTAGATATTAGCAACAAATCGTTTACTGAGTGGGTGGTGAATTATGCAAATAGGTTTCCCAGAGAGGCTGTGGATGCCCACTGCCTGGGAATGTTCAAGGCCAGGTTGAATGAGAAACCTGGTCTAGTGGAAGTTGTCCTTGCCCATAGCAGGGGTGTTGGACTAAATGATCTCTAAGGTCTCTTCCAACTCAAACCAGTCTATGATTCTCACATTCTATGATTAGATAGCAAAAAATTATTCTAATTATAACATTTATTAACAAACATAAGTTGACACAATTACTTTTTAAAATAATTGTATGTCTAACAAAAAAATGAAATCATTGTGTGAATTTTGGTAAGAATGTAGACATCTGTAGAGGCCTGGTCCAGTATGCTAAGTCCATTAAAAAAAACCCCAAAAAACTAAAACTAGAAGTCCAATCATGCACAAAGATTGTGTTTTGCATAGTACAAATGTGTTTAACAACATAAATCACCTAATTTGTATCTGTATCACCTAAATTCCTGATAAAAATTAGGCATTTTTATTTTAGCTTTGTGTGTGCATGTATTTTGTATTTTAAGTGTGATGTAAATTTTAATGCTGAATTTAACTAAAAGTAAGGAACAAATGGAAATCACAATTTTCATTTCATATACAAAGGCACATGTATGGAAACATGCACAGACAGAAATAAACTTAGAAATTAGAATCTTTGAATGTTGTGTGGATTAAAATGAAAACCAGGTTGTATAGCATAACCTGGATATCATAATTCTCACTAAAGATGTTAAAAAGCTGGTGTTTTGTTTTCTTTGCTGGTTTTTTTTTCTTTTGTTGTTTTGCTGTTCTTTTTCTTCTCTGAAACTGATAAAGTTGCATTTGCTTCAAGGTTTCATACAAAGATTCTTAATTGCCCCTACTTTGAAATATTGCAAGTGTAAAAATGTTATCATATGCACCTTCTTGTATATTTTTTTTACAAGTTGCTGCAGATGTGCTTTCATTGTATTTTATGGAACCAAGCGCAATGCAGTCTTGGGTAAAAGATAATGACTTTTTGTGTCACCTAAAGAAATTTAAAACTATGATCTCACTTTTCCCTGAGGCATTTTAAGACTTTTTAATAAAAGTGGATTGCAGTTTTTCATTTTGTTATTAAAGCAGCTGCAGATGAAACATCTAACTTTCTTGTGTTGCCTTTGGGAATTGTGTCTGTAACACATTTCCAAAAGTTGGGTTTAATGTATTGAGCTATCTAAATTGTTTTGTAAATATCACACCAGATACTGTGTGACAAGGAGACAGAAGAAACCACATATATACATGTTTTTCACTGAGAAATACTTTAGTGTCTTGACATTTATTCCTTCTATGGGAGCGATACTGAACAAATCCTTGGTCGATATTTACTCTATTCCTCATTATGGCAGTTATTTATGTTTGTGGGTCAATGACTGGATGTCAGTCAACTTAGCTATGATATATCTTCACTGTATTATAAATTGACAGTTCTTTAAATGACAGTGATGAGGCAAACAAATTATAGGTTTTTTGATTAAGATAGAAAAAACTTGATTGTCTTAGTAGCTAATTTAGATATTGGGAGACTTATAATCCCTTTTTAAGAGCATCTAAGTGAACACTGAAAGGCTGGAATTCTCACATCAGACAGTAGCTTTTGATTTGATCATTTTTCATTTGTATGAAAAGTTCCTTGAGGGGCAGTGAACAGGCCAAAACCCTCTAAACTGAGGGGGATTCTTCAATAAACATGGGAATTAGCTGTACCTCTTTAAGGAGAAAAATTTTATAAGACATAAACAAAATATGGGAAAAAGTGAGTCACAGAACTGAACCAGGGAGCAGAATAGTTGTGAATAGGCCAAACATCTTCACTGAGTTACAAGAAGCAGAAAGGCATATTTCAGAGGTGGCATAAACAGAAGGTTTCTGTTTATGAGCACAGGGAGGTCGTGCAGAGTTTGTGACTACTCAGACATCACGGACTACTCAGAATGGAAAAGAGAAACTATATTGCAAAGATGTAGTGGTCATGGGTAGAGTCTTCAGGTTTTCACTATCTGAAAAGTTGAATACCCTCATCTACAATCTAATGAAACTTGACTTCTTGAGTTTTAGGCATATTGATCTTCACTGAGGAAAATACTATAAGGTAGAACCACCTCAAATCTTTGTCTGCCTAGGTTTCCTCCAACAGATCTTTTTCTTGATGCTCTGAGACCAGAGCTTGTGATCAGCCAAGATGTCTTCAGTGTACAATATAATTTCTTCCAATTCTTCCACAATATCTTCTGCAGAAAACTTTGGAAAACTGTAATGGAAGGAAAATGGCTGGTTTACAGTTTAACTTTTCAGGAGGTATAAACATAGACCATTAATGACTGACAGCATCTCTTGGTGTTCAACAATATGAGATGCTTTGAATCTATGTATACCCAGTAAATCAAATTTAGGTTTTCAATCACTTTTTGGACAAATTTTTTGTAACCAATCAAATTTCATTGCAGAAATAAGAAACATTGCAACAGTAAAGATTGTCACAATATTTACAGAAAGAATTCTATGATAAGACTTTCACTGAGAGCTAAAATCAAGGAAGAACGATTATATGTTTTGTTCTTTGGAAGGCAATTTTTGTTAGCTTAGCAAGCCTAAAATATTGACAAAAATATAAATAAAATAAACAGCATATTGCTGATATTTGCGTTGAGTAACGTAAGTTAAAAAAAAATTATTTTCAAGAGCAACTTGAATGTAAAGTTTAAATATATGAGCAATTGATTTGATTTTTTTTTCTCTACTAAAATTCACATTTTCATGTTGATTTTACATGGGAAGACCTGGAAAGTCAAGTAGCTTCTTTTTTTTCCCAGTATGTTTAATTATTAATATATCATAATCTTAAATAAACATTTTTTTAACCAAATACTATTTTCTAATGGTTGGGAGTTTTATACAAATAAGCTTCTAATTGCATAATCATGGTCTTGCAGGATATTTCAATAAAAAGATTTTGGAGTCAGATAGTGTGTTTTCACTTCAAATCTATACTCTATGTGCAAACACTGATGAACCCTGCTGTCCTACCGCCAAGGCCCTATCCTAAGCCCATTTAGGCTAACCCATACCTCCACCTTAGCGTTGATTAACACATCTTTTCTCATAACTCTTTCATCCACACTGTAAACTCACAAAATCTTGGGGTTTACTGCAACCATGGTGAATTTTTTCTGCGTATATACATGGTTTTGAATGTGGTATCATTAGTTTATTGAAATGAAACTGGTTTTGATGGAGAAAACGTTGAAAGCTAAGATGATTTAATTTTTCTGCCCAATATACACGCACATATCTGGAGCACTTTCACTTATTGCAATAAATGGAGAAAAAAAGCAAGACTGGGACAAACCTTAATCTTACTATGCTTTGTCTCGTCTCCTGGTGCTAGCCCCAAAACACAAAAGAATCTTTTTCTTTTTGGCTATATTACAGGTCTTCTAGAAAACTTTGGTCAAGTCAGTTTTCGTCTTCGGCTCCTGTTCCCCCAGCCAATGCAGATAATGATCCTGACCTCTTTTCTAAAATACTTTGACATCTTCAGGTGAAAAGTTCTTCCTAAAGCAGGGTAGTTTTATTATTATATCCATTATATAGTTACACTATTCAAGGTCAATAGACCTATATAGCTGAACAAAAATGAGATCATATGACCATCAGTACAATGCGGTAATTGCACTCAAAAGTACCCAATTGAATGTTTAGTCCAAATGAAGCCATATTTAGTATGGCTTCATATATTGTTATTGAAAGTTTGATACATTGAATCTTGAACTTTCTTTGATTACAATTCTGCAGTGAGACTTCCTCAAATTTTTTAATTCATTGACTGCGGCCCCCAAGGGATTAATACAGATTGGGTAAAAAAAAGAATGACATCAATGGCATATAATGAAATTTTATCCAGGGTGTCCAATATCTTTATACCTTCAACTCTATTATTGTGTTGGATTCTTCGACTGATTTGTCCCAGAACTATGGTAAAAAGGGAGGGCAAAAAGGGGCACCATTGCCTTTTTCTGCTAGAGAAAGCAAAGACTTCTGAGTGATATCCATTATTCCTTACTATAGGCTCCACTACAATGTCTTCAGTTAAGAAAGTTTTCGACCATTATGTGAAACTCCCAAAACTTTCGTCAAATAGCTTATTTTCAGCAAATCAAAATATCCTTCAGCATTCAATGCTAATAAATATAAATCCCCTCTTACTATTTCTATTTTGTAATGATCTGTAAGCTGAAATCTGTGTTTCTCCAACCACTTGCATGGCACCTTACAGGTATATCCTCATTGCTCCTTCATTCTTCCAGTTGCTGACATTTCTCTATTTCAAATTCATACTGTCTATTGTCTTACTTTAGAGAAATTCTTTGGTATTAGCCAAGGTCCAGGAAAGCTCTTAAGTAAACACTTAAAGATAGGTCAGCAGCTGTCTTGTTCCAAGCTGACGTCCTAAGCCAGGGTATAAGGACAATTTTTAGTTCTTGAGATTGAGTTTCCAAGCAATGGCTTCAATTCAACTCAAACATGTGGTTCAGTCATAACGCTATAGGAAAGAGGTAAGGTAACTGCCCTAATGTTCTTCGTCTAAGTTCTCAATGATTCTTCTTCAAATCCTTGTCTGAAATATTTGCCCCTTAAATATTTTTTACAAAAAGAAAATAGTTCACTAAGGTCTGTTTTAAAATCACATTTTTGTTATTTTCCTTTTTTATTTGTTGGATATGGGAGTTTTTTATTTTTCATTTCCATCCTCTGGACCATAAGCATGAGATAAAAGTGAGATGCTGTTCAAACTTATAAACAGTTAGAAACAAGATGAATCAATAATGAACACTAGTATTACACTTTACAAACTTTACAACAATTGCAAGGTCCATTACCTCAGTGCCAGTCTCTCTGAAATGTTCTGTTGATTCTGGCTTGGATAGAGTTAATTTTCTTCACAGATATTGGTATGGCACTGTGTTTTGGATTTGTGCTGAACACGGGGTTGGTAATTTAGAGATATTTTTGTTATTGTTGAGCAGGGCTTATACTTGGCCAAGGCCTATCCTGCTTCTCATACTGCTCCAACAACAGGGGGGCTTAAGGTGCATGGGAAGCTGGGTGGAGACACAGCCAGGACAAGTGACTCCCACTGTCACTGACTAAAGGGATATTCCAGACCACTTGGCATCATGATCAGTATATAAAGTGGAGGGATGAAAGAGGAAGTGTGGGATGTTTGGAGTGATGGTGTTTATCTTCCCAAGTAACTATTACATGGGGCCCTACTCTCCTGGATATGGCTGAGCACCTGCCTGTCCATGGGAAGCAGTGAATGAATTCATTGCCTGCTTTGCTTGCATGCATGGTTTTTGCTTGCCCTATTAAACTGTCTTTATCTCAGGCCCCAGGTTTTCAAGCTTTTACCCTTTTGATTCTCTCTCCAATCCTGTCGTTGGGAGAGTGAGCGAAGGGCTACATGGAGCTTGGCTGCTGGCTGGGGTTAAAACATGACATAGACAAAGTCAGGTTACAGTGAATAAATATGTTTTACAATGGATTTTGTGTACTTTATTATAATGAAAATCAGCATGCTCTTCCATGATGTTAGTGCTAATAGGTAAGAGCAAAATTAAATAGCTGAATAATCATTAGCTTTGCAAAGGAATCACCTATACAGTCTGTAATACTTTCAGTTTATTCTGGTGCTAGAGATTACATGGTGTACTTTAAATATATGTGCTTTTTGAGTAAAATAGGTTTTGGTCATTTTATATGCATAAAGGCATAGTAATGCCTGATAGATTAAGAGCCCAAGCCATCAACTCCTACTCAGAGGAGCTGTTTTGAGATAGTCTTTGGATTCAGACAAATTACTTATTTTAGCAGTCCGTACCAGAATTCAGGCCTTATAAAATACTAGGGGAAAAGAAAAAAAAGAGCCAAAATCAAATCCCATGTTGATTCCATTTCAATATGTATAGTATGATTCTTTAGTCCCTTTTTTCTCTTTCAGGTTTGCTTCCCAAGATACATTTTCAGCAAGTGGAAGTGAAGAGTTTTGCATTAGTATGAACTACAGAACCAGACCATAGGCAGGTAGTGCAAAGAGTAGAGGCAAAATGCTCCTGGTGAATATTTAGGTAACTGCCTTAATTGCCAGCTGAGAATCTATCAGCTATTATTTTGCTCACAGTTTCACTGCAATGGTAAATTACAAAAGGCCTGATGCTACACTGCAAAATATAGGTTACTTGGAAGAAATATAAAAAAAAAAAAATCAAACAAAAAAATCTATACTTTTCCAGTTCAAACAGTAGAGAAACATTTGATAGGGAACAGAGAATACACTTTGACCTTTCTGACTTGTGAGCTACACTCATGTGGGATTTAGTGAATAACTAGCCCAGCAACTTTTACTGCTCTTCAAGAGTATAATTTGACGATTATCAAACAAATTGTATTGAATTGTGTGCCTCTCTTTTAAAGGTTTCAGATGCTGGCTTAAACTGCTACACACTGATTATCAAAGATGATTCTTCCATTTTCTTCCACTATCTTAATTACAACTCTTGTATTAGAATTTTTCAGTTTTTAAAGGCTTGGTCAACTATCTAATCATTTGATTTCAATCTACAATATTGCACAGATGCTGTGAATTAAATGAAAGCAGAACTGTCAGTATTGTTATCAGAACAGCTGGAGAAAAATGCATTACAATCACAAGATCTGTTTCCTACCAGTTTTAGCAATCTATCCATTCTCTCTATCAGTTAGTGGTTTTAATTTATATGTTACTTTGAGAAATAAGTTTTTAGCTCTTGCCAAGAACTGACTTGTGTGTGAAGAATTGCTAAAGCCATAATCATCAAGAAAATCACAAGCTATTTACCAGTTATCATCCCTGTGTTCAGCCATGATATTAAGTTGGAAGAGGTGTTGGAATCACATACAGACAACCAGATAGTGCTGGAAACTTTACTTTGCAGATTCACTTTAGGAGGTGTAATTGTGGCTTCAAGGAATTGCTAAAGCTACCCAAAAAAGTAACAATCATAGTAGTATGACTGGAGGAGTAGCAGCTCTTTTTGTGTCTCCTGGGAGAGCTCCCACTGAAAAGGACTTTTCACTACTCTTTCAATAAATATACTCTGTGATTCCCTTACCTTTGAATTTCATGGTTTCATTGGCAGGGGAGTAAGTAGGGCAGTGCCATTTCCTCAAAGGCATAATTATCACCCAGACCTTTGTTGGCACCAACTGGAAAAGTGTTTCTGAACTCCTTTCCTTGACTTCTGTCTGCAGCTTTCTATAAGTGATTCTCCTCTCCTAATATTTTTCCTCTTCTTTTGGTAAACCATGCACCCCATGAGGGCCTTCTGGGAGCCACTGCAAGAATAAAAATCAGGAGTTTCCCAAATGGTGAGAGGTCTCAAATATTTTTGGCTATCCAACATGGGACCCTTCAACGGTACCTGATATTAGAAGAGTTAGGAACATTCTCTTTGAAAAATTACTGACTCTAAGATTTTTTTATTAAAAGTGTAAATTCAGAAGCTACATCTCCCAATAAATGAAGCACAAATGTTTATTTCTCACTAAGCATTGTAGAAGACCAAAAATGAGCATCAACCTGTTCAATCTTTTTGGAAAGAAGACCTCATAAACTCTGTGTAACAGAGGTACCTTTTCATTTTAGTGGTCTTTTGAACGTTCATTCTGTGATTCCACTTTAAAAATCAATGACCTTATGGAAAACCCTGATCCACTAGTGGCTCAGCTTCATACTACTGCATGATAAACAACAGATCTTCAGCAAAATTGTAGTTTCAGTTCCGTGAAATTGCACAGGAGGATAGTTGCTGTGAGAACTACTTTTTGTATGGTAATATAATGCTTAGTTATAATACTAATAACAGGATACAAAATCTCCTTTAATCATGTCTTTACCACACACACACTTAGGATAATGCTTCTGAATAAAACACCCATTAGTTTCTGAGAGTGAGATTCACTTCACCTGCATAATGACTGCAAATTGCAATGGGAGCCTCTCAAAAATCACTTTCATTGCTCTTAGGACTGCTACTATATTTGACTGAAAGCTGCTTTGTTCTTGACCTGTCTTTCAAGCAAGCTAAATGCTATGTGTTAAACCCAACTGGAGCACGGATTCTGCATTAGCAGGCCCTCTCCTTTGATAGAAGTGCTGAGGAGGTAGACTTGTGTGAATACTTAGGATGGATTGACCTTGACTGGCTGCCAGGCATCCACCAAGGTGCTCTCTCATTCCCTCTCCTCATCAAGACAGGGAGAAAATAGCAATGAAAAGCTTGGGTCAAGATAGGAAGAGCACTCCTCAGTTATGATCACAAGAAAAACAGAGTTGTTGTGGGGAAAATTGATTTAATTTGTCACTAATTAATCACAGACTAGAAAAGTGAGAAATAAAAGGAAACAAAATACATTTTCCTCTCAGCCTCCCTCTTCCGAGACTAAACTTTGCCTCTGAATCGCCCACCTTCTCCCCCTGAGTGGTGCAGGCAGATGGGGAATGGGGAGTGTGTTCAGCTGGTAAGGCTTTACCTCTGCCTCTGATTCCTTTTCACGCTTTTTCCCTGTTCCAGTGGGGGGTCCAGCCCACAGGACACTCCTTAACTAACTGCTCCAGTGTGTGTTATTCCCACAGACCGCAGTCCTTCTGGAGCAGACAGCTCCAGTATGGGCTCCCTGCAGGGTCAACAGGTCCTGTTAAAATTCTTGCTCCTGCATGGGCTCCTCTTCATGGGCCACAGTTCCCACCAGGAGCCTTCTGCCTCATGGGCTCTCTGTAGATTGCAGCACTGTGGGGTACTCCACGGGCTGCAGGGGAACAGCTTGCCTCACCATTATCTTCATCACAGGGTGCAAGAGAATGCCTATGCCAGTTCCTCCTCTCTCCCCTTCCTTGTTTACCATGTTGTCTGCAGAGCTGTTTCTCTTCCATATTCTCATTCCTTTCTCAAATGCTGCTGTGCGGATTTTTTTTTTTAACCTTAAATAGATTTTTGCCCTCACAAATGTCCTACCAATATCACTGATGGACTCAGATTTGGCCAACTGAAGGTCTGTATCAGAGCTGGCTGCAATTGTCTCTGTCAGAAAGAGGGGAGGCTTCTGGAAGCTTCTCACACAAGTCATCCCTGCAGCCCCCCCCACCAAAGCCTTGTCATGTAACTAAATAGAACACACCATGATAAGGCAAATTGCACATTGACATTAGTTTGTATGTAGAGCCCTTATTGTTCTATTGCAGATCAGCCTTTTAAAAAATACATAGTTCTATTTCACGTGCACATGTTCACAAAAGGGATAACTAGCTGAGTCACACATGTTTTTTTCCAAAAGATGCTGGTTTTGATGAGTTTTATAGTCTTTAGGGAATAAGTCTCATATCTGCTCTGGACTCTGGTTGGGCTGCCCAAAAACTCAGTACCTCTGGCATCTTCACATAAAAATAGATTCATGCTACAGCTTTTGCCAAAGTTAGCATTTAATATTCCAAAGTCTCAGTTTGTATAGTAAGTCATGCCAGGGAAGAGCCACTTGCTGCAGTTGGAGCTGTGACAGCAGTGTCTGGAAGCATTAACTAGCTGCAGCAGGACCCTGGATCTGCTGCTGCAGAGCGAAATCAGTGCACATCTTAGTACACATCTCAGAATATAAATCAGTTCAGAAGCACTGTTTGTAGAGATTTCCTTAGAATTTTATTGCACTGAAATTATCAATAAGTTGTCGAATTTTATCTAATTCAAGATTAAACTTTGATTTTTTACATGTTGGAAATCTCTTGCTTTGGACAGGAGCCTACTGAAATGAGTGTTATAGAAAAGATTAGAAAAATTCAATTTTTCCCCAACTCCTTTCACTGTAAGGCATTTGACTTATGCTCTGGTGTATAAATGCTCTTTATTCATTTTGGAATCTGTTTTGTAATCTCTAATATTGGCTGTTATAGTCTATTGATATGATTACTATCTGGAATGTCAGCAAAAGTAAACAATATCAAGAAACAAGCACTGAACACAGCATTCAATGACCTTAGGCTCTAATTAATGCCATGTTGTCAAAATTAGCAACAGACTGGCTTTGAGATAATGATGACTAAATATGTTGAGAACTTCATCCTCTAACTAGCAAATCTCAGCCCCTTCCATGGGGAATATTAGAGCAATTAACAGCAATTTTGACTGACCACTGGGTGTCACTAGTAATTCATGTTTAGCTTTGAACATTACTAGGGGTTTTTTGCCCGTTTCTTTGTTTGAATGATAGAAAGGTTTTTTTCTTTAAGAAAGTTGTTAAGGCCAAGTAAGACACATTAGAAAGAGACTACATTTGCAGTGAAAATCTTCATCAGGATATCTGAACATCATGTCTCCATGATGGTTCACAATGTAGTCAGTGGAGCCGTAACACACCAGTCAGTTCTACATATAGCATTTACAATTTGACATCTAAAGTCAGTGCCTCATATGGTTCAAGAGTGCACTCAATGTTTACTATTATCTTTCTTGTAAATTATTCTCATGAGAAAAGGCTTTTTTTTGCTGTTTTTGTTTTGCGGACTTTAGTATGTAAGCAAACATAAAGTAATGTTGAGACTGAGTATTAAGAAACAATTCAGAAAAATTGTGTATACCATACACAATGCATTATCCTTCTTTAAAATTTAGGAATGTGAATTATGACAATGGTCTCAACTCAAAGAACCAGAAAGAAAAAGAGAAGGATACAAAGACATGTCTCACTCCTTTGACTTTGTTCTTGCTACAATTAAAAAGAGATTAGTAGAGTTATTATTAGTGCTCAAAAGGAAGCAATACCAGACATAATCTTCTCCCTTTGTCCTCTTCTGAAGGAAGAGATTTAGCTCAAATGTCTGGATATGAGGAACTAAGGCCTAACTTAAGGCCAACTCTATAGGCATTATCTCTGTATAATTCCTTGTATAATTTCTTGTATATCAAATGATTCTGAGACAAAATATAAGTTGCTTCCCTTTTTGGATTGCAAGGACAGTGTCCTGCAAATGCATTTTGCAACCTGATATTAAGATTCTGCATGATTATTTGTGATAGATTGGTAATAATAATAGCCAGTCTATTTAGGAAAGTAACTAAAGTAAACAAGAAATATCTGGAATTGTTCAAGATACATGAATGTAAAGATTCCTGTTTCCATTTCTGTGAGTTGCAAGTATCATCTTAATGGGGAAAAAATTATTGTATTCTGGGAACTGTCAGTAATATGTTGGCTTTCTGTTCTCACATGAAAGCAAGCTCCTACCGTGTGTGCTCCTCTTTCACAATGGAAGTTGAACATGGAGAAGTTGTTTTCTGGGGCTATTTTATTATTATTATTACCAAGAGGAACTAGAGTGTTCAAGAAAAAAAAAGTGGATGCTACACTATGACGCTATTATCCCTTTTCATTTGTTTTTTGTTTTTTTCTATTTTTCCACAATGACAGGTTTTTGATAAATAAGAAACTATTTTGAGTTCAGCTATCAGACAATAAGTTTAACATACAGCAAATAATTCATCTAAAGAAGAAGTTTACAGCTCAAAAATTCCATCCAGTTTGTATTGAATTATAGACATTTTCAACAAACAGCATTATTTTAGGATTTTCTGCACTAAAAGCCCTCAGTCCACTTATCACAGCAGATACTCTCTCACAAAAGTATTTCAAGTGTGTGATGCTTTTATATTTTTTGGAAGAAAACATCTTCAAAAGCATGCTGTGCTAACCCAAAAATAGCTCTAAAATATTTCTTATATAAGTTCTTCAGCCTGTCTGCACACCTACTTGTACCAGTCATCTAAGTATTACCTGCTAGAAAATCTTACCCTGTTACACCTGTACCTCTCAAAGCAATGTGTTTACAAAACAAAATATTGAACAAAATGTTTTTTGCAATGAGAAGTGCATTCACACTTGTACCTAACATCCACTATCTTATGGAAGCAAAGGAAACATTGATAATATTCACTTGATGCCTTGCAGTGGCTACCTAGAACAGAGGCTAGACAAGATTAAGAGAATAAAAGTAGGAATTTATTAAAGGCCTTCAATAGATACACCTTGTGCAGTCAAAAGCCTCCAAGGGGGGCTACACCCAAGATGGATGATTGGCATGAGTTTTTCAGACAGACGTAAGTTTGGTTCATTTACATATCAGGGGTTAATCCTCCAGTTACAGCTTCAGGTTATGAAGTCATATAACCCCAGTTTGCTCCCCTCCCAACTCACTTTTGTTTATACTTTTGGGGACCTGAGGCGGTAGGGTGTCCTCAGATCTCAGGCCTAGCTTGTTTTGTCTGACCAAAATGTGAAGAGAGTTATAACTCCACTCTATAAACTCCACTCTATATGGAATTTGGAGTTATGCACTAATGCAGTGCAAGATCTGAAAAATATGAAAGCTAAAATCCTAATGTATCACACTCACAAGAGCAATTCCTGTGTATATGTGCTTAATAATTTAAATAAATATAGAGAAAAATCTTATTCCAAATACTAGGACCACAATGTTAAATCAGGCTTAAGGGTTCTTTCTTTATCAGCTGAAATTCTGAGAAATTCACATGATTGAAATCCACCTTAGATGTATAGCTTATAAACTATCAATGTGAAGCAATATTTCTAATATCAATACAGTTAGTGAAACCAGCAAAACGACCGATCCTCTAAACTATTAACTTAATTCTGAAAGAGATTGTGTGATATCAGTGGTTTTTTATAAGCATATAGTTGATTGCATTGAGCAAAGTGATCATGTTTTCTCAAATTTTCACTTGAAAAATATTTACACAACTCGAATTCATATTTTAATAGTGAGGATCACATATTTTTAGAATAACATATATTTCTCGTTATATGACTGTTCAATTTATAAACTCTTCAGGGCTGAGAATATTTCTTATGTACATATAAGATATTTATATATTATTGTCTGAACACAGAGACCTATTTGATTTTAATAACAGAAACTAATAAATACATGTGAAACTTAAGGAATATGTAATGACTGTGTACATGTAGTATTTAGCTACTACATCCCTTCATCTCTTGGCACAGACATGCATAAGCCTACACACATGCAAATTATCTTTCTTCTCTTCCTCTGTGTTTCATTTACATTAGCAATCTTCATATTTCCTTTGCTTAGGAATGCAATAGAAACATAAAAATACAAACCATGCCAGAACACCAATTTCTATGCATTGAAGTGTACCAAGTCATAATGAAATGGACTCCTCATGCCTTAATAAGAAAAAGCTCATCCTAATGCCCCGGGAGCCCTTTAGGCCATTGAGATGTCGATGTACACTATATTAGCAGATTTATGTCATTCCGATAAGGTGGTCCACTTGAGCCTTTGAGCTAAAGCTAAGACATAAGGTGGAAGAAAACAGCAATTTAAGGCTCCTAATGTAAGGATAATTAGCAACTGGCAGGTATCCAGTGTCATTACCAGGACACTGCTGTAGGGCAAATGCAACAACTGCCTGTTTTTTGCAGTGCCACCAACATGGATCTGCCTTGGCTCTAACTGGTTTTATTTTTAGCTTACATCTGCTTCCTAATATCTTGAGTTTTTCAGAGCTGTTCTTGAACCTGGACTTCTTTAGCTTTCAGTTGTTTAGTCCAAATTCCAAGTGAACTGTTTTCAGAGCTCATGAAATACACTTTTTGAAGAGACAGGAACTGTTGTTTTGGATTAAGTCTTGGTTTTGTTTCTCCATATATTTAGCATCTCAAAATCCTGTTTTCTTCTGCATTCTTAACAGTATCTAGTGACCAAATAGCTATGCCATCAGCTTACAGGTGATTAGCAAGGCTCAAATTTACTGTATTCCTAAAGCCACATGCAAATGTCCATGCTTGAAACTGGATCTGAAACCAAGAGCATCACAACCCTTATGTGGTACTGACTTTCATTTTGTAGATGGGGAAGAAAAATAAAGGAGCATTCTCAGAACTACTTCATGTAATGGGAGTAAGCTACTTGTGGTTGTACCCTGAGAAAAGTGTAAGGAATGCTCTAACATCTTCATCACTCAAGAGAAACAGTACTACATCTGGAGACTGTCAGCTTGTTGTCAAAGCTCACAGGAAATAGAGGCTGAAACCTTGAGGATAGTTTGCAATCTCTTAAGAGTTTAAATTAATGGAAAGACCACAATCTCAGAATGGCTCCTAATGAAACAAAGAAAACTTCAGTAATTTTTGAGCCAAATAGTGTAACTAACTGATTTATGTATATTTATTTTTAAAAGTTTCTTGAAAAAATAATGAAAAATACTATTCAATTTAATAGTGCCAGAGAAGGCTTCCGGGTACAGAATAAAAGTATGCCCCACTACTTAACTGCAACAGTGGTCCTTTGATATGTTTATTGTCCAAGTCAAAATTCAGTTTTCCAGGCAATTCTTGAGCAAGGCTTGGGAGTTAACAGAGGCCATAGAGAACTTGAAAAGGTAGTTTGTGATTTTCCATCCTGTTTTGGAAAATAAGTGAACAAAGATACTGGCAGGGGTTATTCTGTACCAGCTGGCCTCACTTCCAGTAAAATACAGTGGAATTTTCTGGTGTCAACATCACCACTGAACCTGTGTCAGGTCACAAAGTATTCATAAAGTAAAAAATAAGGTGTTACCAAATTAAAAGTTAGCTTTGTGGTATTGTAGTGAAGGAATAGCTAATGAGAGATGAAGCAGAAAGTCTGTGTTTATTTGAGAGAGAAAGCCTATATGATGGGATGCCATATCCCTGCTTTGACCAAGAGTGTGCTATTAAGTTTTTGAGCTGCAACTTCAGGGCATCAAAGAGACCTGGAATTCACCCTAGGGCCACCCTGATTTTCCTTCTATGAGTACCCTCCTCTTAGACAAGAATTTGTGGTAATACTTGACACTCACAATAATTATTTTTTAACTTTTTGACTAAGTGATAAGAAAACTATTTCTGAGTAAAGAAAAAAAACCCTCAATGTTGTAATAATGGAAGTGACTGAAATATGGTATCAATTTCCATTCAAATACATAGTTAAGGTAACAGAAACAGTTTTCCAAAACTAAGTGGAGATCATACCATTCTACTTAACTCTTGACAGTGCTTGACTGTGTTTACTGCAAAAATACCTGCTTTCTACAAGCTACACTGGACTTATTTTTCTGTGCTTTGCCTGATGCAGGGTATTTAAGCGACAAAGGAAACAGAAAAAGGCAGACAAGCACAAGGATGAAATTTCTTCTAGTTCTGTTGGTGAAGAGTGCTAAATGTTGGAAGGGAGTGAGAGGAAACTTTAACTTGCTGTCCAAACTCTAAATCTAGGTGTTCAGAGGCTGTGCCAGATTTCAGCATCCATGGCATACGGTCTAAAAAGCTCTTCTGGGGTAAGGCTGTTCATTTTGTTCTGTGTGCAAATGCATAAGTATATATTTGTATGTATATATATGTATTTACACATGTACAAATGTATACATTTATGTTTACATGTATACATATGTTGTAGACAAACTGGTAAACATACATGGACCACGTACAGAGTCAATAACTTTCTCAGCAAATCCTTATAGCTTGCTAAACAGCTTCTGTTGTGTGGAGTACTGCAAAAAACAGTGTGTCTAAGGCATCTCTTTTGATAGAGAAATTAATCATATTTGGTAAAAATATGGAAGGGGCATTGTGACCTACAGATTTGAATAAAAAATATTTGCCTTTCATTCTATAGATTTTTTTTCTCTCAGCAAATTTGGACTAACTGTATTTGAATTAAAAGCTCCTGCGACTGATGTAAGTAACCCAAGTGTAACTTAAACAAGCTTTACAACCCACTGGGGGAAAAAAAATTAAAGAAGAGCAATGTTTTTTTTAAAGTTAAAAATTTTTATCATCTATTAAATTATGAGGCTTTTTTTCATTATTATTTTATGGGAAATGTCCTTAAATTTTTTTTTTTGTTCAGTTAAAACACTTATAAAACTTTCTTTTCAAATCTTCTACATTCCCCTCTGGAGTAACAGTCAGGAACTCATGGCTCAGAATCAAGAGCAAAGTGCAGACAAATGAGTGATACCAGGGCTTAAACCAAAGTCTTCATGAACAGATTGCCTAACAGACTGGAGTAATAATCTTCAGAGTCATCAGAGTCACCATGCTGGCTTGCAGATTGCTGTTTTAAGTGGCTTTGATTATTATGGTGATTTGGCAGCTTAAATTGGAATTTGGGCTTCTGCACCCAGATATACTACCTGAACTTAATTTAATTCTCCTGGATGGAGAGTATACAAGCAACAGAAGAAATTACTCTGGTTAAGGTTGAAGTTAAGACAAAAACATGACTAGTTTAGTATCAGAATTTGTTTCACAGAAAAAAAATCTTGCATGCCTAACAACTCTCCAAGAGTAAATAACAAATCAGCTGGTCAATTTACATGTAATAATGTGTATTATAAACCCACATTGATTGCTATGTATGAATCAAAGGATGAAAGGGTGTTAATTTCTATAAAACTTCAGTATTAGAGTATTGAGAAATAAGAAGCTGATTAGTGGAGAAATTAGTATCAGTGAGGAATGCAAACACTAAGTGGTAAACATGGTTTTATGGAGAAACAGATCGGAGAACATACCGCATCATAAAAAGAAAAAAAAGAAAACTTTATTAAATGTCTCTGACACTTCAGATTCTCACCTGTGCAAGAATGAGATCAGAATTTTCCCAGTACATGAAATTAGTCCAGTAAGATGAATAATGTTTCTGTTGTTGCTGTCTTAAAAATGTGTATGGAGGTTTATGGGCTGTGTGGGCATCATGAAGGTCAGGAGGACTTGAAAACATCCATTTGATTGCTAAGAGATTTTACACTGAAATAAAACAGAATAATGTTGATCTGATGGGCCCCTCTCAATTTTTCACAGGAAGTGTTGACATGGATATAATACCTTTGGCACAATCAGTCAAAGCAGACCATAACCTGATACATGGAAATAGTTTACCATGTAATTGCTAAAAGGAAAGGTACTGAAGGTATAGTTCACTGGCACAATAGTAATGGCTAAAAAACCCCCAGAAAATGGTAAACAATGATAAAGACATACATTGATGTTTTGTGACTTTTAAAAATAAGCTGCTGTTGTAGTTGGAGATATGAAAGGCAAAAGATAATATTTTTCCTTTTGTAACCCTGAAGTGAATGAAAAGGATTTTTTAATGCAAGCAGGTGGCCTACACATCCTAGTTATTATGCATAATCCATTATACAGAGAGCAACAATCATCCTATAAATTGAAAATCACAAAAATAGAAAAGTTACAGTGAGAGTTAGACAAAAAATATCCTCTATTACCAAGTACCTTTAGTGGGAAGTATCTACTTAACAGCAGACTACTGATATAAATATCAAACTAAAACCATGATGACACATCAGATTGGTTGGCAATTAGCACAAAGACCTTGCCATTGTATGTAAAATGCTATTAATTTGAGCTGCATGGAAATGCCTACTGGCTAAGCGTGATGTATGGTCAACTTGGATTGAAATGGCTTTGCTTAACAATTCACTAGCTCTGAACTTGATATGAGTGTGGCTTTATTGTGGATATGAGCATAAATGTATGTACTTGTTCTTAATCAAACTGTTAGTGTGGTAATGAAGAAAAATTCAAATTCATAGTACTGAAATTACTGAGTTCTTCATCAGGGTGCTATCTTTAAATATGCACACAGTATCTCAGCATAAAGTAAGCATGGATCTAGCTATATGGCAATGGTATTACAAATTACAAGAAGAACAAAAAGAATTGCATGTACTGACAGTGATGAATAGACAAAACCCATCATCTCAGAAAATGAAGCAGTGTGCAATTGTCTGCTATAAAAAACCGACAACTTCTCTTAAAACAAGAAGTTTGCATTTTTTTCCTAATACTTTTCCAAAATAAATGAAAAGTGGATATGAACAAGAAAATAATATGATGCATTAACTTCTATGAATGGGGGAAAACATTACAGGGTTAGCCTAAGGTATGTAAAACTTTCAAATAAATTGTGAAGTTGGATTTCAAATACATGGCAAAATGCATGCATGTCCAGGAAAAAGAAAAAGTTAGATTGAATATAAGGGCTGAATATCCTTTATTATACACAGTACAAAATTAATAGTAATTCCATTGCAGATAGTGGAACTGCATCAAGAAAAAAGCCAGTACAAATAGGATCAGGATCATGCCGATAGCACCTAAAAGCATAAACCAGCCTATAAGCTTGTTTAACATATGACAGGGCTAGAGGCAATTTGGAGTCTGCCAGTGCTGCTCCCCCTGGAATATGCAAAGTAGCTAGATGTTACTGCTCAAAGAACATTTTCCACAGCTTAGCATATGGTTTAAACTTTCCAAAGATAATATGCAGCATAACACATTGCTTTTTTTTAAACTTTCATTATTTAGCATGTGTTCGTTGATATCAACATGTCTCTAACTAGCATAATCACCTAAATCCTAACTTGCTTGTAGTCAATGGGTTACCTTCTGTTTATGTTAGTAGCAGTAGGATTGGACCATGCAGTGCTTTATACAAAGAACACTGTTAGAAATAACAAAGGCATTATCAAGGTAAATATACCTTGGTAATATACCTAATATATCATTATCAAAACTAAAAACATATTTGATTCTAAATGTTTGCTTTTTCTGAAAAAAAAAAATCATAGCTAATCCTTTTCAGGGAAAATATTTTGATGTATTTTTGTCAATGTTGTGAATGTAAAACCCTGTCCTTTCTTCCTGTCTAATCTAAATAACGGACTGATTATTTCATGCAAAGTTACTTGAATATTTTAAAATTGCAATTTTATTTCAGTTGATTATATTTTAGCTGTTTCTCTTATACCCTTTTCTCTTAATTAGATTTTTAAAGTTTCATGTATATACACCCACTCTATAAGTGTTTTAATTAGGAATTTTTCAAATAAATTTTGAAAAAAATCAAACAATACAAAACAAAACAAACAAACAATGACAAAAAACTTCTAATAAAGTTAATATTTGCCATAAATTATTTTAAATAACCTGATTTTTAAAAAAATGTATTTATTGTCCATAAAGGGTCGCAGGCATATTTGCAGGAGCAGAATAATACTCTCAAACTGAATCTTTAGTCATGACAATCTTCATGACTATTTTCAAAGATAAGATCAAAGATATTTTCTGAATTTAAAGTGATGCCTTAAGTTTTAGCTTTCATATTTTCCAGATTCTGTACTGCATTAGTATATAACTTTGAACTTCATATAAAATGTTAGCAAGTTCTCTTCACAGTTCAGTTAGACAAAACAATCCTTTTCCAGCCTGAGAACCAAAGACACTCTTGCATCTTCAGGCCCCAAAGTGTAAACAACATTGAATTGAGGACAGCAATCTGGGATGCTGGGACTTCATAGCCTGAAGCTGTAAATAGACAATCAATCCCAATATGTAAATGGACCAAAACTTATAAAAGTGTGAAAATGTGTGATCCATCATCCATCTTGGGTGTAGCCTCAGCCAGGCTCTTGTACTACCCAAGGTGTACCATTTGAAGGCCTTCTAATAAATACCTACTTTATTCCTTTAACACTGTCTAGCCTCCGTTCTTGGTAGCCTCTCATGGCATCAAAAGCATCCTTTATTCTAGCTCACATCGTTAAAACTTCCAATATTTTGAACTGTCAATATTAGAGAAAGAAGCAGAATGTAAAAGTAAGGAGTCTTTCATCATGTTGCTGAAAGTGCTGTTAATTAAAAAAAGGTAAAAAAATAAGTTAGAGTAATTAATATATTTATTTCTGTGTATTATCATTTTCCTCCAAATTATGCCAAAACAGCATTTCCTGGGATGGCATCTCCACTGCTAAAACATCATATGTACATCCTTTTAATTACACTTCTCAAAGACTGTCCTAATAGTTTGCCATTAGCTCCATGCACAGTTGATGACTGAGAGTACTCTGAGTAACAGATGGTAGTCACCATGTGAGTGTTTTTGGTTTTGTTTTTGTGGTTTTTTTGGTTTTTTGTTTTTTAAGATGAGAACTACAGAAAAAAAATTCTAATGGGAAGAGTCCATGAAATGAAAATCCTGCCTGTTTTGTATTTGCATTGAAATCATCTTAAGGGCCAACACTGCATTCATATTAAATCAAGAGGAGACATAAGCAAGCGGAACTTGGACTTAAAAATACTTCTGTTAAAAATAGCACTGAATATTCTCCTAAAATTGCTTTCTTTTAAATCATTAGAATTTCCATTTCTGAATGTCTTATTTATTCACTGAATAATTGCCTCAGTTATAACAAACTGCACTGAGAGGGAAAAATATTTCTCAACTATCTTTGGAGTTACTCGAGGCATCACCTAACTTTTTTTGGCTATCTTCCTCTGATAAGCATGTTTCTTCATACTAATAAAACTCTTCCGTTAAAAATCTCACTACAGGACAGAATTTTTAACCAGTACTTTCTACATGGTTTTGAAACCTATTTTTTCAAGGCTATCAGAATGACTATGAAAGCCTAGGCCTACAGAGTTTCTCTTAAATAATGTCCCCATGCTCTAAAGCTGTGAAACAGGAAATTCTATTTAAAAAGATATTTTAAAAAATAGAAGATCAATATTAGCTGTGCTCTAGCTAAAGAATAAAAAATGGAACAAATCATGTCACTAAGCCCAGCTTTGTTCTCTTTAAGCTGTGGGAAATTAGTGTTTAGCAATGACACAATCTATACTGCATGACAATCTGTTGTCCCTGTGTAAATGTTAGACTGCCAAGATGATGCCTGCAGAAAACAAACGGTCAAAAATACTGTACAGAAAAAAAAAATGTAGAAGACCTCAAAGGAACTTTCCCCAGAAACTCTTGTAACATTTACATCAGTAATTCTTAATTTCAGAATTGAGAGTGGACACCTTGGTCACGGAATACTACTTCTGTTTGCTAACATAATTTCTAGACCTGTGTAGTATTCTACCCTGCTTTTTTCTGGTTTATTTCATTTTGTTTTGCAAGGAAAGAGTATACTTTATGTAAAATAAATTATTTAAATGAAGCAATAATCATAAGCTAAAGAGAAAACCCAAAACTTCACTTTCCACTCTATCATGAGCACCATCACTGTTGTACCTCAATTACTGTCTAGAGATAGCAGTCAAAACTGCCTGCAGGTCTTGAAGCTCAGTTATGAGTGTAACTCAATCTATGGTGTTTCCAGATTGGTGAATTGCACCTTGAGACATTACTTGATATTATGCACTCCGGGATTTTCTACTCATACAGATGGTTGTGGTTATCATAATGAAAGCCTCTGAGAAATATCTTTTGAATGTTTTTATCACTTCTGCCAGGGAAGAAATTACATCAGGGGTATAGGACGATAAAGCTGAAAGATGGGGAAAGACCTGTCTTTTCTCATAAAGATATATTTTTAAAGAGCATGTAAAACTAGGATGCAACAACAAAAAATGTTTCTAAGTTCAGTGGAGAAGAGTGAGACATATATTCACTGCAATTAAGTAAAAGTAATGTTTGACACAGTCACTCACGTCACTCATTCAGATATGTTAAAATATTATTTTAATCTAAAACAGTAGTCATTTGTATCCAAAAAGTCCCTAAGATTTTAGGGAATCATTCTAAGAATCTTAATCTGCATTTTGATGACTTTTATAAGTATTGCAGTAGGCCTCTTGAGTGCAAATATGTGCATTATATTCCAGCAATAAAAATACTGTTTTCAAAGACATAATTAAGGAAAGTTTTAAGTACTAAAAGCTGCTTGCACTTTACTGACATAATAATGACAGATATTCCAATAAAAATAGAGCAATAGAAATAAAACAATAACAGTTTAGTAGTTTATGATAAAAAAGTAAACTTTTTTTAATTTTATTTTAAAGGTCTTCCTGTCAAATGATTTTCCATCTACACAACCTTTGTGAACAGAATGTTATAAAACTTGTTTAATCTTCTAAAACAGAACTGTAGTTCACTATTATCTTTGAATAATGTCTTTTATGCTTGCAATAATTTCTTTACTCTTAGCATACACATTAGCTTTCAATTTAGAAAGCTCTTACTACAACTACAGGTCTCAGAAAAGAATGGAATTAAAAGGTCCTGAACTAAGAAGAAATACAAATTTAAAAAAAAAATCATAAGATTTTTTTTTAAATTTCACATTTTTCAGTTCTATTTTGGAAAAGAAAATTCAAGGCTAAATTTTTTTCCTGTCTTTTCATAACTCCATGAAGAACACATAAATCTGATGCAAAAGGAAAAGCAATAAAACCAAATGAAAGTTATCAAGTGTTACCATACTGCATTGCACTGAAATGTCATAAACCCTTTTATAAAGACAAATTTCCCCTCAAGTGCAGTAATACAGTCAGAGTGGAAAACAAAATGATCTTTGGTTTATATACTTCTTACCCTCAGAGGAAAAATACCAAAAGGAGTTCTGATGTTGTTCATAAAAGATAAAAACCTTCCAGAGGGGAAATTTCCTCTTTAGTGCTGGGGCAAGGTAGAATTGGAAAGCAATACGAGTAGTAATGGACAGAACAAAATGAAATCAGATTTTAGAAAAGAATACTTTGATGTGAGAGTTTGGGGTTTTTTTCCAGTTACAATGTTATCATTTTATTTCCCAAGTCCTGACTTTTACAGGATCCTCCTCTCTCTAGGGCAAGTGAAGATTTTTTTGTGTTTTTGTTCCTGTGCTGATTCTGCAAGCTGGTATTGATTAGCTTACTAATGAAAAAGGCCTCAGGTGTAATCTGCAGAGGTTTATTTTGTTCTCTTTATCTCTTGTATAATGGTTATGACCCTGGAGTCATTCCAAATTCTGATACTTCTTTTGAAGATCGTATCAATCACATAATTAAAGTGTGTTGCAACCACCTTAATAAGTCTGCCAGACTGAAAGCTGTGATCTTTGAGCACTTACTGAAAATCAGTGCCATACTGCTTCTGCCCTGATTTGACTTGCGAATATTTTTTCTAAATTTTTTTTCTAGAGATTTTTCAGTTATTGCTAGAGCAGTCTGCAGCTACTACAAACCAAAAAACTAGATTACAGATTGTATTGAATTATGGTATTCATACTCAGAAAGTTATTGTAGTTTACATCATGCATGCTAAAGTACAAATTTCTTTCAAGATGACATTCAAGCTGCCACACTATTAATAAATATCCCAACAATTCTGATAAGTGAAGTTCATGACAAATAACAAAGAGAAATATCTACTGAGAACTGATTTTTTATTAACCTTTTAGGAACACGTTCAAACAATTAAGTCATTTTCTTACCTGACCAACAGTGACATTACAGGCCAAGACATTCAAACAGTGATGTGACAAAGGACCAATTGGAGAAGCATGTCCTTCCAAATAGGAAGAAAAAAGATTAGAAGGACACTAAGGAATCTCAGCTCCTAGATGCCCTCCTGCAGGCAGCTACATCAAATTTTTTGCCACTGGCATGTTTCCCATAGTAATAGCTGTTTTAGTAGAGACATTTCTAAAGTAAAAAGTGTTATGGTACTTATTGCTCTTATGCTGACCCAAGCATCAAAATACCAAGCATTACAGCCCTCCTGGCAGATATTTTATTGAGGGGAAAAAAAAAAAGCATGCTTTATTTAGTGTCAGTTTTGCCCTCTAGGCAATGCAACAGTCATTTTTGATAGGCAAATAATTTCTATAAAATTTACTCAAAACACTAAGTTGTCAAAATCACTGTGGATACAAAACAATTAATACCATTTCATGATGGTATTAATGAGGGAAACAAAATGATCATTTGAGTAAGCAGTATTTTTCTTTCTCTCATTTATTCTCTTTTCTCATATCTGTTGTCTCATATTTTTCCATATTAGCTGATGACTGGAGAACTATTTTTCATACAGAAAACCTAAAAAATACTCCAAACGCAGACGAGATCTTGTTTAGATCATAAAACATGTACTCTGTTTAAACAATACATGACACACCTTATAATCATATTAGTGCTTGGAGTGTTTGAGTCAATACCTAGATGTCTGGAATTACAAAAGATGCTTAGGGATAGCAAAGATATCCACTACATAGGAGATATGACAAAAGACATACTTTCTGGGATGAAGATGGGGATGAGTTGAAATATTCTTTGTCATCTCAAAACCCACAAGGCAACAATGTGTGGGCAACTGAAATACACTCCTAATCCCCTGGGTAAAATTTTAGATTTTCTTAAAGTTGGATGTTCAGCACAAGTTTAGGCACTGTTAATTATCTTGCCAGTTCTCCATCTATCTTCAGGCCTAAATCCGTGTGTTTCTGTGGGAGCTAGGTATTTGAGTATCTACTCTAGTCCCTGGAGTAGTTGGTCAAGACAGCTAATGGAAGTGAAAAAGCATGTCAGCTCAGCACCTCAAAACAAGATTTGGCCTGAGCATAGGTATTTACTGTCATTTGAAATGTCTTAGAATACCCAAGAACTCAAATACTGATGAATAAATATGACAGAATCTAAAGTAAGAAAAGTTTATAAAAGTGATTTATGGTCTTAGAGATGTACTAGCTGTCTTACTGCTTATATTGAATGCTACAGAATATTTTTGGGATTGTGCTTTCTCTTCAAATATAGACTATTCTTTCTATCCCTTTGAACAATTAGAATTTTGCATGCATAGAGAGAGAAGTTAGTCTGACGAACTATTTATTCTACATTTTAGGATGTAAGTGATATGGAATTTATTATGTTAATGTGGTTTAAATACATATTGTAAATAGCTTATATTTTTAGAGAATCTTGAATCAAAACCTTCATTTAAGCTATTTAACTGCTAATGCAATATGCCCTCAGGCACTGTTGTGAGATAAAGATAGGACTGGAATGTTAAAGTAAGTATATCATACTTGTGACTCAGTCTGCAGCTATGTAACAATAGCTGAAAGAAAATGTTTAAACTATTTCATTCAAAAGAGCGTGAATATTATTTGTCATTTCTTAACTTACTCAGAATCACAGAGGACAATGCTCAGAATCTAAATCTATGACAGAAATGTTGAAAGAAAATTCCACATTCTTTTTATCTGAGCACTGGACAGAGTACACTATATATATAGTCCAAATGTCCTGTCTTTTCAGAACTCCTTTTTTTTCTGATTTTTTTTTTGATACTTTTAAAATGTTAATTTAGCCCATTTTATCTTAGTTACCGAGGGTTTCCTTAGAGACATATATCACAAAAAAGAAAAACTGGGTTAAAAACTAAGGGGTAGAACACATACATACTTAGATCTATCTTCTAAACACAACCCAAAAGCTTTCTTAGAACAATGTTATGAAAGACAAAAAGGTAAAGAAGGAAGAATGGCAGCATGATTCTAATATGGCACCTTTGATTTAAAATCATCTTTTAGAATACTTTCTGGATAATTTGTTAGACAACCCACAAGAGAAGCTTCCATTATTTGCCATCACATCCAAGCTTTTTAGAACAAGTGTGAATATAATTTCTTTAGTCACTTTGTGATTATAGTAGTGACATTGATAAACTATGTCCTTGGCAGACAACAGTCATGATCAAGCTGCTTTTTTTCTTGACAATTTATCATATTACAATCCTCTCTGGAAGTGACAAGTTATTGTTTTTTGGTTCCCTAAAGTTAGTATTGTCTGTTGCGAACGTTAACTTTTTTAATAAACAGTTGCTTTATACTATTGATTGCTATTGTTCAACAAACATTTATTACACCTGTACCACTGGTTTTCCATTAAAAAGTTGCATGCTGCCCATTCATTTTACTTTAGTGTGTAGAAATAGCATATAGTATATGGCACATAGAATTCATTAAGTTCATAGTCTGCATCCAAGAAAAAGGACCCCACTCTTTACACAATTTTCTTCTACAGAAAAATGAGAACTCAAGCTATCATATTAAATTAATAAAAATTAGACTATTCTTAAAATAATTATGAGTCAAAATTATTTTCAGAATCTAGGCAGCCTTCGTGCAGACAATTCAAGAACCTGTGCTTGCTTCTCATGTACCCAGAAGATTTTAATATATATTGTGATTAAATAGATAATAATTTTGGATGAAATGTGAAGGAAGATTTAATACCTATTAATGAATGCATCATAGATTTAGCATCTTTGACAATAAGTACAATATTCAGGAGACTTACATAAAAGATCCTAATTTTTTGCTTGGATAAAACACAGTTTTTAAAATTTTTATGCATAACTATTAAATTTAGAAAACTATTTTATTTTTTAGGTAGTCTCAGAGAAAATTTTCACTTCATTCTTATAGCAGATGTAGTATATTTGATATTACATCTTTAAAGTCACAAATAAAATACTTTAAATATACTTTAAATAATGTATAGCAAAATACTTCCTCTTTCGACTAAAGTGATTTCTCCTTAACTATGAAGAAAATGTGGCTTTACACACTTTTTACCTTGACAAATGGCCTCAACCACTTATCTGTTCAGTCAACCATCATTCAACGTAAACCTTTCACTTATTGTAGCACAAATAGTGTTTGAGAATTGCTGCATTCACATTTGTTGTCTCATGGTCATGTGTGTTTCATAAACAACTTGTTCCAAACCTTCAGAACTTTCTGAATAATTTATATTTTTCTTTTCCCTGAAGAAATTTCTATAACAAGAAACATATTGTCTCCTTTAGTGTTTTCATATCATCTCCATTTGCTGGGGGGTAGTTTACGGGCAAGTGCTTTGTGACAGCTCTTAAACTACTAGGAAAAGAAAATATTATTTCTCTTTTTATTCCTGCTTACAGCCTTGCTCTCTCCAACTGAAAAAAAAACAACCAAAAAAGAAAAATGAAAGCATGTAAGAAAATAAACAAGCAAAGAAGCCTAAAAAGATGTCATAATATTTCTTGGGTGATTTGTAACAATTTTTTACTTAGAGACGTTTATGTCCCCTGTGATGGTTTAGCACAGTTTCTTGAGACCAAAAAATGTAGGGATTTTTTGCATTTCCAGACTCTCAATATTCTTTTTTTTTTTGCAGTAAGAGATAAAGGTATAAGAAACCAAAATGTAGATCTTCAATGCCCAGGGCTAAAATCTCATGAAAAATCCTTCCTCTCATGCATTGTCTCATTCAAATAACTTTTATATATTTTGGGGTAAAATACTCCTCTAACTAAGGTGCCTAAAAAGAAGCTTTTCTACTACTCATTTTCTCCTTAAGTCTTCAAGTAAGTGCAGCAACATCAAATATAGATGCAAGTACCTAAAGAGGGATCATTTTCTCTCTACATGAGCAATGATTTTCTGTGCATAGGAAAGTTTATAGGACTTGGCCCCTATTAGATTATACTCTGTGCTGGAATAGAAATTGTCATTAGCTTTAACTGTTTAGCCTTAATGCCTTTAATAATTTATCAATTTATTGCCTATTTCTCTGCGGCTCCTAGCTTTCATGAGTAATTGGTATTCTAAATACTCTTGTAATCTTTACTGGATTTACTATATAGTCATGCAGAAATGTCTATTGGTCTGATGGTAATTTGATGTGATGCATTCTAGGGCTGAGTTGTATTTGCTGATTGAAAAATGAAGTTGTCTGAAAATATCACATCAAAACACATATAAGTTTATTTGATTTTTTTAAATTTTTTTTCTGTTTTTTTCTTTTTCCTTTTTTACTTTTCTTTGAGGAATGTTGAGCTTTGTTTTCTCTCTCAATGCATTCAATAAGTGGTTGCTTAAGATAATGAGCATGATAATCTTCATAGGTGAAATTATGCACCAGGTTACTTTTGAAGCAGCAAAAAGATAAGGAAAGAATGAGCTCAAAAATCTCCTCACATGTGAGATTGTGCATAATACTCACAGTAATTTTTCTTGCTTCTAAATTTAGTTCTTTCTTTGTATGTCACATTTTTTAAAACTTAGCATTCAAAAACTTCAACTTTAACAACATGTATTTCTTTACACTGAGATGAATAGGAAGGATGAGGCAGTGAGGAATTCAAGGCTAAGAAGCTAAGAACCAGCACGTTATTGACGGTACGTTGTACAGTGGCTCGTAAGACAATGAGGGTTTGACTTTGACAGAAAAGCCGTGTCATGGCACAAAAAATCTGGAGGCCTGTAAGGAAAAAGTTGTTATTATTTCATGGAATTATGCAAATACTTTTGCTCTAGTAAAACAGAGCTAGTACTAGTGCAAGATAGGGTGTTTTGAGAAGTCGAGCTGGAGGTCAAAAATTGAATCTGCCTTCACAAACCTTTTGAGAGACTTGAAAACTTGAAAGGCCTTGCAGGAAAACTCTTCAACAAGTACATGGAGAAAGCTAAGACACACGACTGATTATAACAAAGAGTGAATTAGGGGATAACATGAACCCTATCTAAATTTTAGGAGGAATCTAAACAGTCTGAAACTAGGAGACTATAGTCTCAGTAGAACCAGTTAACAGAGAAAAAAACAAAAAGGAAAGCAAGTCTTGGAGAAAATACAGTGTTTCTGTTGATGGTAGAGGCAACTTGGGCTGGGAATTTAAAGGCAGTGCAGTTGTCTTACCCTTCTGCATTTCATCAATTCTGTAGCAATAAGAAAACAGTCATACAATATATAGCTTTGAAAAACCCAACTCAACACAAAAATGGCAGCCAAACCCATACTGTTTCCATTCTGGCATAAATTGCCTGGTTTTGTAGATCTGCCTTGAATTCTGCATGCTATTCTTATAATTTAGGTCCTGCAGTGTTTGAATGACAGAAATAAGATCATGAAGACTAAAAGGCATGACATGATTTATTTCAACATCCTTCTCAAAACAGAAATAGACTTTAAGTTAGATCAAGGTACCTGTGAACTTTTCCAAATGAACTTTTTAAATTCCCAAAAATGATCAATGTATCTGAATATGTTATTGTTCCTGTCACTTTGAGTTTTTCCCCACTATGCAATAAGAATTTCTTTTGTGGCAGCATGTTGCTTCCACTATGAAAACCTGAATTAAGTAATCTTTTATTCTCTCTGTAATCACTTTGTTATGCAGGGAAAGGCTGCAATTATATTTTTTCCAAGCTTTCCCTTCTCAAAGTTAAACAAACCAAATTTCTTCAGCCTTTCCTTGTACATAATTTGGTGTGGAGCCCTAACTACATTAATAGCTTACTTTTAGTCTTTCTCAGGTTTGTCAATCTCTACATTGCATAGGGAAGCTGAAACTGGGAGGCATTGTTACAAATACAGCTTCAACAAGGCTGAGGAGAGGTGACTTATCTGTTCTGTCAATGTGTTTGCACTAAATTTTACATTGTCATTTGGCCCTCAGCTCCTTTCTGCAAAAGTTGGTTACTAACCTGCACTGATGTCAGGGGATGCTCTGTCTTGAGCAGAAAGATTTCACATTTGTCTTTGCTTGAATTCATGATGTTTCTGTTAACCCACTCCTCCATCTTTTTGAGGTACCTCTGAATGGCAGCCCTGATAGCCGGCACACTAGCCATTCCCCCTAGTTTGGCTTTGCTCGCAGATGTAATGATAATGCATTATGTCTCATATTCCAAATTGTTGCTGAAGAGATTAAACAGTGTTAGTTCCAGTACTTACTCAAGCATGACATTCATGGCTCACTACCAGTTAAGACTTCAAAACCATGATCTCTGCCCTGTGAGTCAAAGAGTAGTTCTGTGGGTTTTTCATTTGCCTTGTAGTCAACCCACTCAATCCTTATTTCTTCAGTTTTACTAGGTTACTGTGTCAAAGCCTTACTAAAGTCAAGGTAAATGATATACACTGTTCCCTTTAGGTAGTCATTTTATAACAAAAAGAAAGAAGGTTTATCAAGTAGGATTTACCATTCCTCTCTATTTCTCACTTTTCCTTTGCATTTTCTCTAACAATTTACCTCCTAATTTTCCCTATGACTGGCATAAATCTGAATTGTCTGTTAGATCAGATGGTTTAAAAGGTGAAAAGATATTTCTTGTTAGATAAAATTGCAGACTGTACTCCTGTCATAGGTGGAATTGTCAAGCTGTACAAGATGGACATCACAGAAAACCAGGAAATTTAACACAATAATTTTATACTGGCATAAATGGTGACACAATGTTAACATTCCTTTAGCATGAGAGAATATGTCAGTCTTCATAACCAGCTGCCTCAAGTAGCCCTCCTCAAAAACAACCTGGGGAACACCTTCGACACTACAATTGGGATAGTAACAGAATCGTAAGTCAACAAGAAACAGCTAGCACTCCATCTGAAGAATCTCATATTGCATTTGACTTTTGCACAGGCCTTAACATTGACATCAAGAGGAACCCTGGTAACATGTACTCAGTTTGGTTTCACAAGAGGTATTCAGGTACAATTTCACTTTTTCTTTACTGATTTTTTTTAGCATCTTACTCCTCTCCATACTATAGGAACCTGACCTATCCTTCTTTGAAGACAGGAACAACAGGATCAGTATGTAAAAGTATACCTGAATAGCTGCAGAACAAGAAAGAACATCTTCTTTGCTTTTTTAATTGTGATAATCTCCCAAAAGAACTGGAAACACAATCATAAACTCTGCTTCAGAAGCTTACTATTAATAAATGTGAGCTGGTATTATGGTTTTTTTCTGTTTGAGAAGTGTGGCTTCATGTTTTTTGTGAAGGTGGTGTAAGATTTTTACAGTAACAGCTTGCAAAAGGATTTTTTAGAGTCTATTGGTATAATTGCAAGAACTTAAAGTTTTGAGTCACGGGATAATTTTTTGCTAATCCATTGCAAATCTGTTTAAGGACATCCTGTCAGAAATGTATTTCTGAAAAAAACCCCAAAAATTAACTTTAGTGTGGACAAAGACAACAGAAATGCCTGCTAAATTCTAAAAAAAAATTTGTTTGCATTAAGCATTCTTAAAACTATGGCAAAGGACAGAAATTCTGTTCACTACTCTATAAACTGAGGAATGGATTTAACTGACCATGTGGTAGACTCATTGGGAAAAATGCACCTTTGCATAAAAGGTCTTGAAATTGTGGTGGGCAGTGTTTTGAACATATACAAGTAGAGTAGCCTTGCATCAAAGGAGGCTGATGACATATTGGACTGTATTACCAAAAATGCAGCCATCAGGTCCAAGGTAATTATTCTTCCCCTCTATTTGGTGATTGTGAGGTCACATCTGGGCTGCTGTGACCCATTTTGGGTTTCCATTGAACAAAGACTTTGGAAGGGGGATGCAGGTGTGAGGAGAGGGTCAGAAAATTTGCTTCGCTCATCTTTGAAATAATAAGTCTTTTTGCCTACATCTGATTAGAGGATACAAGATGGAGCCAGAATCCCTCGATATGCACAATGAAGATGATGGAAACAAGCTGGGAGGTGGGAAGATCTGAGTCATATAAGGACAAAATAGGTGGTTGCACACTGCAAAATGCTACCCAAAGAGTTTGTGGCGTATCCACTCTTGGAGACATTCAAGAGCTGATTGAAAGAGTTCTTGAGAAATCGAATATAATTAGACCATAGACCTTCATTTCAGAAGAAGAGATGATTATGTGTCCTCTGGATACTCCTTTCAACACATATATTTGTTTGTTAACCTTATGGGGAAAGCATAGCAGCTACTTTTCATGGAATCATAGAATTGTAGAGCAGTCCAGGTTAAAAAGGACCTCAAGAGCTCATCTAGTTCAACCTTTTCTGTGAAATGGAGTCTAGATGAGATTACTTAGACCCCCCCATGCAACTGCATGCTGAAATTCTCCAGCAATGAGAAAACTACAATGCCCCTGGGGAGGTGGTTCCTGGGGACTGATTGTTCTCACTGTAAAAACTTCCTTCCTTGTATCAAAATGAAGTCTCTCCCAGTGCAACTTGAAGCTGCTGTCCCTTGTCTTCTCTATGTGGCTACTTATGAAGAGAGAGAATGGTCTTTCTCTTTGTAGCTGTGTCACTGCCATATTTTCTGAAAAATCCCCTTGACCAGGATTCTTCTCCTGAGAAGACTCAGAGAAAAAGGAAAACAATATTATCTCATTTGCCTCTCCTGCATTTTGCTGCTTTGGAATGTGGTTGGAGATTGTTTATCCAACATGTGACTTGTTTTGACTTAATGACCAATCACGGTCCAGCTGTGTCAGGACTCTGGAAGGAGTCATGACCTTTTCACTAGTATCTTTTAGCCTTCTGTCTGTATCCTTTCTGTATTCTTTAGTATAGCGTAGTATAGCATTCTTTTACATAATGTAGATCATAAAATAATAAATTAGCCTTCTATGAACATGGAGTCAGATTCATCATTCATCCCTTCAATGGGGGTCCCAGAAAATACCACGGTAGCTGCCCTTAAATACTGGAATACTTTGATTAGGTCCTCTTCTGAGTCTTTGCTCCTCCATGGAGAAGATACTCAGCTCTTTCAGATTTTTCCCACAGAGCATGTTCTCCAGACCTCTAATCACTTATGCGGCTCCATTCTCAAACAGCATAGAAGTAATTTCATATAACTCATCCAAGATGATGTGCTATTTGGACTCCCAATTGAGAAGCATTCGGTCTTGAGAAGGTCTGACGTATATCAATATCGCTTAGCGATATAATCGGAGAAAGTTATGGATATTCTTCTCCCCGTGAGTCCGCATACTTGGTGCTTGCTTTTCCGTAAAGGCAGTGTCTAAGCCATGTTAGCAAAGGACATGGTCCAAGTACACTTTGTCTTCTATGTCTACAGGAATAAAATATCCTTTAGTAGTAGCAAAAGTACTAGAATCACTGATTCTACATAGATAGAGATCTCATATAGAAAGTGTATCTTAATTCTTTGTTGCTTATATTTCATCATTGTAAAATGTTACTGGTATGTCTTCCCAGTCTACAATACATTGCAGGTATTTCCCTACAAGTCACTTCTTACTTACTGTTGACTTTGTCATTGATGATTTGTTATTTTCTTACAAATAACCAATGACATAGAGTAAGGCAAGAGTTATGACATGACACGAATATATGTTTTAAATATTTTAATAACTATAGCCTATTTGGAATGACCTTCTGAGATTTGTTTGATGCTTGTTCTTTAATCCAGTTAATATATATTACACAAAATTTTATCAAAATTTATTCATTAAATTAATACTTTTTATCAAGTTAATTGCCTTGTAAAAAAAAAAGTACTTTACTACACGAGTGATATTATAAAAATTAACTTTAAATATCAAAGCAAACAGAAGTTGTTTAATTCACAATGATTAGGTGATGTTTATCTTTGCTTATTCCAATTTCAGTCATTCCACTATTTAATATCAATAATTTATAGAGCACCTTTCCACTCAGAATCTCTCCTCTAACTTATATATGAATTTTAATAGTGTAGCAAAGGAACAAAACAAAAGGGAAACACCAAGGGAAACATGGAGTATAACAATGCGAGCTAAGAGTCCCAAGTGTTATTCCTTCTATGTCTGAATCTGTGACTGAGAGGTGATTCAAACAGTCTTTCTTATTTATAAATAACACTTACTACATACTGAAAATAGTAGGTCTTTTGAGCTTGAAAATTTAGTTTTCTTCAATGATGTTTTTATTTAACAAACAAGCAATTTTTCTGTATTCAATTATTCCCATTGTAACTTGCAGCTGTTATGGTATTTATACCTACTATGAATAGGCTTGTAAAGAAAACCCATCAGCCTTCCCAAAGTTTGATAGAGAATCAAAAACTTTCATAAACTTGACTAAATAGAATGTTTTTAAAATTAAGACACTTTATAGTTAAATGAATGTGTTCTTTTAATTTTGAACACTTTAATTTGTTGTTAAATATAAAAACAAAAAAAATTCAAGTATATTTTTCATGAGTAAATAATTTCGAAAATTGAACAGGTGGAATTAGGAAGAAAAGTAAGATTAGTTTTTCCAAATTAAAAGCATTCCAGCATTTTATGAAACAATAAATAAACCCCTCCAAAGTTGATAAATAAAGTATTTGTGTTTCCTAGATCTGTGTTTTTCATGGGAAAATTGTCTTGACTTGACATACCAAGGAAAAAAATGTATCTTAGAAAACCTTTGTTAGACCCTCAATTATGTCAAAATAAATTTTCATGATGTTGGTGAGGACTTTTAATGAAGCGGAAACAAAACAAACACATTGCTTCAAATGGTAATGTAAAAAAAACAGTTACATGATGCATGGAAAACTGCATGATGGATATTATCAACAGAAGTTGAAAAACATACTGGTGGAGAAAAGTTAATGAGTATCAAGGATATGACAAATATTGTTCTGAGACACATGATGAGAAAACAAAATCATTCAATACATATTGTTTTTAAAACTACATTCTTTTATCAAGAGATTCAAATGATAGCATCATAATTGTATAAATCCTTGAAATATCCTTGAAAACCTTAGGCTTTTCAAAATAAATTTGGGGAAAGTAGCAAAAAAAATGTGGTTACTTCTAAATATTAAAATCTGTCATGGTGACGCAGATGCACTAATAGTGCCTAAAATTATTTAACTAAAGATTATCAGGAATGCATGCACTTGAAGTAGCTATTTTTTGGTTGTTTTTTAAGGAGTAAACATTAGAAATAGCTGAGCATTGAAAAGACATAATTATCTAATGATTTATATAGAATTTTGAAATATCATCTTTTAATTCAGCATAATGGCATTATGAGATATAGATATGAGAGTCTCAGAAAGTATTAATTATATTTTGTGTTGTTTTAGAAACTCCTCTGACTGGCTTTTTTTATCATGTTTTCTCAATTGTTTTATATTTCAAAACAAGTTCAAGATTTTAACAATTAAAATTGAATTATTTTCCTACTTGACTACAGCTAAAAATTGTGGAGAATTTGCTTGGTAGATGTAACATATACACCTTTTACTGTCTTTCTTAGGGTTTTCATAAATTTTATGCCTTAGGGTAGAGAAACCCACGAAATAACCATCCAAAGAAATCCATCAAATCTTCAGTTCTCATGTGTGTATTCTGAATGATGGTGCTATGAATTCACATAGGTTTGATCAGCCTTCAGTAAAATCCACTTAGAAATGTTGGTGAATGTCAGCTAGTGTTAGACGTTATATGTGAATCACAGGCATTGCACAATTAAAAAATTTTTTAGGGTTTCAACAACCCAAATGTTATTTCCCTTCTATGTGTAACAAGTCTTCAGTCAAATGTTAGTATTTCTTTTTTTCTGTGTCATGCTCCTCGCTGAGTGGCAGCTGTGAGCTCTCCTTGGCCTCTTCCATGAAGAGTTTGCCATGACATGTGTAAACAGTGAGATTTTGCACTCATGCCAAACATGCCCACACTCCTTCAAACCTGCAGACTTACAAGTTTGGGTCTGCTATGAGGACTGTAGCTGAGGACTGAAAGTGAGGAGTTTGACAAAGGAAAAGAACAGTAATGTATTGCTGGTCTTGGTGGTTTTATATTTGTTTTAATAAAGACATACATTTAGGGTGAAAAAGAACACTGAAGTAAAGACCCTTGTCCCTGTTAGGTTTTAATCCAAAGTGGTGATGGGATTTGTTGTTGGATTTTGGTTTTCTCCCTTTGTTGGGGACTATTAGTACAAAGTTTTGAACTATATAGAAATTTGGGAAGAGGTTAATATTTATCTAGAGACCATTTTCTCAATCTGGAAGAGAAAAATAAAAGGACACATAACCTTTTGATAATATGTGAATACCTTTTTCATGTAACCCCTTGTAAAAGTTACTGGGAAATCCTCTCCTATTGTATACTAAAATCCCAAATAATAATTTCTTTTGTAGTCCCACTTCTAATGTAATAATTATGGATTTCTTTATAAAAAATACTCCTATATTGTAGCAACCACAGCAGCATCATGCCACAAGGATCCAGCCAAATTCTGTTGTTTTTTGTTAAATGCTTTATAGTGAAAAACTTCCTGCTTGCCATTTTTCTGAAAATAAGCTCTGAGATCAAAATATCAGAGCTTAAATCTACCAGAGTTTGCTTGAGGTTTTCTTTCTCTTTGCTTCCATTTTGCTGCCATGCTCAAAGCACAAAAGTTTGGAACTTTCTTTGACCTGAATTTAAATAACAAAGATCACTGACCTGTAGTCTGCTCTTCTCCCTTTATCAACATTAATGGAAAGTGGGGGAGGGAAAGGGAAAATGCATGCTGTTAGCTATTATCTTTACAAATGACTTGCTAGCCTTTTATTTGTCTTCTTAGGCTTCAAACACTCAAAGGATATTTTCAGAATTTCACTAGATGGAGGTTCAGTCCTGAGATGACTTGACAAGCTGCATCTTCCTTAAGAGATTTTGACATGATATTAAGCCATAGTTACAAGCCAATACTTGAATGTGGAGCCCTGGGGAAATCTTTCCAAAGTGGAACACAACATTTACAGCAGGAGGCAGGTGTCTGCACCACTGAAGCAAACAACAATATGATATATTTAGTATCGAAAATGGAAGCAAAACTACTGTCTCTTTACCACTGGGGAAAATGGAAGAGGTTGAATGAGAAAAAAAGCATCCTTTTCAGCTCCGGAGAATTTTAATTTACTGACAGAATGAAATATAGTCTCATCACAGCAGGTGCAGCAAGTGCCAGGTGCTGTTCACAATATTGTCTTTGAATTTATGTGTTTTTGAAACATTGAGAGGATGTGAAGCAGCTGCAATGGCCATGTGGAGAGAAAGCAAAGAGCTTTTAATTAGCAATAAGAGGGCTGTTAATTTCTTTTAGGAGCCGACTTTTCTTTGCACTCATATCAGAACCTCAGCAGGAACTCTGTGCAGCCCCAAACACACAAAGAAAATCAAGTAAGCCACGTGCTACAGCAGATTTAAAGCAGAAGTGAAATAAGGCTTTGGCTGTCAGCTAAAGAAATTCTTGACAATTTTGATTTTCAAATTGAGAATTATATTCACAGATGAGGTACTACACAAAGATTTTAAAATTTCAGTGCGATCACTAACCCAAGCAGTGAATAATAAAGCACTCAAAGATCAGAGTGAAAAAATGTATCAGTCCTGCTATGAGATTCCTACCAAAACCTAATGCAGTAGTTGTTTGAACTAAAGTAAATGCTGGAGACCAAATACTGAGATAAATCAGAATCTGAGAAATGCTGTATGAGACTACATCTGAGATACTAAACCACTGGCACAATACCAACTTTGACTTGGATGAAGAATTTAAGGTTTTTGAAGTCTGACACCCAGTTCTGCCAAGGTCCAGTCTGTCTGAAAAACATACAGATGACTTGCCATTAGAGAAAGCCAGAACTTGCATTGTTTCAATTCTGTCAACCTCAAAAAGAACAATGAAAATTCTTTTTTACAATATTTATGCTAAGATTACTAGTGTGTGGCAATCATAGCTTTTCATTATTTAAGAGACATCAATGCGACTCATCCTTAATTTAGGGATTTTCTCAAATGAGTTTGAAAGATTTGAAATCTGAAGAGATGTTTCTCCTCCTGCTGAGATAAATGTTAAAAATGTGCAATATGCTATTGAATGACAGGGACAATGAGTTATCGATGTCTAAAATGTCTAAACTCATTGAGATAAGTTTAGGCTTTTCCAGTAAGTTAAGTAAGTTTGCTGGTTTGTAAATCCCAGTATGCTCAATAGTTTCTATTTAATATCCAAGGAAACACAGAACCATTTACTGTATATAGGAGATGTCTCCTTTTTATTTTCTTTGGATAGTATTTTTAAATGCAATTTATTTATATGTTTACCTTTATGTTGCTTAAAGATTGTTGAGGCAAAGAAGGTTAAACATGTTCATGGAGTCTTTACAGAGGAGGCAAATATATATTAAATTCATGCATATAAGAAGGGTATAATAGGTCAGGACCACAGTTTTTAATTTAATCTTTCATTATGCATCATAAATTAGCATGCCTAATTTATGGCGACACAAGAAAATTAAAAGGAGGACAACTGATAATGTGTCATATCCTCAAAGACAGCCTTTCAAGATAAAACAAGACTCATTCTACTTTGTCAAGTCAAATGTCCACCTATCTTCACATTCTTACCTAGTATATAGTAGTAATGTGCTATTTAGACTTAGTTTCTCTTTTCAATATTAGAAAATAGTAAGCAGTTTCATGTATTGATTTTACACCTGTATCAAATACATGTATAAGATAAATTAATCAGAATCAATTAGCTGGCTTCCTGTTGTAATGTAACAAATACTGGAATTTTTCATCAGTGAAATGGAACAGAGGGATACAACATTATGTGCTAAGTGTTTTTCTGCTGTTATGAGATGGTATACAAAATATTATATATTTATAAACAGAATTTATAAATATATATTTATAAACACTTTAATTCTAAATTAATTAGAGATTAGACATTATCTATGTTGGAAAACTCCATTTATTATGCCTACTGTTGTCAATCCTCTGCCTGCTTTGGGAAGTAGAATTCCTGTGTAGAGATAACACACTCTCACATCCATGCTTGAGCCTCCCTGCTCACTAGGATGAGCTGAGCTGAACTGAGTCTGTGTGTCCCTGTGTGTCTCTGGTGCCCAGCATTGTCAGTGAGGTAATGAAATAAATCTACTCCTTTCCTTTTAGCTGGGGTTTGGTGGTTGCCTTTGGTTGACAAATCTGTGTTTGTCAATTCACACACCTATCCAGGTGTGGGTAAGACTTGAGAATACACAACATACCATTTCCTACTTTTTAAATTTTAACAGTATTTGAGCTAAGGTATGCATAAAACAATAGGGCTTATTTTTACAAAAATCAATTTGTTCTATATTTATGTTTTTATCTATTTTTATCTATTTTTATCAGTTTTTATCAGTTTTTCTCATTTCCCAAAATGGCTGAGAAGAATTCAGTAATTTATTCATATCCAAATACATACAGAGATGGAAATTTATGCTAAGTCCTTGTGATTATGTACTTGTTTAAAAATCAGAGAAATAGCATTCTCAGTGGCAACACACTAATTCAAAGCTGATTTTAAATATTATAGACCAATCAATTCCACTGCTGTCTGATTTCTCCATATTAAAATTCCCCCTTGACTCACTTCTTCAAGCTGATCTTTCTAAATGGATCACTGTAACAGTTTAACATCTGCTAATGCTTTCAACATGCGGTCACATGATTATGATTCATCTTTCAATAACTGCTGTCTGTTAAGAGGAAATCACACTATGACTAGTGAAGGAAGTCACATCTTTGCTTCGCTAGGTGAACCACCTCCAGTATGAAAGTATAGGTCAACAGTTTTGGAAGGAATAGAAATTTTGATAACTAAACAAACATTTTCATGTACCTCATCTCTCAGCACATCACTCCTTGTCCAATTTGTATTCGACAGAAATTCTTCTGACATAGCATCTCAGAACATACCCTGATGACCTCTACTCTCATACACTGAAACAAGTGATAAAAAACTCTATCACTTTACTCTTTTTTTCATATCTTTTGTGCTCCTTTGTGTAACAAGGACTTGCATTTGCCAGAACCTATGAAACAGAACCGAAGTGAGATCCTTCAACAATTGTCAGTGACTCTAGGCTCTTCTCAGAAGGTGCAGACTGACAAAATTATAATCTTCAACTATCTGAAGAGTTCATTTCTAAGCATAGAGCTCACTACTGTACTCATTAAATAGGAGGAAATCTTAGATATGGAGCATGGGGAGTTATTCACGCAAGGTAGGTGTATCATTAACTTATAATTTTGTGTTTGGTTCATGGATTGTTTATTTTTAATCCAGAAACAATTTACATCGTGTAGTGATTGTCTCTGCATTCTTTCACTGACAGCCCGGCAAGTGCAGGCAGCCCAGGTTTGCACGCTTTGTTACTCAGCCCACCTGCAAAAGAACAGTTGTGTTCACCAAGTGACTGCTGCAGTTCTGTTTATTCTACTTCAGAAATGCAAGATGAGTGTAGTCACCCCAGGCTCCATTTAATCAGTAGAAGGATGGTCAAGGGAGATGGTGCAAGTGTGTGGCAATTACGGCTTCTACATCACAGATATGTGGTCACCCACTGATTTAATGGCAACTGTACGCAGCCCTAATGCTACAGCTTGTCCTAGTGAAGAGGCTGCATAAATATTAATGTGATTTCTAAGCCATAACCCATATACATTTTTTAAAATTAAATGTATATACTCCATGTGTGCTGATGCTGAAATATATTTATTATATGGTTAGCTGCTGAAATTCTATTGTAATTTTCTGTGGCTCAGTTAATTTCAGACATTTCAGCTCAAGCTGTAGTAATCTAAGGCAGAGGTGAAATTCAGGCCAGAGAATTCTTAGTGAATGATAAAACATCATGTACTGTTCACTTTGCAATTAACACATTTTTCTTTGAGCTGGAAGAGATAAGTTGGCCATGACACTGTGGACAGAAATCACTGACCTGTTTAACAGTGTGAGATGAACTGGAACCACTTGTTGTTCTTGTTTTGTTTTTTAACTGTATTCTCCAGGATTTATGCCTATAGAACCATGCACTTTTGTTTAATTCAGTGTTCTGGCAGCTTCATGATTTCTATGTTTAAACTACATCTTGAAAGAATTAATGTAAGGATTTCCATAGAGGCTGAAAAGGGAAAATAAGAAATTAATTCCTTCAGGCTATGGGGGAACTGTGCTGTTCTTTCTTATCTTTCTTTGCTTAACATATCCTGTGTATGCCTTTGGATGTAAGCTTGTAAGCATTATATTTAACCTGGATCCTAATATGAGATATTAATTATTTAGAAGTAAATACTCTATTATGAAGAAAAGTGAAGAGGGTCTGTGGTAGGAGCAATAGTTTCTGGTTTTGGGAATAATAATGCTAATCATTTTGTGCTGAAGCATGCAAAAATTGATACAAACCTTAGATACAGACGCAGAATGGCTAAAGGATGAAGGACCTGGACCAAAAGTTGAAAAAAAGGATTTTTAATGATACTAAATACTGTTTCCTCTTCATTACACACTTACTTGAATTTGTATCACAGGTCTCTCTAGAGCTTTCACCAAGATTAGTCTAAACCACCCACTAAAGTCCTTTAAAGGTAAATACAGCTCAAGTTGCAGCAGTCTAAAGACACTGGTAGTTGGTAGTTGGTGTAGCTGAGAAGCAATAAAAAGACAGTCTACAAACAGCTCTTAATCATGTCATGGTCTACATCAGTTGATACACCAAACGATTAGATATCTTCTTGTGGGTCACCCAGGAAGAAGTAAGTGCAACTTAAATGAACTGAGGGGAGAGAATTTAAATTTTAATTTGCTTCATAGATACACGATGCTTTTGGTCCATGGGTCTTGTGCTGCATGTGGCTTGCAACTGAGGGCTCTTCTATTATTTTATGGCCAGGAATGGGAGGAGCTTTCCCTCACATGGGATGCTGGATAAACCAAGTTTACAGCTTTGGAAGACAGTGAACTAGCCAGTGCTTCAAAACTTATCAAAAGGTCAAACTGAGCAGAAGTATTTGCCATTTTCCCATGTACTAGACATTGCCGTCTTTTTAACCATTGTCTCTTTCTACTTTTTTTTTCAGAGGATGACACAATTTAATTTATTTTATCTATCATATAATAAATGTGACATAGTCTTCCATCAGTCTGTTAAAGTTATTCTGGCCGGCCTTAAAGTGAATAGCTAATGCAAACTAATTGCAGAAGAATGCAATTAATTGCATTAGCTATTCACTTTAAGAATGAATAAAGGAAGTATGAATAAAGGAAGAATGAATAAAGGGGTATGAAACTTTCATTTCCAAGTTGGTGAACTGAGATCAAGCCAACCAATGGAAAATATTGTATTTTCTGAAACAGACCATAAATGTGGCATTTCAGCCCTAAAACATGTTAATCTTCATTTTTTTGACATTTACTGACACTGCTGATGTGGGAAAGAAAAGAGGCTAAATTACTGAAATATGAAGAATGGGCTAAACAGCAGTCAAGTTTAACATTAATGCTGGTAGGAAAATGTAATTCACTAATATTGCTGGACGTTTTTTTCATGCATACAAAAATTAGGGAAATACGAGAGAGTAATTGAAAATATTTTCAAATTACAAAATTCACTCATGCAACCTCAAGCCCTGCAGTCCCCCCAAAAGTGCAATTTTAACATGTCCTTACTAGAATTGACTTCTGTGCATGTCAAACAAAAATCAAACAATGTCTCTCAAATCAAAAGTCACTTTCTGTAATAGTATATTTCATTATCTGAATTTGTATTTCCATACCAGTGTTACATTTAGGTGTAAAGTAAATCTTGAGGCCTAAGGAGATAAGAAATATGAGAGAAATAACTGTCCTTCTGTCTTCTTTGTTTTTCTTTTCACACGGCTTCCTTGGGATTTTGCCTATCCCCAAAGACAAGCCCCTAGTCTGAGAAATGTAGAAATATCAAGGGATGCCTGTGCAGAATTTCTGATTGATACAAAAATATCTCAGGTAACAAAACTAACAAAGACTTTGATAACCTTTCCTCAAAGGAAAGTCCTGCAATAGAACAACCTTTTAAGGACCTTGCCTTTATCCTGGTCTTGTAATTCCTTAATTAATTTGATAGAGAGAGATGGATGGATGGATGGATGGATGGATGGATGGAAGGAAATGGATAGACAGATAGATAGATAGATAGATAGATAGATAGATAGATAGATAGATAATTTTCTTAAATCAAACATGTCTCAAAATTAGGTACAAATCCTCTAACCAGCTTTCCAGCTTTCCAAAGAGAAGCTTTTTTATGGCTGCAGAGAAGAACACTGCAGTCATTGGGCATTACCCTATTTTGTAACAACCAGAGATTGGATGTTTTAGACTTAAGATCTTATCAAGCAACATCCTCAGTTTCTGGAAGTTACCTAGGTGCTAAATAATGTTTACTAAATGAAATAATATATTCAAATATTGCTCTGATTTGAAGAGTTCTCTTGTGAACCATATAATACTTATGTATCTAATCTCTTCCTCCTTGTGAAAATTAAAACTCCAAGCTGTGTAAGAAGAATGTCTCTCCATCAGTGTTGTCATATGTAAAATTGACTTCTAAGTCTGTAAAGGAATAAATTAAAGGTCTTAATTAATATTTCTTAGCATGTAAGGCCTATTGCTCATTTAAGGATTCGACCTCTCTTAATTCAGGAACTTTTATAAACTAATAATTTAACCAACTACTATAAATCATTTGAGCTACAAAAACTGATGTTGCAAGAAATAGACTAGATCTCAGTGGTAAATATCTAACCTGACACTGGTACATGTGTGTGTCAATCTTGCATCTTCCTTGGAAATGTTCTCAGATGATATTGAGCTCCAGATTAGCTCTTCTGGTGTGGAGGGATAGAATGTCAGAAAACAGTGCAGAAGGTAGTCTCACACCTGAGGAGTTGCAGCTGTACTAATCACCAAAGATTAGGAACAGGCCTGCCCTTAACAGGCCACAGCTGTTTCCAATAAGAAGACGAATGCTACAAAAGAGTGGGTTAGCTGGGTGAGGGTTGAGTTGGAGTTTGATGGCTGTACTGTGAAGAATGAGGAGTCAGTGCTGTGAGGAGATGCCCATGAGAAATCACTGAGAAGGTATGGAACTTCTGAAATAAGTTGGCAACAACCTGGATGTACACATATGTAGGTAAATTCAGGTCATCACACTCAAGGGAAAATTCAGTTTACCCTGAAGGCTCAGTTTAGGTCAGGCAATGGCATAGTTCCATTCAGCTGCTTGGGCAGCTGATGACAGACTCTGTACCTTTTGGGTTAACCAGTGATGCCCCTATCCACCAAATCAAAAAGACATGTCCTCTGTGCAACTTGTATCACATCTGTGAGTCTTATTCAGGAATTCAGAACACCATAAGGCATCATAACTGATACTAGACACCTAGGTTTAAGCAAGTTAGTTTAAATGTTTTGTGAATTATCAGCTGAATCACAGCTCATACAAGCCTGTTTAGAAATCATCACAGAATGTAAGACTTAAATAGGGATATTGTAATGTAAATGCCTCATCAGGTTTCTGGAGGCTGGATCAAAAAAATATCTAAAATAGATGCTATGTATCACTTAAAATCAGATATCCACAATATTGATATATGATGGCAGATATGAAGTCTGGAGTATTTTTAACTGAACTGACTTACACCTTCACTCTCAAACTGAAATGCAATTCTTATGAGTGGCGAAACCTCAAACCGAAATGCAATTCTTATGAGTGGCAAAACTTATATGAATATGTTTAATAAGTAGCTACGCATTTGTATTCTCTGGCATAAGAAAAATTCAGGATGAAATTGCAATTAAGATTAAACATATTTTATGAAGTTGAAAAAGGTTATTAAGTTTGGAAATTTAATTATTATTCCCTTCTGCTAATTTAAACAGACATTCTAGTATCTATTATTTGTATGATGCATTTTTAAAGTTAATTAAAATACATAAAGTTAATGAAAATACATAAAAGGCTGCAATGCAGACTAAAGTCTTGATCTTCCTTGTATGTGATAGAGAATTTTTTTAGGAAGTTCAGAGCCAAAAGTGAGTTTAAAGTAGCAGGTGTAGAATTCTAGAAGTAGGCAGTTCTCCAGTAGCAGTATGTATGATAATTATTCAAATTGCCCAAAGATATTTTGTTAGTGTAATCTGTTTATATATCCCCTCTTTTTAATTACACTAATAAGCACTTCAGAGATGTGTATTATTATTCTCCATGGAAATAATCAAGATAATTAATATACTTATTTGAAAACATGCAAAAATGCATAGAAAAATGATTCACTAATGTTTCTATCATTATTTTACATATCAATAATATATAACAGGCCTTATTCTGCCTACTTTGAAATCTATGAGAATTTTGCCATTAAATTAAATAGAAAGAACATCAGGTCCAATATGAATATTTGAGTATTATGTTGAAAGTTAAACTCTTTAGAACTAAGTTAATAACCTATGGTATTTCTAAAGGGAAAAAAGGAAGGAAAAAAAAAAAGACTGCTTTATCTTCTTTCTTACTCTAATATTTCCTTTTTCAATGTTAAAAGTATTTACCTTGATTTGCTTTGTACATTAAACCTTAAAGTTATTTTCAATTTCTGGAGACTTGAAGGTAAATGAACAGCAGATTTTTTTCTATGGAATTAATATGATGCATTCTTGGAGCGAGAGGAAATGTACCTGCTGAACATCTGAGGCTCAAAACCTAGGCATTTTCTGGGCAAAAAGAAACTTAAAGACAGGTATCTATCAAGTCCTTCTGATTTCTAAACTACCACACAGCATGTTACTTTGAATACTCCTTAATGTGGCACCTTGGTAGGCATTTAATTCAACATATTTTCTCGTTCTTATTGGCTTTTTGCTCCACATTTTCTCTGAGGAGGGGGAATTTATTTTCCAAATTCAAGAGTGGCTGGCTTCAATGTCTCTTTTTTCATCTCTCCTGCTTATTTCTTGCTAATTTTTAGTACATTTTTCTCACTATAATGATCTTGTTTCTGGATATATCACTGATAGCTTTTCACCTATTGCAAACTAAGATTGATCATATATTTCTAAGATGTCCTAATGGCTTGGCTGATTTTATATTTTAAGAGTAATTTTTCTAACATTTATTAGGAAAACAATAAGAGAGGCGTTGATGAACGTGATTGTATTTTTATTGAAACAAAGGAATTGTAGATTTGTTCTTCTTTCCAACATTGTATTTTTGAAGGACTGCTCAGACCCTGAATACAACTTTACAGCTCTAAAAACTCTACGTACATTTGCGTGCATCTGCTATGGGAAAAGAACTAAACTCTGCTCTTATTTCAATGTTTGGGATGGGGTTTGGTTTTTAGGGTGTTGGGGTTTATTTGCTTGGTTATTTGGGATTTTTCATATTTTGGCTTGGGTTTTTTTAGGTCTGGTTGTTTGGGTTTTTTTCTTGATTAAGCATACAATTACTGCAGTATATTAAAACTTACAGAGGATTCCAAGTAAGATAAGAAAATATTCAACTTTTAAGCAGTGTAATTATCTAGCAGAAGTCAATACACTGACTGTTTGCATGAATAAATCTACTCTATGTGTGCTGGAGAGTTGAGAAATTCCAAGAGTAATGTCCTCAGTCCCAGCAGAGACACAGATTTAAAAGCTTGTCTGATCATTCTGATCCTTCCTGCTCTCAGAAAAATGTTCACAAAAGCATGTATGAACACACACTTACCAGGCAACCATATTTGCTCTTTCTCAAAGTAGTATTGATTTTTTCCTTATGAAGACATATACTTCCCAGTATTCTTGTAGCAAAAAGTATTTCTGGATTTGGGTTTTTTTGCACACATTAATTAAAAATGATATGATAATCTAGAATTTTAAAACTCTTTCTTAAAATCAGAAGTATTCTCAGTTATTATGATCAGTGTCTCCATACTCTGATAGGAAACAAAGTCACAATTTTATATGAAGGATCACATTTTACTGAACTTGTCAGAAAATTCTTTTTCGTTGTTTAAGAACTCATGGACATGAGTTCTTGAAAATTACAGCTTTAACTTCCTGTACTTGCCGATTTTGAATGTGATTCATAGAACAGTCTACTGTATTTTCAGGGGGAATTTCAGCATCAAAGCAATGATGAAAAATAGAAAAACAAACCAACAAAACCCAGAAGAAAATAACATAGCACCTCTGTCTTCCTTGAGGTGTTATAGTCCCAGTCCTTCAAATCAAATTATGGTTGCTTATGGTACTGACAAGAAGTCCTCCCAATTTTCTCTTTATATCAACTAAGTGTTTGGGGCAAATGACTGGTATTTTGTTATATATTCTTGCCACTCTATTTAAACTAATATAATGTTCTCTGTATTTTAAAGAAATAGTACAGATTTTTCCTTTGCTATCTATATCTAATCTATATATTTATATCATCTATATCTACTTCATGTATTAAGTGCAGGGATTTGGCTCTTAATCTCAAAAGGTTACTTATATACAGAGTGGTAAACCCACAGATTGAATGCTCACCATTTCTCTTGCAAATTTATAGTTGTGATGTATATTCTTAGGATATCATTGATAATAAGTAAAAACAAAATCCACCTACTGTGTATATCTCTAATATCTTGATTTCAGCTCTCGCTGGATGACAATCCAGAAACAGTATTTTGCATCCTCTTTCTGCTTGTCAACTGTAATAATACCGTAGGTAGAATTTTACAAGGAAAAAAACCAAACAAACAAAAAACAAAAACTAACCAAAAAAACCCCCACAACAAAACAAAAAATAAAAAAAGTCACGATTACATATTCATAACTTCAATACCATCTATAAACTTTATTATATTTGGTGTCTAATCCACTTCATGATAGCTTGTTTTTTTACTTACATGTCATTTTTTTTTACTTAGTTTATCCTTAGCTTTTATTTTTCTGTCCTCTTTGCTTCTAGATTTTTTTGGGGGGGGGTATTGTTTATATAATCTGTCGCCCCTGTTATTGCAACCTTGTCTGGAAACAAGCCAAAAGCAACAAGCTCTAATGTAATGAGATTGGTGTCAGTTATGAAAGATTTGTATGTAAAGCCCCACTCAGATGTCTACATTGCTCCTAGTTCTGTTGTGCACAAGTTATACCATCTGTTGGATCTAGACAAGGTATTTCTGACAAAGTCTGAGTTTGAATAACTTCCCTGATCCAACTGAGCAACAGTAGTTTTGAGCAGATGAGTGCCCATCTTTTCATCCATTTGAGCCATCATTCTAACTAGACTTAATCTGTTTCCCTGTATCATATACTTCTTGAGAAATACTTACAAGAATTTGCACTTACTTAATTTTTTTTGCATGTGTGGTGTATATGCATGTGTTCTAGTGGCATCTATCTACCTTTAAAGTGGTTATGAAGTGAATGACACAAAGAAGTTACTTTTATTTTAAAATTCTTGATGTTTATATTGCCTCTTTATAATCTTGTTGATGTTAAATACTCCAGGTCCAGATTCTTCGTGGAAAAACCCACCTGAAATTGCTTTCCAATACTGTTAGTGATATTGCCTAGTTGCTTTGAGAGGATGCAGTCATGAATCTTTGAACCATTCCTCAACCTTCAAGTTAATGTCAAGTGTAAAGAAAAATTTAATCATTGGCTGAACTAATCTGCTGTGGAGGTTTCTTCTATGAAAAGTATTTCAAAATGTGAGGCTTTGCTTTCTAATCTTAACTGTAGGTAGACTGCTTCTTGTTTTCCTCCCCAACGTCCCTTCACAGCATCTGTTTTTACTGAGACAACAAAAGAAAGGAGGAAAAAAGAAGCAAAAAAAAATTTTGTCCTTCCAGTTAGTAAGAACAGCTTACATATCAAGACAGCCTTTTCTTTAATTGTGTATGAAAAGATTCTGAGAGAATGTACTATCAACATTTGATTTAAACTTCTGACAACCAGACTGATTAAACTGACTTTTGTTGTGTTATTTTTATGATAGAAGTTTTTAATAAATAGTAGATTTTTATGCAGTTGAATTTTTAATGTCAACATTTCTACTTCTTCATTTTTTTTCTTTAATAGCTTTTAATATGGGAAAAGCCTTTGGGGACAAATGATATGAAGAAGAACAGATTCAAAATGAACAGACATAGTAAATATAATGTAGCTTTATACAGCAATATGGACACTTTCAATGTTAATTAAAAAAACCCACAACAACCAAAAGGACTTTTGTTACACAAACAAATATCTAAAGAGCTGTTTTATGCAAATAGAATAGAAAATAAGTTAAAATTTTGTGGATTTTTAACCTTATTTTAACAGGAAAATATATGGATACATTTTCATTTTTTTCATTCTTAATGAAGAAACATGCCAGCTTGATAATACCAAAATTAAGAAGGAATGGATTGGCAAGAAGTAAGCTATAAAAAGCAAGACAACATATCAGGACAGCTGTAATGTAGTGCTTTATTTAAATGGGGAACTTCACAATCTAATAGCGCAATATAGAGAATGCAACCATGAATATTAAGAGGTTAAATCCTCTCCTGGACTACAATGTCTCAAAGGAGTGAAACGAAATAAATGAATACCATGTCGACAAGAGTTACATTTCTCATGGGGGAGAGATGCATGTCTTGAGATAAAGGATAACATAGCACTTAAATATTCCCTAGCACATTTTGAGTTATTTAAGAAATTTTTGGTATTTACACATGAGAATTACTAAACCATAGGGAAAAGAGGAGAAAGGGTGGGAGGGAGATAAGCTCACAAACAGGAGTCCTTTTTAAATAAGTTGTTTATATCTCTTTGCAGATCTGTGTGACACAAAAAATTGTGTAGGACGTGTCTCACCACGTTAACGTAACAGTAAAAACAGGTGATCTAATCATAGATGCGAGGTTCCCATTTATCCATAGAACATATTTCCACACCTGATACAAATATAAAGATCTGCAAATTCTGTGTAGGCCCAAGACTCTTATAGAAGTGGATCAATAAAAGAAGCATTTAAACCAAAAATGTATTTGTGATGAACCTGGCAGAAAGATGAAGATTACCAGCTAAGTTACTTGCTTAATTTCAAGTGGCCTGATAGTCACTGTCAAATATTATTCTATCACTGAATGAATGCAAGGATTTTATGTGTGTGTGAAGAGTTAGCCTGCTCAGTGAACTGCTTCATATCAGAGGGCAACAGATGTAATGAGAGATAAATGGTCTCATCTGATCTTGGGTTAGCAACATCTGGAAGGGAAAATATGAGGCAGAAGCTATGAAGCCCAAGGAAAGTTACTTTAATGTTTTCCTGTTATGACAGAAACAATTCCCTAATCAAAACAAACAACAAAACCAAACAAAAACAAACTCCAAACCTAAAATAAACATGAAGAGAAATAGGTCAGAGGAGAAAAATGGGACTTCTGTGGTAGAAAAGGTAAATTAGGAGTTCCAAGCCATTGCTACATTTTAATTTGAATGTTTTCATAATCAAGATATTTTCTGTAGTCATCGTTTTTTCATGTCAAAAATAAGAGAATAAAAAGCTCAATGCGTTTTCTTCCACATATTTGTGAGAGGCTTGGAGAAAACTGTTCTAAATAGAAACAGTTATTACTCAAGTATGATTGCAAAATTTTAAGGGAAATATAACTCACACACATCAGACATCTGAGTTGACTGGTAAAAATACTGGGAGTGAATATAAACATTCTTCTCCATCTAGCAGAAACACTTCAGAGACATGCTTTCTTTTAGGGAATAACTGAGGGAAAAAGTTGCAGACCATCAATAAAAGATGCCAATACGGATACATTTTCCCTGTCTTTGGTGAGCATGCAAAAAGTAACCCTAAATGGAGATTTTCTTCCCGAGACGTTATTCTGAATATAGAAAAAATTAAATTGTTTTTAAATGAGAAAATAAGTTTTTTTACTCTGTAAATAAATGTTACATTTTGAGATTTCTTGCAGGTTGTGACTGAAGATTGCAGAGTAATATTATATAGATTCAGCATACTGGTAATACACATTGAAAAAGTTTCTTCCTGTGGATTAAGGAGTAATTTTAAAAATAATATAACTATGCGTGCATATGGTGGCACAAAAATACTTGTTAAAATAAAAAAGAATGTTAAAAATAGCCAGCAGTCAGTTTTGTTAGGTATTTTAAATTTGTAATATAGAAATAAAATTAGTAAATCTATGTCTAGAATTTTCTGCTGGAGTGACCCCACGTATGTTCAGGATTTTTGTTAAAATGCTTATATAGACATTTATTGTTCTGTGAATAACTAAGTCCTTGTGGCCTCCTCTGTTAATCTTTATGCACTCATTTACAGACCTCAAAGGTTAGTTGGAAAACTACTATAATGTCTATGGGAAAGAGTAATCGGATAAGTAATTCATCTAGTTGATAGAATTGAGAAGTATAACCAGAACTCATCACTGGTTTCCTTGTTATTGCTGTCTGACAAGGTGTCCTTTCTAGATGAGTTTGGCAAAGAATTGACTGGCATACAGTTTGACTGAATGGAAAGTCAGGCAAGCTGGGAAAATACTAAAAATATTATACCATTTTAATAAGAATGGTCAATTCTTTCTAAGTCCCAATAAGGACAAGAATACATAGTCATGTTGATTTTTTTCCTTCCTTCATCTAAGTGGATTGCAGTACAATACATGGAGTTCTGCGAGAGCCGTCAATTTTATGCTTTATCTGGTGTTACTCTTTCATGAAGCATTGCAAAGGAGACACAACACTTTCTCCATTTCATCTTTTCTGTTCCCAAAGAGAAAAATTCTTATTTTTTGATCTCAGTTGAGTTTAGATACTGTTCTTTTTGGTTTTTTAACACATTAAACTAGTATTTTATTATTTCATAGTGTAAATAGATATTTCATGAATTCACAATTACTATTTTACCTTGTAGTTTAGTAAACAATCTAAGATTGACAAATTCCCATTTTAGCTAATATTTCACTCCCAAGAAAAGTCTTCAAAGCTGAAATGGTCAAGAGATTGTTCAACATCATGTACCACTTCATCCAGTCTCACTGCTTCTGCTGATAGTCTTGCAATTCTTTCTCAACCAATGATGTGAGTTCAGACTATGTCCTGGGCCACACTTTTCTTTTTGTTCTGGGACATTTTTGAACAGAAACTGCATGATCTGTAAAACATTGCCAAATTGTTTGGTTTAGGCTGATTTCAGTCATAGTTACAAGGCTTTGCCAAATTTCCATTTAGTGAGAGAAAAACAGAATGAACGCATTTTCATTATGGCTCAATATCTAAGTTTTAAAATGGAGAAGTAAATTCACTATGCTAACATTTCTTGACTTTTAATTTCCTCCAGTAGAACCTGGTCATATTGGCACAGGTTTTCCCCATAAGTAAAATATTTTGTACAAAACAATTAATTATGTCAGGATGTCGCAGTGAGGGAAACTTGGACGCTCAATATGAGTGTTTAGCAAGCTTCGTTTATTGAAGAGAGCATCAGACTTTTATGCACAACAAGTAATAAGCTCATGCATATTCTGCAAGCTAAGCAATCTATTGGCTTTACTACAATATCAGCTCTTCCTCATACCTTAGGGGTTACATCTTTCTCTTCTCGTGTCTCTCTCACTACTTGTTTCTGTACCACAGCTATGCTCAGGAACACAGTGTTTTGCAGGTGCAGGGACCCAGATTAGCTGCATCCTCCTGATTCTTGGTCCAGAACGTGGCCCCTGTCACATAGCCATTCTTCCACATCAGAGGGCTAGTTGAAATCCATCATTATTTTCAAATGAACCTTGTAAGAAATTATCCTCAAAACTGGATCATCCTGTCTGCTCTAAAGTGCTGTAGAAATCACAGGCCTGTTTTAAGTTAGGAATAACTGTATAATGAGGCATATTTACAAGTGCTGAACTGCTGTGTCTTCGCAATAAACATTAAGACTCCTTCACCTAGAGATGCTGTGAATTATATATTTTATCCTCTGATTTGCTGCTTCTTTTTTTCCTGGGGAAAAAAGGTAGCATTAAAAATAGTGGAAGTAAAAGCTAAACACAAAACAAGGAAAGACAAAGAAGAGTAGCACAGATGATCATATAGCTCAGAGGAGATTAGAGAATTAACTTCTCTTAATATTATACAGAGACATAAACATTATTGCCTAACTGAATATGCATATGCACTTACTTATGCATGCACATACGTATGCACACGTGTGTGTGTGTGCGCCCATTAGACAAAATGTTACTGGTGAAATGAAACAATGAAGAAATATGCATTCCTCTCCCTGGTTCTTGAAATAAGCAGGGTTGAAACCCATTTTCCCAAGAAACCTTTCCAGTGTTTTTTGCTTATATTGAAAAAAAACCCAAACACAAAACAAAAAAAAACATAGGGAGATTTTACACAGACAATGACTCAAACTGCCTCCTTGTTCCCAGCTACTTCATAGAAATGAGTTTGGACTGTTTAGTGATCAGTAACTTCACATGAACAGTGTGGGAGGTTGGGGGTGATGTCCTGTACTTCTGTGACCCAAAACTAATTGTAGATAAATTGAATTTTCTTGAACATATGTAATTTCTGAATTTAACTTTGACTATTCAAAGACTGCAATGAATCATGTTAGCTACTGTGATGAAGAGATAATTTTAGCTTGTTTCTTTTTAAGAAGGACTTTCAGTAACATCTGTTCATCTGTCTATCTCCTGTCTTCAAAAGCTTTTGAACACATAAGTCAAATGTAACCTAATTTGATAAAGAAGTATGAATGAGAATAACTGAATCTGTGCTCTGGTTAAATGAATGATTAGACTAGTGATCAAACAATGGTGTGAAATTAGAAATAATCTATTCTCTTGCACTCCAACCAGCAACACTACCTTGCCCTTGGCCAGTCCATACCCATACTGGAATCTGTTGATGACATAGACAATCTGCTGTCTACAGCACAGATTGATATGTCCACCTTCTATTGCTGTCTTTTAGGGAGGGTTGATGTCCTAACATATATTCAATTTACAAAACAGGAAGTGTTCCATGGCAGAAACCTGGCAGTTCAGCTTCATTAATTCTTCTCACAAACATTGTGTTTGGAAATTGAGATGTGCATCTAGGACCAAACCTAAAAAAAACATGCTGGCATTAGATTTTCAGCCATTAGTGTGGAAGCCAAAAGGCTTCCTCTTACGGTTTGCTTTTCCCTTTACATCATCTATTACATGATAAAAAGGGCTTCTAAACACAAAAAACCCTAATAAACAAAAGAAAAATAATAAAATTAAGGTTTCAACAACAAATTAACATAATTAAAGAGACAAATTCAGTATTTTACTCATTAGTACCTTTTCCCCCCCGTATTTATTTTCTTACCTCCCCTTCTTTTTCTCTTTTAATAACATAGTTTAAGATATTGTTATGTTACATATTTAGGAGTTTCTCAGAGAGAAACATGTAAGTAAAAATGTATTGTTCTTCAGTAATATTCATCATTTCCTATAGAGCATATGTTTTATTTGCTGGTATAGCAAAGAATCTGGATGTCCATTTTTGTCCTTTCTCCTATGAGAAAAACAGAATTAACTCTACATATATATTTTCAGACTTACTCTGAACATTTAAGGTGATATTAGCTGTTCAGATACATAGACATTAAAAATCTAGACTGTGAAAAATATTTGCAGGCTTCTAAATAGCCTCTTAAACTAAGATGCAGATATAAAGTTAGAAGCACATTAAAACCTTGTAAAGATTTATGAAGAGGGAAATGAGGTTGGTCATTAAACTGTGAAACCTTTTCTGACTTACTGCCCATCTTGTTTATGCCTCTCTTCCCAAGAAAAATCTCCAAGACTATTTGAAGAACAAGTAAACGAAAAGAGATATGTGAGCATAACAGGGGAAAAAACCTCCAACCTGTTGGTGGACTTTCCTTTAGAATAAATCTAATGAACCCTTGAAAACTGCAAAGGTTGATACAATTCTAACCCTTTAGAAAAAAAAATATTATTTGTGGTATTTAGATTGTGGGCTCTTATTATGATTCTAGAAGGTTGCTATAGATTTATTAATACATGTATTTACAGATACACCCAAGGAGGTGGTGGCAAAGATCACAGACGGACACACTCATCAGTTACACAATCACTGACTGCATGAATGACCTTCATCCTGCTCCCCTCTCTGTCTAAACAGGATGAAGATAAAATAGTGAAGGGAAAAAAGTGTCTGCATATATATTTATGCATATATATGTATATACAAGTTGGATCTCTTTGTCTACTGAGTTCAAATGCTCAGTCTGCCCAGTGAATATCCCTGGTTTCCAGTCTACCCAGTTTCTCACTTTCCAGGTCTCAACAGCTAGACAACTGTACTGACCAGAAAAGTATTTGCATTCAACTGGCCTTTTTGCCCCCATAGTTCTTCATTTTCCCTCACTTGTTCCTCCCCAAATCATCTAAGCCCCTCCCTTTTCCTGCTATTGGTTCTTCCCCTAAATATCCCATGGTAAGTTCTCTGAAACCATGAACCGCTCTTCCCCTGCATTCCATAATGTGTCCCACACCCTTAGACATGCCATACTTAGTCGGACAGGTGATCCAGACAGTTGCTCCTGATGGCTTATCTTGATGCATCTCAGACCTGGGCAGCAGGGCTGGTGACTCTCATGGGACAGTTCTGGAAGGGGTCTGCACAAGGTGTTCATCCGTTATGAATCCTTAATCCCTAATGTGTTCATCCTTTATGATCCTGCCTACAACTGTGCATTGCTGAGCTCCTCTGAGCTTGTGGGCATGGGCCTTTGATGGCCTTCCCATAATAAAAGACCTGTGTGGAGTCAGGTGAGGGCATTATTTGGGCTCCCACTCCTGCCATTGTTTATCTGAACCCTACTGTGGGTGTGAATTTGAGTTTGTGCCTAACCTGGCACTGTCCCATACCATCCTCTTTCCTTGCACAGCACTTCCCATGGGTCTGTTTCATATCCTGGCAGAGGTCTGCTGCCAGACCAGAAATTCTGGTGCTCTCCCAGATACATCCCTGAGGATTTGTAGGTCTATGTGGCTGTGGTCTGCTGAATCTTATAGATTGTTTATACTTCCCACTTGTGAAAAGAAGAGAATCAGAGACTATAAATAGAGGTTTATCTCTTTCAATGAAACACTGCATAAGAATAGAATCCTATATTTGTGTGAAGCGAATTTAGTCTCTACAAAGCTGTATTTTTAGTATGGTGAATGAGAATTTGACATTAGGTAATACTAATATATGATAGCTGTTTTCTGTATACCGTGGAGAAAATGTTCCTATCAGTGTCCCTAATGACTGTGAAGATTGTCACTCAATCATTAAAGAGTTTCTATTTCCTTTCCTGAGAGATAATGGCCATTTTTGCTTTAATATCACAATAAGCCTCTAGTTTTGCTACAACAAATCATAATGGATTATGTTGTTACAATATCTGTCTGTCCAAGAAAAATGAAGAGTACATTAAATCTTGCTCAAAACTGTGTTGTTCATTCTTTTCACTTTTTCCTTCAATACAAATCCAAATTCTAGATTATAATGCAGGTCAAAAGAAGGAACAAACATATTTTATGATTTTACATGAGAAGAAGTTTCATCAAATTTTGTCCTTAAGGTGCTATTGAAAATTAAACTACAGGAAAAAAAAAAAAAAAAGTGAGCATTGCTGAGTAGAATAACATTCAGTCTTCAGCTATGAATGTATAAATAGAATCTTTCTGTTATTTCAGGATGTTATCCCATTTTTTCATTTTCTCATGATCAAGACCAATCTTAACTTCTTGTGTCTACAAATATGTGAACCTTATGACTTATTTAGCTAGACAGGTTTTTCCTAAGGCAGTTCTGAGCTCTAACATGTTAGAATTAGTTTTTCATCTATTTATGTTTGCTCAAAAGAAACTCCTCAAATGTCTATGGCTGATGTCAATATATCTTCAGAAGACAAATGAAAAATCTTGAATAGGACTTGGCCATATTACACACCCTCCTGATATGATGAAAAGGAAGAGTTTCTGTATCATTTAGCCTCCCAGCCTCTGATACCAGAAAATCAGAAAAAGCAGGAAGATTTTTTACTCTCTCAATAGGCTGCTGAACAAGTTAGGTATCTCAAATGCAACATTTACTACTAAGCAACCCTCCAGATACAATATTAATTATCTGAGAAAATCAAATGCTGTATTTGTTCACAGAAACTGATCAAACCCACCAGGTTGCAACTATGTATAACTTGTATAACATATTTTCTATGACTTGTATTTCTTCCATTTTGTGATTCTGTAATTCTCTCATAGGCTAAAAAGACGTCTGTCAGTTGAGACAGACCTTATGCTGGGAGAGAAAACATTGTAAGCAATAGATAGATAGATATAGATACAGATATAGCTTATAAAAATTTTATCTTATGCCAGCCCAAACCATTAAGCATGCTAAAGCTGCTCTAGCCAAAGGTTTAGCCAAAGCTTTAGCCAAAGCTTCCTTTTAGCCATCTGAATGCTAACAGACAGCCCACGTTTTTATCTTCCTTGACATCTTCTAATTATCTTGGTTGAAAATCAAATTTCAAGGAATTCCAGCACCTATGACCATTACAGAGTTTGTTGAGCTGCTTCGCCAAATTCCTTAAAGATGCAAATACATATGTGGAGAAGTCTAAAATATTTCAGTAAAAACCTTCTTATGACAGAAAAAGCTGTTTTCACTTATGATAAGAATTAAAGTGTATACCATGGCAACTTGTAGAATGTTTAGAATATGTATTTTTCACAAAAAAAGAGAAGCTTTTAAATAAGAGGAGACATTAAACATGAATTTTACTGTCTTTTTGCTAAAGTATTACATTCCAAATCTCCATTGTCATGCTATGTTTGGATTTTTTTAATTAGCAAACAGTCTGGGCAATGTTGGGGACAACCTGATCATGTATGTAAAATGACCGATTTCTGTTGTCTTGGGCTTGGAGATGGGGAAAGTTGACTGTGGGGAGCAACTGCTTGCTTGTCTTTGTCTGGGAAGTCACATGGTGCAGCTGCCACCTTGATTTTGTCCCAGGAGCCATGGGGAACTAAGTCAAGGTGGTGAACATCTTTATGGTGTGCAAAGCACCTTCTGGTTTTGTATACTTTTTTATTAATATTGCTGCTGTTCCGTGCATTTCTCATTCCATTGCTCTTTGCTTTCAGTAAATTGTCCTCTCAGCCCATAGTCTCCACTCTTTGTTCACTCTTGCACAGGACCTGGGGGGAGTTGAGTGGCTTATTTGGAGTTTAATTCCCAGCTGGTGTTAAACCACCACATGCTATAGTGCACTGTGCTCTGGAGACAGTATATATGCAGAGATGCCTTGTGATGTGAGCATGATTGTACATGACTTTGAAACGACTAATACATCACAAATCTGCTGTGTGCAATTGTTGTAGGGCCTTGTTTCAAAGCAGAAAGCAAGAAACCAAGATGGTAAATAACACTTTTAGTGGTGAAAACACTATATTTTTAAATTAAAAGGTCATTTTTTTATAATCTACAAAAACCTACCAAAATATCTCCTCCTGTCAAAGAAGCAGTCAGTGTAATAAAAAAGAGATAAGCTGAATATAATGACCTTATTTAGGTTGTGGAGGATAAGGGTACAAACGCATAAGCAAAAAGAATCATTATGTTTAACGCTTTCACATTTTGTCACAATAAATGCTAAGGAAATATAGAACAATTACACTCTAAGAAAGGGAACAGAGCCATATCTTTTGAAGTGCTGAAAACACAATTGGGTGAAACATTTGCAGATTTGTTTAAAAAATACTAAAGTAGTCTGTCTGACTATAAAATCTAGTAGGATTTCTAAATTTTCTTTTCTATTATGCAGTCATTGGTGCACATATAGTGCTCTAAACAAGGCAAAAATGCAACACAGAGAAAAGCAAAAAGCTCCTTTGGAGAGAAACATGATGGCTATATTATGTATGAAACTCTATTCCAGTATTTATAAAATAGCACCTTTTGATCTGCTATTATACTCTAGCTTTTCTTTGAGTTCAGTTAAAATAGATTAAAACTAGAATAGGATATAATGTAAATTGTTCTAAATAGTTTAATTAAACATGTTTTCTCTTAGTACTGAGTAGTTTCTAAGTGATAAAAGAGACTGCAGAATACCATTAAAATAGGATCCAGGGAAGTTATGTTTTCTTGTCTTTATTTATTCAGATGTGTCTTATATTCACAGGTAAATTTTGTGTGCAAATTTTGATGTTCATTCCAAGTCCATTTAAGATTTCAGAATAATCAAGTTTTTTTGTGTAATTACAGAACCACATACAGCACCAGTCTGCTGAGCATTAACAAAACTGATTATTTTGACATTGTTTCCCTTCTAAATGTTGACTGTGTGAAATAGGTTCTCCTGACCATCTGCAGACAGTGTTTATTCTGTAAATTGGAAATATATTTTACAAATTTACTTTTAGGAAATGTATTAAGGTATTCCACTACAATTATTTAAGACAAAAATAGTTCTTATTAGGATGCATATTTTACTCTGGTTCATACACTTAGGACAGAAACTGGAGCAGATTTTGAGGCAGAAAGACAGATTTTGTCACAATAAGGACAAATGATAATTCCAATTTTTACAATTCAGCAGTCTCCTCTTTAGAGTCTGAAAATTTTCTACTGCTTATCTTTTCCCTGTTTTTCATTAGGAAAATGATAATACTTTTGTTTATTATGTCAAGAATATTATTTTTCCTTCCATATATTCCTGAAACTTTATCATAATTTATTACTAGTTTTTCTTCCCATAAGACTTAATCGCCTATATGGAAACTGCTGATTTTAGAGACATAACTAAAAGGAAAAAGTCATGATACATTTATTCTTTACTTCCAATTAATCTATAAAATTTAAGTAAAAGGGGCAGTGAGGAAAGAATACAAATCTTTGTCAGAGTATGTCACAAAGCTGAAAGCAAGTTTGCAATTCATATGCTTGAAAGGAATATTACACCATCTTTAAAAATTACTCCATACAAGACTACTTTTGTGTTACTTACCAGCAGAGATTTCCAAATCTCATTCAGTTTATGTCAGGTTATTTCTATTTTCAGGTAAAAGTCTGGTTACACTAAAATGGTTCAGCATAAAAGAAAAAAAAAAGTAGGACCTTCACTCCTATTCTTGAAAAGTATTCTGTGCTCCCTGATGTACAGTCTTGATGTTTTTTGTGCTAGAATAATGAAGACATTTTGTGTTGCCTTTTTTTTTAACCCCAGTTATCTTTGTCATGTAATTACATGTGAATAAAAATATAATTCAATCGGTTTGTGCTAGCTATGCTTTGACAAGGCAAAGAAATGCTATTTTATTTAATTTCTGTTCCCTGCAGAATTTAACAGAATTTAGGTGGCTAGCAGCTAGGTCTAGATAGACTTTGTATAGGCTTAGTAGTTTAAGACACTTGACTCAAGTAGTATTCTCAGACTGCGCTTCTAACAAACAATTGTTGTCTAAACAACCTGGCATAAAAGTTAATTTTTTTTTCAAAATCAAAAAATCAGGAGCACCAACTTTTGGCGGGGTTTTTTTTCAAATGTAGTTAGAACATCCCGTACAAATGTTTATATGTGCAGAAACATACAACTATCATAGAAAGTGACTTCTAGCTTCAAATCCTAGGGGTTCCTTCCTTTGTTCAGAAAGTCCACTTAGAATCCATTGTTTTCCAGGTTGTTTCCTGGGTTTTCTTATCTTCTTCCCACTCAAATATTTGCAACAATAAAGCTGTGAAATTATTTTTCTGGGAATAGAGGAAGCATCCTCTCCAGAAAGAATGGATCTGTTGTCATGGCAACAGATAGGGAGGGATTTCAGGAAAACTCTGTGCAAGAGGCTCCCACTGAATTTCTCCTTCATGTCAATAACGTATTGGACTGAAGTCTCTGGGAAAGATCATAAAACAGGTCAATAAAAGGACAACTGAAAGACATAATTTAAAATAGAATAAGGAGGTCTGTGCTATCAATTTATTGTTTTGGTTAATCTTCTTTAGCTGTAGGCTAACTTTATTTGTGTACTTATTATATGATTATTTTCATAATTCTCAGTTTTTCTTAGCTCTAGGCTGCCTATGTATTATAAAAATGCCTACCAAATACCTGTACACATTGCTCAACTGACTGATTTAAAATTGCTAATTTTAAATGGCTAGTAATGAAAGATTTTTCTGCCTGCTTGAAATACTCAGTGACGCAATGAAAAATATTTCTGCATAAAATCTAAAATGGCTTCTGGCGTGAATTTATACTTAGGTTTGGTGCTGGAAGAGAAAAAGAAAAGAATAAGTTTTGTTGACTTAATTTCTGTGGATAATTCAGTGTTACTGGCACCAGCAACTCACCAAGAAAGATATTGTCCCAGCAATTCTCTATAAATAATTTATAAAGCCATACTTAGCAGTATGGCTTTTTAAAAATGGTCCTTGCAAAAAAGTTGAATTGCATCATTAAACAGAATCATTGAGAATGGTCAGGGTGCTTTTTAAGCAGAGAGTTTTCAGGGAGTGCAGAATAAAGCAGTTAATCTGCAAAACTCTCTTAAATCATTGCCTTAGAAAGGTCATGAGCACATAAGTATGATTTAAACATGCTTTTCTAACACCTAGAAGAATTACTATTCTACAGTAGCCTATGCATTACATCCATGCAAGGAAATTATTTTCTGGGTAGACTGACGTCAAATAAAGACATTAAAGAGAGGTCCAATCTGATTTTACAACCAAAATTAAAGAGCAGCTGCAACAAAACCCTTTCATTTAAAATACAAATTGGTACAGTACAAGATCTGATTTAGTTTTACAGAAAGCAGTTTTTACAGTAACTAATAAAACAAAAACTGTTCTTCATGAGGGGAAAAAAAGAAAATCCAGCATTAGTTTTCAGGGAGAGACAGTGAGTTCAGAATGCAAATTAACACCATAAGGTCCATCCAAAAGTAGCTACCCTCAAATCTGCTGAAGGCAGAACACATTAGAAGTGCACTCGCAAAAGGATGATAGCATTTTAATTAATGGAGAACACTTGTGGGCCATTAATTGTTGCTAAAAATTAGGCAAGCTAATTGATCCAGTACAGGTGCATGTAATTGAGAGATATGCCTAAGATTCACAGTTAATTTATTCTGGGAATTTTGCAGATACAGTGAAAATTTAGTTCACAGAAGTCTCTAAAAGGAAAATGGGTAAAAGACAATAACACTAGTTGAAAGAGAAAAAAACCAGTTTGACTAGGAAGAATAAAACTAGGAAGAAGGTATGTAGCAAGTTCTGTTATACAACACCATGCAAACTAGAAATAATCTTTCTTATTTATTTTAATAATTCACGCATAATCTAATTTAGGGATACTGAACTACAAAAATTGTATGGTGGAACCTTGGGGATTCAGCTAAATACCTCCGTAATTTAAAGAATACTAGGATAGGGATACATAATGTATCATTAGCAATTTTAAAATACATTTCCAATTTAAACTTCTTGGCAGCCAATAATATTTTTTTTAGGAAATAAAAAATATATGTTCCCTGGTGATTTTTCCTTTCGTAACTGTTTTCTTTTGTTATGTGTTTCATGATTATACTTTTTTAAAAAGATACAAAAGAGTTTCAAAATTAATGATTTGATTTTAGGTTTCTAAACAGATACCTGCGCTTTTAAAGTCATCAATTCTGCACTTGTTGATTTTATTGTTAGGCATTTCCACTGGATTCCTTCTCACCAGCAGTTCTTTTCTTCAGTAGTTACTTACAGAGAGAGAGTCTATGATTAGGAATTCTTTCTCTCCCCCACACAGGACTAGAATCTAGTGCTTTTATGCAATATCTAAGGAAACTGCTTACAGTATGTTGCAGAGATGAACCTTTATTTATTTTGGCAAATGTTTGTTTTCAAAATAAAATCTGTAGGCTCCTATGTGGTAAAACAGGAACTTTAAACTGCATGAAGAAACATCACAATAGTCAGTGCTTGAACTAGGCAACATAAATGCCAGGAGAGGTGTACATATTAAGCCCCGCAGTTTGGAGGGCTTAGGCTTAGAGCTTAGATTCCCAGAGTTAGTTAAGCCTTTAACTTCAGCAGGGATCAATGCAAGAGAGGGACCTAAATTCTGCAAGGCTTCAAGTATCAACTCTTTTGAAAGATGACTTTCATGTAAGACCATCAGTGCAAGTAATCAGGTCCAGCAGTTAAAACCATTCAGCTGCTATCAACCTCTTTACAAGAAAAAATAACTGATAGCAAGCTCACCTACAAAGATCCCAGAGCCTGATGGTCATATGCAAAGAGAGGTTATAGAATCAGGCTGAGAGGTAAAAAAGGAAAACACGGGAATTAAACATTACTTCAAATTATACTGATATCTAACACTTGGAGAAGTGAGGGGCAGCCCTTTTCACATGGTAGGAGGTGTTTTTTTCCCTGAGAAATAATCTTATAAATTGCACTTAAAAGCCATGGAAAGGAGGATACAAGGTTGAGGATTTTCCAGTTCTTACTGGATGGCAACCATTGCAATAAACTGATGAGGAAAAAAAAAAAAAAAGACAATTCTTTACACCAGTGTAGAACAAATGTAGAAATAAGGCATGTAACACCCTCAAACATAAAATTTAGATGGCTCTGAGCTATAACAGCAAGCTCTCATATCTTCAAAGAAAACTTCCTCTTTTTCTGTTTATTTTCCTGGAAGTTAATTTACTATCCTTATGATACAATTTTGATCAACATGCACTATTTTACACTGCTCTTGGAGTATTCTGAAAGCAGCTTTAAAATTGTGCCAGACCTTTCTCCAGCTTTTCTCTGTTCCTTAGCTCCAGGCACCCCTGTGATGAGAGTGCCTTTAATTAGTTCCCTGCTTAGCAAGTTATATTTTATTTGATTCTGTTCTGTGACACTGTCTTCTTAATTGAATAACAATGCAAGACACTTAACTAAGATCATATTAAATCAGAGCTAAATTTTTGTTGTGCATGTATCATTGCTGCAGTAAGCTCAGCTTTTCTCAATACCAGCAAGTGTTTGTGCTCTTTGTCCATATTATAACTGTCCTGGGGTATACTGAGGTAAAACCAAATCTATCCTATCCCTTGTTTCTTTCCATATGTACCTTGCTTTCCTCAGAAATTTAAGAAGATAAAATGGAAGCAAACCAGTAAAAGGCTCCTTATATATACAATAGCTTATCTAGTTGCAAGCACAAAAACTTTGCTGCAAAACAAGGGTATACATCCTCTCTTGTGCTGTTAAATATATCATTAGTAGTGGTTTTAAATTTAGGTATAAAATGTTGTCTCAGTATGATGCTGATATAGTATCTGAGGCCTTTTTATTTACTTAACAAAATAATCAGAACAGTATGCATGTTACTAGGATTTACTCTAATGTATGGTTTTAAGATTGAGTTTTTGGTACTATTTCTGGTGAGTAAACTTTTCTTTGCTGTTTCATCCTGCTGACTTTCTCTGGTATAATCTCTATATGAAACCATCTGTTGCTGGGAGAAGCAAGCTATTGATGAAAATTTCAAGAAAATCCCTATGCCATTCGCAATGCCTCATAACCCTCAAAGGCATGTGCAGCTCACAATATATAAAAATAACAAACAGAATGCATTTTCTGAAGTATTTCTCCTTGTTTTTTTTAAATTTTCTCCTAGTTTCTTTAAAATAAGAGATACATAGTGGGTAAAATCTTAATGTAGAAGGTATGTCTCCATGGGCTACCAAGATGTAGAAGCCATAAAATTTTAGAAGTACTTTTTCTTTCTTGAGCTCTATTCTATTTTTGATGTATTGCAAGTGCTTTTCGCACTGTTAATGATAATTCAGAATGATATAGGGCATTAGCTCTACTTTTGTTATGATTGAGAACACCTCTCTGTTTAAAGGTCAACGATTCTGAGTGCTCTGAAATTTGCATGTTTACTCAGATTCCTCTAAAACTTTCATCACTTGATTTAGCTGCAGGAAAGAGTTGGCAATCAGATTTGGAGTCATTGAGGTAAAAGTCCTTATGATATAGTGCTCTGAAAAAATTGCTTTCAGTCCTTGTGTTCTATCAGTAATCTTCTAATGAATGCATTGGGCTCAAAGATCACATGACAGCTGATCTCAGATACTCAGAGTTCATCTCCAATAAGGATGCTACTTAGCATCCCTCAAGAAAAAGTAGTATCACAGTAATTTCTGTAGTAATAGTTATATTTGCCAGATCAGCGCATGTCAAACAAGCATACCCAAGACAGATGGCTATGTATTTAAGAAGACAGCCTTCAGAGAATTCCTGGCAATTCAGTTTCCTATGTTTTGGGCAGTGGAATGGATGTTTTGCTGCTGCCATAAATCCTGAACTCAAGTACTATCTATCAATACTCAAGTACCGTATCTATCTATGGAGTCTCTAGCGGCTGTGGCAGTGGGATTCATCTAAGCAATGTTTAAATCTTGCAATCCTGTCATAGTTTTGTCAGTGTTTGTGCAGTAAATTAAATCCTTCAAACTAGATGGTTGGTCACTGCCTGGATGTCAGACAAGGATCTTTAAAATGGCATTGTTAGCTGGTTCATTGAGACTCTCAAAACCACTATTTTGCTGAATTATGATACCTGGTTGGTCAGTGCAATCCAGCACTTGCAATGACCTATTGCTATATATTATCTAAAATTATTTTTAAAATATCTTCTTTCTACCTTACCTGCCTACAAGACTGTCTGATACAATCATATCTACATCTTTGGAGACAGTTTCTACTTTTCCTGAAGACTATTCTTGTTTCTGAAAAGAGCTCATCTTTCTATGGAGGTCAGCTTTGCAAGCCTGGGGATTCTCTGCAATGGCCAGATAAAACTTGCAGAATGCTAATTAACACATGTAAGCATATAGATTAGCCTATGTACATCCAGAACTGCCCAGGGAAATATACTAAACACTCAGAAGTTCCCAAATGGAAAGTTCCTGTAACAATTAGTAAAACATCAACTTGTGAAAATGGTTGGAAATTCAATCAATAACCATTTTTTAGCATCTGTGTTAGTCTTTGTTAACAAGATCCCCCACAAGAGAGAGACTGGGGGGAAATCTGGAGCAATAGGACAGGGTTAAGGTTTTGAACTAAAAGAGGGTGGAGTCAGATGAGATACAAGTAAGGCATTCCAGGCCCCATCCCTGGAAACATTCAGGTCAGGCTGGGCAGAGCTCTGAGAAACTTGATCTAGTTGAAGATTTTCTTGCTTGTTGCAGATGATTTGGTTGAGATGGCCTTTAAAGACCCCTTCCAATGCAAACCTTTCCATGATTCTATGCTACTAAGATGTATACTTGGCAGAGGAGGATCAGGTCAGGGAATACTTAAGCAAACTGGACATCTATAAATCCATGGGCCCTGATGGGATGAATGCTTATAAATTGGCAGATGTTCCAAAATATTCCAGGTGGCCTCATCTTTGGAACATAAATCAAGAGTGAGTATTTCAAACCAATGGAAATGTAGCAAAAGTAAAAAGAGATATAATTAAAAAAATATTTTCTCTTAACATTTCCTCATAACATTTTCTCTTTTACATACTCCCACCTCCTCTTTTATATATGAAAGAAACAGAGGAATGAAACTGTACTATTTACCAAGAGGATGTAAGTTACTTCTCCAAACAGGCTGAACCAGCACAGGGAATGTCATCGTTCATACTGAAAGAGTGTCGGAGAAACAGAGTTACCTCAAGTAGTCTCAGAATTATAATATTTTAAAATTATAATAAAAAAATCAATCCAAAGGTACCATTGCTTCCTCACTGTTTAAGATATTTTATGCATATTTGGAGACATAATTGTTGTTGTCCTGGTCAGGAATGGTAGGCGATATAAGATTATGTGATAAATCACTATGAGAATGTGTTACAGGTGACAGCTATATAGAGCAAAAGAGAAACACATCTCTTTTGCTAGTGAACATCCGGATTTTAAGGTACTTACACAAAATACCTGAGCTGTACAATAACGAATAGTTGTCTCAATACCACAAGTATATTCACAGCAAGCCACAAGCTTTCATCTTCTAAGATCTCGCTGCACAATTCACGGTAACCGCTACCGTGTACTGCAAAGTGCTTGTCGTGCAGATAAATATTCTGCTGTTTCTTTTGGAGCTAAGATTTCAACTGAGCTTCAACATGAGACACTTTTTTCCCATTATCTAGCTTTTTCTGCACTATTTCAAATTAAATAGGATATGTTTTTGTGTAAATTTACAACACCAAAGAGGCTAGCACATAGTACTTTAAATATGATCCATACACAGGATTTCTAAATGCTAAATAGATATAGATGACAATTATATAGATGGGCTAGGAGGAAAGAACAGCATCTTAAAAATCCCTAAAATGTAGCAAAGATATGAGTACAATATTTTATCGATATTTAAGTTTTATTAATATTTAAATTAATAAATTTACATTAAACATTCATGCAAAGCTACCTTGGATGGCATTCCTCTCACTTATCTTTAAGCAAAATTAGTGAGGTGTTTAGTGAAGCTGCTTACTGTGGACACCTCCATCACAGTCTCTTCTTGAAAGTGATTAATCTGGCCTATCATGGATATATAATTAGGTGTGAGAAGAAACATCCTCTGGGTATGTCTACATCTTTCTCCAAGGGGAGCTTTGGCTAGTTAGCTCACATACGAACATTTCTCTTTGAGGTATTTGGGGAAGGTATAATAAATTCCACTAGACTGCATTCTGCATATATGATATCTGAACAGGAATGCATAAGCCTTTTTTTTTCCCAATAATATCTTTCAACAGATACTGGCCATTTCTTTACAACTGTTTCTTCAAAACCATTTTATTTCTTTTTGTCCCCTTATTTCATTTTGTGCAACTTTTCACGACTATCCCAAAACATTTCATGACTTGGTATTTATGTCAAGAAAATATTCCCAGAGGGGTATTCTGTTTAGGGGTTGTTTGATTAGCATGTAAAAGCAATCTCACCATCTTTTCAGTTGTTGAAGTGTGGTGTGTGTGATTTTTTTCTCACCTTTATTTCAACTTCTGTGTCATTTCAGTAGTAAAAGCTCAGAAATTTACCCACTGTTCTTGTAGTGGTTTCAAAAATGCTCACACAGATTATGATATACATTTCCTGTAGGTGCAGCCAAAGCTTAGGTGGTCTATTTGTGCCTTCTTATTACACTGCAGGTTCAATATCTAATTTACTGTGTACTATCTATTAACTTTGGATCTTTTTTTTTTAGCATTACAGCTTCCAAAGGCTTTCCCTCCCTTTGAATTGTATTTGAGAGTATTTTCTCCAAGATGTATTATCATACATCTTCTATTCTGAACCACATTTCTTTACTGCTCAGATGTCTCTAGATAATGCAGATAATGCATCTGCATTATCTTGTTCCTTTCATTCTTGCAAATGTGTGACCTAATGTGTGATCATACACATTTGAAATCAGGAGGTAAATTTAAGTAGAAATGTAAAAATGTCTTTGATTACATCTTCCTGTTGTCATGAATATAAAGCATCATATTGCAAGTTCATAGTGCATCCATATCCATGTCCACAGATTGAGCTGCTATTTTTTACTTAACTAAGTTTTTTTACTTTACATAGGTTCAAGTGTTAAACTGCCATTTTCTTTGGAGAAGATTTACAGTGATTAATTTAGTCAGTGATTTATATACAGAACACCTACAGTTTTGTATCTTAACTCTGATAAATTGAGATTGACCTAAATGACCTTTTTCAAAAGTAAGTATACCTGGGAAAAGAAAACATAAAGGTCTTCAAAGTTACAGATCAAATTCTCAAAAGATATGATTTTTTTTTGTAGTTAATTTCCTTGACTTCTTCAGTCAATGGCATTACTTTAATCCTAAAAAGGACGGACAAGAGTCAATTGTAATTTTGGTTTTGTGAAAAAAACTCCAGACTCACGAGGTAGCATCTCCAACAAAACTGTGGAGCAAAACTGGGGGATTTCAAAGATCCTAAAATATTAGGAGACTGCTCATGTACTGTCTCTTAATAATCACTTTCTGACAGAGGTACTAAGCCTTTTCTTACAAACAAAAGAGCCAGGATGGTTTTATGGTGAGTTATATCAAAGCATATACCATCTTTTCATCAATTAAAGAAAAAAAAAATAAAACTGAGATTAAGAAAGAAAACAAATAGTCTTAACTATTACGGGGTTTACTTGTTTGCCAGGGTAAAGATATAATAATGTTCCTTTTCCTTCTCTTCTAGTTCTCATGCATTCCTTGATCCTCAGGTCACATTATTGTTAAGGGCTCCAGATAAATTTTAGGATTTGAGCAGGTTTGAAGTTTAACGTATTTCTGTTGAGATTGGTAAAAAGAAGACTGTGTTTTGAAGGCAATGGAAGAACATGCCTATTATAACCCAGAGAGCACAGAGCTTAAATGACCTTTGCTATACAAAGTGACAACATCACATCAAGATGAAAGTAATTGCATTAAAACCAAGCCCCCAGACATTTAAGGTTTGCCATGCAGAGTATGTGGGAACATGCAGAGTTCACCTTTTTGATGTTTGCAAGATGCTGTGCAGGGATAATATCTAGAGAAAGGATAAAAATCTACATCTCCAAGATGCTTAAAATAGCTCAGTGTATTATATACTTAATAATGAAAAACTGAGACAAAATGCATCATTGCTGCAGAGGATTGTGCAAACCCACAGATTCAAACTCTGAAACCAAACAGTGAGAGATCTCTTTACCTTAATAACTTCTGGCTGCATAGCATAGAGTTGGGATTTGGACCAGCATAGAGAGTATTTACAATTTGGAATGTTTTCCATCAATCTCCTTATGTAGGTGAGGGGAAAAAAATGCTACTGAACAGCCAGAACTTTAAACAAGCCAGATGTACTTCATTCCATTTAATTCCTTTCAGCTGATCAGGGTTCTATCCAGCCCACGTGACAATGATAGGCCCCCTACCTTATATTTGTTTTCTAAAAAGGATTAGAAAAAGTCACTGCATTCATGATGATCTTCTCCTAAGATAAACAAACTTCAGAAGATAAATATATAATTTTTTCACTTTAAGAAAACAAGGATAAGTGGAAAAATAAAAATATTAAGTACATAACTTCTAAGTTCTTAATTCCTCAGCTATATTTAGTGTCAAAGCAAGAAAGGGTATCATTATGGCTCATAAGCTGTTTCAGCTGTTTGAAAAACCTAATATTTTCTCTTCCTTCTATCTGGCTTAACATTTGCATCTGCCACTGACACTTCAGCATCAGTGAAATACAACTCCTTCTGCCCTTCCAGATGGCCTGGCATACGTTTGGATTTTCTTAGTCTGACCATCAATGGCAGAATCCCAAGTTAAAGTTGGTGTGGACTTACCATAAAAAACCCAGAATGAGTCATGACTAGCATCAACATGCTGGCATTAAAATACTCAACATGCATCACTTAGTAACAGTAAACTATCAAAGAGAAAAAACAGCAACATTTAATCCTATGGGATATGCACTGAGAAATACCCCTTGGGGGTTTCACGTCTATTCAGGGAAGGGATTACCCATATCATGGTTAACAGAGAGCACTGATCCAGCGTACATCTGTAGCAGCAAGTGGGTGGCAACAGCACCCACTAAACTTCTGCAATTCCATATCTGCATGGATGAAGAAACCAGTTAGCATTCATAATGCCAAGTGACAGAAGGTTCCTCTACAAGATGTTTTATATGCTTATGTGGTCAAAGTACATAGAGAGAGCCACCCACAGTGTATAGTCATCAATTAAGCAGAGCTGTTTTGTAGGTTTAAAATAAAAATCTGAAGAGGTAAAAGAAGAGAGGAAAAATAGAAGCAAAGAATAAAGCATCAAGTACCCTTGTGTGTTGGAAAGATAAAACAATGGCATTGAAATCAGAGAATCAATTCTGCTATTTTAAAGCACATTGATTCAGTCAGGGAAGTTATGGCAAAGATCCAAGCAGACAAGAAAAGCAACTGAGGCGCTGTTGTTCTCTTCTGGCTGGAGCCTAGAGGGAAATAATTTTTCTTTAGGGGAATTCTAAGACTTTGGCAATACAGCAGCATCAATAATGACTGAGTGATCTGAAGTAAGAAATTAAGACTGCAACCTTGCAGCTAATTCAGAGCATTTTTATCAATTACCAGGCTATAATTAGCCTGTGAGATAGTGATGATTAAAACTGCAGCCCCAACTCTTAAACCATGAACTGATCCTTTCCAACATATTTTCCTTGCATAACAGCCATTGTAGGGGATTTGCACAATGCATGAATTTAAGCCATTTGTTTTTACTGATTGCTCAAATATTTACAGCATGATCTGCCAGCTTCTTCCCTTCAGATACAGTCATGGAGTTTTCACTGCTTTGTGTGCTATTTGGATATACAACAACAGGAAAGTGAGTGCATGTGTTAACAGCTGTTAGAGGCATATGGCATTTTCAAAGCTGGTGCAAATATTTACACGCATGTGGATGGATGCATGCAGATCTTCAGTTGACAGCAGTCACTGCTATAGCCTACAGTTTAGGTTGTGCAGAGCTTGTGGAAAAAGACAGTTTACAGTACACTTAAGTCAACAAAAGGAAATAAAGGCACTCACTTGTCTTTCCTTTATAAAATTATGTACATGACTCAGGAATGTAGTATACCACGAATGCTGATATATTGATGTCCATTCAAGACCACAGGTTTGAAAGATACAAAATATTAGAAAAATATTAAAGCAAAAATAAACTGAAGCTGAAGCAGTGCTTATGAATATACAGAACAAATTAGATCAGTTAAACAATTTTGAAGCAAGCCCATAGTAACTATGTGCTATTAATAGTGACAACCATATTTACATTGAAATTTTTACTAATGTCCATTTCAATAACTTTTTCAACTTTATACCATTTAAAGAAAAAATTGGATTATTTGTTCATCTTCCTTTTGATGTACCACTGGGATAATTAGTCATGCATGAAGTTTAATAAGCCTTGCTAATTTTCTGTCAATTCAAGGGGCTATTGGTTTTACCCATTCTACATATTTGGCTCAAATTTTAAATAGCTTCATTTGTGAAACTGAAAAGTGTGTCTTTCATTAAAATGGAATGCTAGGCTTTACTCTAAGCAAAACAAAACTTGTCCTAAATTAACAACAATGACCCAAGTGCAACCAGCCTCAGATTATATTATAGAGTTATTCTGAGGCTTACTTAGAAATTGCATCCATTGTCCATGTCTTTAAAACAAAATACCTCTGTAATAGTCAGAAAGACGATAATATAAACTCAGACAGTTTATTTGGGCTTTGGCATTATCCATGACACCAGCTGTGATATGATTAGATATGTTTATCAGTTGTTGGATGTATTCACAGGTCCCAGTGCAGACCTGATTTACTCTATTGCTGTTTTGAGAAGACAGTGTTTCAGTCCTAACTGGGATTGTCAGTATAGGGCCCATAGGTGCAAATGGTCCAACAAAAGGGGAATCTTAATCATAAATAAAATGTTGGTCTTTTTAACACTAAGAGCAGACTAGAAACTATATTCTACTATAACCTTTCTGTTAACTACACCACAGAAAGCAGTCCTGGACATTTCATCTCCAAGATGGGGAAGTAAAAACAGGAGGAGGCCTATTTTCCACTGAAATTTTAAAAGGCATCTCCTTGAGCAAAAGCTTTCACATTACCATTTTCTTTGGGGAAAAAAAAAATCATTTCCTGAAAGAAAAATGCATTAAGACACTTTGTTAGATGATTTGGCTGTAAATGACAAATGCATGCATGTAAATTGCTATTTTTCAAAGTCAAAATTTGCAGTGAAAATTTTCCTGAGTGCTCATTTAAATTAATTTTATTTGGTTTAAATGGAATTTAAATATGTCAGCTTATGTCTACTGTTTTACTATTACTTTTATTTTTGCTTTGAGAAATTGTAGCCAACTGGATATTTACAATATCCATGACCTCAAAGTGAGCCAAATTTTGCCTTCTTTTAATTGTTGAATGTTTTGCTGGACTTTAGAAATCAGTGAAAATGTCATCATTTTCACTGAAAATGGGGTTTCTTTTGTTTTGTTTTTTTTTTTTTTTTTGTTTGGTGGTTTGTTTGTTTTAAGTTTCTCATGAGAGTGGTTCTAACAACTTTCTCCACAAAAAGAGACAAGACTTTTCCAGTGTACTTTATCTGTGATAATGATTACTCGTCTGACTCCAGAAATTCAAATTGTGTTTAAATTCAAAGTCTCTTCATTAATTCTCTGCATTTATCTACTTGTGGGCTATACAGATGAAGGTTGTAAATTGCAGTCTTGAATTTCGTTTGTGTCTAAATAACTCTTTTGGGTTTTTGGTCTTGGAGGGGTTGTTCTCTTTTTCTTTTTGCCTTTTTTGTTTTTTATGGAAATGAAATTTGCTCTCAAGTACACCCTCTGCTACTGTTCTCACAAGGGCATAGATAGAATAGATCAACATTTAGAAAAAGAATTAGAATTGCAGCTTTCTTTTAAAAAATAATCTACCTCACTTGTATTTTCCTCATCTATTATCATAACTTCTGTGAAGAAAGCACTTTCCTTCTTTCCTGCTCTTTGCTTCTGTAACATAAGTGTGTTTTTGGTCTTTTCTGTCCACGTGTTTTGATTTTCTGGTATTTTATATTTTCAAGGTAGAGAAAGACAGAGTCCTTGAGCCAATTAAAAGTCTTGCTTCTTTAAGATATGTTGCTTTACTGCATGTCTTCTACGCAGAATTGTCTAGATTTCTTGTTTTAAGAGCAAGTAGGGGAAGACTTCTAAACAGGACTGGTTTCATACAAAGCTTCCTTTTGAAAGATATATTTGACAGTACAAAGGAGAGACTTTTTTTTTCTTGTTTTTTCCCAGCTAAAAAGACTAGTTTAGATGGATGCATCAATTACAAGGTCCCTTAACACCACAGAGTTAGGTTTTTTTTTTTCAGCAATGAATAAACATCAGGGTGTCTGCAGTTCCTGATGTCATAGAAACAATTATGCAATATGCTTACAGAATATGAATTCTTGCAAACCGTTTTACTTAAAAGGTTGTCACTTTTACTGTGAAAGTATGAAAAATAAAAGACATCTGGACACATATTATCACCTGCTGAGTATAGCTGGTGGTGATATTTATTGCAGTAAGAGCAGAACTAGGTCTTTAATATTCACTACTGAAATGTTTACATAATGATCACCTCTATGAAATGCTTTGCTTCATGACAGAGATCTGCAGTTACTTTTTATGACTTATTTGTAAATCTTTTATAGCCAGATCATAATTTCATAAACCCATGCATAATATAATATAATATCCTATTTTCAAAAAAGTGTTTTAAGAAACCAAATTCACTATTCTTTTCTGGTTCCTAAGTTGATCAGAAATGACACACTGAATACATTCTAAGAAAAATGTAGCTTTCCTTGTCTTTGTTTTGAGTTTCACCCAAAGAAAAAATAGTAAATAAAAAGTTTTTTGACTATTCCATCTATTATGGGTATATATATATATATATATACAGGTATATAATTATTGAAATTCTGCAGGAAAGATGGGTGAGAGAAACATAGTTAACATTTTGAAGTCATTTGTGAGTACTGAAGAATATATTTCTTCTCTCCTTGGGTGTAACTAAGCATCACCTTCATTATAAAGAGAATAGTTGTTGTCTGAATTGCTAACAATAAAGCAGACTAGTTCAGGATATTTTATGATTATTTTCAGACATTATCCCACTCACATTCTCTTGCTTAAATCAGTTGTTCTGGTTTTCACCTCTACCTATGTATTAACATACCTGATTTTGCATATGCTATTGTGAAAAATAAAATACCTAAAAAATTATACAGGAATGACATTTTTCTTATTTGACAAGTTTTGAAAGTGTAAACTTGCAAATGAACCAGCAGAAAACTCTTTTCTCTTTCCTTGTGTTTCTTTTGTCAGATTTTTAAAAGTCTTTCATGCCTGCTTTTGAAAGAAAGTCTGCCAGTAAGCCACGTAGACATCCACAGACACTTTCCAAAATTTTACTTCCTCTAATGATGACAGCAAATGAAGGAAACTTGTGTGATGTTTTGAAATGGTAGTGTCTTGGATACATAAGTAACTGTGCCCAAAGTAAGACAAAAAGACTTCCAACTGAAAAATTGTTTGATTGAGCAGTATACCTTTGAGATTATTAATAAAATTTTGAGTATCTTCTAATAATCAAAATTTACATTAATTTCAGGATAATTTAAGTATGGAGGTCTCCACCTATGCAGGGCTTTGTTTCCACTCTTTCATACTAAACCTGTGTGCTGCTAGATCAGCTAAAAACACATAGTTAATCTTCATCTGACATCCGAACATAAACTTTTGTTCTATCAGCACAGCATACTATCCATTGCAGATGTGATATTTAGATTCTATTATGTGTAATGTGGGAAGATGAAAAAATGGCATTGAATCCAGCTTGGCTGAAGACATATTGCCCAAAATTAGTCAATTAATCAAACCATTCATACCCTGTACTAAGCTGCACTGTCTGCATACCTGCCATCTGTCTCCTCTTTCTCCTGACCAAACCTCCATGGACTCACCTGGACTTGTCCATGTTGACTCCCCTTGCATTGTTGAGGTGTGTGGATGGACCCTGCGACCCTGGCTCTGCCTCATGTGCTTAGACCCTATAGAACCCTACATAGCTCTGCCCTGTTGGGACACTGCTGAGATCACAACTTTGCAACTGGGCGTTACAACAGGTTCAGCTTATTTGAGTCCACCTTGATTAAACCAAGCAAGTTCCTGGTTAAATAGAACATGCTGCTAAATACGTTGCTGTCTTTAACATCCTTAGAGGTACTCTGTAATACCAGCCATAAACTTTTCCGTTTCATAATGATTAAATTAATATTAAGTCTTGTCTTTGTTTTCTTCCAGTTTAAAGATGAGTATTTGGGGAGAAGAGTCAACACTGAATGATAGTGACAACACTTACAATTTTTATGTCTAATCCAGGACAGTTGAAAGGAATAAAAAAGGAGGCCTGGAAACAAACTCATAAATATTATAATCCAATCCTCCAAGTTATACATTTCTTCCAGAAATTCTCAGGTTTGATTGGTTTCAAATGGTTTAGAATGACAAGAGACCATGGACACAGCATGAGGAAAAAGGATTGAATTTAAAACATGAAATGTGGCAAAATATTTTTACTAGTATTAGATAAATCAAAGAATGGCACTAGGAATATACTGAAATGAACTACAGAGAACCAGTAGACATTGAAGTGCAGTTTGATTTTTCTTTGGTAAATCAAAGTCAGACACTACTTTCCTTTTCTTCATTATTCTTCTTCTAACTTATCTCAGTGATGAAGATAAGAACACAAACCTTCAATACAGTGTTGAACATTGCAAACTTGTTTTCACCATTTTCCATATTTAGGTATCTTGATCTACTTTAATCCAGAAGTCATAAAAAATGCATATAGACTAATTTGTTATTTCACGCAGTTCTAGACTGACGTTTTTAGCTCAGTAAAACAGCAAAACGTCTCTTGTATCTAGAAATTCCAATTAATAACTTATTTTTGTTTTTTAACTTCACCAAAAATATAAGACAGAAAAGAAATGGGAATTTATCAGAGGACAGCATTTTAGGAGGAATATATATTTTGTTTTAGTCACATGGGAAAGGTGTTAGTATTAATAAGAAAGTGTGTAAGAATAATGTTATTTGAAATATAATCATGGTAAGTAATAATGCAGGAGATTACAAATAAAGTAAAATAAAATAAAAAGAAATGGTGCAGCTGAGTGTCTGTAAAAGTATTGCACTTCTCACTGACATGTCTAGAAATGACTACAGAATGATATTAGTTTCACCAATCACAGGATATAAGTATTAGGCGACAGTTCGTTCTAGTCTCCTTAGAAATAGTTAACAAATTAACTGAATCCACTTACCCTATTCGTAGTAATGCAGCTGTATTTTAGATACAATAAAAGATGTGTTTTACCCTGAAGGAGTGTTCTTGTGGCATTCTCCTGAATTTGCTGAGATTCTTATTTGCAAGAGCAAAAAGGCTCTTGTAAAATTGTATTCATGTGTCTTTTTCATGTGTCAAAAAAACATAGAAAGATTGAGATAGCAGTGGTCTATTTGTTTGTGTTTTTTGTTTATACATATTAAAAAATATCAGAGGAAATAATTGTCATAGGAAAATATGATGACAACAAACAATTCATATACTATCTTCTTTTTCTTGATCAAAACAAGAAAATAGTAACATTTCCTTTATTTCTGGATTATTCTTTTCTTTTGTAGAATCTGCTGGATGTAATTGGGGAGTTTTGGATGGAAAAATTTGGCAGCCCTTTTCTCGATAATTTTTCTTGTGCTGTTAGGCAAAAAAAAGAGGGAAATTCTCAGAATAGTTACATGGCTCCCAGAATTTCATGTGTACTTGGTGAGTTTGTAAAGTTTTGAAGAGTAGAAAAAGGAAACAGCCTATCTACCTACCTTCTCAGTTAAATTTTATTGAATTTAAATTAGACAGAAGTGAAATAGTACAGTGTTATCCCAGCTTCCAGTTTTCACCATAATCACACCACTGCATAAAGACATAGAGATCTAATATATTTCCCAAATAAGCCCAAACAGACTTGCTTTTGAAGCTCCTGCTGCAAAACAATTTCTTAATTCTAGTGCTTTTCAGTCCTGGCGGTTAACCTAAATCAGTGCATAAGGTTTATATTTCAGTCTTATCTACTGGGGGGTGAACCATTCATCTTCAACCTGTGGAATGTGAATACCCCACCTATTATGACCATTTACTTAATTTTTACCATTATATGTAATAGAAATAAAAGTGTTATGAAATCCAGTATAAGTTTTAGAGCTACATTTTAGTGACTGAAAAATTCAGAAGCAATAATTAGTTATGTATCTACAGGCAACTATCCTGTTGCCTCCTTCTGTTCTACTCTCCCTGTTCACACTATGACCTTTAAAGGTCCTTTCCAATACAAATCATTCTATGACTTTATTGTTTCAGATGCCAATCTTAGAATAAATCCTGTCCTTAAAAGCCTTATTTGTTTCCATGTAAAACACTGGAAACCAATAATGAATATCTCAGCTGAATATATATATATATATATATATATATATATATATTAGATTAGATGAGTTCTGTCTGCGATGTTATAAATCATTAGTTCCCTCTTAATGACTTGAATACTTTATTAGAGCTTGACAATTTTGCCTCAATGTGTTATAAAGGGCCTTGTAGTATATACATATATGCACAACTTAAATGGTTGTGACTGGTTTGTTTGTTTTTTTTAATTTAAAACCAAGCTGTGGAGTGTCATCTAATTAATTTCATGAGATACAATTAAATTGAAATAAATCTGGTCTGATGTTTCCTTTTAATTTTCTTCAAATATACATTTTATCTTTCCCCACACAACAAAATATCACTCATTAACCCTTAATTAGATTCTTTAAAACATTTATGAAGATAAGAAAAAAAAATACTACACTTTGACTAGATGAGTAAGATTTTATTTCACTGGAGAGTGAAACAGGAAAAAAAATCATCATTCTATCCAGAAAGAAAGAAATAAATAATTTGTCTAATGATGCGGAAACAATTACAAATTCCCATAAATAGACAATCTGAATAGACTGTCAAAGTGGTAAATGTGGGGAAAATTGAGTATAATGAAGCCATAGCTTCCAAACCACTATAAAGCATCACTTGTCAAAATTTTTTAAATGTTGAAATTTGAGTGTAACTTGCCTTTGACTTTTCAAGAGATTGTGGAATGGAAGTTATCCAGGCAAGGCATCAATGACTACATTACCTCAATATATTAACTACAGACTATGTGTCACTGACAATACTGGTAGTTTCAGTACAATGTCTTTGTGTTCAAGGGGTGGATAGAAAGAGTTCATGCTGTAAGGCATGAAACTATTAACAAGATCTTATTTTCATAAGCCTGTCTTCAATTATAAGCAATCATTATAATATGTTTTCCTTGAATAATTCTTTAAGTAAGAAAGACTCAATAATAATATGATGGTTTTATCCAGAAGCCTACAATGAAACAAATTGGTGCATATTTGCTCCTGAGCTTCTCACACCATATGATGAATAGCAGCAATTATAGAAAAGAACAATATTAGTTTTACAGTTATTGTTATTATCTTAAAGTGCCAAGAATAAAATCCCATATTTCCCTAGATAGTCCAATCACCTCCAAAATATGTGACAGAGGAACATTTTATAATCTCTGTATTTCACACTGGCTGCACAACTAGAAATTGGCAGAGCGAAGTCATTTATATCTCCTTATTACCAGCTTGCAGAAGGCTTTGAGAATATGGGGCTAGTGATGGATATTTCTATAGCAGATGTTTTTTTATTCTATTTTACCGTAGTACATCTACTTCAGATTAGTTCCACTACAGTTTATTAAAGTAGCAGAAAGAGGTCAACACTAGGAGAACATGACACACAACTTGCTTACTCTTGTTTTGTAGAAGGAAACATATTTATATACAAATCGAATCTATTTAGGCAGAGTCAGAGTTCCTTCATTTACAAATTTAGATCTTGTTGTGCTGTGTAATTAATTTAAACTGATGCAAAACTTGCTTAAATATGGAGCAATTATCTAAATGGAATATTTCTATTGTAAATTAGATTTCTACTAAGTATATTGCACGATATTTTCTCAGAGGGCAAAATGTACCTAAATACAGAAAGTCCAATTGCATTAGGGAATTAAATGAAACTAAAATACCGTAAAGTACTTTTGATAGTTCTTCCAGTAGGGTGAACTACGCTCAAAGCAAACAGGTTTAACTGAATGGACCTTGTATACTTCTGTGTTGCTTTTCAGGGTAGTTGAACTATAATAATGATGTTCATAGTACTGGACTTCTAGATTCAAAATAACCCACATACTTACAAACGTGTTCTTATGAGCAAAGGTTTTTGGAATATGAATTCAGCCTAAATCACAGTCTGTAGCACATCTGTCAGCATAGAAACAGTCAATAGGAATGGTTTTTTTTTTGGTTTTTTTTTTGCGAGGAATGAAATTGAATTTGTTAACATTTCCACATATTTATCAGCTCAAAATGAACATGAATTTTTTAGACTATGCACTGTTACAGCACAGAAGACCAATAGCCTTCTGTAAGAGACTGATGTGGTAATTGGCATAAACATTACCTTGGGTGGACCTTTGTCCACTGTAGCAAACTGCAAAGAAGAAGCTGCTCCTCTGCAACAGCCAAGTCCACCCCTTCCCAAATACGCCTAACTGGAATGGGGATAGGAACTTGAGATAAGAAAAAGGTGGTACTTTGGTATCCCAGTTATCCCAGGTCTGGGGAGAAGAACGTATCCACAGTTGATACTGGAAGAGAGACTGGAATGCTAATGGCACCAACAGAGGACAAGCACACCTGATACTTCAGGCTTCTTCTGGGGTTGAACAAGACAAATAAAGAGGCAAATTATTGAAGGAGGTGGGTACCATCTCTTTACCCCTACTCAAGTGACTCAGTGGTGATAACTCTCCTTTGGGGAAGTAGCAGTACCTTGACACCTGGTAACCTCAAAGTATCTATCCCTGTTGATGGGCCAGGATGGGGCAAAGCTGACTCACCTGTGCTGACTTAATAGGCAGCTGCAATGACTTAGAAGGTGTTAAAGACTTCTGAAATGTCCCATGATCCACAGCATTATATCATTCAGTGTGAAACTCCTGGTCCCATGCTAGCTACCTGAGATTTTTCACTTGAACCTGTGCGTATATAACTTGTGGAATTTGCTGCTTCATAGGCTTCCCTCAGTCCTGATGGATCAAGACAGTGACCATCACTTTGACCAACAGAAGTCAAAATTGCAAGTCCCATCTTGAGGGATCCAAGGGGTGGTGACTATCTACTGTTAAGTGAAAATATGTATTTGATTGAGTTTCACACATGGTATTGTTTGCTCCTTAATTCAAGCAGAGGCATCTCTAAGTATTTTAATAATGGGATCTTAACAAAGTCTCAAGGAGAATATAACCTGTATAAATACCTGATGGGAGGTAGAAAAGAAGATGCACTTGATGCTCCACAATTGTGCCCACTGAGAGGACAGCAACAACGGGCCCAATTTGTAATACAGGAAAATCCACTTAATTAAAACAAATCCTTTCCTTTTTTTCCTTTTCCTTTCATCAAGCAGGTGTGCCAATCTTAAAGGTATCTGAAACCTGACTGGAAATTGTCATTTCCCTGAGTGATCTCTTCTAGCTGACTCTCCTGTGAGCAGGGCAGTTGTATTAGATGATTCCCAGAGATTCCTTCCAACAACAACTATTACGTGAGATTCTGTGATTTCTGAATTGACTTTAGCAGTGGCAATATAGGGGAACTGAACCCTAAATGGCATAAGGCCCTGTATGCAGCATCCATTTTTAAGAGGTTTCCCCAAGTCCTTAATTCTACATTTATATATTTGAACAAATTGAAGCACTTGAAACATATACTCACGCTGCTTGATATAATTTAAGCAAATGCCCTAAGAATGTTATAGTTGGAAAGCTCTACAGGTTCTTTCAGATTATTCAGCATCCACATAATTTTAGCAGATTTATTTGAACAATGTAAATCCAGCATATACTGCTCACTTAATTCATGTTGGTTAGCATTAGTTTACACACAGCCTGAACTACAAATTTGTTAGCAAGCTATAAAAAGTATTTTCACTTTTTTTTTTGTGAAAATATTTCTGTAACCAAAGTTCATGCATTTGAAATAAAAATACAGAATCATAACTGATTGGTTTCTTTTACAAAAATTGCATTATGTGTAGTAACTATTCTAAACAAATAGCAGTTTCAACCAAGTAATTTTCTAGTTTTGTTATTAAATTGGTTACAGAGGTGTTATTTGAGCAGGCTTCATGTTTTTCAGCACCTTTGGTAAAAATATTGGCTAGAAACCTAGAGACTGGACATCCTGCAAAGTTCTCTTTCTGGCCTGTGAAGTAATAATGAGCTCACAGTTATATTCCCCCTGTGCTTCTCACCTCCCTGCCCACAACACATTTTGGTCAAGGCTTGTTAAAGCATTGATTTTTTTTTTTTTTAAATAAACTTATTGTGCAGTAAAAGAGATTCACAGGGTAATCTCTTTTTTCTATAGAGTGGCAATTAAACAAAACACAAAAGTCTTCAAATATTTTTGGTACCTTAAATACAATGGCTTTTGTCTTTTCTGAGGGTGAAAAATATATTGACCTTTTTTTTGTCTGCTCATTCTCTGTTGTCTTTAAATCATATTGTACCTTGCATATAATAAATCACACTTTATTTGGGAAGCTTTATTCCTATTATAACTGCTTTCTAATTGTAATTCCATTTTGAAGACATGCACATTCATATGCCAGCATGTCTTAGCTGCAAATACATTTCTTGTATTTTTACTTGGTATAATTGATTATACTTGTCAGTTTACCCACAGTGTTTACTACTAAATTGGACTATAAATTTATGTCACAACTTAGATAACTTAGGTCCTATTTTTAGAACTTAGATGACTTGAGGTTCTACTTTTGTTTACTTGGTTTATTGTGTGTCTAAGATATTATCATTAAAATAGTCAAAGTATGAGTTAAGAAGAATAAAAAATAATAGTGTTAGCATTTTTTTTAGTTCTGAGGGTTTTTTTAAGCTCATATCTTCATACCTGATCTCTAAAGAACACTGTTCAGTATCATTAACAGCAAATATATGTTTACAGCTAGTTTAAATAAATTCCTAAATATGTCCACAAGGCAAAAATGGAATTCTGTTTCTCACTGAATTTGCACTTTTCCTTTATTCTTGATAGTCACAGGTGTCAGGTTCAAACTACATTAGCTCTGTAATTGCCTAATGCAAACCTCAGAGATATCAACATAAATATAGTAGGAAAATTTGATGGGAAAACAAAATTTCCTTTCAGGAAAGGAAACTAAGTCTTGCAAAACAGAAAAGAAGGACTTAAAACACTCTGGAATGGAGATACGATCAAGAGAAATGCAATTGAAAAAAACCCAAAAAAACCAGAAAATTGGGACATTTAGTGATTATAAGAAAATGATCTGGGAGGAAATGAGCTGCAGTGCAAAGGACCAAAACATGCCAAAACTAAACTTACAGATTCTGCAAAAGCAGGGGAAAAAATCAAGGAGGAAGACACAACTTAGAGGGGAAGATATGAGAGACATGGCATGGAAACTGAAGAAAAAAAAATTGTGGCTGAAATGAAAGCCAGCAAAAGGCATGGGATGCCATCAAGTGCAGGGATATGGACCAAGGCTTGCCCAATTGATCCCCATTGAAATCGCAATTAGGATTTTGGAAAATCTTCACAAAAATCCTAAGGTTTATAAAAAATTTATGCTACCCAATTTCTAGTACTTTTGGAAATCTGCCATGGCATTCAAATCAGTCAGCTTTGAGGTTAGATCAGATTTGAAAATATCCAGTCATATTTTAGTACCTCTGCAACAGCTTTGATGTACCTCTTCCAGGGCTTCTCAACCCTCATTGATTTTCCCCCCCCATTTTTCTCTGCTTTAAACATCCTTCTTGTAAGTTGTGCCAAATGTTGCTTCTTTCGTTGTATAATACAATCAAGAGTCCAGCTGCATTGTCTTTAAAAATTCACCACAGTTAATGGAAGAAAGCAATCAGAGTCTGTCTTGGCCTTTTTTCTTCAGGGTGAACACACTCAGTTCTCCCAATACACCATGTATATTCCATAACATATGTATTGCAGCAGCCATAAAAATTAATATTTATCTCACAACATTTTTATTTCTAATAGTTTAAAAAAACCCCACAAAACAATCTATTCCTGATTCACTTATTATTACTCAGGTTAAATGTAGTTAGTATTGGGACAAAATAATGTTTCTTATTAGAAGTTTGTGGCTGATTACTGTGCACAGACTTGCCACCATTCTTTAGGCAAAGCTCTCATTACTTCCAGCAGGAGTTTTGCAAGCAAATATAATCTATGGTCTAATGAAATGGTCGAGTTTATTCAGGTTATGCATTCCCTGGTTTTTGTTGGTGTTATGAACCAGTTTAAACACAGGAGAGCAAAGAAAATCACGTCTCTGTGAATAAAATGGTTCAAACCCAGCAAGGTTTGAAATATATCCCAAAACTTGACTAAAACCAAGTGATTTTAGATGTTGGTGCCAAAAAACCTTGATATATTTTATTTATTATTAAAGGAGGCGATAGGAAAGAAAGAGAAAAGAAAGATAGAAAGAAATGGAAAAAGAAGTGCTCATGTTGGTTGGGGGGACAGGGGGAGAGTAACAGGGGTAAGGTGGAAGCATACCTTTCATTTGAGAGTCCCAATGATGTCTCATTGCTCCCCTCCATCTTGTCTTGGTGGTGAGAATCCCCCACGGCCATTGCCACACCAAAGAGTAGAATTCCATGCATTAATATACAACTGGGCCAGGTGGGAAAGCCCATGTGTCTCCCTTGCAGGGGCCAGTTTGACATTGTCCCTTGGAACACTGAGGGCGTCTGTTGCATCATCTCTGATGCTCTGGTGCAGGGTCAGGGGACCCCTTTGATGGGCTGGTGTCACCATCTCTGCTGTGGATATGCTTTCCCCAGGTGAAGGGATCCCTCCAGCTTGGGCTCCTTTGCCCTGCAGAGCATGGGCATTCACTGCCTTGGGACAGAGGCTTTTTTACCACATACCCAAAAAGTCTCCTCCATTCCCCAACTCTTTGGTGTAAGGGTCTGTGCGAGCCTGGCAGCTGATATCCCCGGAGCTGTGGTCACCTCCCTGAAGGTGCTAAGCTTGATCCCTCTGTGAATAGATTGTTCTTGCCCCAGCCCAGACCTCAATCATTTTAACTCCATCACTGAGTAGCGTAGGGCTTTGGTCAAGGCCCAATTCAGGGTGTGGCGGTCTTTAGCTTCTGTTACATAGTTTTGTTATAACAGGCAAAATCCTTCATGAAGATGTTCAAGCCATAAATGATAACATTTCTGTCTCTGACAGTTGGGTTGTTTGGGGTTTTTTTCTTTTGTTTTGTGTTTTTTGAAATGAATGAATAAGATTTAAAGCTTATTTAATAAAATAAATACAGGCTGAAACAGTTTTGGGGTGGTGATTTTTCACAAAAAATAAAAAGCATCAGTCACTGTTTGGATTCATGATGGACAAACACAAAGAATATTCATTGCATAAAAACAATTGTCAAATACAGATAATGTTTATTCTACAAGCCAAATACTTATGATATGTCCAAAGACCCATACCTTTTGATTAAACATATAAGTCTAAAAATCACATTATTTGATTACCTCTATAACTTTAAACTTTTTTTTTAATTTTTAGTATATTGTGGTAATCAGTAACTTATATCTGAAATTTTTCTATTGCACAAAAATGGAATTTCAAGACATTTTTTGAAGAAGCACTTTTGTGTGCAGGAGGGCATAAAATGAACCTTTAAGAAAGATGAATTTAAGGCTTGCTGACTTAGACCTGTGTGTAGTAAAACCCTAAACACACTGATTCCAGTGCAATTATCAAGTACATAAATCTTTCTTAGAGACTGCAGGGGATAGTAGCAAAACACTCGGGAAAAAAAAAAAGTCAGAATTTGCATTAAAAATTGCATTTCAAAGGAGTCCATTTCTAGCCTTCTAAACCACTTTTTTCTTGTATAGCCTGTAGATGGCAGTCTTGTACCAGCCATGAAATTTTAAGCATTACATCTGTGAATACACAAGCACACAGAGAGAAATATAAAATATTAGTAAGGTGAAAAGGACACAGAGTTTGTGGGTTTTTTCATTTTATTTTCCACATCATGAGATGGTAATTGTATAAAGTACAAAGTTTCTTTAAATTTGATTTAAATTTTTCTATGATTCTACATTTTGTATATTTACAGAAATGAATTTCACTACCAAAATAACAATAACAGAAATAATTATCTCTTAAATATAGCTGGTATCTGGTAGGAAATAAGTATCTCTGCAAATGATGGATTACTATCATGCTTCAATAGTCCGGATGAGTGTAGGCAATTTCAGAATTGGATATTATGCAGAATTACATGAAAGTATTTTCCCATCTTACAGAGTAGAGAACCACACAACACTTTAACGTATGTTTTGATAAGTAGTTCTGCCATGATAGATATCATAGAATATGCTGAATAGAAAGAACCCACAAAACTCATTGAGTCTAACTCCTGGCCTTCCACAGGACACCCCAAGAATCATGTCATATGCTCAAGAGCATTGTCCAAATGCTTCTTGAACTCTGTCAGGCTGGTGCTCTGACTGCTTCTGTGGAGAGCCTGTTCCAGTGCCCAGCCACCATCTGGGTGAAGAAGCTTTTCCTGATATCTAACATGAACCTCCCTTAACACAGCTTCAGGCCATTCCCATGGGTCCTTTCACACAGAGAAGATCAATACCTACTTCTCCTCTTCCCCTTGTGAGGAAGTTGTCACTGTGATGAGGTCTCACCTCAGTTTCTTCCTCCCCAGGCTGAATAAACCTAGTGACCTCAGATGCTCCTCATACAGTTTTCCTTCAAGGCCCTTGAGGCTGAAGTGTTCTGCATTTAACGAACACGTCCACATTCTGTTCTTTGCTGATCTACCACGTTTGAATCATTACTTTCACTGCCAAGATACAAACAGGGTGGTAACAGATGAATAAAAACTAATTTGCCTCTGCAAAACACAAAGATACCTGATATTCCTTAGCTTTCTATTTGAAAAAAGTAAATCTTAATTTCACTTTTTCATTAGGCTGACACGGGAATATATATTTGTTGTCATTATAGTGCAAGAGTTCTATTGTCATTACATTGCAAGGGTTCCATATTGCTAGAGTTTCGTACCTCCTTGATGGTTCTCGTAGGCAGCTCCTCTAGGCACTGACTCTTCCTTGCCCTCACAGCAGCCAATTGACTCCAGTTCCCCTCAGCCAACCAACCAACCAACCAATCCACTCTTTTATAACACTCTTCTGATTGGCTACAGCTGTGGCCTGTTAACATAAGGCCTGCTCCTAATCCTTAGTAATTAGCTCAGCTGAAACTCTTTAGGGGGTAAGATTACTTTCTATACTACCTATATTTACTTATGTTCTATCCCCCTACATATATTGGCTGATATAAATAACTTGTTAAAGGAGTTATTAAATAAATATATTGTATTGCTCATTCAGACTCTACTTTCTGTTGCCTTTCCTTATCCTAAACTGAAAGTATCCCTAAATTATAAAATCACTGTCTGTGGATCAGGTTTCATTACAGAGTTCTCCAGATTTCCTTCCTCATCTCAGAAGTTAATTTCAGTCAAATTATGCCAATATCCTTATTTGCCCTTATTTTGTCCTTATTTGTTGCATGTTGTCTTTTATGTAGCCACTGGTTACAACACAAAGTACTTAAAACATCTTGCAAATGAGGTTACCTGGTTTTGAAAGCTTTCTTGTATTCTACTATGTCGAGATTTTCCTGACAGAACTTACTTTTATTTATTTTTCAAATCTAGACACATGAACTCCTTCCCTTTGCATATTTTCCTTATGTGCCCTAGGATGTGGTAAGAAATTCCAAGATATGATGATATTTTAAATGCTGTGTATGTTCCTGCCTTACTCTGTGCCACCATTTGGCTTGATTATGTTTTGAACTTGAACCATTAGAAAAGGTACAGCATAGGAAATAGGGAACTGAGGCTGTAATACTATGAATTTAGTATTTTTATGTACAGAAGTGGAACTAAATGCTGAATTTTAAAGCACAATTTGACTGAGAGAAATTTTGCACAGCATGCAGCATAAAAAGCAATATTCCTGGGTTAGAGCAAAAAATAAAACGCAACCAAAAGGTACTTAACGTAAAAGAAGGAAGTAATAGGACGGAAAAACCTGTAACCTTAATCACTGCAACTTGTTACTGAATTTTGAGTTTTGGTAAAATCTTTTCATATCTCAAAATATATTATTACTCTCTCTTCACTGGTCATTACAGATATTCCCCTTTCTGTACAGCTGATCCCCCAACAGTGCTTCCACATTACTAATGGAATCAAAGTAGAATAAAAGCAATATTGATTTATTTAAAAAAAATATTTTCACAAGATTTAAAAAAAAACCTTAAAACTTGGATTTGAACCACTACAACATTATGCTTGTTCAACACAAATATAAAGAAACAAAAGTGAAATCTTAAGTTATTTGAATCAGAGGAAGATCTAAATTTTCTCTCGTACTTAATCTAAAATATGCATCTTGTATCACGTGAGAGTTCATGTCTCAGATTTCTGAGATCTTCAAACTCTTTCTTTTCCACTGTACATTCCACGAGAAAGTACATGCAATTAGAAATGTTACAACTGAGAAGTTAAACCATCTCAATCATTCATAGTAGCAATGGTGTATTTCTTCCCATCAATCCCAAAAATACTGAAATCTCCACCTTGTCTGTCTGAAGTAACAGGGTACAATTTGAATTCTGGGTGTAGCTACTATATGCAGCAAAAATGAATTTGACCTGAAGGCTTTCTTTTTCATCAATGACATAGATTTGCTCACTGCTATTCAAAAGGAATAATGAGTTTTGCATTAATGAATATAAAAACCCTTGTCTTAGGTAAAGATGTAAGACATACCCAAAAGTATGTATTTTATCACCATCTCCATAAGCTGTTAAAACCAGGTGGAGCAGTGTTTCTTATCCCCATGACTCATCCCTGAGAGCTGCAGGGGATATCTTTTGTTAATGGGCCACTGAGTCTCACTGCATGACTGATAAAATTACATCATCCCATTGTGAGATGCTCCACCCTGTGGGAGGAACCAAATATTCCTACCTGGATATAGTCTGAGATCTGGACCACAGTCTGCCTTATCCAGTGAATTCTCAGAGGAAAAGAGCTCCATTACCACCACTGGACCTTCAAAGGAAGACCACACCCTATTACAGGATCACTGCTTCAACAGAACCACATCTGTTGCTTCAAAGGGGACTGAATCCACCATTTAATTAGGCTGCTACCAACACCCTGACCAACAGGGTGTCAGGCTGTATTCTCACTGTTTCTGTATTATAGCATTTAATTTAATTTTCCTATTAAATTGTATTTCTGACTTGGGCTGTCCCACTGGTTTGCTTTCAAACTAGTACAACCTCCCTGTTGAAAATACATTCAGTTTAGTATAAAAAAGGGTCACACAAAAAAATCCCAACAAAAAAAAATGGAATAATATACCTGATTCCTACCAAAGTATGCGTTTTCTAAATTTTGGCTAACATGCACATTTAGGTATTACAGAATATAGTTGTGATGACTAATATTTAATCAGGAAGAGGAAGATAGGTTCCCTCTGAACACCTGAGTGAATATGAATAGGACATCTCTTCCATAGCTGGAAAAAGAATGCTGAAAGAAAGCCTGAAGGCCTTACTCAAACAAAAAGTTTACAACTCTGGATTTCAGCCTGAAAGAAGCTCTTAAAATTCTGGTATGCAGGGTCTGCATACCCATCCATTTCATATTACTTCCTTCTTAGACAACTACCAGTCTGAGATGTTCACAGGTTTTACAATGGTGAATAGTTTATTATTAATAATTCAACGTGATAGTCAGGGAAACAGGTGTAAGGGATGCAGTGGAGCTTCCCTGTCAGTGCTTGGTCTTGCTCTCTATATTGTTTTAGTTAAAAGCTGGAGCCTTGTTTTCCAGGGGATGCCCCAAACAGTGTCACTCTCTGCACATTCAGTACTAGCACCCCAACTTTTGACTTATCCCATTAAGAAATTGTACAGGATTGTTTAGCCTCTCTGACAGAGTATAGAGCATTTCTCCTGGATTTTGTCTGCAGAAGAAGACCTGAATGGCTTGGCCATATGAACACAGAAGGGCTTGAGTTAGACAGTTACTTGACGCATATAAAAACAAAATCTCCCTGTTGATGAAGACAAAACTTTGTACCTCTAGTGGGCCATTTGACCTAATAAAATCCTGACTTACCTTGAAAAGGTCTGAGTTCACCTTTCACTGACCATTGGAAGAATCCTGAAGAGAATGTGTTGCTAACTGGGGTATTTCATTTAAGTGTCTAAAGTTAGATTGTTGAATTCTAGTCCAAAAAATAAGTAGAGCTGGAAGTCAAAAGTATCTCTGTTCCAACACACCTCTGTAATCACAACACCTTTCTAAAATACAACATGTCTGCTCAGGTGGCAATATTTACAGAGCAGTTAAATTGATAGTAAGTATACCTGTTTTGTGATGAAAATTAAATGTTTTACTATTAATTTACCAAATAAAACTGGGGTTTGTCCATCTAAATTAGAGAAAAGAAATTGGTAGCAATGTTGAAAAGAGCATCTTTCATTAAAAAAAAAAAACTTACCTCATAAATTCTGTTTATCTTAAAGCATTTGCATTTAGTTTATTGGATTTGCAAAATAAAGATCCAATTTTTTCCTGTACTGACTGAAATAATTTATGCTTGGTATTTTTTGCTGCATTTATTTTCCTCACAACAACTGGGCTTATGACAACTCACTTGTCACACTGCCGAATGATTATAATCAGCTGATAATTGAGGCTTTGTGCTAGTTAGCCTTTGCAAATTCAATTCCTTTAGCTGGAATGGTATAATTAAAGCCAGATTTATAAATCAGTATTACATGCTAATTACCAATATCAGAAAATAATAGCCAAAATACTATCCTTAATAAACTGAATGTTAAACAGTCACAGAATGCATAAATAAATTGCTCTGGTTTTCCTCTCAATTTTTGAGAAAAGACCTCTGCTATTCAATCACATAATTACTGCATTTGACCAAGTTGCATGTTTTTGTTTTAATTTCTTATTGCAAATGTTGGGGTGCTTCTAGCATATTAAAAGAAGAGATTTTATAGAGGAACAGCCAATAGTGCTGTTTAAAGACAAGAAAGTTCTCAGGTTGGTTGTTTCTGCTTTCTCACAGAAGATAAACACTGACATCTAATCTTGATTGCAATCACATTTTAATGACATTCCTTATCCTTCCCAATCTTTCAGTTTATAATTCTCTAATCTTCTAGTGAATTTAAAGACAGAGAGAGAATGAAAGACAATCAGTTTGGATGTGTGGTAATTGGCAAAAGGAAGAGCCAATTATCACAGATTATTAATGCAGACATGCTACATCCGGTAGTGACTGAGTCTGTTTGTCTAGAAATCCCTATCACACAAATAATTAAAATTAAGTGTTGGCAGATGTGGGTCTTGCCTCTCATGATTGCTTTTTCCTGATGTACAGGATTTGATAAAGTCTTCCAGTTTAATTTCTAGGTTATTGGGTTTTTTAAACAATATCGAAGATCTTCAAAAGAATGTAGGCACAATACATGAAAAGACTACCTAGGAAAATTAGACATATGTCTGTGTTTATCTTGATTTTCCCAATTGTACTGGCTTAAGCTCTGTTAAAAGGATATGGAAAGTAGAAACAATCTGTATTCTTATTGTGCACTTTCAGCCCTATAGGAAAACCTGCTGGGATTGGCTGCAGATGGCTTCATCTCAGAAGAAGAATGTGCTTCCTAACAGTTGCTTGTTCTGTATGCATGATCAAGCAACAGTCAATGGTTTCTTGTGCCTCATTAGCTGTAGTGACAGGAAGAAGTATGATTCTCCAAAAATACCTGCCCTTCCTCCAAACTAAGGTAAATCTGTACAGAACAAACACCAAGAAACTCAAATCTTGTGTTTGGGTTTCTTTTAATAGAACAAATCAAGAAACAACAAGAATTGTAAAAATTATGTTCAAATTCTTGACAAGAATTTCACATTAACTAAGTAAGCTTAAGCTTTTGGTAAGTATATCACTATTTTCTCTCATTAAATGAAAAGAAGGAATTATTTTGGTTTGGCAGAAGCTCTTTTTATTTTTTCAGTTACAAATGTACAACTCAAGAGTATAAAAAATTTTGCTACGGCTGAAGATTCTCAAATCTTGGCATATAACTTAGTGTGCATATAGACCAGGATTCCTTAAATACCTATTTTAATGTTTTGTGGTTTAAACTGCAGGGACAAAGGCAGGGATTTCTTGGATTTCTGTCACAACAGTGAGACCTGTGGAAGTTAAAAGGGGAATCAGCAGGAAAATTTAAAGTTCATAATTTTTTTCCTGAGTTGTTTATGTAGTTGCAATCAAGTCACTCTTTTCCCCTGTAGGTTTGCTACCATTTCAACCATTTTTCTGTTTTTGCTATACCTGCTAAGATTTATATCCTGAAGAATGTATTTAAAACCAGTGAGCTGCTGTGTACCTTGAGAGATCTTCTCTATTGAGTATAAATGAAATATTTTGATTCAGGTGTGACAGCTATGCTAAATTCTTCCCAGGCAGTTTCAGTCCTTGTCCCTAAACCAATATTTCCCAGTTTAAACACTTCTTTCTCCTTCATCTCCCAAAATGAAATATGAAAGTATGGTAATAAAATGACCATAAAAGTTACTGCAGTCTAATGCAGCACATTTTTTTATATGTGTGAATGATACACCTATTTCTAACCTTGAAAGTTTCTGAGATAAAAGGCTTAAGGTACTGACAAGCTCAGTACAGCTTATCTAAGCTGTGATAGTTCCCCCTGGAAATCATACAGCTGGGGACTAACATATTTAGTTCACTGGGGAATTATCACAACAAATTACTTCCCCTAAATTCTTCTTATAAAGACTATAGGATGTATTTGAAGGCATGGCCAGCAGGTTGAGGAAGGTGATCCTGCCCCTCTACTCTGCTCTTGTGAGACCCCACCTGCAAGTGCTGCATCCTGTTCTGGAGTCTTCAGCAAAGGAAAGATGTGGATCTGTTGGAGCAGGTCCAGAGAAGTGCCAGATCAAAGTTGATCTGAGGGCTGAAGCAACTCCTCTCTGGAGACAAGCTGAGAGAGCTGGGATTGCTGGACCCAGGGAGCATGCTTGCAACCTTCTAGTACTTAAAGGAAGCTTGTAGAAAAGATGAAGAATGACTTTTCATATGGACAGACAGTAATAGAACAAGCCAAAAGAGATGTATATTAGATTTTAGGAGGAAATTTTTTACCATGAGGGTGGTGAGGCACTGGAACAGGTTGCCCGGAGAAGTTGTGGGTGCCCCATCGTTGGAATTGTTCAAGGCCAGGCTGGATGGGGCTCTAGGCAACCTGAACTAACTGGTGGTATCTCTGCCCATGGTGGGACCCAAATGATCTTTAAAGTCCCTTCCAACTCAGACCATTCTGTGATCCTATGACTCTGTTTATGCTGATTTTTTAAAATGGGAAATGTGTCCCATGCATCAGTATTGTCATTATATTGCAAGGGTTCCATATTCCTGGAGTTTCGTAGCTGCTTGATGTTTCTTGTAGGCAGCTCCTCTAGGCACTGACCCTTCCTTGTCCTGGCAGTAGCCAACTGACTCCAGCTCCCCCTCAACCAACCAATCCACTCTTCTATAACACTGATTGGCTACAGCTGTGGCCTGTTAAAATCAGACCTATTCCCAATCTCTAATAATTAGCTCAGCTGCAACTCTTTAGGGGTTAAGATTACTTTCTATACTACCTTTATTTACTTATGTTCTATCCCCCTACACAGAAGAGGTGATGATATGGTACTCTGCACAGATTTTGTTGGTATTTACTCAAAATAAACTGTGTAATACATGCAATTTCCACTCACTCTTTCATTTTTATCATTCAGAATTCTGTGTTGCATTCTAATAATGTTACTTCTAAGTAATTTTTATCCTACAATCATATTTACTTTTCTTCATTTTTATGGTGGTGTGTTTTCTCTCACATGCATATTAAAGTACACATTTATTCATAACTATTAATGATTCTGGCAAGGTAGATTAAGCCCTTCTGTCAAATATATGTACCTAACTTAAGCCTCACTTTGAAAGTAAACAACAAAATAGATGTACACACATTTTTGAGAACACTGACAAGCCAGAATTTCTCATTCATTAGGTTTGTAGCCAATGTTTGGGTCTTTAAAATGTTGATTAGGTGCCCCAGTAAGAGTCTTAATGGAAGTCTAGAAGCCCAATATTAAGAACCAATTAAAAAATTCCTTAAAAAAACTTTAAATTTTAATTTCAGTTACATATGTACCAGGGTCTATTTTTTTCATGCACTCGGTCTGTAAAAATGAATAAATGCATATGTTAGATTTATTTAAATGAAAAATAATATGCATCTTGTATTATGAACACCAGAATAATTTTTATTTTTTTAAGGAGCTTCTGTCTGCCACACATGCTATATTGGAAACAATTCTAGCCATTACCATTATTTTTTGACCTTTTACATATTCCTCCACTGGCAAAACAATTCAATGCTCAATTACAGTGGACTGGAAAAAGTCAATAGCCTAAATTTTTTAACCTCATTCTTAGAGATATGTTTCATTAAATGAAGCAGAATAAGTTTACTTGTAAATTAGTAAAAAGCACAAACAAGTAATGGATTTTTTTTGGGAAAAATAAGCAGGAATGGTGGGTTTGCTGAGAGCACTCTGTTTAACTACCTAAGCAATTTCCAGCCGTAAAGTTGTGTTTAGCTGCATAAGCAACAGATGGTATAACTTCATCCTTTCTCAATCCACTGAAGATGTGGGACAGTAACTAGTGGGACAGAAATTAATTCAGCTTCCAAATCTCAGAAGCTTTTATTGTTTTCCCAGATATTACTTATTTTTTTGGGGTATAGGTAAATTATTTACTTATGATATAGTCTAACAAACAATTACAGTTTTGAAGGAAGAATTTTCTTTTTAAATATGTACCTCATAAAAAATTAAAATAATGAATGAAGAAATAAGCACCTATATTACTATGTCATAATGGAATAGAAAATATAGTTTTTTGAAAATAATTTGGGTTTTGTTAGTGTTATAAATGATCAAATCGGCAGCCAAATTTATAAGAAAATTTAACAATGATTTATTAGATCGTTAACAAAAATAGAATTTCGAAAAACCACCACAGCCAAGGCAACGTCAACCCCGGGTGCTGGTGCTGGGTGAACCGAGATCCGACCAACCAAGTGCCAGCGTTTCCCCAGTGGTTCACCCCGACTGCTTCAAGCAGCCAGCTTATATACAGTTTATTCTGCCTGAGGCAGAAATGACCGGAATGTTCCTTTGTGTCTCTTCACATGTAGAACTGGATCCATACATGTGCAGGAATAGACAAAGGTAAGTCCAGGTTTCCAGATGGATGTCTGAGCACTTCGGAGGAGTCTGTATTCACATGTAGCAGAGTGGTCCCGGGTGCTGGTGCTTGAGTATGGTAGATGCAATCTTCCCAGGTGCAGGTCCTCCTGAGTGACTTAGACATTCCAAGGAAGTCAGCACTCATGGTCTGGGAAGGTTTCATTCATACGTTAACAGATTTGATATTTTCTTAATGTTGTCCAGGAACTACTTGAATAAACATAAGACTCTGCTACGAGCCGGGGTGGTCAAAGACATACATACCTTAGATTCTACAATATTTTATACATATATAGCATGAATTATCTCTACCATATATTTCAGTTAGGAAGGAGTCTTTATTAAAATCCTTCTCATATACACTGCCCTTCCCAGCTGTCTTTCCCTCTCTCGCCTTAACTTTAAATTTGTCTGCAAAAGGCATCAGTTACATAGAACAAGATGTCACACTGGGTGGCTTTGTTTTCTCTTTCTCTAGCTCTTCTCCAGCAGAAGGATAAGATGTGGATCTGGATAGTAAAGAGTGCAGAAAGCTGTAGAAAGGCAGCTTCATTTCTAGTTCTGTTAGAGATCTGGAGGGGACTGCTAGGCCAGAGAGCCTGAGAGCTAGACAAGGAGAAAAAAGTGGATAATATTGAAAGAGAGGGAATAGCTTCAGGAACATACACCTACCTATACAGCCTTTTTTTTGGACAGGAGAGGTAGGAGAAAGCTGGCAGGGCCCAGGATCTTTTTTTGTCTTTCTGACTTGCTTGGCTTCAAACACCATTGCCTTTTTCTCCTACCTTTCCTGAAGGTGTTGAGGGTAATGCTGTCAAATATAATGGTAACTTTCTTTACAGACATAGATAAAAGTAGTAGTGTTTCTTCTGTTATAACCTACTGATATGAGAGCAGCACGGATTGTAAGCAACAATAAAATTTCTTATGACACCACTGATGTAGCAAGAACACAAGAGGATTTTTTTTCAGCATGCCTTAAAAGACTCATCTGACCTTTCCATTACACCATAGTCAGGGTAATGGGAATTGTTAAGGGCACTCCTCTCTCTTTGTTCTGCAGAGGTTAACTGCTGGTCATCTCCTTCTGCTGCCACCCCTTTACTCCACAGGTGCTGTCTATTCTTTTCTCTTAAGTGGTCTGGTAGATCACCATAATTATTCCCAGAGCAACTGCAAATGGTGCTTAGTCTGTATATGTTGTTTCTTGTTAGACCTGATGAAAGGACTCTGTATATGTATGTGATTATGCAAGCATATGTGTAAACATTGTCAAACGTGACAGCTAGAAAGTACCAATGGCTAATAGAGATTGGTTTAATTATACTGCCTTCTGTTTACAGTGTTTGCACATTGTGTGTCTACATATCCTTCTTTCTACCTCTTTGATCTCCTATCTGCCATGACAGCATACAATAACCTTCAACATTTATATGCTTTACAGTGTTGTTTGTGACGAATTGTGAAGTGTTGTAAGTTACTTTTTTTCCTTTATACCTTACATAAAGCAGTTGTCTTTGATTCTTCATCTTGTATACTTTTCCCCTTTGATTTCCTCCAGCCACAGAAACAGCACTGGAAAGTCTCTGTTTCAAAGGAATTTTTATTGTATAATAAATATCCATGTGTGTTGGAGTATGGAATATCAGTGCAGTGGAGGGCTTTTTCTTGAGAATATTGCTTGAATGGTACAGCAGGACACAAGAGACATAAATGATCAATTAGTTACATAAAAAATTGACAGTTATAACAAGTCATTTTGAAAAAGTCTCCTGCTTTTTATATACCTAAAAAGAAGAATGATACAATCTGTGCGAGCCATGTTATGAGATGATTACAGATGAGGTCATACTTCCATGTAAAATAGAAATAAGACTGGATGAGGCATTGTTCTTTTTCCCCCTATAGAGAAGGAAATAACTTCTATGAAAATGAATTTTTGTTAAATGAGGAACCAAAGTGAAGAAAATATAGGCATGAAAGCTGATCTAGGCAAGTACACTCCAGAATGTACACACCTGGTTCTTTGCCAAAGTAGAAAATTTGAAAGCATGACTACATAATACTTGCAAGAACTGTAAAGATATCCCCAAGCCAGGACTTAAGAGTACTGGTGCAGTTGAAGTTTTTGCTGTATGCCCAGGCTGATTTGCCAGGCTGAAAGGCAGGCCATGCAGTCTAAAGCCAATGGGCCACAATACAACTCCTGGGATCAGACAACTACATCTACATATTGCTATTCCAGCCATGCTGTACTGTGGTTCCCTGTTTAAAAGAGAAAGAATAAGGAAAAGAAAAATGAAAAAAAAAAAAGCCAATAAAACAAAAGAGTAAACAGAGGCAGCAGGCAAGTTCAGCATTGAATTAGTGATCATTTGCATTGTTTAACTACTCTTGATGTCATGGCATTAGCTACTGTGTATCACCACTTTGAGGAATTATCCTGACCTAGTTCAGAAGAGACCTGTGCCTGCAGGTAAGGTTGATATGGATTTGATGGCTGTACATGAATGCTTAGTAAGTATTTTCCAACCCTGACAATTCTATAGGGTTGTGCCAGGCCTTAAACATGCTTCCAACAAAACAACCTTTGTGTCATCAGACATACATTATTGTCCGAAAGCAAAGTCAAAAATCTCTGTGATTTCATATTATACAAGGACAGAATCACTTTGGTTGCAAAAGATCTCTAAGATCCTCAAGTCCAGCCTGTGATCAATTACTACCTTGACAACCAAACCAGACCCATATATGTCACATCCAGTTTTTTCTTAAACATCACCTTAAAGGTGTTTAAGAGTAGTATTAGTTACTTTTTAGTATAAATATATACTCATTATATAAATACTCATTAAAAAATGACCCTCAATTTCCTAAGCACCATACCTACTTTGTAAGGGCCCTTGGGAAGGGGAGGGAGGCCAGAAGAAAATACAGAGTTTCATATCATGATACAAGCCAAATTAGTTGCAGTGGTGGAAAGCTTCTCTTTAATCTTTAATAAGTATTCAATGAGTTTAAAAGCAATTACTACAGTCAAACTAGATCTCACATTCTAGAAAAGTAGCTTTTATCTGGAATGTACACTATCCTTCCTGAAATAGCAAAAGTTTAACAGTGTTCTAATACATTTTTAAATGAACAATTTAAATTTAGTTTGCAACCTCAACATTGCTGTCAGGGAGAGTACTATCCTAATGGGAGATTTTTTTAGACAGACGGGATCTTATAAATTTCTACTGTTATTCATAAACTGTTCAAGAAAATGCATCTCCTAGAAGCTTTATAGAAAACACTTTTGAGTTATAAAAACAACAGTAGAAAATAGGTATTATAGGATCCCCTCTCCACTGATCCACAGAGAATGGGTTCTTAAAGTCCTCAACTGCAAAGTCATGGATTTTCACTTCAAGGTTTTAACACAGGAGGTCTCCAATTTGATCCTTATGTGTCATCCTAGCCTAAGGCTGTCGTGAAAGCACATTTGTAAAAGGGTACAAAGCAATGCAGCGAAAAATGCAGTTTGAAGAAAAAAACAGTCAATCGTTTCAGAGAAAAAGACAACTGTAATAAGTCATAAAGAATTAATATTAATTTACAACTGTGTGGAAACAAAACAGAGAAATCATGCCAGAGGCAATGACCCTCCAGATGCACTGTTTATTTTCAGACCTGTTTTTCTTCCTGAGCTCTGTCAAGATATTAGAAAAGAATTTATTTATTTATTTTGCTTTTTATACAAGAGATATTTCTAGTGATTTCAGGGAAAATGATTGACATTGTTTCATTCCTTGACTTAAGTTTATGGGCAGTGGGTTTTTCCTGTTCTTCTCTAGGATTTTGTAATTGCTGAAGCACTGAGAAGCCTCAGAGTACCAGATAGTTATTTCTTTGAAAGATACACACACATAAGCAGAACAGTTTCAGCAAAGAGGATCATTTATATTTTATGTTTTCTGGTTCTTCATGGATCTGATTCTGAAGTAATTCTGTCCTGTTTGGCCCTTCTGCCTCTCTTTGGCAATTTCCTGTTTTGACATGTATTATAAGTACATCAGTGTATTGATTTGCAGAATGTCTCCTATTTGGAGGTGCATAGTCATCATATGCTTCTTGCAGCCATGATGATGGCTGGGATTTTATCACACCATCTGTTTGAAACTTAGATCTTCCTTGAAGACCGGAGGAAAAATATACTATCATCAGAGCTGAAATATTTTTCTGGTCAAATGAGTATTATTAAGATGTATGAGGGAGAACCTAACAGATCATCCAGAATCCTTTTTTCAGCAGTAGAAGCTAATTACACTGATCCTTCAAGTGAGCCTCAAGAATCCTAGAGAGAGTACATTTGATTGTTTTTCACTGGACAACTCTCTGTAAGAAACCCTTAAACTTGATATTAAAGTAATGCTTCATAAGATCCATTTTATTGGATAATGAATAAGAGGAAACTTCTGGTGGTCCTAGGAGGTGGGATTTTATTAAGATAATTGTTTGGAGAGATATTGCAGCTGTAGTGAGAATTGCAGCTTTGGGCATAGTGACTAGCTGCTGCTGCTGCTTGATCTATACTTTTGGCTGTTGCTACCTGTTCCACATTTTTTGAGTGTCATTCAATTTGGCTTGCTACTAGAGGAGACCACCTTAGTTAAAGGGAGTCTGTTGCTACAAATTCAGGACCAGTTTCTCATACATTATAATTTTGTAAAATTTAAAAACATTTGGAACTGATTTTTGCAAACTGAAAATTTTGCAACTGATTTCTCAGATTTTTTACTTACAGAAAAAACCAGTTTTATATTCACTTAAAACTATATTAGAAGAATTTTCAGAACTCACTTGATTTTCCATGCCTTTCAATACAAAATTTGGTAAAAAGGTAGATAACATTTACATTGAGATTTTTTTCTGTATTGTCCTCTGCAGTAAATAACCCTAGTACTGATTGCAAGATCCATTCTGTACTCTATGTGAAACATGAAGTCTCTGAAAAAAAAATGAGTTATAAACAAGTGTCGAATGTCTATGTCCACAAAAAAAGTTGTGCAATAAAGTTAAAGAAAAAACTTCAAATCTGTCATTTCTTATCATCTCAATAACTGGTTTTGTGCCATCTTTTTTGTGGTATCGTGGTTTCTGGGGAAGCCTGCACATACTTTTAATATGCACTTGATAGCTACAAAGATTTATATGATATCTGTAATGGGAAATTGGTATATTTCTCATTTCTTTTGAAACCTGGCTATCACTTACCCAGACCCTAGAGAAAGAATTCTTATCACCTACTTTTAAACTTTCACACTGTAAACATTTCTATCTAACAAGTCACTATATGGTCCTTTTGTAGTTGTTGCTTAGTTGAGACAGAGTCACTTACGGATATGTTTCATCTACTTTAGATGCCCATTTTGACATGAAAATTATTTTATTTAGGAAGTGCATACTTTTTCTCTATCAACTTGAAGTTTAGGATGACTGACTTGGGCAAGTAGGTCTGCACTTTGTACAGTTACACTTGATACAAAGTCCACTAAAGAAAATCACTAAGGGAAACGTCTGCACTGTCCTTGCACTTAATAATCTCATTTTACAAACCCACCTTGGAACAAGTTCTATCTTTCTTGCTTGCTTCTGTGATTTAATCCAGAATGATGCAGTTATTTATGCATCCAAGTCTATTATTAGCTTCAATGTTTCTCTCTTTTTTATGTTTGCTGCTGATTGTGAAAGGAGGTAGTAAGCATTCATTTACTAATTGTCTCTTATTAATAGCCAAACCTATTAATGAAGGAAAACAAGCATTTCACTTCCTCAGTTTTTTCATTTTCATTTCCTCCTCATTAATACATTGCTCTTGTCACTCAAGGAAGACCTCCAAATAAGAGTTAAAACCAGAGAACTCCAAGCACGTTTTTCTTGTTTTGTATAAATCTCTTCACATTGCCATATGCACTCCTAGATGTAAATGGTTTGGCAAGGATGAGATTGGTTTTTTCTTTCACTGAGGCTTACTATAAGAAAGCAAAATCTTGAGTAAACAGCAGCCACAAATTCTGTTCTCATTTGAAACTGAGAGAGATTCTGAATTGTTTGGGGTCTGTTATACTTCAAACTTAGCTGCACTCCCTTCTGTATACAGTAGCTAACATAATATATTGTTTTAGGATCTGTGTCTTTAAGGTCTTGAAATCTGTTCTGGCAATCTCATTACAGTAAAGGAGACAATGCAGTACTTTCAAACAGTAGTTCAGTTTCTTTGAAATCACAAGATATTCTTATTTTAAATCTGGAGCTGCGACTGGGTAAGGGAAGATATATCTGAAAAACACAAAAGTGACTTCAGCCTTCTATTTGAAAAGTCTGTATTAGCCCAGAGAGCTATAATTGGGTCATGATAATCAGTCATGGAGTAATTCTCATGCAGGTAGAGTTTCAGTCAGAGAGGGATTTTTGCACCTGAGAAGGCACTGGCAACCACAGTTTTCTTGGAAAGGCCATCTGGGGCTTAGTTGCAATCACATAACAAGCTTTTTCATAGCTGTCACATTTTGCTGCGCCCTCTTGGAAATAGGTAGCAAAAATGTTTTTTCTCACATTTTACAGAATGCTGCTGCAATAGACATCACTCATGCCTTGAGACAAGATAATCTGTGCAAACAGAAGAGAATTTCTAAAAAGAGGAATTTAGAAAGTTCAGATGCAGGTAGTGAAAGACAATTTTGCATGTTCAGCTAGGTTTCTGCAGAAAGGAAATCTATCTAGCAAGGTGCTGATCAGCTGGGTTTGCTTGCTAGGTGGTCACTAAAGCTTGTTTCAGGAAATGAGTCAACAATTATTTTCACTAGTGACTTCTTGCCTCTGGGAAATATTACAGTTTGAACACAAAAACTTTTGCAATGAAGGACATTTTATTTACAGTGTTTAAATCCATTCCACATATTAGTGGATTTTCAATTGCAAGCCATTAAATTTGCAAATGATAACAAAAATGAAAACTCTAATGGATATTATTTTGTTTTCTTTTTTTTTTCTTTTTTTTTGTTAAATGATAGACATACAACTAGATATTGAGGAGATTTTTGTGTACATTCCAGCAAGGGATGGACTCCTCTGAGAGGAAAGGGACTAATCAGGTTAAAAGAGTTGATTTAATGCTACATTATAAATCAATAAAGTGAAGTCATGAGATTTACACAAATTATATTCATGGAGATTTTTTTTTGAGACATTTAGATCCCACATGCTCCCTTTGCATCTGCTACAACGTAATTGGAATGGGGACTTATTTAACACTATATTAATGGAGCTGATTACTATTTCAGCATAGGAGTTCATCACAGTAGGGAGGTCTAACATAGCATGAACTGAGACCATTAAGGTTCCATGATTAGGATACTCATTTTAGGTCTATGGTAATATTTTAATGCAATATTTATCAGAACCTACAGTGAAGGCAAAAAGTATTCACCTGAGGAGTTTATTTACTGTTTTTTTCATATTGTCTAAGTAATATAATAAAGACAGGAATCATTTATTTATCTTTTTATTTCAGTGGAGGTTGTCTAGAGGATTTTTTATTACTTTATGAGAAACGTCAAATATACATATAAATCTGCTACACAGGAAACCTATTAGAGACACATTCTAATATATAGGCTCAGACCACAGGTGTTGAAACAACAAGAAACAGTAAAAATGTAATTCCCCCTATTTTTTCTTAAGCCCATTGTCTTTCACAGAAAACAAATGGATTCTGATTTTGACTGCACATTAAGTCTTTCCTGTTTCTTGATCTGAGTTTCATTCTGTGGGACTGACACAAATCTTCTTTGGTCTTCATTCTGCTGGAAATACATACTGAATACCTGGATAATGATGTTCCTTTGTCTATTTAAAGCCCTAGAAGGTACTCCAATAACTTCAGTGTTCTTGGAGCAGTGGGGCTGATTGCCTGACTGTAAGAGTTATAACATTTCATACTGTTAGGGGAACTTTAAGGGATTCATTTTCTTAGATGCCAACAGATTTTAGCTCTGTCATCTAAACCCTGTGGAAAACAGAAGGGAGTCAGAATACATTTGAATTAAGTCCTGAGATAAACCCTTCTGTGCCTCAATTTCTGATATGAGTAGAAAGCCTGTAAATAAAATACAATGAAGTGAATGTAATCGAATAATAACAATGCATAGCAATCAAAAATATTCCATAGTATAAGCAGCGAGATTCTCCTGGAAATGGACTGAGAAATACATTCCATTTGAGTTATCTGCACAGCTTTCATTAACCTCCATTAAAAAAAGCAGCAAGCACTGCACAAATACCATAAACATCACAATGAGGTACGGATGCCCTTTTCTAATTCTATGAGCTTATTTCAACCTGCTATATTGATTGAAAAAAATATTTGTACAGCAGCAATTTGTCACTATACCCTCTGAAAAAAAAAAATATCACGGTGGTGCAATTTACCAATAAAAGAATAGCCCTTTTTTGTGTCCAGTGGTACATTTTTTTTCTGTTATTACTGAAACTTGCTTGTAAAATTTTCTATCTGTTGTCATCTCTTTCTACAAAATGAGTTTCAGTTAACTGCATAAAATTATATTTCTCCAGTGAATGGTTTCAGAAATCTTTAATTCATTGGTCCTTCCCTTCCCTTCCCTTCCCTTCCCTTCCCTTCCCTTCCCTTCCCTTCCCTTCCCTTCCCTTCCCTTCCCTTCCCTTCCCTTCCCTTCCCTTCCCTTCCCTTCCCTTCCCTTCCCTTCCCTTCCCTTCCCTTCCCTTCCCTCCCCTCTTTCCCTTTCCCTTTTCTTCGGTCTGGTCTCAGCTATGATTTCTGAATGTGTGTAATACATATATCTTCCTTTCTAGACATATTCCAATCTATGTTTTTAGAGTTGCTTCACTCCTGCTTTCTGAATGCTCCTAGTCCATACCATTTTATTGCTTTTCCTGCAATAATTCTACAATTAGAATGTTTTCTTTAAATTGTACTGGGTCCACTATAGTAAGTTTTTAATCATGCCATTATTGTCTGCTCTTTTCACAGTCTCCTCTTTATTCCTTGCATTTTTTACTTTAGTCTACTGTAATCCATCAGTACTGCTGTCTTTCCACATGCTATTTCATTACTTTGAGCCATTTTTCCTTCTCTCTCACAAGCTAAGTGTATAAAACATAATTTGTCTTATCTATCTCTTATCAAAAAATATTTGCAGTCTTTCACTGGAAAAAGATTCCCCATGTCAGGGCATTTTCTTTTGCAATCTTTTTTTTTTTCTCTCCTCACTCAAGAAAGACTCACTAAGGCTCATCCAAGGACTAGATGAGGGAAAATTTCTGTGAGCAAGGTCAGTCAGTCAATGCTTTGTGATATTCTTGGAATTCATCTATATTTGTCAGTTTTAAAATGTCTCTTGCACCTCATTTAATTTTTATATTAATACACTGAAGAAAACATGCCTGGTACTCACGTATTGACAAATTTCACTAGGTATCCTTATGACAATTTATAACAGGGATACAGTGGAAAAGGAAAAGGAAAAGGAAAAGGAGAATTAATGTTGCAGCAGTGAAGACACCAAAAAAGAATCCAATGCAACCTGCAGCAGTTGTGAAAGGAAGAGAGTTATTATTACCCTTCTTTTACTAATGATATGTGGTGTGAAAAAGTTACTTGATTTGCAAGAGGTCACACAGCAGTCTGGTTGACATGCAACCTTGTCTTTCTGATGGGTGTTAGCACCAAAAAAATTACTTTGATAATGAAAGGTCATTTCTAGTGTGCATAAAATTTGTTAATAATAAATTGTAAAATCATTGCTCAGTCAAGCATTGCCAGAAATCCCTGCTTGTAAGTTTGCAACTTAGTATTTAGCACCATTGTCAGATACATTAGTTTTTCACTTTGTAGTAAAAAGAGATGGCATACCACTGTTCTTTTCACATTCAGTGATCAACAGATGACAGATATTAAACTGAAGGAAAACTATATGGAAATTAATATGAATATTTTAAAAACAAACTATAAGATCAAGGTGTTTAACCTGGTTTAAAATCAAAGGACTGAAAATTAATTCTGAAAGTCAAACACTTTGAACCTTTCCTCTGATGTTCTATGTCAGTGTTTATCAATTTTATTAAGTCTAGTAAGCATTCCACTACATTAACATAAGAAGATGTTGTCAAAAGCTGCTCTTTCTTTCATGATTATTTCTCATATGATTGTTTCTAAGTACTGAACTAATAGTTCTGAACTAAGATCTAAGTAGAAGACAACTAATAACCAATCTAATTGCGAAGGAATATTAATAAACCAGCATTTACCCAATAATTGATTTGTTGTAATTTATTTTATTTTTATAAACTATTCTACTTATTTTAAGTGATGTGTAGGCATTCAAAAACATATGTATATGAATTCCTGAAATATATATGCAAACATGTATATAATCATATATATATATATACATATATATATATATGAATTCCTGAGAGGTGTTTGTGGGAAGATTCTAGTTTTTGAACAATGTAAAAATTAGACTAATGGATTTCCTAATCAGTGTCAGGCCATTTGGTAGCAAATGGAAAATTTGGAAGGATAAAGACCTAAAAATAGCCTTCCATGTTGAACTAATTTCATAAACCCAAATGCTTGGATTGCTGAATTTTAAAAAGGTTTTGCAAATCGTATATTATGCTGCTTAAAATCTTTTCAAGATTAAGAGATTAAGTAATAAACTTTTCTTCTTTTCTTTAGATATTCTGCCTTCCATGTGGATATTTTTCTTTTGAAATTCTATTTACATTCAAATTTGAAAACAAATGCCTGAAATACATCTCATCTTTTTGCCATACTCCATGACTCCTCTTGGATTTCAAACAGATTCAAAAGATAGGTGGTAAAATATTACATAGCTACATAACCTTTCAGTAAAGCTTCTGTAATGTAAATTTGACCTTGGATTTATCTGGAATCCACATAATGAAAGCTAGAGGTTCTGTGCAAAAGAATAATGAAAAGTAAAGAAAGTGAATATAATCCAGATATAGTTCATAATGTAATTGCACCAAGGCAAATGTCTTGCCATGGTGTGAGTTTAAAGCCTCAAGTCAAGTGATGGTCATTTAATAGTTCTAGACATTCCCTAAAAATATTGCAACTTCTATAGATGATTAAGTGAAACATACATAATTCTGTGATTTCTTCTCCTATTCAAAGATAGTTTTAGTTCTTGTTAAATGCTAATTGAAATACTCACCACTATAATTTTTATTAAATTCATATGACCTTTAGTTTCTTAACAAACTAGAAGACTATGAAAAATGCACTTAAATTTGTTCCAGAAGCTGTGTAAAATCAATTTCTATTATGTTTCTACAATCACTTTTGCATCATTGTACTTTGCAGAAAAAAGATAAAATATTTTATTCATGCTCTTTTCATATATTCCTGTACATATGGTTTTTTACATAAGTGTGTGCTTTTCTAAAAGTTTAAGTGTTTTGGTTTTGCTAAGAAATAATCAATCTTCATATATGTGCTAGCCATATTAATATAACTTATAGCTATTGATCAAAAAATTGCATTGAAGTGTTTTAAAAAATAAATTGGGTGAATAACATATATTCATTATTATTTATTAACATTATTATTTTTCTGTGCAAAAGATACCATTCAAGGAAAGAAAAAAAATTAAAAAACTGACTCAGATGGAATTTGCACAGGTCACATTGGGTTTTAAGAGAAATCCTGCTTATTTAATGAATAAGCACAAATACATGGGCATCCCAGTATGCCTTAACTGCAGAAATATAAGGAAATTGCTTGAAATGAAAAGTGTGATTTACAAAGAGATGTCACTTACATTTATTCTTGGAGAAATGCAGCTATAGTCTGTGCTATCCCTCAATGTGACTACATAAAAGAAAGAAAGTTTAATACTGAAGTAAGACAGCTTCAGAGCAGGTAACCTTGGTGGTGCTGGTATATCAGAGATACTAGTCTGTCAAGTAATGAAAAGAAACAAAAGGAAGTACTAATGGATGGAACTCAGGAATTTCAGTCCATAAAGTTATATCTGATAATTATAACTTCATTAGCAAAATAAGGCAAGAATGTTGTTGTCAGTTTTATTAGAAAGTTTGATGACAAAAAGAATAGATATATTTTAATTCAATAGTTCTGGAATCAAAACAAAAAACCAAAAAACAAGCACTTAATAGCATGTTGTTTTCAGATTTTTGAAAATAACAATGACCAGGTTGCATGGGGCTTTGAGTCACATGGTCTGAAGGAAGATATCCCGGCCCATTGCAGGGGCCTTGAAACCAGATTATCTTTAAGGTCCCTTCTGAGCCAAATCACTGAAATAATTTAATTTAAATTAATTTAATTTAACTTAATTTCTGAAAATTCACTGAAGCCCAGAAAGCAAATCATATCCGGGGCTGCATCAAAAGCAGCAGGACCAGCAGCTCAAGGGAAGTAATTGTTCTTTCTGCTCTGCCCTCATGTGAGATCCCACCTGGAAAACTGTATCCAGGTCTGGGGCCTCCAACAAAAGAAGGATGTGGACACATCCAGAGCAGGTCCAGAGAAGGGCCGTGAAGATGATCAAAGGGCTAGAGCAACCTCACACAGAAGGCTTCATCAGTGCCCAGTTGCAATAATGGTTTATTGGCATTTTCACTAGCTGTTGAGGAATCACATGAAGATTGAAACAACAAATGTGAGAAGCCCCAGCAGCATTCATGTTTTAATTATTGAAATTGCCCTTTTCCAGAATAAGTGTTTTCCTTTTCCACGTAACATACATTATGATGCAGTGGGAATGTTCATAATTTGGCATGGGTGCTCTTTGAGATGTGTCTATAGTTGCTGCACCAATTGTTACCTGAGAAATGCGTTATTAGGTTTAATATAAGACTTTTTGTAATAGACTAGCTTTTGATATTGATTCTCTTGTGTATTTTTTGATGGAAGGGAGGCTAAGCCTGTGTTTAAACATGACAGCTGTCCCAAAAGACACAAGAAACTGTAAATGACTAAACCCTTGAAAATAATGTGTGACCTGTTAGGAAAGTACAGACATTTGTCTTGTGAAACATTTCAGCATTTTTAGAGTAAAACAAGGTTAGCACGTATATGAGACTTTATATAAATTTGGAAAAATATAAATCCATATGCTTTCTAAAAAGAGACACTTTATTACAGCAAAGAAAAATGTGTTGATCTACTCTGTAGTGATTAAACCATTTGTCAAATGCTGTTACTGTTTGTGATAACATTTACAGGTCACACAAAAAAGTTTTCATCTCCCAACAGAATCAGTTATGTGAAATGGAATTTATTCCCCTGAATTCAGGAGACTGATTGAAATGATTAAAATTGTCAAATTATATTAAACTTTTCCAGATTACTTCCCTTTGTTCCACCTTCCAAAATACCATATTATTGTCAATCCTTCCCCCCCCCCCCCAAAAAAAAAAAAAGAAAGAATACAATAGAAAAATCATAGACCTATGGAATATCCTGAGTTGGAAGGGACCCACAAGGATCATCAAGTCCACCTCCCACCTCCTTGCTCTGCACACAGCCATCCCCAAGAGTCAGGACTGTATGCCTGAGAGCATTGTCCAAATGCTTCTTGTCTCTGTCAGGATGGTGCTGGGACCACTTCTCTGGGGAGCCTGTTCCAGTGTTCAGCCACCCTCTGGGTTAAAACCTTTTCCTGATGTCCAGCCTAACACCACCCCCACCCCATCCCTCCCCACCAATTTCAGACCATTCCCTTGGGTACTGTCTCTGGCCAGAAGAGAGAACAATGCCTCCTCCACCTCCTCCTCCACCTCCTCCTCCTCCTCCTCCTCTTCCCCTTAAGGAAAGCCACTAAACAAGGTATCTGCTCAGTAGAGCTGACTGCATTCTATTCAACATGAATGTTGCTCATGCTCTTCCTCTTTCACTTCCTCTTTGCTTTCTGAGTCAGAAGATGAGCAGCTGTGTTAGAAGTAGGGACCCCTTACCTAAACCACTAAATTAGCTGCATCACACCCACCTTGAACCTCTATATCTACTTTCAGCAGAAGGAATTAGAAAGTCAGGGTGATGAATCTTGGTGCTTAACTTCCTGGCACTGCAGTATCAAGTGTCATGAAATCTGAAATTCATTGCTGGATTTAAACTGTGACCTTTAGAAAGTCAAATGTTCTTACAGTTGCTGCTGCTGAGTGCATGAGTGTAAGCTCTCTGATGAAAATGTGGTTGCCTGTAGTTCAGGGTAAAACTTGACCTCTAGTTTTACAGTGACAAGCTTGATGCTCAGTTCCAAAATTCTCCTGAGAGACTTCTGGATTGATTTTATTGATTATCTTGTTCGCTTTAGCAACAGGCAAATGGACTGCTTCAGAAAAATCAGAAATGGCTTTTTGTCTAACATATTGGAGTAGAAAAATACCAGATATTTTGTAAGAATAAGAAATGTGATTTATATTGAAGCAAACCAAAACAAAGTGTTCTACTAATATACAAAATATATGCCTGATGAAAGTAATTAAGGGATTTGAAACATTACAGAATGCAAAATACTGAAGCACTACAGTGTATTATTAAATACATTTTAGTAAATGTATTATTAAATAGGGGAGTAATTCTTGCTCCCCTATTTATTACTATTTCTCAAAAAAAAAAAAAAGTTCCTTATATGTTTTACCTGTGTTCCATGTTACCTTAGATGGATGACTGAATCTGTAACAGGTTATAACTATGGAAAATTACCTAGCATGTTTGCTAATTATGAGGAATATAAACATGAACATTTATCATTTTAGGCAACAGACAGTACATGACTGTCCAGAACCTGTAAGGCACATAGCTTTTGAAGACTAAGAACAATCAGTACATAATTTCAGTGGAACACCTCTTATGTATCTGGAGCCATTTCAGTGTGATTGTGTTTATCTGATGGATATGCGCTTTTTTTTTTTTTCTTAAGTCAGGAGTAATTTTTAATCCTATTTTGGGATTTCTTGTTGTTGTTTTACTAGGGGGGGAATTTGTTTGTTGGCTTGATTTTTTGTGTTTTTTTTTTTTCCAATTCAATTCAACCAGTGTATTTTAGATGTCTGCTTTAAAGCCATACGTTTTGTGCTTTAGCAGTGCCTATTTTCTCTAATAACTGTAAAAGTAACCTGGGTACTACTCAGATGTCAAAATCAACATATGATCAGTGAATCCCTAACAGAATTTTAGGTAAACAGATACCTTTTATTTGAGGAAATTTGTTTCCTTTTCCTTTCTCTCTTTTACCCTGTGAAAGACCAGAAGTCCTAGATAGTTAAGTATAGTGTGTGAACAGACCAATTCTTTATCCTATTTCCAAACTCTGATTAATAATAGTCAAAGCATACCGACACAGTGATCATTCTGTGCATTCACAGTGAAATCAGTGCATCTTGGACATTCTAGAATTAGTGTCTTTTCACAGATGAATTGCCCATGCACAATAGATCTCCCTGAAGTATCAGGCTTCTACAGCTTTTTAACCACATGGCAGCCTGGATTTCATGACAGAGATTTGTGGAATTTGCTGCCTTGTGGACAAAAGACAATGTCTTTTCTTTGCCTTTTGGAATTAATGTTTTATTATGTCCTTTACTCCAAATGTTAAGACACCCACAAGAATACACTTTTCTTCCAAGTTGTTTCAGTATGAGTTGGAGTTTAATGATGACAAAGATAAGAACCAGTCTGCAAAGGAAAAAAAATGTTACAGCAAGCAAAATTTATGCTTTAATCAGCATCTCCTTCATCTGCTGTGATTCACACATTTTGTTTCTGCAAAGTGCAAAGCAGTTTTACAGTAAAATAAAATGACTGTTTTTCACTAGCTGAAAAACAAGTGTGGACGCATTGCTGAAAAGTGTTCCTCCCTTTCCCCAGCTATTTCATGACACCAGAAAAACAAAACAAAATAAAAGGTGAAAGAAATGCTTGTAAACTTCCCTTTTTTTCTTTCAGATAACAATAATTCTGTGTAGGTATAACTCTGCTTCATGACTGATTCCCTGTGACTTGCAATGCTCTGCTATCTTACAACATATTCAAGGAAGTTAACAGGAAACCAGGCCTTCTGTTTGACATATGAGTTAAAGCAAAAACACAAGACTGAGACAATCTGGTTTTCCACATATTCAGATAGAAAAATTATTATGATACCAATGAGACAATGTGTGTTTATTCATATAGAGTTGTGGTTTTTTCCCCAGGATCTGCATAAAAGCAGCATTTCTAGCACAAGTGAGTTAGAAGTTTTCTGCCTTTCTGTTTTCTTCTCCTTGTATACAGGTAAAATGATTTCTGTGACAATACTCTGATCCAACTTGGTTTGGTAGATCTGTGCCCATTGCAGACAAGGGTGAATGGAGCATGCAAGGAATGAAGGAGTATAATCTCAGTGAGAAACTATGCCCTTTCTTTTAACAACCTGAAAGCTGCTTTGAAAAAATTCAGCTAAAAATCATGGTTTTTTTCAGATTGATTGGGGAAGATTGACAGTATGATGGATTAGTATGTAGAAGATAATTAGGCTTTCTGCAATGTTATTTTTAGTGCTAAAGTCCTGGTTTATTAATCCAGAATTGTAGGTAGGTTCACTCTTGCCTTGAGAGTGTTGCAGTTAAGGAAGGGAGGGAGGAGTCAATAAAGCTTTATAGGTATAAATCCATAAAGATGACAAGATAGTAAAATAATGATAGTATCTAGTGGCTACAGTTAATAGTAATGACATCAATAATAACCCCCATATCTCAAATGAAAAAAGCTATGTGTAGCATAAAGCTTATCTTTGTAATTGTCAGTTAAGTAGGTCAAGACAGGTATTGAGCCAAGTCTTTCTCATTTCCCTTCCAAATGGATAATTATGCATCTAGGAGAAATATATAGGAACTAGGGTTAAGATTTAAAGAGAATGTAAAAATCAGATGTAAATGTAATCATTGTAAATGTTTTTTTTTAATCTAACTGTGGAATAATGGTCTTTCCTATGACAGCAATTGCCATGAGGACTCCTTGTTAATACAAAATACATTGTCAAATGGTAGGCAATTAAGATAGTCAATCTTTTAATAAAATGGACTAAAGCTCAGTTATTATGCAACTGGAATATAACTACTTCAAAGATATAATTCAGAGTATGTTATCTATAATGGGACAGTCAAATTATTATTCTCAAATACTGGATTTCAGTTTTTATGTATATTTCATCTTTAGGAACATGGGAAGTACCCTACTGTGCACTGATCTCTCACAGAGCTGGTTGAGGCATTCAGCAACACTGGTGCATCCAAGGAGGGCAATATTCCAAGATATGTATGAGAAATTGTATTGGTTGCAGGGGAGGGTTGAGAGGATTAATATATAAGAAGTAAAAGGAAAAAGTGGTTTAAGTTCTCTTCAAACAGTTCTTTAACCTGAGGCTTTAAACCCCGAGGCAGAATGCCAGATATTAACACTGGCAAAAATTTAAATCAGATCAAAGAAATTTTGATAAGCTCCTAAAATTGCACCTGTCTCACTTGTATTTTATCTCAATCATAGCACCTCAAACAAATCACCTGGCAACGCAAGCACCTTTTAGCTTTTCTGAGAAACAGCATTTACATGAAGGACACAAATACAATTTTAGACTATCTTAACTACAGGTTTTACCAAAGAACAGAAATATTAAGAAAGTTCTTTCTGTTTACTTCTGTGTTAAATAGACCCACAGGGACACAGAAAAAAACTTACATTTAAACAGTTTTTTGTCTAATTTACGTTTAATCGGAACCAGGGAAAGCAAAGGAAAGGCATTATTTTCCTTTTCTGTGCACAGGTGGTATATTCTGTGATACAGTGGTTTAGAAAGGATGGAAAAACACTTCAAAACTTAGCTTAGTGATGAAGGATTTTCTCAGTAGGTGCGATGTAGGAGACATATAAAAATCACTTCCTCACAGGCATAGAATGTCTTGGGATACAAAGCATTATTGAGATTCTGTACAGCCTTCTGATCCATAGGAAAATTCAGGAAAGGCATTGCAATGCTAATTGTCCTTTACAGCAGTTTGTTTTTGGTGGTCTCAAAGGTACCTTTGAGCTAATCAACCGCTTCCCACTTCTGCTGCATCCGCTGGTTCATTCATGCCTGTTAGAGGTGCAGCACTGAATTTCACATTGTGCTTACAAGGTCAACAGAGTTGTTATCATGCAGCCAGTTCATTAGACACTTGTAAAATCTATTTCAGAATGTAATCCAAAGTAAATTCACTAAATACAAAAGACTGGGGGGAGAGAGGAAGACATATAGACACAGGAAAGATAGCATGATGAAAAATTATGCGCGGTCATGCTGGGGGGCAAAGCTGCTTGCAAGTGCATCTGGCCATCAGCTACGGGTGATAGCCTCTAAAAATGGAGAGGGCAAATTAAGAATAAGAGTACATTTACATAAATTCATTACTAGCCAAGAAATATATTGCAATTATTTTAAAATCTAATGAAGTTTGGTGAAGCCAGAAAAAGCAGCTTATGATTTTCAGTGTGTTTATCTATATTTATTTGACAACCCTGAAATATTTTCTTGTAGCACAAAACACATTTAAGTAGAGTTGTGAAAAATTTTCAGACTCTTTTCTTTGTTTTAAAATCTTTCTCATACAAAAAAAATGTTCTTAATAATTCCAAAATTATTAATTTTAGGAAGATATGTAAAGTTAATTTTTGGGGTAACTTGAAATAAATCACTCAGAATGAAATTTCAGCTTAATATTAAAAAACAGTGGGGAAAAAATGTCTTTTGAAAGGATCACATTGCCTTTGCCAGACTCTGAACAGATTCCTGAATAGATTGCATGAAGTTAAATGTCTCCTTTCTGAACAAAAGCTTTCAGTTGAGTTGGCTTACTGAGAAGACTAAATTACTTTCACTCATGAAAACACTTGATCTTAGAATTTTTCTAAAGGACTACTAATTTTACGTTCTCTAAGAAGTGTATTTAGTGAAAAAAAAACCCAGAGTACTCTTTAAGGAATATTTTTTTGCTACTTACAGACTCAAACAGCTTACTAGCTTACTCAAACATCTTATCAAAAGCTCACAATTCCCTTGTGAGAGGTAAGTATTAGATTCTAATTTACAGATGTAGGTAGTGAGCACAAAAACCTTTGCTTTTGCCCAGAGTCACTGATGCAGTTAAAGAATAAGAACAATAATCACGAGTTTCTAGTCTCTGACCATAAGTTTTTGTTTCTTTTAATAGCGTGCTGACCCAGATGGAAAACAAAAAAAAAAGTACTTTTTAAAAAAATAAAATTGGTGATTTTCTTTCACTTTAGTGATGGTAGAAATTACTTAATCTCATAGGAAACTCATCACTTATAAGACTAGTGTACTTATTTCCTCACAGTTTGTAATGTCACTGAATTGTGACTATTCTTTGTCTTCAACAGGGAGGAAAAATTAACTTTTACTAGCAGAAAACATTGAAACAGAGATTAAATATTCTGAACTGTACATTACCAGTAATCCACTCAGTCTCTCACATCACTCATTGTTCTCTGTGACATTTATACCTCACCTCTATGCCTGAAAATCTGTATGAAAGAGAAGCCAGGAAAAAAGAATATACAAGAAACAGGGAGTAACCGTAGCATACACATCCTTCTAGAGTTTGCTACTATATCCACTTGAATATAACAGAATGTGACAGATCATGAGAAAAGCAGTCCTGGCTCAATTCACAAACTTGCTGGAACTCCAAGAATATTAGGAAGCTGGAAAGATGTCCTTTTAACAGGTTTTAAAGTTCCATTTTGCAGGTTGAATATTTTTGAGAAGCTTGAATAAGTCTTAAAAAACCCTGCATTCAATCTTTTGTATATATCAATAATATACAGATCAAAGCCAAAATTATTTTATCTAGTTGCTAGTCTGGCAAAACAGACCTACACAGTTTTGGTCATCTTTAACTTCAATCTAGGAAAAAGTAGCCTAATCTAAGGCAGGAAAACATAAAATTGAAAGAGAATGTGTCTCCAGATCAGGAGTTATCTTATACCTGCAGATGGCATTGTTGATCTTCCACAATTTTGCAAATTGCCTGAGTAACCCAAAATGAAAATGCACATCCGCACACTAAGAGGCAGCTGGGCAGAGGTACCAATACATAGATTAAAGTAAAGATCTACAAAAATGGTGATAATGGCTAGGAAAAAAAAATGCACTAAAAATCTGATTGGCATGTTAGTTAATTAAAATTAACAAGAAGGAAGAGCTTAAGGTCACATTAGGGATTACTTTCTGTGACAACTTTTCCAGAGTATTTCACTGTGGGAGGAGGTTAACACCCAATTTATTCATAGTCAAATAACTGTATTTAATCTATTGATGACACGAGCTAATGAAGGACAGGGTGACACAGCAAACTGATGAATGGATAAATTAGGTAAATGCATGAGGCTCAAATTTAAAGGCATATAGGTCTTGTATGACACTGAATACCTGCTTTGTGAGTACAGCAGTTAACAGTTTCCTCTTACCCAGTAGCAGTCTGACAAGGTCAAACCTTGATTACTCTGCTTTTACAAGTTTGTGCTGAGGGAGATTTTAGCTTGCAGGAAGTTTAAAAACTGGAATATTGTACATTTAACAGTAATCTTAAAAATTCTGAGTGGATCCATCTGTTCACTATTTTACAGCTTGGCTCACTATCTTACACTATACTGGGCAGTTCTAAACTGCTAACAAATCAGTGCTGCAGCCTCTACATCATCATAAATGACTGCCTATCAGGAGACAAGGTGTGCTGTAAAACATCTCTCATCCTCAAAGTATCTCTTCAAAAACTTCAAAGTTAACAAATTGACTTCTTTTTTTTATTTTATTTTTTTTTTTAAGATAAAATCCCCAACTTTAAGTATTAGTATTTTTTCTTGTAGCAGATGATAAAAGACAAATTACTTTTTCCCCTATACAACAGGAGGAAGAAGTTTCTGGTTTGGATTTACTTTGAGAATTGCTGGTATCTTATGTTTCAGGATTTCTTATTTTCAATATTTTATCCTGGAGGAACTCCCACTAGTCTCTAGAAGTCAGAGGCAATTTCTTGCCTCAAAAACATTTTTACAGTGTATATTTCAGTAATTAGTATTCTACCCACACTGGTACTGAGAAGGAGTTCTTTAAACAATACTGCTAACGACACATAAGACTAAACCCAAAAATAAATATAATTTTATTAGACAGTTCACTACATGAATATCATTTAGAAAATTAAGAAGGAATAATAGTTGACTTTGAAGAGCTAATTTTGCAGAGTGATTTGAAGAGTAAATTTTGAAGGGTTATCTGCCACTGAAAGTCTTTGAAAGCTCCTTTGAAAGCCCCCTAATTCTTACAACTGCTGGCATATACTACAGAACATGCAAGATTTTACTTTTTAGGTAAATAGGAGAAAATGACCACTCTACAAAGAAGAAACTTCACCTGAATTAATTTATCATTTCAAGATAGCTTTTCTCATGATCTAATAATTTTTATAGATGTGTAGAGGCTGAAGACATAGACTAGTACTATTCAAACTCCCTGCATTAGGTACATTCCTAAATATACAAATGGATTTCATAAAGGTGAGTGACTTGAATTTTCAGAGAACTGTGGAGATACTTCCATCTCTCATCGTCTTTATCTTATTTGCTTCCTCCTTAGCAAGAATTCTTCATGAGAAGAGAGACAGAGCTGTTGTGCTGGAAATGTCACTGGTACATGGGGTATTCTTGTAGGAAAGGCTCCCAAAGAACCTTATTGATAGACTCCACTGTAAAACTATAATGGAGAAACTCACCAGATTGGAGAAACTCACCAGATTGTTCAGTCTCTGCTAGTTGCCAAGTAATGATATTCATTTACAGATTTATGCAGAGTCACTAGTGAAATCTGTCTTTTACCTGGTCTTCATTTGTACATGATTACAGTACTAAAATAAATTAGGCTAATGAAGAGAATCATGTTTCAGGTACATTTTGAGAGGATTTAGGCATTTAAATCAACACCTTTGTTGACTCTTAGGTGATATCTTGGAGCGCATATTTTAATTGCAGGGTGAAAACCAAAGAATACAGGTTTGGTAATCCCCACTGCACAAATTCTAGGAGATGTCATTGAGAGAAAACAGTAGATGTCCACATATAATTTGAGACACAACTTCTCTTAAAAGAATCTGGAAATGTTTTAGCTGAATAACTTTATGGAATTTGAAGTACACACTTAAATGCAGTGCAGTACTTTGTAAATTCACTTTTGAAATGTAGCAACAAAAGGGAGAGGGTGAAGAAATTGGAGCAGTTTAGGTTTTGTTTTTTTATCACTTCAGTTAAAACAACAGCACATATGCTGTGCTTTGGACATGAAATAAACCTAAGTTCTGTATTGCTCAGCCATGTGGGGAAGAAACAGAGCTCTAATTTGAGAAGCAGATACTGTAATTTAAGAATGTATGATGTCATTACCAAGGAAAGTAAGCCAAAAACTGCATAAACCAGAAATTGCTGCTGTATCATGCATTGCTAGATTGTTACTCTAAACATAAGGTCAGAAAATAAACAGAAATTCTAAATGTTTCTTCAGTGTTGATTTAGATTTCTAATCAGTCATTTTTGCAATAAAATAGTATCAACATACACAGCACTTTTCAATTAACTGTATGGGTACATTTTACTGATTGTGCAGCTCTGCAACTGTGCCACTCTGTACTGCCAAGAAGTACTGATTCCACTGTAACACTCACTTAAGACATATGTACAAATAGGAAATTTCTGCTGTTCCACTTTATGCTGTATCCCTTTAGTATTAACAGAACATTACTTTGTCCTAAAAAACCTGATAGATTGTCTTGCAAATGAGCAGCAGGACAGAACAGGACTTCCAATGAGGAAATTGAAATCCAGGTTCAGAGCTATATGCAAGTAAGCTTCAGCAGTCTAATTTTGAATGCCCCATTATTCATGATTTACATTTCTGTGTAAATCTTTCCAAGTGTCTCAGGTTTTCTCCAGTTCTTGTCCACACAATTTCAAAACCTCCTGCTTTTTCTCAGGGATATAAACTGTTTATGGCTGATTTCAAGTACTTTCTTGAATGGATTATGTGTTTTGGAGAAATCAGGTACAGAACTTGTCTTCCTGATGCCTTCACATTTGTGACACATGACAATTAATAACCTGACCATGGTTCAGCCTATCAAAGGTGCAGCAAACTATGACATAGCATCAAAACATAAATTAAACTTTATATATGCTCTTTGTTGGTTACAAGCTGGACATAAGTATTGAATTCCAAACAGAGTTGACAGTAATACTTCTTTGTAGTCACTGCAGTACTTTATAAGTTCTTTATTTGGATTATTTAAGAAATTTAGATATGTTTCTGTAGAATCGGTATCTCTTGTTTCCCAAGGCAACAGACAACAGCAGTGTCAATATTTGCTAAGATTTCTTTTAAATACCCTGAATTTTGTGGAACTGCTGAAACAGATTATGAATTTTGAAACGAAAATAATCTGCTGGCCAGTGCATGTGAAACAGTGACAGCCTTTTCAATGATTTTTTGCAATACTCCTTATTGTAAGCAAAATATAGCCAGGAAAATTAAAACCAAAAGAAAACAGTCAACCAACTAAACAAATCCACACAAAATCCGTGCCCAAAACAAACAAAAAAAATTAGCTGAAAAAGAAATCCTCCTATACTTGTGGAGAACCTTACTCATATTCTAAACCTCACAGCTGACTTTTTTTTTTTTTTATTATGACACATGAGGTATAAGCTAATGGCAAAAAAGTTCAGGACTGAAAAAACTATTGTTCTGTAATGAAAGAGATTCTTGCATTGAGAACATTCTGAAGTTACACATTTGGAAATTTCAGTCCTCCTTTGCCCTACTTCCTGTGTACAGAAAATGATCTTGTAAAGCTTAATCTTCCCTTTTTACTTCCATTGTTTCCTACTGCTCCTTAAGTATTTTCCAGAGACTTGGGTCTAAATCTATCTTTAATAAATAGTACAGAGTATTCTTTTTACCGGGTGGTTATGATCTCATGGAAGTTAAGTCAGGATACCTTAAAATATGATATATGTATTTAAACACCAGTACACCATAGATTTAATTTTCCTGTGAAAAAAACCCCAAATGCTATTGGCAAAACCCTTTTTAGGCTCTATTCCCATAAAGTAGCATTTTATCTAGTCTAAATATCTCCATTTTATCCAAATTCCATAACATTGCCCCATTTCTCTAAACATAATGTTTTTGAAAATAATTATCCCATCTCTGCTTATGCCTGATACAAATATTCACTGATATTTACTCCTAAAATGAGCTTGGCCCACATTAATTGTCAAAACTTTAAATTTACAAACTAGCTAGGATATTATTTTCTCTTTTCTCTCTTTTCAAGGTTAGTCTCTTTTTTCCCTTGCAGGCTATTTCCTCAGTGCTGGCACCATATCCCAGTGCTTATTTAATTTGCCATAAATTCACAGAAGTTAAGTCTGTGTCCATTTGGGATTGATCCTTATTGTTCCTTCAAAATGTTTTGATCAGTTTAAGATCAGTTAAAATGTTCCATGTGCTGGGGCTTCTGGCATTTATTACCTCTGGGACAGTTTTTTGTTAGTTTTGGGTTTTTTTTCCTGCAGTCTGATAGATTTTCTTTCAGGAAGTTTTATTAAATGTTCTTGGTTTCAAATTGGCATATTCCCTTTCACTGAAATGTGGTCTTATTTTTCTCTCTAGCTTTAGTAGAGCAAGTTAAATCAAGTCAAAGACTCTGAGTCACCTCATTTCCATTTAAACACTCTGTTTCCTTTGAACACTTAATAGTCTGAATTACAAAGCCTAGATCCATGGGTTTCATTTTTTATTTTGTAATAGAATAGTCTCCTGTACTTTCTTGTATTGTCAGTTGCTCCAGTTATATTCTTTACAAATGTACTGTCCTTTATTTTCATTGATTTTACAACCACTTTATCTCATATACCCTCTGCAACTTTGAGTTACTCAGATTCACAACTCCCAACTGGACTTTGAGAGTAAGCACTTTTGCAGTCACTCTTAAAAGGAAAAAATGGAGTTCAAAATTCCAGAAGGTGTTAATAGGACTTTCCAAAGGTCTTGTGCTGAGCACTGTTCAAAGGCTCTAAGTAGTTTGTAGAGAAAGCTAAAAATCTGGGGAAATTTTAACAGCAGAATACAAATTATATTTATCTTTTGAAAATTAGTCCTTAGTTAAATACCTAAAGATGTTTCAGCTATGTAGCCTTATCTTCCTCTGCTTAGTCTGTGGTCCTTTAAGTGGGTATAATTTAAAAAGGACAATACACTTATTTCTCAAGAAAAATTGATTGACCTCTATAAACATAAGGACCAGGATGAAAGAAAGCTCATACAGTTTCAAAAGGGAACGTGCAGGAGGTTTTGCACCATGCTTCAGAATATGAATCAATAGGCTGAGTACTGCTACTGCTGTTGGTGTTCAGGGGAGGTTTTTTGTGGATGCCAGACTAAATATGAGCCAACATTGTGCTCTCTATAACACAAACCACAGGCTGCATTGCTTTGGTAGGGCTGTGGTTTGCACAGTAGGGCTGTGGCTATCATCCTTCAGTCACTGACACTGATGCTGCAATGGGAATAGTAGTAGGGCACCAGTTGAAGAGAAACAGAAACTGGAAAGAATCACACAGATGAGTAGCAAGATATTTAAGAACTTACAATACACAACTGATGGAGACATGATAGGAGGGCTGGTCATGTTTAGTCTGACAGAGAGGTGAGAGGCTACAGGATGATCCAACAGTTGCTTGCACTTACCTTAAAAGTGTTACAGTAATGATGGATCCAAACTTTTCCCAATAGTATCAGGCAAGAGACAGTAACCACCAATTATTGCTTGGGAGTTACAAAGCAGACATTAGGAAAAAGCTCACCACAAGAGGGTAATGAAATAGAAATTGTTGTCCTGACAGATGGGTCAATCAGCCCCTAGAGATTTTCAAGGCTCATCTAAACAAAGTTGTAGCTCACGTAGTCAGTCATTTGCAATAGGTCTCTTTCAATTAAAAGAGGACATCCTCACGTCATTTTTCATCTAATATTTTTGCAATTCTGAGAAATTCTGAATTCTGTAATTCTGAGAAATTTAGAAATCAGAATGAAGACAGAAACAAGCTCATGTTTCCTGAGATTTTTGTTGGGAAGTATTTTTGATGTGTTGTCAGCGCACCTCTGTCCTGATTCATGTCTATCCTCCTCCTGCCCTAAAGTAATGTCCTGAAGTCTTTGTATTGCTAAAGTGATGGTCTGTCTTGGGCATCAATAGATATGAATTTATTTGTACTTGTTTTGTGCTCAGGGTTTGACTTAAAACAACTCAGCAAAACATTGCTGCCAGTGTGGACCTTAACCTTGAATAAAACCTTCTTGTTCTTGTTGTATCTTTAGCTTTCCACATAATTTTACAAGAAAATGTTGTAATTGTGGATCATAACAAATATTGTTGATCAAAACCAAACTGATTTAAGAGACTACCTGGCTCATCAAAACATTTTAATGAAGAACACTTTGCTCCCTTAGACTTATTATCCATTTCTACTATAGCCATCAAAGGTAATATTCCCATTAACTTGAAAAGTTAGGGATCAAGCTCTTGTAGAGATTCATTAAAAAGTAATATTAACTGATGAAGAATGGATCAACAAAATTTGCCCATTAAATTGCTTATCCTCTGTTTTTTGTCTAGCTATAAATTATATCAAATTTCCTAAACACAACCCCAAATGACAGTGCTATCTTCAAGAAGAGAAATTTGTGGTTTTTTTTTTTTAATCACAGAGGAATGTAAGGAAATTATAGGTGCTTTTCTTATTTGAGGTAGTATGAACTTGCATGGAGCACTACAAAACCAATGTCAAGATTGTCTCACTGATCAGAAGAGAAGTCATATGGTTAATTAATTAAGCCTGACACATTTAGAACTCAGATTCTGGAGAAGGTTCAGTGATGGGTTGCACAGGGATGAAGCATATGGAAGTCATAAACATCTGTTTGTTCTAGAGCAGAATAAAAAGGTTTATGCTTGATAAATGATATTTCTCTAGTGAGTTTGCAGATTTTTAATATGACTTGGAGAGATTAATAGATTAGCTAAACTCCTAATTTCTCTGTTTAGAGGAAATTTTATATTCCTGCTTCATTTCTACAAATGTAAGTTACAAATCTGGGTATCATACGAAAAGGTCATAATGAAAAGGTGGATTTACCAGTGTGGTGGTTTGACAGGAAATGTGTTTTCTGGGATGCTGTGGTTAGGCCAATGGATGCTCAGATTTTAATATTGGCACCTACTGTGGCCATTGGGACATTGGGCCCGCCTCTGAGAACACGGGGTTAAAGCAGGGCTCTCCGCTGGGAGGCTCTCTTGGGTTCCAGTCAGGGAAAGGTTCAGAGCTGCCCTGCCCGGCTGCGGGCTGGGCGGGGCAGGGGCAGCCATGGGGCCGGGTGAGGTAGGCCCAGGGGCAGCCATGCGGCCGGGTGAGGTAGGCCCAGGGGCAGCCATGCGGCCGGGTGAGGTAGGCCCAGGGGCAGCCATGGGGCCGGGTGAGGTAGGCCCAGGGGCAGCCATGGGGCCGGGTGAGGTAGGCCCAGGGGCAGCCATGCGGCCGGGTGAGGTAGGCCGGGGCCTGGACAGAAGGGAGGGGAAGGCCCCTGCAGGATGGAAGGGTGGAGGAGCACTGAGAGGCATCGGGCAGCCACCACCCCCTCCCAGGAGAGACAGAGAGAGAGCCTGTGCCTGTGCTTGTGCCACCTTGAAATTGAATAGTGGCCAGCCAAGAAGGAGAAGGGGGGGATGCGAGAAGGTGCCTGGCAGGGCAGCCGTGGGAGTTCTGGACAGACAGAGCCTCAGATTTTTAACCCTTTTCTTGGATGATGGAAACCTTGCGAATGCTAATCCTCCTGGAGCTGAATGAGAAGAGAGATAGAGATAAGAGGAAATGGGCCACGAGAGAAATAGAGAAGAACTCAGGTGGAAGAGATGATGGAGTAGCTTATGCTGGACTCTTTTTGTGTAGCCATGGACAGAGCCATGTTTCCTGTGATACAGGGACTGCATTCTAGGGGGAGGCAATGCCTCAGAACCAAGAGGGTTCGGTGTGGGTACTCCTCGGCCCCAGGGGGTGAAAATATGGGGGGGACAGATGTCCCAAAGTTGAGACTGTGCCTTTTTGGAGTGGGACGAAGCATCCTTAAAAGTCGACCCTAGAAGCAGCTCTGGTCTGTGTTCAGTGGTGAGAGCGCTGGACATGAAAGGAAGAGGTCACCATTGGCACAAGAAGGACTCCTTCTCCTCTTGATGAACTGAGGATTGAGTATTCTGAAGGGTGGTGCCGGACCGAGAGTCGATGATTTGGGGGATGTATTGTATTGGGAATTTGGTGGGGAGCAGGAGGAGATGTATTTATGAAGTTTTCATTTTCCTTCTGTGTTTCTTTTTTTTTTTTCCTTTCCCTTGTAGTTTAGTTAACAAATTTTTTTTTCTTTCCTAAGTGGGAGCCTGCTTTGCTTATTCCTGGTCACATCTCACAGCAAAAACCAGGGAGAGGGTATTCTCATGGGGGTACTGGCATTGTCCCAGTGTCAAACCATGACGGAAAAATGGCATATTCTATAGTCTCAAAATGTTCTATATGTGTTGGGTAATTAATATGCAGAAGAAACTTGTAAAAAATATAAATCTATCAAGGTAGAGACTCTAAGTGACTTTCCATAAACTGCAGGGAAAGTAACTTTACGAGCCAAGATTAAAAATGTTAAAAATTTGGCTTTTTGCCCTGTAGTCAATGTACAACCTACAGAAGATTTGAATTTCAACTTTTATTGTATAAAGAAATTATATCTTCAAGGTTTATCATAGCAACTGTTTGAAATTACATTGATTTAAAATACAATACAAAATAAGATCCCTATTATATTTATTTTGAGGAAGGTTTTAATAACTATAACAGAAGTTTTAATGTCTTAAGACATCTGCTAAGAAAACACAGAATGCAGGTAAAATTTTAGATAATTTCTTTCCTTTCACTTGTCTCCATCGAACTCTAAAATAACTCCTTCCTTCTGAGAAATTTTTTCTTTTGGCTAACACTGAAAACCCTCAAGAATTGAAATAGTATCTTTGAGTTGTTTAAATTTATTAGACATATATAAAAATATGTCTGATTTAGAGACTATTCATATCAACTTTTCTCTTCACACTTGCTGTGGAAAAGAAGTGGATGAGAAACTACACAACACTGCTCCAGCACGATTCCTTTCCATGGGCTGGTCACACAACAAGCCTGTACACAGTGTGGGCCAACTGTGCCTAGGTGGCCCTATTTAAGAGGGGAAACTTTGAACAGCTGGCCTCCAGGGGTTCCTTTCAACTTCAATCATTCTGTGATTCTGTAGAAGTGAGATTTTTTTATTTAAAACTTAACACCAAAATACCTTTGGCTTTTAGGGGGTGGTTGGGGTGGGATTTGTCAGGGAGTGAACTCTGATAATTCAGAAAAGACCACTATCATCTATGTTTTAAGGCTGATTGCAATGCAGCGGTGAAGATGATTTTGTTCGCTAAAAAATTATTTTATATATGCATAAAGGAGTAAAGATTTGGATTGCTTGGTTGGTTGGTTTTTTTCCCCAGATGGAGTAGATATTTAGAGTACACCATGTGTACCATAGGTGTAATGGGATGAGGTCTTCTAAGGAAAAGGTACATGGTGAAGTTCAAAAGAGAACATAGGAATGATGCCATTCTGGAATGAGTAATGCACAGATCACAGATTCTGTGAAAGAAAGCGGTCACTGATTTTGTGCTCTTAGTGTCCTACTGTCCTGGGAGAAGAGGTGTATGAAACAAAAAAATCAATCCACATCCTTTGGTATAAAGCTCCAGTTAAAAAGTGGAACATGAGAAAATACATTCATCTTTTCTTAAAACCACATGGTAGTAGATTTCCATTGCCATAGAATCAAAATTTAATTGTAAAAACTAATGATCATGTTTTCAAAATTCACCTTTATAAAGGGAATCCATACATGTGACATCAATATTTACAAGTTTTGCCTTTCTTTATGACTTTCATTCCTGTTTACCTGGTTTAATTTAAAGAAGGAAATATGATTTGTTTATTAATGGTTTATGTTCCATTAAAGTTTATGTTCCAAAATTGAAATTATAGTCTTTCCTTTAGAAAAAATTGTCATTGTGGAAGTTCCATTACATATTGGTTTATGTTGCATTCTTCATGGATTTTATATAAACCAAATATATTAAGCCCACTCTATTTGGCTTAATGTGAAATCAAGGACAGTACCGAAAACTGCAGTTAGCACCTTTAATTATTTTGATTTTTTTCAGATCACTTTCCAATTTTGTCAGACAGATTTCTTTCTATACTCCTATTTATGAAGCTACCTGCACCAAAGGTCTACAAGCTCTTCAAATAATAAAGTTTTCTGTCATTTTGATTCTTACTTTATGAGCTTTTGAGACACCATTCCCAGCAAAAGTTACTTGTTGCCTACATGTCATTTGTAGTTTAGATTCTCAGTGTGAAAAGTACCTTCCACTAGCTTTTAAATCAAAATTACCACCAGTGTCAGATTGCTGACAATCACAGCAATTCAATTATTTCCTGATAGCAGAATGACATATTCTCCTGACTATGTTTTCATTAAATACCTAAAAGCTATAAATCCCAGCAATTTGTCATTCTTCTGTGTAATAATCTATAGTGTGTCAGAAAGCTTTTAGTCTTTTGTTATAATAATAACTATATTTATTTTTCAGTACTTCATAGTAACAGTCTATGTACAATGCCCTCCAACACAAAATTGAAACTTGGTACAGTGTAATTGTAGCTGTCTTGTATTACTTAGGCACTTAGGTTCATAATTTATTATCAATTTCTATTCTAAACATCTATGTGTAATAATGTGCCTCAAAGACTCATTTGGTGAACTTCCCAGACTGACCAGACCAGCAGCAAATATTGGCTTGACAGCAAAAGCCTAAGAATTCTTCTTGCATGCAGAATGCCTTCTCTTGCTAGCACTGAACCTAAAAACAAACCATAGACACTCCCCTGTTTGGACTGTCCACACATGTGCTTTGCAGATGTGTGATTATCCTATCTGCCATCTGCTTTTCTATTATGGAAAATTAGATATATTGACAAAATCCTGATTGTAGCCCATACTAGACATTTGAGAATATTTTAAAAATACTATTTTATTTGAGTATTAATTTTGGATACCTCTAGGAATTTGGCCTGTCACTTTTTTTTTCTTGGTTGGTTTTGGTGACAGTTGTAAAAGAGACAAATAATGCTCTTATCTAATAGGTAATTTGTTCTCCAGAAGGTTCTCTTATTACATGTCTTTTTGTATTTATACATAAACATTTCATTTAGCAGTGAATTATTCTCTATATTTTCTCCAGACTTTTCATCTTTGTAGCTGTGCAGAAAAATATTGCTTTTTAAATTTCTTAGATTAATATTCAATAACAACCTACTTCTTTTTTATTATTTATTTATTAATTTCTAAAACCCTCACACTTGTATTTGACAGTGAAGTAATCTTAATTTGTTCGTTTGTTCTACTACTCCCACACTATTGTAATTCAGCTCCTGTGGAGTGTCAGCAGAAATCTATTTATCAGCTGCATCTTGTTCAACATACCATTGCAGGGTTCCTAAACAGCAACAACAAAAATCACATTCCATTACATTCTATCAGACAATCATTGGCTCCCAGATTGCAACAAAAATTGTTTTTGTGGCACTGTCTGTGGCTTTCTCTTCTCTCACTTTTACTACCATATGTTTTTTCTTCACTTTTAATCAACCTCAGCATATTCTGAACAAGCAAAATCCAAATTTCTGTTTACCCCCTACAGACTATTAATGAAGGTCTCATTTTTATGTAGTTTTTTCCTATAGCTTGGCTGTAAAGTAGTAGTTTATATATATAAATGTATTATGCTGTTTATTTGCTTATGAAGGTAGATGATGCAGGAAAGAAGAAGGAAGGGAAGAAAAGCTTCACATTCAGAGAAAAACTCTAAGGATGAAATTGAAAAACAGGAAATATAACAAAGGTACCCTTTATAAGACATTGCATATGAGTCCTAAACACATTAATATGATCTGTGCTGCCATTACTTCTGTCCCCAAAAAATCTTCAGTAAGGAAGGTTTCAAGCAACATCAAACAGAGGCATGATTTCAAGAAGATCAAAACGTTATAATCAGCATATTTAATCAATGCTTCTGAGTATATGTGCAATAGAGGACACTAACTGTTTGGCACAAACAATGAGAATACTTTATCCTAGATGAATGCAGAGTCTGTGTGGCAAAAGGATTAAGTTAATTGGGGACATTCAGAAGAAGCAAATCTCCAGGATCAGGCAGAATTCAATCCAAGTTATTTACAGGACAACAGAACTAATGTCATTCACAATGGAGGGAGATCAAAAATGAAAGTCTCTAAAGACAAAGAAGGTGAAATAAAGAAGCAAAAGCAATACTATTGCTTGCAGACACTGAAATACAAGTCTGATGAGCAAAAACCAGGACTGCAACATTGTGCAATGTGTGAAAGGAATTTTATAAGGGAAAACAAAAAAAACATTGAGGTTGGAGTTATGTTGATTTTCAAGTAATGCACTTACCAAAAATAAAAAGAAAAAAGGTCAGTGCTTATTTTATCCTACCTGCTTATTACTATAAGTCAGATGACTTGTCCTCTTGTGCAGACAACGTTAGTGTGCACACACAGTGCCACTAAAATTCTCTGCATGAGACCTCCCATTCACCAAACATAGCAGTACCTGAAGACTAGCCCTTAACACCATTTTGATATGATGGATATCTCAAACATTATATTTTGTAGGATCAAGATCTATTGTTTTTAGGCCCTCAGTAGTTTTTCACAATAAGTAACATATAAAGTATTTTAAAGCCATTCAATGGAATTATTCCTCAAGGAAATCAGCTTCTGCTACTATGCATCACCATTTTATTTCAAATTCATAAATCTGTATTGATTTTCTGTGGCATATAATATTTGGGTAATAGCTCAAACAAAACCCATCTGGCATATTCAGCTGGGGATGCTGAATTTAGTGAATCAGACTGAAAAGTTACAATATGCTGTGTCAGAAACAACATGTCAGCTATTCAAGAGGTAATAATTAAGGGCACAAAAGGAAAGAGAAATAAAATTATAATTGAAATAGAAAAAGATGAAGCAACAAAACAAAGTAAGAGTTTATTGCACAAACATGTACACAATAAGGGTCTAGGTTTGAGGAAGAAGAGCGCTTAATAATTAATAAATATATGGGGTGGCACTTGATTTACAAAGCCAAATAAGAAATTTATTACAGCATAGAAAGAAGAGAGATATTCCTTGGATTTCCTAACCTGTATTCTAAGTACTAAAGTGAGTGCTGCAGATATGTGATATTCATGAAGTTCCTGCAGTGGAAGGAATCACCACATTTGCTTATAATTTAGTGCTTAGTTCAATGATAAAGGCAACAAAAAAAAAATACATCAAGAGTAGTTAAAGAATCTTCTATTAGAACTCAGAAAATTCCATTTGTCAAGTATCACCCTCTGGCTTCTTTTTAGGCATGAATGAATATGTAATCTTTAATTCCTAGTCAGTTTTTGGCAAAATGAAGTTCAGCAAAATTAATATGTTAGTAATTAATGAGGAACGAAAACTAAAGTACATTTAATTCTTTCCTCTTTTAAAGCAAGTGGCACACGCCCAGTTAATCATATAGTAAGGCTGTTGTCATAACAAAAATTGGTAAATTATGGTTTTGGAAAGGTGTAGTTAGAGGTATGGAACAATGGCAAACATTTGATCAGTCTCTTAAGCTAGGCTGGAACCTGTAAATAAGAACTGCTGGTGTTTTGAAGTGTGGAGTGCACCTCTAGATAACAGCATTTTATGACGATACAGAGAGAAATTAATACTATATGTGAAATAACTTATAGTTTTCTTTTGTATTAGATGAGACCTACTCTGTCAGAAAAATGGTTCTACTACATCCATAAATAACAAGTTTGGGGTTTTTTTTTAAATTTTGGGTTGGTTGGTTGGTTTTTCTTTTTTTTTTCTAAATAGACAATGAAATATAGCAGGAAATCTAGAGAGGATGGGAGCTTTTTGAGAGTAATTATTTAGGCTGTCTTAAACACTGCATAGGAGATAGGCTATATGCCTGAGCTATAAGGCAGTTGAAAACAATGGGAATTTATATTACTGATTAAAGATAAAGAGATTTAAAATTTGGGGAAAAATGAACAATACTTTTGCAGTGACAAGAGTACATATCTTACCATGACTGCACTGAAGTTAGTAATTCAATGGTTAGATAAGATATTCAAACTAAGAAAAGAATACAAGTATCTTCCAACCATAGCTTCTAATCTTAACACTATAAGAACTTGATGTATTGGTGAATTAAGATCTATACTGGCACAATATTTCTGTGCTTTATCCTGGCTCTCAATTTATAATATTTTTTTAGATTACCCATATGGTAAAAGATAAACTTTTCAACTTGGTAGCCCAATTACATTAACTTTCGTTCTTTTTAACAGATATCCTCAAATTTTTATTCAAATATTTCATACAAAAAAGAGTAAACTCAAAACTACTGCATTGCAACATTTAAATCAGAAAAAGATATTTAATAGTATTAATTTCAACATCATGGTCGGAGACTGCAATCTGTCCTCTGTTTCATGGGGTTATCAGGAGCTTTTGAGGAAATATGAAAAGAAGATGGAAACATTAAAGCACTTTCATTCTGAATTAATTTTGCAAGTAAAGAGCCATACTGTTTATGATTTCTGAAAAGTCAGTTTGGTTCATTATAAATAAGTAACAAATAACTGAACAGCAAGATAACAGAGAATAAAAAATCTATTTATGTCAAGAGAGAGCTTTATTACTGACTGTAACAAATATAAGATTCAACCCAGTAGAAACTGGGTTTCTCACACTGAAAATTAGTGTGAGGTTTTTGATGTCCCGATTTTTTTAATAAAATAGTTATGCAAAATTTAAACCAGAGCCTCAACCTTTGAGGATGCATACTTACAAAGAAAATATTGTCAGTTTAAAGATCTAACTATTTTCTTTCCTAGAATGTTTCAATTGAAACAAAATTTATATGGGAGAGTACAGAATTTTTTTTTTCAATTTAAATTAACAGCTGGAATCCTGAGTACACACACAGAGAAATACACATAGCTTATTAAAACCAGTGTGCTAGTTCTCAATTATTGCATTTTACATATACATCTTTGTTTCAAAACATTAGTTCAGAAGTGAATGTTAACTCAAGGACCTGTTCCCCCATGTAATTTAGTCATATGTTTGAACTGTATAAAGAATTTCTGAGCAAGCTGGTATATTCACATTGACTAGCAGTGAAACAGCATTCAGAGGCAAAGATCATTTGCAATTTTGTACCATTGGCTTGCTTACAGCTTTTTAGTACTTCTTTATGCTGCTTTATTGGATAGACATCAAATACAGCCTAAAAAGGTAGATTTTGGAAAATAGGGTTCTAAATAATTTTTGTACTCTTAAGCTAAATTTAAATGTGTTGTTTGAGCACATAATTAATTTACAGTCATATTTAGAACTCATCTCTTTGCATTTTGCACTTTGCATTTCCTTTATTTTGGAACACATTTTCATGTACAGAATTGACACCAGAGTTACAGTGTTAAAAATGAAGCATCAAAAGCACAGTCTAATGTGCTTGCAAATGAGGTTTCCCTCTGCTGAAGCCCAGACAAATTCAGGTGATGGTATGTGTTTATCATATCCTCATGACTGGGTCAGGATTTAACCTAGATGTGGATCCAACTAGAGGGGCTGAGAAACTCTTCTGGACTCACCATTGCCAGGTTGTCAGAGGGTGCTGAACCAAGAGAGCAATGGCAGCTCTGCAGCCTAACATTCTGAGTAATCAGAACCCAAATTTTTGTTAATTTGTCCCTGTTAAGTCACAGCTCTGACTTAGGTACCTGATTTTTAAGGGGAAAAGTTGAAACTTTGGCATTTGCTGTATTAATTCTTTCACTATTAGCTGCTTTATTAATCCATCTATCTGTCTGTCTGTCATCCTCTCTCTCTCTTATCTATTATCTATCTATCTACCTACCTACCTGCCTACCTACTTGCTTATTATTAGTAGCACTTGGTTTGAAATGTTAATGGCACCATGCCTGTAAGGCTCCTATTTTTAAATATTTTTTAATTTTTTAAATGTAGAAGGAATATATGACACATTAAAAAAAAAAACCAAACAAGGATAACAAAATATTAAAACGAAAACTATATATATATATTAAAAACCAGATAATTTTATGTGCTAATGTTAGACCTTGGGAAGGGCTACTATTTTCTGAAATCCATGACCCTCATGAGCTGAAAGGAATTTTTTTTTCTCCTCCTGTAGCTAAGTCAAAGCTGCTTATTTTCCTCTTTTATTTATTTTTAACATTCCTTTTCTAGAGTACATGTAAAATTGCCTCAATGGATCATGGCCAATGAAATCTGAGGTTGAAATGGGAGATTCATAACATTAGCAAAGGGAAATAGATATGTCATGTACTAGGCATAATATTAGAACTCTTATTTAAAGAATTTGAGGCTTGGTTAATGTATTTCTCTACTCTTCCATGAATACAGACAGGGATTTGGTATTTTTTTTCAATTTCTCTCATTTACCTCACTTAAAATCTTCTTTAAGAGAAGAGCAATGGGAAACTACCAAATCGAGCTACTAAATTTATTTGAGAACGTATTTTTGTATCAGAGATATATTATTCAATTCCATTTCTGTTGAAGTGAGCGAGTAATGGCACATGGCAATAGGATAAGTTGCAAAAATTCTACAGCTTCATATGATTATTTTAGGTTTGAAATTTAAGTCAGATTTTTTTGTGGAGAATTATTTTTAAAGAGTTCTCCTTCTTCCTGTTTGCCTCACTCTTAGAATATTCAGGGTCTTATGACTGAAAAAGAGATTTTATCTTTTCTCTGCAGGCAAAGCTAATTAAATAAAACAGAACACAGATTTCAACCATAATAAGTCTGTATTAGGACTGTGTCACTTTTGTCACTCTTTCAATAAAGCCAGGAGGGATTGATCCCAAAGACTTTTTAATCACTGTGCATGACATTAGAAATATTTGTTCAATCCCACACTATCAAACTGATTGCTTAAACATGAAAATCTATGTACCCTGTATTAACGAGTATCAGTTGGTTTGTTAGTGCAAAAGACAACTGATGGACTGTCACATAAGCAGTTTCTAATGAGAAACTGATTTGCACTGCTGCAATATTCAAAAGATTATGAAATACAGTCAATCACATCATGCAACAAAGAAAATGGTGCATCTAAATATCCTAAGGATTTTATGATATGACCATGTTAAATGTATTTATGAACAACATTTTCAGATCCAGGGACTATTTATATATAACTTTATTATGGTACTCTTTATAAGCCTAGTGGTGTCAACATTGTATCTGAAACAAAGCAATGACTACAATTCCATGTTCATTTTGTTTCTTATGAATGTGGCCCATCTGAACATGGCAGGTGCTCCTTGACACAGATCTGAAGATTTTAATCCTTTAAAATCTAGATCCTTTGTCTGAAGCACTGAAGACAGAATTGTAATTTTGCATCAGGTAAAGTTAACTTTTAAGTCTGCAAGCCAGAGTACTGAGGATTCCTTTTTATTTTTTTTTCTTTCCCAAGTGTCGATCAAGTGTTGCTCCATGCATTTGGAAGCTATAGCAGCAAGGAGGTTGGAATTATTCACACTGCTGAATCGATGCTATTAACAGTCCTTGCATTATCCTGCAGGTCACTTACTATAGAGGACAAAGCTGTAAATCTAGTGAGGATCCTTTAGACACCAAGTCAAAGGTTAAAACAGGCTATAGGGAGCAAACAGCTAAACTGTTCCCATGGGAGCTTTCTATGCACAGTATGCTGGTGGGATATGAGTTTCCACAGCAACCACAGGCTCAGTATCAGAGCATAACCCTCCTAAATTATGCAATATACTTATGATTCCATAAGCCTAGCTAGAGTATTTGTATGGCCTCCTCACCTATTATGGTAGCGAATATATTTTTCAGCTCTCCTTGCTTCACTTTAAAACTAGATTCCTAAGGAACTTCATAAACCATAAGAGCTTTTGAAATTATGTGACTGACATGTACACACCAGATAAACCAATACACTCGTGATCTTGGCAATTTCAGGAATTCATCTTTACATAGGAATGAACAGATTGCCACTAATTTTTGCAAGGTGTTGTTTTATAAATAATAGTGAGAAGAACGGGGAAAGGTTTCATTTTCTTTCCTTTGCTCTTATTTATTTTTAAATGAATAAGAAATTTTATGTGTGGTACTATTAAGATGGATTGTTCTGCTAATATATCCTTGCCTATTTTTCCATCAGCATATAGGAGGGTAGCCGTACATAAGCAACTTTAAAAGACAGATTTATGGAAATGCCATTACTTATAATATTAAAAATGTGAAGATCTTCCAAAAAATTGTTGATTCAAGCAGTATATAGTCCCAAAACCTTATATAAATTATAATCTTATAATGCATCAATAATAAGATTAATGACTTATTATTGCCGTACACTATCACCTAAAGTCCTATTGTCAAAGCTGCTTTGACAAAGCTGAGGAGTTGAAGTTTCAACCAGAGAGATTTTATTTTAAATAAATTAAAAAAGAAAGGGGAATAAATAGGTGTGATTATTCTTGGAGCAGAGCTAAGTGAAGGAAATGAAAAGAAAATGATTGTGTCTGTCTTGCTCCAGTTAGCAAAACAAGTATATGCTGAACTTAAACAAAACTGATTTCTTATTAAAATGCATTTCTTAAGATATGACCTCGAGTGTGAAGCTTACTTCAGTTGCACAATTCAGCTTGATGCTCCTCGTATAACATAAATTCTCAAGTCAGGTTGGTGTGAACATTATATGGCTTGAACCATAAAAATCTCAACAGTCCGTAGGAGATTGGCATTGAAAGCCTTACTGGGATCTGTAGATCTTGTACCAGAGCTTTCCTTCACTGCTTCATTTTTGGGGGACAAAGATAGAAATAAGTCCCATTTGGCTAAAATGCTAAAAGGATGACTAGCAAAATATAATTAGAATAGCATGCTAAATAGAAATAAGGATTCATACATCAAAATCTTTCTCTTAAACATATTTTCTTAGAAGTCTAACTAGTAGGCAATGGGGACTAGCAAAAAATTGCTTTTCAAAGTTATACAACACTTCATATGGGCAAATTAAATGGATATACATATTACAAAAAGTGGATGCTTTGCTTTTGATCTGTTTATTTTTTTCCCAAAAAATACTTGTGTTCTACAGTTCAAAAAATCTAGATCATACTTCATGTATGATTTTCCTCCAAATCCTAAAAGTTGACTGGAGATCACTGAAATACATCAACTGTAATCAAGGTACCAGAAGCACTATCTGACAAAAAACCACAACAAAACAAAACACAACAAAAATAATAATGATACTAAAAATAAAATAAAATGAAATACTTTTAGCATGACTATTGGAAAAATTCAAAGAAATAAAGCTTGGAGTTTTTGGTGTACTCAGTGGTTTTTCTGACAGCATACTACAAATAAAAGCAAATTATGATGAATAAGTAAACCTAAACTATCAAAGCCAAAATTCTGTTCTATGCTTCAAGATTGATTTAAAAGGCATATGTCAATAAAACAAATCAGATAAAACCTTAGAGGTAAGAATCAAGGAGATTCCATTTATGATTTCTTCCAGAACTACGGAACTATTTAGTTTGGGAGGTTAAATTGATACCTGATTTAGGTTGCCACTGACTTAACTTCTGAAAGTCAAATCACTGAACTTGGGTGTGTTAGATCAAGTTTGCGGAAAACCCACACAAATGATGCAACAAAAAAGAGCTATCTGTCAATTCTTTGATTTTTATAAATCCCATGCTACATTCTGTATTTTAGAAAGGTAAATATAACACCTAACATTGCAAGCATTAATTTATTAAATACTGCACAAGAACTGCACTGTCTCATTTGCAGTTGATACTGAAAGGAGTCCATCACTAAATAACCCATCACGATAATCCAAAATATGTTTTAGGCTTTAAAGCCATTTTTCAAAATGTCACGCTTGCAAGCGCATTTGTGCATATTTATTAATTCAAAGAAGTTCTTCTCATTTTCCAAAATATTGAAATATCTTTTTATTTTTGGGGGGTTAGTGAAAATTCTGTTTTCCTTGGTTTTTAGGAAGGAAGGAAGGAAGGAAGGAAGGAAGGAAGGAAGGAAGGAAGGAAGGAAGGAAGGAAGGAAGGAAGGAAGGAAGGAAGGAAGGAAGGAAGGAAGGAAGATGAGAGAAAAAAGGGAAGGAAAAAAGAAAGAAAACTTTCTTGCTTTGTACAAATCCTAAATTGAGCTGGAATAAACTTGTATCAGTCACAAATGATAGTAACGCATTCACTGTTCATTGTAATACTTATCACTGTTCAGACTTCCAATCTTCCAAGCAATGTGCTTGGAATCCATATAATATTATTGGACTCTTTAGCTCTCACTTGAATCTCTGGTGCAGCTGACTATGATACACCAACATTGTGAAAATTCACAATCAAAGCTCAAGTAAAAAAGATTTTTTTTGTGTGAAAATTTGTACCCATTTTATTGGATATGCTGTAGAAATAAGTTTCAGGAGTCAAAAGATAAAAATAGATCTTATTGTACCTAAATAAAACTTCTGTCACAGACTTCCTTTGAGACTTGTAAAACCCCCTCCAATGCCCTTGTTCCATACTGTCCTGTTCTGTGTTCTCTGACTTTTCTGTATTCTTTCTTCATTTTTCCAATAAAAAGTGTCATTTCCTTAGGGCAAAGGTTACTTTTTTTCTTCTCTATTCATATTCAGTTCTTTTCACTTACATGGGTTGGCCTGATACAAAAATTCTTAGGGCAAAAAGCAGAAAAAAAAGATATAAACTCCAATTCTTCTTCTTCTTCTTCTTGTTATTTTTTTTAATAAATAAACCTGTTAGTAAAGATCTAGATTTGTTGAACTGTTGAAGCTACTCCAGATGTTCTGCCACATTCATCTCATATATTGCAAAAAAATATTTAACTTCTGAGGTCAATTTTGGGACGAAACAAAGGTTTCAGATGAGACCAGAATATAAAAAGAGATGTAACTTATATACACAAGCTAGGTACTTTTTAATATAGAAATGTTTAATTAGATTGTATGGTGATTTTTTTATACATTATCTATAATGTATTTCTATATATGTTATTATCTTTGATGTATTTTTTTTCATTGTGTGATAATGAAAAATAAAAGTAAGTTTTCCTGTTAACAGGTCCCTAAGCCCTCTGTCTTTAAGATGCTTTATTTACAAAACTGACTTGCACACTTTACCTGGAAAAATCTGGTTAATGATAAAGCTTGGGCATTATTAGTGACAATTTCCTTAGTTGTTATTTACAGATGAATTTTAAGTGCCTTTCCATCTGGCTTTTATTAAAGATCTAAGAATCTGTTTAAAAAAGTGCTGTAAACATTCAGGTAAAAAAGTGCTTTTTTTTTCTTCATTCTGTTTTGTCAAACTTGAATGAAACTTAAAAGCTGGTTGTCCTATTTCTAAAGACACAAAGAACTGATGATTTCTGGAATTGAATAGACCAGTTCTGAAAAAAAAAAAAAATTTAAACCATATGCCTGCATGGTGCTCATTTCCTAATACAGAATTAAATAACATTTTCTTTTGTGGTCAAATTTGAGTAAGAGATAATCTTTGTGTTTGTATCAAGGGTGTGATCAGCTGGTGATGCCCACCCACTTTTGTACAGTTTTGAATGCACTACAAAGTCTGAGCCAGGCAGTGTGCAGTGCATATAACCTGAGTAAGATAAGTCAAGAGAATCAAAACTTCTATTTTTCAAAGTCTTTTAGAACTGGTAAAGATTTCATCAGCTCACATTCATTTTACGGCACTGTGTCCTGTTTCTTAATGACTAAGTCTGGTAGATTTACACTTTTTATCAATCCAGACAGACAAGTGACATTAAAAAATAAAGAGAAAACTTGTTTTTATTCTTCATTACATACTGCAAGAAGTATTACTTTAAAGTTAGAAGAGCAGAAAAAAATCGGTTAAATTTATGATCTCCATTAACAATCAAATTAAAACTAGCATCACTATAAGGCAACATATAGAATCCCAAATGTATTGAAAAGTTTTAACAATTACTGAACTTTCAACTTCTCCCTAGAATTTCCTTTATTTCACTGGGAATAGTAGCTACTGAACAGGCAAATAAAACTTGCTAGGATTTATCTCATAAGATTTATTTATTCACTTTTAACAAATCAGCAGGAATTTAGGCACGGTTATTGCCGAAAGGATTTTAGACTAGAGTCTCCTGTGACAGAATTGAATTTCAAACTTTAATTATCTGTTCTAAAGTGCTATACTATCAACAAATATAACTGTACAGAATAAATCAGTAAGTTTTCTTTGTCAAAGTTATTTTTCTCTAACTTCTGGCTGTTGGGACTTATGACACAATTTTCCATGTCTGACAAAAACCAAAATTCAGTCAGTAAGGCACTGCTGTTTTCATATTTGGCTTCTAGGTGCTCCAAATTATTAAGCAATAGATAATAGTTGTTCTCTGTCAGATGTTCTTGGAATCTCAAATGAGAACTATTCTCCTCATGTCCAGGAGAATTGACATTTATATTTTATTTTTGCATGTTCCTCTGGAAAATTATATTTTGCTTCTTGATTTCCTCACCCAGTTCCCTTCACACTGATTAATTTTGAAGGTCAGCCTCAGAATAAGCATTTCAAACTCTTCAGATGAGATAGAGAAAATCTTGAGAGGGCTTCTTTACACATTTCAGAATAATTTATGCTGTTCAGAGTATGGGATGTCCAAAGGTCTTTTGTGTGGAATAACTCTCAGCTGAGAAAATCTTGAGGAACAGTAGAAATCTGAACTCAATCCCACTTCATGCTCCATAGCATCTAATGCAGTTGAAATACAGTGTTTTCCAGAAATCTTCATTTTCCTGTTGGTGTGGAGTGTTCTATATTCCACTGACACATACCAGATAACCTTCAAAGATCAGCAAAGAACTGTGTCTTTCCCTGCTCAGTTTTCTGGATCTCTGTATATTTTGTGGAGAGCTTGCAGGGTTATAGGAGGTTGAGGAGACAGGATGGAGCAGGGCAGGGAAAGTGATACTGCTCACTCCTGTGTGCCACTGGATGGAACCAAGGAAGAGTAGTGAAGGTGAAAACATGCGTATGCATGAACATGCAGATGACATGTGGTGCATTCTTTAAACAAATTCAGACAAACAAAAGGAAACTGGCTGTTGCTACATCATCCCTGAAGCATTTCTTTGGAGAGCAGCCTCCCTCTACCCATGTACTAAATTCTGAGTTCCTCCCAATGGTGTTTGCATTTCTGGCCTTTTAATTAATTTTGTAGTAGAAACCTGTTCAGTACTTGTTGCTTGCAACATGTATTCTGTTTCATTTGTTCATGTCACATTCATTTAATGGGTTTTACTTTCAGTTAAAACATTGTTTAGGTAGACTATGAATGGAAAAACTGTCCATGTAGCAGCAGCTGTTCTAGTCAAGGAGCAAATATATCTTAATACAATTTCACTGAACACCAAAAAAATTCAGGAGTGGTATACTGGGCATTATACATGAAACCGGTAAAAGTCTCATGAAGGACATAAAAAAGATCGTTCTTTTATTTTTTTATTTTGGAAACAAACGTCACATTCAACTGTGTTAATTTAATTGTTATTACTTCCAATGTTACAGTAATAAGGATGTAGCCTCCAACTTTCTTAATCCTGTGCTGATATGTAAGCTCACCTCCCAAGAGATTTTTTTTAAACAGTGAACATATAAAGAAGATAAATTTTGAAGAGAGTTACTGTAACTAGATACAAAAATGTGTTTGTGTTTATATGTGGCTGTAATAAAAATGGAGGAATTCTGTCCTTTCACCCCCTGAGTGGCCAAATTTTGATAGTATCAAACAGCCTGATTCCTATGCTGAGGAGCATTCTCTCTCTAGATATGTAGAGACTTGATGAGCTCTGTATCCATATCTCTCTGTAGAACACTGAAACTATATTTAATTCAACAAATGAAAGATTCAGTATGAAATTGAGAACAGCCCTCTGGATGAAAGGAAAAATGAATCTGCATCTTCAATGTGGAAGATCTAGCCAGTACAGAAAAACAGGAAAACCACAAAATTCTCTCAATCTATTGTACCAGAACAGTAATTAAGTAGTCTCTTAACCTGGGAATAAGGGTTTTCACATAGACTTTAGCTGAAAACATTTCCATTTCCATGTTTAATCAATGCCTACATATTTTTTTTAGGAAATCACTGTCAGAAAAAACAATTTAACCACCACACTTCAGAATGTCTCTTCCACAAATCAAGCATATATAATTGTTTTATGCAAATTAGTAAAACTATAATTATTGTAATTGTGTCTCACACAGCTGACATTAATTATGGGTGGAAACTCTCTGCAAGCTTTCCAGCAACTGTTGTGTGCACTGAATGACAGAAGATCCCACTGAAGAGTTCAGCAGAACCACATGCTAAGGAGTCCAATTATGTGACCAAAAATAAGACATCAATGTCCTCAGGAACTCAAGTTAAATCCTTTCCGTAACATTGAATCACCAGAAAAATCAAAAAAAAATTGCTAAATGTTAACAGAAAAGATTTTTTTTTTCTAAGGTTTAATGAAGCATTAGTGAGTGAAAGAGTTAGAAGATATTAAAAAACAGTGCATAACTTGCTGTTTCTGAGGGCTTATCAGGTGGAGTGGATGTGGAAAAACATTCCAGTGAAAAAATGAAGTGTAGTCAAAGTCAAGAAAAGTAGCCCTAAAAGAGGTCTCCCTCTCTCTCCCCTTCTCCCCCTTGCTTCCTTTTCCCTACACACTTAAAATGACAAAATAAAGTCTGCATAGTTGAACTGGCATTTGGTTTCATTTGCACCTTGGTTGGGGCAGAGACTTTAACATTGAATCGTAACGCTTGCCTTGCGTTCCTTGTCATCTTCACTCATTACTTAAAATAGATTGGCTGTGGGACTCCATCATTTATGGTTGATTGTTGCCTGATCTTTGATTCCCAACAATTGTGCTGCACCCTTTGAAATTGTTTCTGTCTTGAAATTGAGATATCTGATAACCCTTTTGCTGCATCAGCCTCGTACATACATGGACATGAAGGCTAAAAAACGTTTCACCCTTGCCTCCTACTCTAGCTTTCCTTTATGGCTGATCATCTTATTTAGCTATTGCATAGTTACCTTTTGGTTCAATGACAGACATTATTTTGTAAAATTGCCCTTATTATTTCAAGTCAAATTTGATAAGATAGAGACAATATTTTTTTTAACTTGTATTTTAAATATTTTCAAAAAAATGATGGTTAAATATAAGATGAAAAAAGAAACATTATATTTGGATTTCTCATATTTGTATGGTTATTAATTGTCTTCCCATTTTCAGATACTTTTAAAAAAGCTCTTAGCCTTTCTGAAATTTACATTTAAATTTTCTAGTTTCATCTTCATTGTATTACTTGTTTATTTTTTTGGCTCTTTTATCTTAATATGAGAACAATTTATTGTATTCATTACATGCCACATTGATGAAGACAAGTAATTATTGCATACATATATTGATGATACATATCTTACATAGCTGCATGCAATTGTTATTACATGTTTCAATGAAATTTCAATGACATTTATAGCTAAGTTAACAGTTTATATTAAATTAGTATCTTGAAAATTCTATTTAGAATAAGACTCATTGCAATGAATAATTTTCTGCCATCAAGTGTGGGAAGGTACTAATATATGGAAATATCTTTTGATATGCCCAAGAATATCAATGCCACAGCATGAATGTGGGTGTACTTGATTTACTTCATCTATTTTGTTATGTTTAGTTAATTTATTTTTGTTATATTTAGCAACTTGCCATTCCAGAATTGGTATGGAGAAATTCTGTTGGGAAAAATAGAGTTAGCTCAATTTATACCAAATTTATTTTCTCGTTAGTTACTTCCAGAAGCAACCATAAAAATATAGGCAGGATAAGAAAAAAAATGAATATTCTCTCAGTTTTTATTGGTAGCCTTCTCCCAGCACAGTGGGTTCATGTCCAAGAATGTGCATGCTTAACAGATTGCTTCAGACTCTAAGTCATTAATCACTTCCTAGGAAACCAATATGCTACATAGAATTTAACAGTTTAATACTATAACTGAATTACTTTCAATTTCTTTAACATAAGATGACAGAACCATCAACACTGTTCCAGTTACTGTTATTCCTATTGACTCCTTGACCAGACTCTTTAGGGGATGCTTAATTTCTTAAGGCAACATGCATTACAATCAGTGAAAAGGTGTGCTTTCAATGGAATCAGAACTAGGCAAGGCCTGAATTTGAGGATCTGATCCTAAAATTGTCCAAAAATAATAGAGTATTTTCTGATTATTTGTGTGTTTCTGCATATGATACTATCTAATGTACATATTGGTAGATAAGGAGGATGATAAACAGACCATTCTTCATTTTCTAGTTTTGGTAATTTTTGTGGGGTTTATGACACACTTGCTTATACTTTATTTTTCCACCACCAGCACATAAAAAAAATCACCCTTGGCTGCTGACACTTTGTCAAGGAAAACTTCAGTGAACTTCTCTGAAAAGTCATGTCAACCTGGTCTATTTAGAAAAATCTCTAGTTATCTCTACACTCTACAGTTTTTAGAAAGAAAATGAGGCCAAGCTGGCAGGGAGTAATAATTTCTAACTTTTTTTTTTTTTAACATGCTGTAATTACAAAAAAATTAGTGAGCTTCTCTGGGAGTTGCAAGAATAAAGAAATCTCAAAACCAAGGGTCCTATTTGTAACCCCACTTCTTGAGCTTATGCAGTTATACACCTAAACTGTAACACACTGCAGTGGAATGTTGCTGTGAAAAGTCACAGTTTTGGTTCTGCCTCAGAGAGGTCAGAACTGAAACTTTTGTTCCTTTTTTCAGCTTATGCATGGACACCTGTGGTGTTTTCTCCAACTTTCACCACTGAGAACATGTTGAGACATACGCTGTAAATGTTATTAATGTTATTTCCTTACAGTAAGGCACTTATTTTATGAGCCTGTTTTTGAGAAGTTATTAAAAAAAATAAAAATCAGCCTTTAAGGATAATAACATTAGCTTTATTATTAGACAAAATACACTTTTTATTAAAGAAAAAAAGAAACCCAACAGGCCTTATTATTGTGTTGGCCCAAACATTGAAGAAAACACATGCATCTCAGTTATCACAAGGTTTTTGGTTTTTTTATTTTTCTTTAAATATTTGAGAACTCTGAAAATCTGAAATTTATGATCTGATGACCTTTCTGATCACTAAACATTCTTGACAAGTAAAGAGATCCATCCATCAGAGGATCCCACATCTCTATGGTTACACATTTCTCACTGACTGAAGCTCAGTTGCCAAATAGCAGAAGATTGTGCATCTCTTGCAAATAATGAGAAACATTCAGCAGCATTTCAATGAAAGCAAGGCACGCAATTTTAGCTTGATTTTTGGTTTTTGTTTTTCATTACTAGTTTCTTATTGTGCTGGGCTGAACTGGTTAACATGGAGTGTGAAGGTAAGATATGACAGAAAGATTTTCTTTGGTTGTCTATTTCCCCATTCTAGCCAGAACTCACTTGTGCTTTGCTTTGGCAATTTAGGTCTCAAGGAAGGCAGACAGATCATAGGAATTGCACACTGCAGTCTGCTAACTGACAGAGGAAGAGCCAGAAAGATATTCAAGATTAAGAAAAAAAAAAGAAAAAAATCTCTGGGGTGAGGAGCTTGGGCACTGGGGTCAGCTACAACCATAAATTTAGCTTCTGCAGAGGCTTGCTAAAAACTACAAAGACAAAAAACATTCAGGGGATGATCTCATCCTATTTCAAGCTTTTGCAGATGGTTGATTCTCTAGGTATACCACATTTATGACCACCAGCTGAAGTATTGTCACTCACCCTGAAACAGCCAGCCAAGCTCATTCCACTAAAGGCCTTGATGATGCCCTTTTATGCTCTTTTCCAGCTCCTCTTATATTTTTTTTTCTTTTCTCACATACACAGGTGGGCATTGAATGAATTATTTGAGAGTATTGTTGAGAAAGAATTTCAGATGATTGGGAAGTAAGAAAAAGAACTTGCCCCCAGGATGTATCCTTTCTAACTTCTTCTATTTTAATTTGATATTGGGTTCAATGTCACATGAAATAACAATTCAAAACTGTTACTAACAAAGTTCACTTCTATTATTTTTCTTTGGACAGCTGTTGCAGTGCTGCATGAGGTGGTGAGAGTGCATCATATAGTCTATGTTTTCTATTTCTTTTGAAAACCAAAAACTATCATGAATTTATATTCTTTTTCTTTGTCCTTTGCAGTGGTTAAATAGGTAAAGAAAAGGATTGTAGATCTCCCCTTCTGACCAATATATTACATAATTTATGCTACAATTTGGTTGCTAATATTTTCACAGATATGAGAGATTACTGTAATTACAACATACCATGGTTTGTTTACTTATTTTTTTCTTACTAGTCACACATTTTTCTTTCTGCCTTGGAATGATAGAACATGTGTAATATCCATTTTAGTTCCTTCATATAATTTATTAATTTTGCTATTTATTTTACTGCTGGTTTAATTTTTTTTCTTTTTTTTTTTTTCTTTTATTTTTTCTAATGGCTTCTAAACTTTTGGAAAGAGTTACAGTGATAGAACCAGTTTTCATTTCATCAGATGGCTATATTTAGAAAAGTTATTAGCCCACGTGTCTACATTAAAGAATAGTGGAAGGAAAGGGAGCAGATGGTGGAAGGCAGGCAGATATGCATATGGAAAACATGAGGAAAGGAGTAAAATAAAAAAACTAAAACAAAAAAAAAATCAAAAATTCTACTGCAAAACAGATACTCTAGCCAATCGCAAGGTTTTGGGATGTATTTTTAAATAATGGGAAGTGAAAAGGAAAAAATCACCACTGAACAGGGAAATGAAGAAAAATAAGAAAACTTCTCTCCTTTTCCTTCCAAGAAAAAGGCTTATTCCAGCATTACTTATTGTGCATTTCTTTTAACAACCCTTGATTTGGCAACTGGTCACAAGCGTTCTTATTACAAGGTATGAACTTGAGAATGCAGAGCTTATAAAATTGAACAGAACTGGTTGAAATGAAGAGTTTCAGAGTGGCAATGCTTTAAAAAACATTTTTTAAAATTCCTCTTTAATATGATTCCATTATAAGACTACATGGAAAAGTGATTCTTTATGCGTCATTAATATCTTTGCCTGACAAAGATTATCCATCAGCAGTTGTTGAAGATGTCTGAATGCTATTAATGATACATTACTACAACTTCTCCCACTACTTTTCTAATACCTTCAAGACATTTACATTCATGAGATAGATACCATTTCTGGTCAGACCTCGAAAGAAACTTGTCTTAGACATGTAAAGGTAATAATCAAGCATGCAGACAGCAACAAAGACTCATCAGTCACCTCCCATTAGCACATACCTACAGAACTCTTCTGATTTATTTTCCCAGGCTCATCTCCCAACACATCCAAGCAACCTCACTTCAATTTAATTTCAACCTAGAAGCAGATGCTAGTCTGAAAGATGATATGGGACAGCTATTTGTAACTCTGCCAACACGAACAATGTACATAAGTTTCTTTTTCCTCTTTCTACATAAGTACATGCCTAATCTTTCTGACCTTCCTAAAAGGACCATCAACGCCACTTTACATTGTGGCCCCTCTGAATAAAACAACTTTTCACATTCTCAAAATGCAATGAGATTTCTTCCACTAATTATAGTACATGCTTCATAAGCAGAAAGTGTTAACTGATAGGACAGTTCCTGGCACCTAGTGGGACACAAACAGAGGCTCAGCAGACACTCCTGATGCTTCTCCCCTTATGAATGTTTGAAAGTACCATAATATTTGCTTGCTTTCTCTGGGAAGTTTCCACATTGTCAACAAATTAAGTTCCCTATATCATATCCCAGCAGACAGGACAGTTCTTGAGAAAATAAACCAAGAAAGGTAGGTCAAGAGGACAAAAACAGAGGAAAAAATAGTTCTTTACAATTAATATATTAAATTATAGAGATGAAAAATAAAAGAAAAGAAAATCAGGTATTACAGTATATTGAGTGTTCCCGCTCCTACTGGCCTGGTCATTTTTCCAGTGAGCCAGAGCAGCCTGGTAAAGCACCTGGTGCTTGTTGCCGGGCTCTCCCCAGCCTCCTCAAATGCAGCAGCTCTTTGAGCTGCTCCCAGCTTCTGCAGTGGCAGTCTTCACTGTGATAACCATTGTTTCAAAGGAACTGTGAGATTTGTGCTGGGGGACTTTTAGTCAGCCCAAACATGTTCTAGATGGAAGGATTTCAAATGTCATGTCTATTCACCCAGGAGTTCATGTAGCAACTTCTGCTGCAGGCTTGTGTCCTGAGGGCTGTTATGCCATGAAACTGCCAGCACAACTGAAGGTGGAATCTTAACGTGACCCCAGCTGAACATTCCATAATCTTGGAAGCTTGGTCTTGAGAGCTGGTAGATCCAGGCATTTGCACACTGTAGAATAAAAATCAAAACAAAGCTAGAATTTTCAGTAAACCTAGACAAAATAAATGGAAGGAAGGAAAGGAAGGAAAGGAAGGAAGGAAGGAAGGAAGTGGCGGAAGGAAGTGGCGGAAGGAAGTGGCGGAAGGAAGGAAGGAAGGAAGGAAGGAAGGAAGGAAGGAAGGAAGGAAGGAAGGAAGGAAGGAAGGAAGGAAGGAAGGAAGGAAGGAAGGAAGGAAGGAAGGAAGGAAGGAAGGAAGGAAGGAAGGAAGGAAGGAAGGAAGGAAGGAAGGAAGGAAGTTCTGTAGTGCTTGGAACATGGTTTTTAAGAACATATTTCAATTGGGTTGCTGTCCCATGAGGGGGGTTAGAAGAAATCATGAAAAGCAAGGCAGGATTTCATGGTTTATAGAAGAATAATTTTACTGAAGAAGTTTATGTAACAGCAGTAACTTCCTGTAAGAGTGAATATATCATCCTGGTTTTCTTCTGGAAGTAAATGAAAAATGAAAGTTGTTGATGACATTTCATTACACTGATGCTTTTATCTATGAAGAATTTGCAACAGCTTTCCCAGAGATCTGGGAGCTGAGACTGGCCTTCTTTTTCAGGGAGTGGTTATTTCCCATTAAAATACCTCATGGGCCATATGAACCTTAACACTTGCTCACCTTCAGTCTTTTTGCAGGTGGCCGATTATTTCACTGATAGGTCAGAATCTCTTGGTCAAATTCTCTTTTAGTGTCTCTCCAGAACCAAACTTCTGGATGGGATTGATCTCTCTGCAGTGTATGGGTGGAAATCATTTCCCAATTCCCTTTGTATTTGGCAAAAACAAATGCTACTATTGTATTTGAAATTAGCTGTATGCGTATAAGACAAAGATGTCATATTTTACCATCCTACATTCTTTGAGCAGATATGACCCTGTACAATTTTGAGGATGCTGTTAGTACCACAGGATCATTTGGATATCTTCACCTATCACAGTCCTTGGACTGCAGCAAAAGTAGGACTGCAATTCAGTGAGCTTTAGGGACAGCAGTGAAGGCAGAAAGATGGCTGCTAGCTTCACTCACCCTTGAAAGAACTCACAGTCCTTTTCCTTTTTAACCTGTCAAATGAGAAGGGAAAAGTCCAATCCTTAAAGGTGACACCTGGGAATATGTGGTAAATCATGTTGGAAAGGTAGAGGGAACAAAAGAATTCATTTTGTCATCTGACAAAGTCATGTGCTAACCCAGAAATGTGCCAGCTGGCTTTGATCTTCTTCTATTGTGTTGATATACACATTGAAAAATTGTTTGTCACTGCCGTCTAACTTAATTAACCTGGCATACAGTGCTTTCTGCTGCCTTTCCCTGTGTTTTGTGGGCTTTTTATTTTTTTTCAATTCTCTTTGATCTATGTAAGCAAGTGGAATCCCTGAAGCAGTTGAAGAATACAAATGTATACACATACTTCTTCCTGCAATACCATGAGATCTGTTCCCAATGTCCGTTTATCTCTTCCTGCTTTTTCCTCAGCATAGGAATTCCTCTCTTACAGCCACTATACACATGTTTCGGTAGGTTAAACTTGTGGCTGTGCTGTCTGGCAGGTGAATAGTGGTTGTATTCACAAAAAAACACTTCTATCCTGACTCTGCAATGTGGTGAAGACATGATTGCTGTGCAAATCCCTGAAAATAAGGAAATATTGCCTCCGTTTCTACAGAGGACTCATCTAACAAAGACATGAACAGCTTGTGGATACTTGATACTTGTTAGCTGCTAAAGTTTGAATGCTGCAGTAAGCGAGGTTGCCTAATATCAAAAATTGGGTAAGAACATGGCAATGTAAATGTTTAGATGAAAAGTTTCAGTACACCTGACTAGGAATTTAACATTTATATGTGCATATCCAAGATGAAAGTCCAAGATATCTTGGAAATATGAATTCCCCACCCCAGGTTCTGGGCACCAGAATGCCATCTAAAATATTTTAAATTTCACTCTATTTAGAGGATGATGATCACTGTATTTATGCTGTCTGACTCACTCCTCATCTAAGACTTTCCACTTGTAAATGCTGAATATGCATATCACTATTTTTTTGTTGTTGTTCATTGTGTGGTAATTTATACTTATCAAAACACACTATTTGCAAGTGGTAGTTAAAATTCACACAATGGCCCTCCTATTTACTGAAAGAAAATGTGGTTACATTTCAACATACTCTGTTAATGGAATCAGAAAGCAAGTTCTATTTGCTCATAAGCTTTATGTTTACACCAAATACTCAAATGATTAAACCAGCCTTTTTAAGTGCAAATCCATTCTCTTTGCCCCCTTGTAAAGACAGTGATATTAATGTCATGAAAGGTGCGAGGATAGCTTGTGTTTGTTGACTACTAATTCAGCAGTATAGCTTCTGGAAAATTTTGTCATTTATTGCTGCTCAGGAATTTATAACCTGGAGAAGCTGGTGATAATGGGCTTTAAGCCTTACAAACTCCCCAAACCACTGGATTAAAGAATCTGCTGTATTCTGTGTAGTCCCTGAAGCACACTTTAATGGTTCTGCTGAAAGGGTATCAATCATAGAGGAACCATTCCACTGAGTTACACTGAGGCACTCCAATATGGTTAAATGTTTTCATTTTCTGTAATGCAATACATTTGTGAAACTCTATCTAGGAAGCCTAGCAATTAGAATCTTGGCAGCAAAAATCATGCAATCCCTTTTGCTTTGGTTTTAATTTCTGTAACTTGGAACTCCTAAATTTTATGGAGCTCTCCTTCATTTTCAGACATTTTTGTTTCAGCATTTTTTTCCCCTATGCTTTTCTATTCATAGGTGGGAATTGAAAAGCAGGTATGATTTTCTTTTCATTTATAGGTGTGATATTTTGTTGGGTCTTTTTTTCCAGACATGATGATTCATGCTGGTTATTCCAGCCTGCTGGAAATTTTTCTGCTTTTGGTTACCCATCTGAAAATTTGTATGTTTTCACAGAAAGTACTATATAGTAAGGTATTCTCTTTAATGAACTTCCTTGACTGGAAAGTTAGTATTTTTTATATATCGTTACCAATAATAAAAGTTCAGAAGTCTAAAAAAATTTAATCAGTCATTCAAGTCCAATTTCATTTAAAAAAGGAATGGTGTTTATGTCTTCAGCCCTTCCAAAAAAGCCCTTCCAAAAGCTTTTTCTTCAGTTTTATTCATAGGCTACTCAATTCAAAATTGCTTAATTGTCAACTGATATCACAATCATGGCAGTGAGACTATAGTCAACTATAATATGTGAGGGAAAGAATCATTTACTTCCTGAGGCTTCAACTCTAAACATTTAAAGTCACATATTTTGGAAAAAAAAGTTGGAAGATACCTCATTTTTCTTCTCAAAAGCTTTGCACAATATATTTAAATATTATGAGCAAATATAATAGCTCACTTAGGAAAACTCAGAATTGAGATAACAATTTGCAATCACTAACAATGTATTTTCAGGCAGGTTAGCCTTCTAGTTTGTTTCACAGTCTTAAGGAGGTTTATCCTTTAAATTCTAAATTCTGCAGATTTTTAGAACATGCAACTGTCTGCTACAGTTTCTTCTCTGACTCACATTTCAAGGAATAAATGCAAAAATAATAAGAATTACAGCCAGTGTAATTCTATAAATTGACATTATGCTAATCCTTAAGGCTATGACACCAAACCTTCTGTGGTTTCTCAGGCCAAGAAGTAAATCAAAAAGAGACAAGTTCTCTTATGCTGTATAAAACCAGGAAAAATTATAAATATTGGCAACAATGATTGAGGCTAAGATTTCCTGTATTTATACAAGTTGCAGTGACAAGATTATATCATTAAGACAAAGCCACTGTGCTATGCAATATACTATGCAATATACTAATGTTTTAGTATGGCTTTAGTTGCTCCAAGTTGTTTGGTCATTTTCCATTCAGACACACCACCTTGAAGATGTTAGAAAGTTTCGCTAAAGAATTTTGCAGCAGGATTTTTAAAACAACTCAGTAGCACAGAGTCAACGTTCATACTGGAACTCCTCTCTCTACAAGCTTTTTTGAGGTTGAGTGTGGTTTTGCTTGGTTTCTTTTGGTTTTGTTGGGTTTTTTCCTCTAATGAAGATTTGCCTATCTTATTTCTGTTACAGTAAACTCAGGCTTTAGAGTATAAATCTGAGATAGCTGTAATGTTGTTAAAAATTGACATAATTTCAATACGAGATTTTTATTATTATTATTATTATATACTATTAATTCAATACAGTTTTTCTGATTATTTGAAATCTGCATCTTTCTTCACTTAAACAGAAATATAATATTGATTTATGATTATATCAATATTCTTAAATAATTTAGTATAAATTTATTTGTGCATATTTGAAATTATTGGTTTCTTGTTTAATATTTTGAAAGTGCACCATGGTTAATTTATTTTTCTAAGATATAAAGTGCCTTCATCATCTTAGCTCTCTCAGCTCTAACATTTCTGTTTCTCTCTTTTATTTGTTTACTTCCTGAGGCTTCAACACTATCATGTAAGGAAATGGAAAAATGAGGCAGATATTTTTCAGTTCTTTCTATTTTGAGATGAAGGAAAAAATCTATAATCCAGTGCTCTCAGAAGGCATTTTGGAATAAAACCAGAATTTACTAACTTTTTTTTTTCTAAATGTATTTTATGGACATTTCCCTCATATTTTTAAAAATTACTTATTTGTTGACATTATAAAACACTATTTATAATTGCTTACTTCTGCAATTCCCACTATTTAAAATGTAACCATGAGAACAATGAAGATGAACTTAACTGATTTCAATTGAAGCTGAGAATTGTGCATGCCAAGTGCAGGGTAAATGTCATGATTATTTTTAGATAAGATGCTCACTTTCAATCCTGCCTACCTGTGTGCCTAATATGATGTCTTTCCTTATCAAAGCTGCAATAGCTTGGGACTTACAGGGTACAGGCACGAGTCTCAGCCATTTTTAGGCTCCCTGTTAGAACAAGGCTTGAGTTCAGCAGACACTTTCTGTTCCCTGATTTGCATGGAAAAGGAAACAAGTAAATGTGTTGGAGATCGCCATGACCATGCTGTGCTCCAACACTTATTTCTTGTGGACAGAGAGGGGACCAGATCTCAGAGTACACTGCAGTCACTGCCATCCACTAAATGCAATGTAAGAATCCTAGTCCTGATGGCGTAAAATTCTTCTAAAAGCAAATTTGCAGAAGTTATACACAGGAATACTCCACCTTCAGATAGAAACCTCACACTAACACTTAGAAATAAGTTTCTGCATTTAGTTAACACTGTAAAACAAACAGAAAAAATATACAAAAAAAAGAAATTAAGACTATGCATTTTTTTACTCATGTTATGGACAGTAATTTTACTTATATTCACTTTCCTCATCTGACACATGGGAGTCAGAGGTAAACTATTTTATATCTTACTGAGAAGCAGGTACATTGGGAAGGCCTGGGTTTGTGTTTATTCAATTAATAGCTATATTCATAATTTCACCATAATTAGCAATCTAATTGCCTGTATTAAGGGTGTAAATCTGCAAACACTTGTGCATATGAACTCTACTTCAGTTAATACCCCAAGAAAAATTGCTTCCTTATTTACATATGTTGTGACATTTCTATCTGATCTTCAGCTGCTTTTGCTTTGTTGTATATACATGTTTCCATTTCAATTGACTGTTTTAAATTTGAAATTTTTTCTGTGGTATAAAGTAGGAAGTATATTGAGAAGGTAATGCATTTCTTAATCTCCAAAACGTTCCTTCAAACCAACAAGCAAGCAAAAAACCACAAACAACCCCTATTATCAACTACAGGAAAAGACATCTTATACAACATGGTTGTGGTTTTAAACATATCTTGCTACTCATTACCAGCAATCACTGTAAGAGATTGCATTAACCTGGCAGGATACTAAGCCAATCAACCTCTCTGCATGTTGAAAAGAACCATGCCTTCTGCAATTCTTGTCTTATCTCAATTTTTTTTTAATTAACCATCAATACTACCTCTCACCATAGTCATTAACAGTCTTTAGTGAAAGTACTTGCTAAGGACTTCTTGAAAGTCTAAATACAATATTTTTGCTATTTTTTTTTTTACCTTATACAGGATTACATAGGTCAATTCAGACATTCCAAGAGGACCAGAAATGTGGTTTGTGTTTTGTTTTTGTCCCTATTCTCATTCTGCTTTATACCTATGTATGTTTTTATTGCTTCAGTCAGCTTTATAAATATTGAGTCAGAACTCATTGGTTTGTAATTCCCTGAATCATCCCAAATACCTTGGTAATAAAATAGCTACATTGTTTGAACCTACAGTTTCTTTCTCTACTCTCATAACTGTGACTGATTGCACATCTTTTTTAGTAACTAAGGCATTTCATTTTAAGTTCCCCCAAAGAACTCTCAGGTGAGAACCATCTGCTTCTTTGAATATTTTTTCCTTAATATATCACTTTGAGCTCCATCTGACTTCTCATTATCTGACAACAACTCATCTTCATTACCTGAAGAGAGCAGTTCCAAATCACATATCTTCTCATCTTCCCCATGCTGGATGTTGACACAAATTAATCATTTCACATCCTTGCAAGATGCTTCTCCTTAATTTCGCCTTAATTTTTTTTTAATCCAAGGGATTCAGAGATGTATTTTTTCCCTAAAATGATACAGTCAAATTACTCTAATTTGGGGTTTATAATAATATTCATCTTCCCTCTGAATTCTTTTCATTCCTACTTTATATTCCAGTCTTTAAATGTGTTTTCTTTTTTTTTTTTTGTGATATCAATTTCAAGTCAATATGCATGACAAAACACTCAGAGACTGAACTCCAATCTGAAGAGAAATATCTAATCTCTGATGGCTATATTTTACTTTCTACAAAAATCCCACTGAGGAGCTTTGGCAGAATATCTCTCCAAAGCAATTACAAATCTTTATGTGGTACATATAATATGGTGACAGATCTCTATTAATAAAGAGAAAAAAGGAATAATTTTACTTCTTTGTTCTTTGGGCTCCAGGAACAACACCATAAACAACAAAATTGAACTAGCAAAACTGTAAATGTTGGTTTTTAACATCCATAACTACACTGTGGAAAATCAAGCTTGCCACATACATGTAATTTCTCACTTAAAACAAATATTCTTCTTGTTAACACATATCTAACAAAATTTACACTTTTGGCTAAAGCCTCTGACCCATTATACATTTTCATTGTATGAGTCACAAATATCACAGTGTCAACCTCTTAGCTGAAGAAAAAATATTCCATATAGTGAATTTCATTAATTTCAGTCTCCAGGTCCTTTAGCATGCTGAAGTCTCTCACCAGGTGTTCTGAACATAAATATAACAAGAATATTTGCTAGAAATTTCTTGGGTTTAAATTGTTAACATTTGGCAGAAAAAATAGGATGTTGAGCATAATAGTCTGAAAGGAAAAAATCTTTTTAAATGTCTTTTTAATTTTTTTAATACTTTTAAATTTTAAATCTACTTTTTAAGTAGATTTCTGCCTTCAAAGACTTTATTTAGTGGTTTGAAATATTCATTGATTGATGTTATTTGTGTTTGTATGTTTATTCCAGACCTTCCACTCTACATTTTTTCTTCTGAGTTATTCCAACTACCTGCTTGTAATTCCTAGGTTTTTTTCTGCCACTTTCATGTTCAAGATTTTATTTGCCAAATTTTCTGCATCAGGAACATGAGGACATATCCCTAATTGCATGGAATGCCTTTTATGCGTTGTAAAACACATGCACTGTGACCTTTTTTTTTTTTTTATGAGAACATGGGCAATATTTGGTTTGGGTTGGTTGGTTGATTTTATTAGTTGCCCTCCCATTCCTTTTTCCCCCCAGGGTCAGCTGTTTAGTTGTTAATCCTGAGTGATAAATCATTCCAAAGTTTTCTAGCCACTAGGGAGAGCCTTTCAGGTTGGCTGTTACCTCTAAGAAGGACATTTTTGGATAAAAATAAATGAAAGTCAGTGCAAGACATTTTTCCAATAAAACCAGCCAACTTTTATAAACAATCTTCCTTGCATTACTACTATGAAACTTTTAAGATGCAGCTGTAGATAAATATTGAGGTATTGTACAGCTATTTGAAATATAAAATGAATATTTCAAGGCTTGCAAGATGTAAAGGCAGTTAGCAGACATCTAAGTCACCAAATAAAACTGTGGAGAGCAAAGACTGGAAACTGTGAAGCCTTGAAGAAGTTATGTTACCTTACCACTCTGTAGTGATTCAAATATTTTCCATATATTGGGTATTAATGCTATTTTTTAACTCTGATATGCAATGAACTATTGGATACTAGGGTTCCTTGCTTATGCAAATTAAATTTTGATCACACCTGATCTAAGGCAGCCCTGATGTAAGTGTGAAGAAAATTGTATCAGTTGACCTTCATAGGTCTGTTCTAAATTCAATTACTTTATGACTTCATAATATGTCTTTACCTTTTTCCAAGCCTTTTCAATTCCAGTGTAAAATCTGAAAATACTAATAATATCTCATATTAACTTTTCTTGAGCTTTTCATTACTAATGACTTCCAGTATTTCTCACTAAGTTTGTGGTTTTTTGTTTTCTTTTTTTTTTGTCATCAGCTCAAAAAAGCAAAGCAAAATCAGTGCTTTGTGTCTCTTCAGATAAAAATTACAGAAACATTGAGCTATGTTGGATATACATACACTTTTTGTGTTATTTTGGATACACAAAGTCTATTGCTATGGGTTCAGAACCTTTACTGCAGATGCCCTAAGTCATGCAGGATGTATAATGGAACAGAAGAGAACCAGGTCTGAGAAATCCACCCAGAGCTGAGGGAAATGATGATATCCTTACATGGGAGATGTATCTTTCAGGAGGCCAGGAAAGTATTTTCTAAAACGTTTGAAATCACCACAGACATCTACTTTCAGGCAACTGTATCATATCCATGCTACATAACAAATGCTTGTGACAGGGCTTTTAGCCATTGTTGAAGAGGCTGAAAATCTCTGGCTGAGAAGAACAGTGAGTAACTTGCCTAGCAGGTACTAAAGCTGTTTCCTACAAAGGATTTTTATTTCTGAAGGCAATCACTAAAGGGTGCATGAGAATTCAACAGAATAGTAAAACAAGTGAATAGTTGCAAGTCTGTATACAAGGCAAGGCTACTTTATGCAGTATTTTTAAAAGCAAATAAATAAATTAAGGCAGAAATTGTAAGATACACAATTTCAAAGTGTCCTCATGAAAACATTACCCAGGAAAGATATGATTATCAAGTGCTTCAAATCCATGCATGAACACATGACTAATCCCATTTCAGTAATCACTTTAAATCAGGTGGACCTCATGTGATCAAATTCATTAATGTTGCAAGTGTGATATTCCCTTTCAGCTACATTTTTGGTCAATTTGATGTGTAGAAAAGGCCTGGATAACTCTCTTCTTCTCAGTTTCAGGTAACAGATTTACTCTGTAAAAGCTGTAAAGCTGATGTAATATATTCAATGGAGAATTAGCACTCTTGGGAGAGGAATAATTAATATTCTATGTTTCCTGCAACAGCCTATATATGTAGGAAAGTAGAACATACCAGTTCTCTGTTGCTTTGCATCTTCTAGACTCCAATACAAATAGATAATTTTTCTCCTTTCTTTCATTCTTCACTGTGCCATATATGACGGTTATCCAATTTCTGCGGTACCCTCACACTGCAGGAATTGGAAAAGCAGTACTGGTACTCACTCTGAGGAGCTTATACTGCTTCAATTGCTCTGGTGTATTGTGAGCCTCATTTTGCAGCACGTTCACAAATTTCTTAGTGCCTTTGCTGATTTCGAATGACCTGATCCAAAATCAAAATGCTATCTGAAGATTAGGCTAAATCCATTCTTTTCATGCTTATGTTGTGCTGAAATCACATGTGGTTGCTGTCATTCTAACAGTATTACTCCAGTGAGCTCCAGCACACTTACTTACATTATTTTCTCTCTTTCTAATCAAAAGTAATTAAGTATTGTCTCAGGGTCAGCAAAGATAACATACTTTCATTTAAAAAAGTGTACTGATTACATAAAATCATACTTTCCCACTATTATATGACGTCCTGCAGTCAAAGCCATGCAAGACTAACTGTTAAACAAGCTTGAACAGTAGTAAAGATCATGCATTTTACTTTATGTGAAAGTAATTTTCCAATTATAGTCATATATTTCCTTTCTCATTTCTCTATTGTCTTAGAAAACTTTGCAAAGAAAATGTCACATGTAAAATTCAAAAATATGTAGAATTTTTTTTGTTACTGTTTATTAAATAGCAACAAGACAGGAGGACATAGTCTTAAGTTGCCCTGAGGGAGGTTTAGGTTGGGCATTAGGAAGAATTTCTCCACAGGAAGGGTGATTAGATATTGCAATGGGCTGCCCAAGGAGGTATTGGAGTCATCATCCATGGAGGTGTTCAAGGAAAGACTGGATGTGGTACTCAGCTGGCCACATGCCTTGGTATAGATACTTGACTTCGTGGTGTTAGGCCATAGGTTGAATTTGATGATATCAGAGATCTTTTCCAACCTAAATGATTCTTTCATAATTAAAAATAATTGATTCTAGTAAGCATATATTGCACAGGGTAAGTATTTAACCGTAAGGACTTCACAAGTTACAACTCAGGGAAGTAGTTCTAATAAAAGTTGTATTCTACTATTGCTACTGTAAAATTACAGTGTCAAAATTAACACTATAAAATAATATATGCTGCACAACCTTTTTTTTCCCTTCTTTTTCTTTTTTCTTTGCAGAATATCAGGCTTATATCATATCCATGTAGCTTCCCTATTCCCTCATAGCCAAAATACACTTCATGTCTCTAGCCCCCTTTCCACACAAATCTCTTTCTTCCTCCTTATAATCTTAAATCTTCTATTGCACTCAAATGCAACTTTTGTCTGCATGAGGGTAACAGAGAGAAGCAGTAATGACGTGAACCCAGAAGCAATCAAGTGTACAGCTTACTAACTGAGTCATGCCAACATGTCAAATCTACTTTATCTCTTTCTAACACAAAAGGCTCTTCAATTAATTTGCTTGTTACAGACATTTGGAATTGGATATTGCTATTCCTTGATGTGAATCAGGAGGCAGTCAAATCTCATCTGCACATTTGAGCGATACTTATCTAAACCATCTCATTACTGTGGGCTTTTAAACCAAGCATTTTTCTTTCAAAATTTTGCTTCAAAGCAATGGCTTAATTCAGAACGGGACATAAGTAGTATATCTGTCTGGGGCTAATTCTAAGAAAGGGACATGCTGAAATCCTAAAAATTCAGGTTCACTTGCTGCCTAAGCCTGCAAATAATTAAATATCTAAATTCATGAGTTCTGTTTCCCTTGTGAATATAGTGGTTTCTCCCTCCCCCATAATCTTCCATATTTCTGCTCCAGGACAAAGATCATTATCAGCTGACCAGTTTCCAAAACCCATCAGGACTTAGAAATTCACTATTTTTATTCTAAATCAGTCTGCAATGTAAGTTTTTATGTCTAACTCACAGAAAGGAAAAAGACATGCTTAATAGTCTAGTAAGTAGATGCTGAGAACAGGTATTAAAAAAACCCAAAACAACAGGTTAAAATTCATGTGCTCTAGCTATATGCATCCAGTACTTACTAGATTCTAGTCACTGGGACATATTCTCCTTACATAACCAGCAGAGTTCTCTTCATTTTTAGAAAGCAGTTAATCTGATTCAGTTTATTTGATCATATTTAAATTAATGTAAATTGCTCCTTTGAGATAAATATGAAGCTCACTCCCTAACAAACCTACGAACAGCAGTCCATAGAAAGATCCTTTTGACCCCTCAGTTCCCAGAAGATAAGGGGTTACTGAATATGTCTCAAACACTGATAACCAGATGGCTGAGAAGCCAGCCAAGGGCTGTCAGTAAGAGCAGACAAGAATTCTTGGTGAGAGTCAAGGATTGTTGGTACTAACATGCTGTGAGAAAGAAGTTTTGGCTGGTGAAGCGGGGGCAGGTGGAGATAGGGCAGTATTTTCCATGAGAAAGAAAAACAGCACAGTACCTCCCAAGCTCAGGAATGATTAGTGAAAGTAGACATAGACTATACAGTGGGATTGGGACCACCAAAGACCCCCAAAGCCCTCCAACCCCTTTCCAGAAAGCCCTAAAAGAACAGACTACGCATGAGGGCTAATTAGCATATAGAGCAGGAAACCTGTCTTTGGGGTGGAGAAATGTGTCCCTAAAAAGGTACCCCTCATGGCCCAGGCAGCGGCCCTGGACCCTGAACAGCTGGACCACGTTCATCTCATCAGCTGGACCACGTTAATTTCATTGCAGCTTATCAGCTGGATCAATGCTGAAACCACAACTGGCATCCCCTCAGCTGGGTCAGCTCTGAGATTGGCATCCCATCAGCTGTTTTGATGCTGAAACAAGGGCTAGGGATTTATTTTTTACCGTTTCTTTTTCTCCTCCTTTTCTTCTTTTTGTCTCTTTGCCTTTCTTTAATTCATCTCTCCCTTTTTAATTAACCTCTTTACTTTTTCCTTTTCCTTTCTCCATACCCTTTTGTCTAAAACCCACTGCCATGTGCCCATATAGTAGATCAGGGACTAACAGACCAGTTTCCATGCCATGTGTGTAATTTACTAATTAAACACTCTGAGTGCTTGTGGACCTTCTGACCTTCATAGCTTCTTTTGACTAATGACCATTTTTGAATCTCAAGTGTTTCCTTCCTTTAAGGGGTGGGTCATTACGCTATGATGTGTGATGTTTCTAAAGAGAGGCGCAAAAGTCAAGCCTGTGTTTAGAAATTCAACTGCATAAAAAGGACAAATGAATTTCACTTCTAGGTTTTCTTTCTTCTCTGCCTTATTTGGAGCAACTAAGAACATCTAACCCATGGTGCAGATATCTATTTATCATTAGTTCCTAAGGTACTATGAGCTAAATATCTTAACAATTAAGTTGTGGAACATTTCTCTAAAGAAAGAAATACAAACTGGGTAAAGTTGGAGTGGTCTTGCTGGGGAAAGTGCAAGTGGTCCTACAGTCTGATAGTTTAGATAACTACTGGTTGAACATCTGGACTAACTTCCTTGTTTTGCTATTCTGCATATATTCCAGTGGAACAGCTTCAAGAAAAGCCATAGCTTAAAAAATATTTGGTTAGCACATCTGTTCCAAACACAGCAATGGAAATATACTCTCCTATGTCTGCTATTCCACAAGACTAGATGTTCTAATCAATAGGTTGGGCCTCTGCCCTGTTTCCAGAGGTCTAGGAAAGAAGTCTGACCCACAAAACCAGAGAGATTAATCCCATACTGTCCACAATTAGAAACCTATCACTGAAATGAGGTAGACAATAAGTCCTTCCCTACTCTTTGGCAGTTTGTTTCTACCAACTTCCCATTGTTTAATTTCACAATTACTGTGAAATAGACAGGAAAGTTTTCTAGAATATAAGTTGGCATTGTGCAGAAGTATTAAGTACCCTACTAGAGAGCTGTGTTAAGTCCTGAAGAGATATGAAACTATGTTTTTTCCACCAGGCCCAGTTATCAGTGTACATAAAAAGTGTTAGGAGGTTAATTTCTCCTTCTATAGATGGGCATTGGCAGCTTACTGCTTGAGCAGAGTACAACTTGGGCAATCGATTTCATAAAGTGAAAATATGCCCAAAAATTAGGCTCTGCCATATCTAAAATTATTCATGGATTTAACCTAAGCAATTTGAAACTGCTTGGTTAATTCTTCCTATGAGTAGAAACATCTTGCAGCTTAATGAGGTGTCAGGGGAACCAGGAAGATTAATTTTTTTTTCAAAAAAGTCCAAAGTACATTTGAGAAAAGGGTGGGAGGTCTTTCAACCATATTTTATTTATGGCTTTCGTCAAAAAACAACTATTTATATCAAAGGGTCATGCCTTAAAGCACAAGTAAACATTTCATTTGAGGGGCTTATGTATTAAGGGGCTTATTATGTCTATTAAGATCTGTATTATGCAGAAGAGAAGGAAACAAAATGTTCAAACTGAGGCTAAAGAGAAAAATTACTTTTCTCTAAAATTTCATAAAGATATTATTTTAATAATATTTTTACATTTTTGAAACTTGATTGGATAAATTTCTTTTATGAAAATACACCAATAAAATCTGAACAATTTAGTTTATGACTGCTCAAATAAAACATTCTAATATACCAGCCTGTCCTTGCAAGTTTCAAGGTTATATACAACACATTAGAGCTGTCAAGTCTCATGATGTTTATTATGTATTGTTGCTCTTAAGGTTTCCTATGAAACTATTAGCCTTTTCCTTTGACATTTCTTGTTCTGCATGGCTGAATGTACTTATAAGCCACACATTGCTTTGAAGGTAGTCTAAGTAGTGTTCAGGTTAAGTTAATTGCTAACAAGTTACCCTTATTCAATTGCCTTTGTTTACACCGCAAAAGAATATTGTTATCCTTGGTGGTTTCAATAGTTTCCTTTGAAGTAGCTCATGTATGAGTATATTAATTATTTTCTTCTTAATAGGAAGATTGAGAAATTGTGATCTGGATGCTAATAATGTAATTAAATAATTATTTTTTACACATTAAAAAGGATAAAAATAAATGGAATAGAAGTGGTTTAAATCTTTGTTTCATTGAACAGGGAAAAAATATTTCAGGGTACATTTTTCCTGACCCTTCTGTAAGAAGATATCTATAGGGAGATTAATAAATTTCTACAAATTATTTTGCAAAGAATGGAGTAAAAAAAAGCAATCAGGAAAATAAATGGAGGGAAATAGCTAAGCCTAAACAAAACAATATGACTATTAATGCATACTGCAGATTTAAAAAATTATATCCACTATTATTTTTAAGCACATATTTACAGTTGTCTCATTTTTACTATTTGCTTGGCTAAATATTTTTACAACTTTTCCCCCTTACAGCTAATGAAATCTTTAAAGCCAATAGAATTGTGTAACTGATGTATTAATTTTTTTTAAAAAATAAAAAGTTACATAAGAATTTTCCATAGAATACTATAACTGTAACAGTTAAATTGAATAGCTATGTAAACTACATCTGCAGAATTTATGCTCCTAAGAGAAGACTATCACAGAGCAGATACTCAACTGCCAAACTGAACTGTAAACTGAATTTCTGTAGTTGATAGCTGGATAGCAATTTACTTGAATTGGGTATCAGACCCCTCCTTGGCTAATTTTCCTGATATGAAAGCACAGGATCTGCCTGGCTGTAGAATGAAAATATGGAGATATTTTCGTTAAGCATTTACGTTACTTGGTCTCAATGGCAACAGTGCACTAAACGGATTGTTAATATAGTAAATGAAAAACAGTGTATTTGTTGCTTTCATAAAGCTTTATAGTACATGCAATACTTTTGTATAACTTTTATAACCCTCCACATCTCTGCAAGAGGCCAGTTGGCTGATGTTAAAAGAATGCATAAATTTTCTACGTTGCTTCCCCTAGAGTGTATGGCAAGAGTTCAATATTTGCTGCTGACTCTATTTAGTAGACAATAATTCAGAATGGAAAATTACACAATACATACAGGTTGACACAGTTTAACATAATTGACAGTTTGCTGAGGGACATCCAGGCTGGATTAGCTGGCACAGGGAATAGCTGTCTGTCTGAAGGTGAGACTGAGGGCACCTATGAAACCATGATATGCAAGGGTACAGCAGCTTTGCAGAGAGATTGCCTCTCTCTTGACCTCACTGCAATAAATACCGAGCATCCTATATTCACTCTCTGGGCACTTAAGTAGCATAAAAATACAAACAACCAAATGTAAATGCATCTTTTATTGGGATATAAAATTATCTTGTGAGATATTAAAGCACTCATAACACATTTGTAATGTTTCTAAAATGCTAGAGTATTATTCAGAATTTGACAGCTGCATAGTGCAGCAACAGCAAGAACTGAAAAACACATAGCACCTCTTGTTCTATGTTTATCTTAATAATATATGTACACTCTTCATATATAAGCCTTACTGCAGTAATATTTTTGTGCCTTTTGACAGTGCATAAAAATGGTGAAAAGAAACGAAAGAATCTGAGAAACATAGCAAGTGCTATAATTTTGAAATATGTTGCTGTATTTTGTCTAAGGAAGGAGTGTAGAGAAGAACCTTGGGCCAAGGTTTAACAGCAGTTTAGAAAGAAACCAGCTGTTATAACAAATATGTCAGGAATTATTTAGACTATGTTTTTACAGAAATTCTTAGCCTGAGATTTTTGATAGCTACATAAATAGTAGATCTGGGTGGATGAAAAAGCTAAGTGGTTGTTGCTGCTGTTTTTATTATTTTAACAATATTCTCAATTTCAGAATGTTCAGTATGGAATTCTTTGTTTATTAAAAAAATGAATTCACTTGATATTTCCTGTTATGAGCTGTTTCAAGCCCCTTATTTCATAGTCCCTTTATTTAAAATAAAGAAATAAATCTTAGGGTCTGTCTGCTCTGAATAGAACAGTAATTCAAAAAGGGTGAAAGGTATTGTTGACAATGTCTTACTGTCTCTTACTTTGAAATCCAGAGTTGTCTGAAATGTTTGCACATAACTTGTCTAAATAGAGCCAAGAATAAAAAAAGAAAAATACCTTGATAAAGACAAAGGGAGAGAAAACAAATTCAGGGGAACTTAGGAAATTCCTCACTAACAAAATTCATCAGTAGTTTTAAAGGAGTGTTTTCCTGAATTATGATTTAGGACCAATTTTTTTTTTTTTTTTTTTTTTTTTTAATCACTGGCTTATATGTCATATAGTGTCAGGGATCAGATCCATAATTAAAATTCTTAAACAGGAAAAAAAACCCCACTGTGCTTAAATGAAAGATGGAAATTTTTAAAAAGACAAAAATTTTAAAAATTAAAAAATTAAGTGTTCAATCTCCTGAAGCAAATAGTACAACTTCCAAAGATATAAGTAAGAAGACAAGAACTTCACAGGCTGCACTCTACTGAACAAATTTTGACAAAAATTAAAGCTTTGATGCAATTTCCTGGATGACTCAGTGTAACTGGCACATAAAAAAAAAAGTCCTTGTATTTTCCCTATAATTTTCCCTATACCATAGTATTTAATTCAGTTCTCCTAAATTTTTTCCAAATGCATTTTCATAAAGTGGCAAGAAATGTTTTCTTTCAGTGGCTGAAAAAAAAAAAACCAAACAAAAATGACGCCTGAGGATTGCATATCATCCAAAAGACTCTTCTAATCTAAATAATTTTTCAAATTTTTGTTTCTATGAAAATAAATCATTCAGGTAAAATAAATATTTAATAGGCCCTGTACTACTCAGTTTCATGGAATCCTCATGACTGGTTTTGGAAAATATGACTTTAAATTTAATCAGGCCACAAGAAAAACATGTTTATGTGAGGCATTCCTTCTTAGTTATCAGCCATCTGACTAGGAACTATCTTGGAGCAAGGCCCTTGTGAACTGTTAGGACAAAATCAATAGCTGAGGAATACATTTTCTGTACTGCAAGATTACTCTAAGATGTCTTGAGAGATCCAGGGACTAATTCATTCACCCTCTGCAGTGGGAATATAATCAGCTACTCATAATAGGCAGTCTTATGAAATTTTCCTCTCATACTGAATTCCTGACTCAGCTGTAGTATTTATTCAACAGAAAGATAAGTAGTAAGTTAATCAGCTCTCTCCAGAAATCTCTAAAGCAATTACATAATTGTTTGACATATTTGATTTCTCATGCAAACAGAGGTGCTCAGTTCTAGTCAAGCAAGGCAAACTTTGATATTTCTCCAGGTTATAAGTGCTTTCATTACACATCAACATATTTCCAGTAGAAGAGAACAATAAGGAATAATTAAGAAAAATCCAGAGCAATCAAAAGCAGCTGAATAATTGCAGGGGCATCTGATAAAGAATAATTTTCAGTTAGATTGAATACTTTCCCATTTATTTACCTCTCCTTTTCAATATTAATAGTATAATATCAGTCATAGAGATTCTGCAAAGCAAATGCATTCTCCACCTACACTGCTTCCATTTCTCATAGAATTGCATCTGGATATCTCAAGAAAAGAGCACTACTTGGTGGAAATATCCTTTACTTGGAAAAATAGCTGAACAACACCCCTTTCCAAATATTAAAACATGAGGAAAAGAAATGTTGATAAAGAATAAGACCAGGAGAAGCAAAAGAACAAAAATTATTTTTACCTGTAATACGAAGTTAATTGGAGACTGTGACATTGCAGTGTAAATCAGAGTAGAGCATTCCAAGAACCAAGGTTCTTCAGAAGAAAGTTAGAACCTATACTGGGAAAAGAATTTCAATGACATTTTTCATGTGTCATTTAAGCCCACATGATTGACTTCTTTTTTTGCCTTCAAAATCTTTTCTCAGATTACTAAAATAAGCAGGTAAAACTCTGAATATACTCATAAGGAATCAGAAAAATTAAATTATTTTATAGATCAATTAATCTTTTTTTGAAAAAGTAATTTTTTTTTATAAATTTCCTGAGCACAAAAGAGGAGGCCTCTAAATCATGTCTTTAGTATTTCAGCCTTTCCGCACTGGTCTCCATCGACTCTTCAGATTTTAAGATTAAGTAGGCCTGTCTTTTTCTTGAACAAAAGGTTAGGAATTTGTTTACCTAGCTGAAGCCTTGCCTAAACAATCAGTTGCATTTTTTTAGGAAAGAAATGCTAAATAAAATAAATAATAAGCATTATTACTGGATTGAGTGAATCTTTGACATAGACATGTTGCATTTTTTTATTGCAGGCTCTTTCCAACATCATCAGCATGATAACTATTCCTGAGTACGTGCAGCAAAATATTCCCTGATTTTGACAGGTCTGTTTATGAAATCCTATCCAATAACTTTAAGTATATCTGTTTGAGGACATGTCAATGTGGCCTCCAAAAGTATTTTTTTAACAGGAGTGTCCGGAGCAAAGTCACAACTTTTTACCATGCCTACACAGCAGAACTTGTTGTTTTTATTATCTTTGAGTAGAGTTTTCTATTTATTCTTTCCTTTTTTAAAGTAATTTTAATTTTGATTCCTGTACAAAATGTTCCATCTAGACACCAACTTCTGAACTATTAGAAGATCAATATGATATTGATACACTTTTTCCATAAGCGTATAGATATATGTCTGTGTGTGTGTGTGTGTGTTTCCAAAACATCATAAAAGGTGGTTTAGATTTATCAGTTCCATTTCTCAATGAAGCAAAAGTACTGAAAAACCTAAGGACTTCTATTGTAGTCAGTACTTCTATTTATTTTCTTTGCAGCAGCTTTATATATATTTGAGAGAAAGTGTGAATGAATTATTTAATTCCAACAAATATGAAAAAGAAAGTAGTGTAGGAGTACTAACGTTACAAAGTCAAACTTTAAAAAAACATATAGTATGTGAATGGCTACTTATCTATCTAATAATCTCCCAATTCCTATCCTAATATATCCATTATGATGAATATTTTCTTTGCATGCACCTTTTCCCCCCTAGGAACCCAGTTCCATAAGTATTCTGGATAGTCAGTGCTCACTGATTATGTACAAGTGATTCTTTAAATCCAACTCTACAGCTTCTGTCTACAGAGACAGCTTCTTTCTATGCAGTCTCTGTTTACAGAAAGCTATCTCAAAAGATTCTCAGTTGTTTTACTACCAAATGTTTAAACTCTTCTCTGAATACAGCTTTTCATTTGGTTGCTGTTATTTTCTGCATTGCTCTTTGTACAACTGTGCTGGTATAGAGTTACTTTGCTTCACAGTGGCTGGTATGGGGCTGAGTTTGGATTTGTACTGAACGCAGGCTTGATAGAAAATAGGTGGGGTTTTGTTATTGCTGAGCAGAGCTTACACAGAGCCAAGGCCTTTTCTGCTGTTTGTACTGCCACACTGGCAAGGGGTTGGGAGTGTCTGGGAATTTGGGAGAATACACAGATAATCCCAACTGACCAAACTGACATCAAGCCGTATGATGGGGAGAAAGAAGGAAAAAGGCGTGGACGCTCAGAGTGATGGAGTTTGTCTTTGCAAGTCACCACTGCATGTAATGTGACCCTGCTTTCCTGGAGATTGCTGAACACTTGCCTGCCCATAGGAAGCAGTGAATTAATTCCATGCTTTCATGCACAGATTCTTTGCTTGCATGCACAGATTCTTCTTTCCCTATTAAACTGTCTTGAACTCAACTCACAAGTGTTTTTACTTTTCCAATTCTCTCCCCAGTCCTGCTGGTGGGGGAGTGAATGAATGGCTGTGGGAACTTGGTTGCTGGCTGGGTTCAAACCAAGAGAATGAATGGCTGAGAGTGAATGAATGGCTGTGGGAGCTTGGTTGCTGGCTGGGTTCAAACCATTCTTCCTTAAGAATCAGCTCTCTGGCAAAAGTCAAGGAAGATAGGGACTGATTAATTTTGGGTTGTAAGAAAAAGCATAGCAGGAGGTTTTATTCTCAGCATTGAGTAGCAATTAAGACTGCAAAACAGAACTGGCAATACCTAGCATGGCAATTCCTTCTAAGACACTTTTGAGGTAGATTTTCATCAAGATTCTTTCAGCTTATCTCAACTTCTTTATCTTGCCTCTTGATTAACTTCCAAGCTGGGCTGTTACAATTAGAATCTGGGGAAGAAGGAATTGAATAAAACCACATTTGAGAGTACGAAACTTGTTCTTAGGAATTGTAAATTCTCCTCCTGCAGGAGGATAGCTCTTCCAGGACCAAGAACAGATATTTGTTAGAGGAGCTTCCCACGATCACCTTAGTCAAATGATTTGGAAGTTCTCATGCATTCTGTTGGGACCAGGTAACTAGTTTTTGTTTAACAACTCAGCATCTTAATTATAGTTTCCGTATTAAACATGAGGTACATATATGTGTATGCAAGCACACATATAAACTTAGGTATATATGCATGCATGATGTACCATGAATGGTTTTGTTAAATGAAAAAAAAAAATTAACAATCTAAACATTTATAGAGATTAATCTGTCTCAGTGTACAGCTATATAAAATCAAAAGGTGTAGAGATGTATAAAATAAAGGCATATTAAAGCTGTCTAGTTCTTTAAGAATATCAAGATACTTGAAGTGCAATTATGAGCTATAATGAATTGCTTCCCAGAATCGAAATGGTAAGGAATTGTTTAAATGCTTGGCAACACTGCAACAGGAATGTGACTAAAATGCTATTCTTCCCATAACTCTGGAAAGAGCAATACTGAAGCTGGTGCAAATGTGCCTGCACTACCACACACATCAGAACTTAAAGGCCTCTGGGTGAAAGAAATAGTTATCATCATATTGTTACATTGTACTTTTTTTATATTTACAACTTTGAGAGGAAGCTTTTGATTTTGTTTTTCAAGGTTGCCTGTGTCAGGAAGCTCGGAAAACATACTTGTATCCAACAGCCAAATAGCTGCAGACTGCAAGAGATTTCAAAGTCAGTTATGTAAACCATATCCCAGAGCATTCCTTGCTGTTAAATAATAGTCTCCTAGCTGAATATTTACCTTATTTCTGTAGTTATATTCCAGTGGCCACATTATTCCCATTTTAATTTATTTTATCTGTCCAGACTCCTAACAAGTTAAAGACTCAGCTAACAACCCTTAGGAAAAACACGGTAGTTTGATGTACGTATACACATTGAGCTATCCATTCTAGGAAGTGTGGCTGGATGGCAGTAATATCCTCTTGAGCTGGGATACCTCTCAGGGTTTATCTTTGGGTTAGACAGAACTTCTGCTAATGGCAGATCTTTGCTGCATTGCACACCATGTAACTCTGTCCTTGAGCAAAAACACTAAAGATTTGAGTTTCTGTAACTAACATTTAAAAACATTTATCCAAAGCAGAGATATCCCTTTCTTCCATTTCTTCCATTACATATAAACCATTGTCCATGTCTAAGATAGGACCAGGCACGCCTAAGCTCCATTAGGAATTTAGAAATTGACAGAGTCACTCTGAATCTCACAACTCAACAGGAGTGTGCCCTTTACACTTTCTTGTCTACAGTCTCTACATCAATCATTCTAGCTCAATTCTAATCCAATTTTCCTGTGTATGTTTCTTCCATGCAGTAATAAAGTGAACCTTTGCCAAACTGCACTTTGACATCATATTAAAATGGCTTTTGCTAATACCTTTGATGGCCATCCTTTAAGCAATCTAAATCATTCATTCCTGACAAACTGATGTAGTCAGCAGGATCCTAAATCAGGATTAATGACAACAACTAGGGGAGCAGAGGTATCACAGGTATGTAAATCTGAATTTCAATGGATTGTATTTGCACATGATGCCTTTTCTTTTAAAACTCGGAGTCAGAATCCGTTACCTACCTCACTACACTCCTGCAGTCCACCATAAACTCCTCCATGTCCCCCCAACAGGGCTATAAAATTGCCTTTCATTCACCAACCTTTTGGTTTAGTGAAATGTTTTAACTGAATGTCTTTCTGTAGAACTTAGAGTCAGTATGCTCTCACCTTCAAAAATAATCCATATTTGACAAATGCAGACTCACAAATACAAATTACCACTTTAACTTTAAAAAGATAAAAAGAAATTGTTCTTAGAAAAGAAAAGCTAAAGTAATAGATAATATCCTTACTTTATTTTAATAAAGAACTTCAGTCGCATATATCCTGAAAAAGATGAAGCACTGAATGAAACAGGAGTTCAGTATCAAACTTCAACCTTAGGTCTGAAGTGTGTGAAGTTTATTAGGATATTATAGTCGTACTAGAGCCTGGAAAAAGAAATCTTTTAATACTCACTGAAGTGGCCTGAGGATACAGCTATGTAATAGATGAAGTTTATGGATTATTAACTGAATAGAAGGTGAAAATAAATCAGAAGTCCAGCACCTGTGCACTTTGGATCTCTTATTATCGAACAATGCAAATGCTGTACCAAAAATGACAGCTTAAACTTTACAGTGGTGGTTTTATTTGTTGCTAGATTGAAGACTTTTTTCACTTCTCTTCTGTTAATCCTAGGTTATTACTCTTGAAAACTAATATGACTGGAATATCTTCCAACTATATGTATAGATTGAACTCAAAGTGGAAAACGTATAAAGCAGATTATACATAGTACTTTAATAACACAGCTGATATTGATATTGATACTGCTTCAAGATTTACCTAAGTAGCTGAGTATGAAGAAAAAAAAGGAGGACTGTATATATTTATCAGCTAACTATCTAAGGGTTTTTACTTTCTGCCTTAATGTATTTTTCAATTTTAAAATTCTCTTCTGATGCAAGGTTTTCCATATTTACATAAAAGCTGGATGAATAATTGATATTATATCATCTTATAATTAATTTAACATTTTCTGTGGTTTATCCATTAATCAGATCTTTATACAAGTAACATGCTATGTATTTGTGTCATGACTGACATTGCAATACAAGGAGAAAATCAGAAGTGCAAAAAAGTAATTACAGGTAAATCAAAAGCAGCTATTGAAAATAACCTTGAATTTTAACCAAACTCTGATGTAGAAAAAGAAATATGAAAAGAAATCTTTGACTAAAATTACTTACTATTTATCTTTTTACTTCAGATTTTCTTTTCAAATCATTACAAACTCATGTTAACCCAAAAGTTTAAGATCATTTAGGCACCTCAGTACATCAGACAATTCAATATTTGAATATAGCATCTTATAATTATGTCATCACCACTCAGCTTTCAAAAGCATGCATGGATTTAGCATATATGTGGATGTTTACATCTTCTAAATATGTTCACCTCATGAGACAAAAATGGTTCTTTTACCAGGGAAAGGCAGAGAGGTGATGGGTAGTAGGGAATTTTATCCATGTAAATTTTTATGTAAATATAAAAAAATAACATCTCAAAAAATCCTCTGTATGAACAATTATTTTAAAGTGCAGGAAAACAGGGAATGTTGAATAAACATTTTTTGCACTCTAGTTGTCATAATTATTCACAATGCTCTCTCAAGTTCTATTTACTGATGTTCCTATGCTTTGCATTTAAAATAAACTACTATGCAATATTATGTGGCATATTGATTTGAACTTCGGAAAATTTTCCAGTAAATTGGCAAATAGATACTGTGGAACACCTCCTGACCTAACCTGCCAGGAGTCTGCTCTGTACAGGAAGTTAAGGTTACAATTAATGTCACTGCCTGTGTCATTGAAGTACCGGTCCCAAGACAGAGCCCTGGGCAACACCACTCATGGCCAGCCTCAACAGCTGCGTCCCTCCGGCTAACTTCTTATCCACTGAATAGTCCACCCTTCGAAGCCTTCTTTCCAGTTTGGAGATAAGGATGACCTGTGATGTAGGGAGATAGAATACAAGAAAATAAAGACAGTGTAGAAAGTAATCTGACCCCTAAGGAGTTGCAGCTGGGCCAATTATCAAAGATTAGGAACAGACCTGACTTTAACAGGCCACAGCTGTAACCAATGAGAAGAAGAGGGCTATAAAAGAGTGGGGTGGCGCCTTTGTGAGCATGGAGAAGGAGTTAGTGCTTGGAGGAGATGCCCAAGAGAAACACCAAGAAGGTATGAAACTTTTGTGCTAGGAGACAACAGTATGGAGCCTCTGCAATAAGATGACAACACTGTGGGGCTTGTGTCAAAAGCCAGACAAAAATCTAGGTAGGTTACATCAGTTAGACTTCCTTTGTTGACTATGCAGCATCCTTTTGAGGTCAATTTCCAGAATCCCATGAAGTAGTTCTTACCATTTACATAGAAGGATACAAGCACAGTTTAAAAGGAAATGAGGTATTTTGAACTTCATAGATCTTCAGTTGGTTGCAGTTTGCAGGAAGTATAAAAAAAGAACGTAAACTTGTGATCTCTTCGTTGTTTCCTCTTGTTCAGATGACTGTGCAGAGAGTTTCCCAAGAGAAAATTATTTAAAATCTTCATAGATAACGAGTATCTCTAGTACCTTTTATCTGCCTTTGAGATAGAAGGAAAAAAGGATCCAGAATAAAATGTAACATTCATATAAACAAAAGAGGTTTAGCCATCAACTCCAAAATAATGGATTTAAAAGATAGCTTTTTCCTTTTTAACTGGAATACAAATATCTGTTACATAAGAGGTGGTTGGAGAGTTAGAATATTGAACTTCTCATTGTTGTTGAGCATGTCCTGATTCACTACTTGTGAAAGTGTGATTTCTACACCTTGTCTGCCATATATAAAGTTGTTCACACCTCAAGACAGAGATCTCAATTGAGTTTGGCAGGAAATAATTATGCAGGTAGACAGACATCCATAGCCGAGAGTGATGACCAAGGTTTTCCAAGATCTTAACAGAAAAAGATGTTTCTAGATTGGGGGAAAAGAGAAGGAGCCTAGGTCTTGGTGAAAGAGAAGAGTACACCCAGGATGAATGGTACTTGAACATGGTTTATATTTTGCTGCAGGAGACTGTTTGGTTCCTTAGATGAAACCAAGTTCAGCAATGACTTTCCTAATCAATGTATATCTGAACTGAAGAGAATATAATAGATGTAGTTTCATTTGTCTTCTGACTGAAATCTTAAGCCCAGTCTTAAAAACTTCACAGAGCTGGATAGAAAGCAGTATAGAATATTATGTTTCTTCCACTCTTATGAAACATTGCATGAAAACAATGTCAGGCTATGCTAAGAGTAGAAAGATGTCTTTAGCTTGGAAATTACTTCCTTCTTGCAGAGTAAATTCTAATCTTTAAATTTTAATAAAGGCTAAGCATTTAATTATGTAAAACCATCACAGAGTATGTTGCTTTCCTTTGTGTTTCAGGAAAAGCACATAATATTTAGTTTATATTGTTTGTAGTCAACATCACAGCACCTATTTGGATACTTTTTTCTCAAATTGACAACTGATTTTCTGTTTTTCTATCAAGTATCATAAGATATCTTCTACTGGTAACACCTCCTTTCTGAAGTTAATGGAATCCATAAGAGAATTTATCTTTACATTATAGTATCATTTTCCACAATGCTCATTAATATATTGGAAAGTAGTTTAATTACAATTGTACCTTTAATACAGCTTGAAAAAATGACTGGGATATTCATATCACTAACATACCTATGTATTTGAGTCTCAGTTTCATTATCCCCTTCTGCTTTTTTCACATGTTTGTTTTTTTCTTTTTTTTTTCTTTGTTTGTAGTTTGGGTTTTTTCTAGAGAACACTACATTGCAGGGGACAAAGGAGAACCCCACATTCTATCTATTATCACTATAGAAAATCAAGTTGGTCCATGAGTTTATGATGGCATACTTTTGATGCCTAATGACTAGATTTCTAAAGAAGAAAAAAGCTTAGTTTGGGAAGGGTTCATGAGTTATGATTGGACCCTTTTCCCTTTCCTTACTTTGAAGTAACCGCTATTTCTTTTTACTAATTAATCAGTCACAAATTCATAGATTTTGGAATTAAAATAGATAGTCGCAAGCATCTAATCTACTCATTTTTTAATAAAAAACACATCTTAATTTTAGGTACTTCAATCTCTATTGAAGTAAGGGTCATTGCTGGGATTTTAAGCACTTGCAGTCTTGTGCATAGAATGAAATTCTATTTAAGAGCTTACCTGGTTGGAAACTTGATTAGCTGTTTTAAAAGAAATAAGTAGAAGGCATTTGGGATATCTAGGAGTAGAAAGATATATGATGTTGACAAACACAAAGTAATTTCCTTTTGGGTTTTGTTAGTTGAGGATAAGGCCTCAGGATAAGTTAATCTGCTGAATCAGAGTAATGTTCAGAAAAACACCAATATAATTTGATTTTCAATACTATGAAGAGTATGTATTACCTGCAGTGGTTAAACTGATTGTTTCACAATGAAATTCATAAATACTATTTTTGAGAAATAAAATTGCTCCATGACCTGAAAGCATGTTGTGCTAAAAGTCCATAATGTGAAAAACTTCACTGTTGAATGGAAGCTTAAAAAAAAGCTCATGAAGGATCATCTTGTAAAGAGCTATGTGACATAAATGAGCTTTGTTTTGTAAATTAGTGGATCCTTGGGAAGAGGCAAAGCCAGAGCTTTGCTTTCCTATGCACTGAAATTCAGCTCAAATGTTTTATTGAATTGATGGCTTTGCTGTTGTGTTTTTTTTTCTTTGTCACTAGAATAGAGGGGTATTTAAAGGGTTCTTTGGTAGTGTACATGGTTTCCCAGATGCTTAAAAAATTTATCCATTCACATAGTAATTGAAGCATGCAGCTCATTTTAACCTAAGTTACACTATAATATCTTTATAAAAAGTAAATTACTTGTCATTATTTCCACATGGTAATTAGTAATAGAATCTACAATCACTTTTTTGTTTTGTGTCTCTTCTCTCCTTCCAGAGTAGGTGTGGATAACATTTGAGTATGTTACTCAAATATCTTAATATTACTGAAAGAATTAAGATGGAATGTATCTTCAATATCAAATTAATTATGTCTGCAGTGCTTCATATTGCTATAGAAGCTAAGGCTTACAGAAAAAAACTGTTGTGTAAGCATTTCCATCAAAAGTTAAAATTCCAAAAGTTACTTCAAAAATACTTCTAAGAGAGAATTTCTTTTTCCCAAATAGATGGATATGGTCTCTTAATTTTCAAAACACTGGTTACCAGTTCTAAGTAAGCTGGTGAAAAATTTCAAATATCATGACAGCTGTAAAAACATAATATTCTGGCTAAGTAGCTGGGTCATTAATTCCAAGTGTCTTACACTCCTGCTTCCTGACCTAATACTGACAGAAGAGAAGCTAAGGAATATCCTGATATAGTCAGAATGCCTTTTTAAACAGAGTGCAGTGCAAAATCTCAGCACAAGGTCCTGACATTTTTCTTCTGGTGTATAATATCAAGGACCAAGGAGTAACTTTGCAAGTGAGAGCACTACAGTTTTGGGGTTCTTTTGTGTTTTTTTTCTAATTACGTATTGAGTAATCAATATTATGCACATAGTAAAAGAGTCATCTAGGTTGAAAGATGCTTCCTGAGATGATCTAGTCCAAGCCCCCTGCCCAAGCAGTAACAGCTAGAACAAGTTGATGACCATTCTGCCCTTGGCAAAAATTCTTTGGTGCTCGTTCACTGAAGAGTTACTTAGTTTTATGTAGAAATAAATAGCAACAAGAAAGACACTATAGTTTTTCAAAATGCAAATCCTGATTTAACTATGCAGAATACGATCTTTGTTTTAGTTAGAAAATATTATTTATACAGACAATTTTAATTTGTGCAAATCTCCAAAGAGGAACTTCCTTTCTGGAAATACAGATATCCTTGTGTGAACAACTGTATTTATTCTGGAAATGTCCACCCTGTTGTCCTAGTTAAACAGATGTGTGGCATTTAGGAGCTAGGCAGCAAACAAGAGAGTGTTTTAAATTAATTTACTTTCTTGGATGTGAAGAGCTACATAATCATTTAACAGAACTGGAAGAAAAGAAATGAGGACTAAAAGGACTCCTTAGAGAACAGAGCAAGTCTTATGCCAAGATGCACCTTCTGGCATTTTAAACATGTTCAACTATATGACGTGTGGAAAGCCAATGTCTGGGTAAATATTTCAGGTTCTAAGCAGTACTCCAAATAACTATGTCTAAAGTACTGCAAGACAGGAATTTAAATTTAAAGGAGCTCACAGTAACCTTCACAGCTAGGACAACACAGATGAATTTGATATTTTTTCTTCTGGTGTGTTTTCTTTTGTACTGTTCTTCACTTTGTTTTGTCTCTTTGAGATCACAAGGAACATCTATGTTGTTTATTTTTTCTTTTGTCAAGCTGTGTGTGTATCAGCATGAAAAATTTCACAGACCTCCTTCACCATACAGCAGTTCATGGAAACAGCTGCTCTTTGGGATTTAAACTACAGGTATGTTCACTATACCTTCCAGATCAAGGAACTGATTGACAGCCATAATTTAATATGTCAATTTAAGCATGGCAAAAGTACAACATATGTCAAAAAGTCCATTTTGACTGCTTTGACTAAACTGATCAAAAAAAGTAAGGGTTAAATAGTTCAGCAAAAACAAAAAAGATCTTGCAAAAAATCTTGTGAAATTGTAGGAATGCAATGATTTCTAAAAATATGAATATACATGTGATGATCAACAAATATCCTTACTGATGTGTGGGAAGAATTCTAAAATCACTGTGGTTTTGATAAGATTTGCTTTTAGGAACTACACTCTTTTCTCTGAATTTCATCTTTGCAAAATATTATAGCGTTCACTTCACCTTTTCTTTTATCTCCAAAGGAATCTGTTCTATTCTGTAAATTATAAAACTGTCCAGAGTTCTGCTAATTTAGATATTTAAAACTTCTATTGTTGTGTTTCACAATTCGTAAAAGTTAATTCTTTTATCATTCTGATAAGGTGCTGAAGACTTCACAAGGAATAAAATAAATATGGGAACTCTGAAGATAAGCAGGTTGATAACTTCTGCCTAGGAAAAATACATGTAGCAGCACGTTCTGATGATACTTAAAACAACAAACAAAACAAAAATCCTAAAAACCAACCAAACAAGAATGACAAAAAAAAAAACAACTAAAAAACCCAGTCCTGACTTTCTTTTTTCTGGATTAATTATGTTTTTTTTCCAGAAACTTTCATCATGTCTTGTAACATGATTAACTTTTCCAGTCTTCACAAAGTTATGTTATATATGATGGAGTACTACTGGAAAACACTTTCTCAAAACTTCCATGAGAGGCAAGGAAATTTGTTGAAAAACTATCTCACTCCCAGGTGGTGCATTTAGTTGGTTTAAGTATTTTTTTTTGGTATTGCTGTAATTGTTTTTGCTAAGTGTTGACAGAATATGAATCAATTATAATTTGTTTTAATTTGTCACTGTTCATGGGAACAGAGGTCATGTCAACCAAGATGCTTTGAGCAGGTAATACCCACACAAGGCATGTATTATAAAACCAACAAACTCACCTTCATAATCTCATCATCTCCACTTCTCCCTTGGCTCTCATCCCCTTGTAGCTACCTCTCCCTGGACCTCACCTCTCCACTACTGCTCTGCCTCTGAAGCTCAAAAAGGATGGCTGTGACCTTTAACTCCCCAAAACAGGATTTATCATGACCCCATCCATACCTCTAAGTCTTCCATACAATATCCCTTTCCCAGGCAGCTGTACTTGAGCTGCTTCTGTGTGGCCTGAGAAAGCCCACTGATAGCCCACAACTATTGCTTGAATTCACAGCAGATCCCTCATGAGACTAGACCTCTCTAAGCTGCAGGCCAACACTGCACTGGGAAGAAAGGCCTGGACATGGATCTACAGATGGTGTAAATGCATTTGCATGCACTACCTTGAGGATTGTCTGTTTCAAGTACTGTTACAGTCCTGACTGGTTTTATTTTTTCAGAAATCTCGGTGCCAGTCCATCCTCTCAAGGGGAAAAAATCTTGATGTCTGCAGAAAGAAGTTTCTGTTGTATAAATTACCAGGGTGTGCTTTTCAGAGAAGAAAAAAACATACAAAACAATGCTAATACAAAGTTAATTTATTGGTAGCAAGTAGCTGAAGGTAGATCTCCCTGTGATTATGCAGAACACAGTCTGAATTAGCACCTTATTGATTAGTTGAAAAAAAGAAAGCTGGCAAAAGTAATACAAAGTTCCCTGCAATAATTTAAAAAGTAATTCAAATTAATCTTCAGATTGCCATTCCTTCCCTTTGGGGACTGTCAGAGTTTTCTAGTTGCCCATCCCCTCATGTTGACTACACGTTTTCTGCCCTACATCAGTCAGCAGTCGGTCAAAGTTCCTGAAACACTACATGTGAAAATGTGTCAACGTTTCTCCCCTAATGTTATAATTCCATATACTGAGTTAGTCATCTTCATTTTACCTTATGATCAATAAATACAAATAAATACTTCTGAGGATCAATTAGTGTACACTTTTGCGGGCAGCTACTTTAGGATTAAAAGAATCACTCCCTAAATGTGTCCATATTTATCCCTCAACTGTAAAGGGTAAGTGACTATAATGATACCCTGCAGTGCCTAACTCAGATGTCTGTGTGCATTCTAAGCATCTGGAATTAAGAGGTGGATCCCATTTAAATTCCTAAGAGTTTGCTGAGATAAAACCCGATCTATGAAATTAAAAACTCCAACATCTAATGTGACTGATTTCGTTCAGTTTCCAAGGGAAGTTGCCTCATATCTGGTTAGTAATCACAGAATAGATCTGCCATTTTTGAACCACTGGTTTATCATAGACTTGTAGGATTTTTTAGGTTGGAAATGACCTTAAAAAAATAAGGTCCAGCCCCCCTGCCATAAGCAGGAACATTTTCAACTAGATGTTTGCATTTCCTTAGCAATAATGCTAATTTAAGTAGTCTTTCTACCTCTGTGGAGTGGCTGTTTGTAGATGCTAGGATAGTAGAAGAAATTATTCAAAAAAAACCCAAAACAAAAATACTGGTTTAAATAGATGTTCAAATCATCTGTGAGACAAAATGGTGCTCAGATACAACTAGAAAGCTGAAGTTGTAGGATAAGTTAGAGATGAAGTTTTTGTAATTGATGTGTCACATGAACTTAGATACAGATTTCAGGAATGTTGTCAGGCATCTCTATGAATTCTAAACTGGAATCTAAAACTATTCCCTCTTCTTTTGTAGTGCCATGGTTATTTATTTAATTTTTCCTTACTATAAAATTAATAGTCTACAATAATTCAAATTAAGTTCACCCTAGAAGAGCTGAGTTCTCTCCAATGATTATAAAGAAATTTCTGAAGTATAGAAATCTGCACTATTTTCATCTATAAACCTTTTTGTCATACTTACCAAAGTTCAAATGTGCACAAAAACCTGGGTATAGGACATCATAATCTGTCCAGTTACCTCAAAAGAGATCTTGATCATAACAAACTTTTTTTCATTAATACATGAAATTTTGTAACTTTTTTGCTTGGGAAGATTAACTGTGGGCCTTTCCAGCTGATACGCAGATGAAGATGCAGAAGGTAGTTAAACAAATTTTATCCCTGTATCCATAACTTGATGAAACCCATTTATATTTAAATGTAAAATCACTCTGGACTACATGGGAATAGTAGTTGGGAGAATGTTGTTTCTTCTTCCCTCTTGTTTTAGAAAACTGCATGACAGATATGGAAAGTCTATACTTAGGATGCCTACAGCAGTGATATCACAATACATACCCTATGTTTACTTTCTTTAGAAACAGTATGTATTACCAAATTTCCTGCAAGTAACTCACAGATTTTCTGAAAGAAACTTGTGACTGAACAGTTTAGATTGAATTTGTTTATGGCGTTAAAGAGCCATTTTCTACCAAGCCCTTTCATTTAATATTTTTTGTATCTACTTTGTTCTAATATACTTCCTTTCCTTCTTAGTAATTCTTGTTCTCCTTTTTCCTTTTTCTTTTACTCCCTTTTCCCTTCCCTTCACTGTTATTGGTGTAGTTCACTTGAAAAAAGGTGTGTGACTCATAAGAAGTGCAGATAAACACAGAGCTATGTATCTGAAAGTACAGCAATTTATTTTCCACTCACCCCCCTTTTTTTCTTTCTTTATTCTTATTTATTATTTTAAATTTTATTTTATCATATGCATTTGGCACATAGTAAATGAAGAGAAACAAACTTTACAAAACTCATTCAATTCACATAACTTCTGCGCAAGTTTCATTTCATTGTTAGCAATTATTAAAATTAGGCCATATATCAGAAGCTTATGTACTCAAGTTCAAGCATTTTTTCAACTGTATTAAAAAGATAATTTTCTGGATATACTTTAATAGGTCTAGATGTTTTTCCTCATTAAAATACATTTTAAACTAAATTTATTCTTAGCTCAAGACATTGAAGGATGAGTACAAATTGTACAATCTTTATTCTCATTTCATCGACTTTAGCATTGCTGTTTAAATATAAAAAAGAGACACTTTATATAGTTTATTTTTCTCCTTTTTCTTTCTCTTTGTGCATGTATAATTGTCTTACAATTGTTTCTAATTAAAAAAAACAAAACTGCACACAAATTGAATTCAGTAACATTAGAGATGAACTTCAATTATGTCAGAATCCCTAAGGACTGTGTTTTCATTATATGCTAAAAGATCAAATTAAACTCTGTACTAGCTCACAGATCTCTTATGAGAGCACAATCTTTATTATATGACAATTAAAAGAAATGGCGACATGCATTAACTTTAAATACCACTTGTATTTCAAGTCTATAGGTACTAAAAATGGAAGTATATTTGTCCTATCTGACGTACTGTACTTGGCTTTGTAAATGCAACAGCTGTACCATTTGAAAAAAATCATTCTTAATTTCTTCAGTATTTTCCAGAATCATGTATGTACAACATAACCCTGGAAATTCCATAGTTGGATGAAAATCACAGTAGTGTACAGGACATAAAGGTTAAAAACTATGTATCTTTTGGTAGCCTTCATTCAGTCTTTGTCAATGGTCTCATGTGGCCATGATCAGAAATTAAAATATTTCTGAATATGCCAAAAAGCCCCCAAAACAACAACAACAAAAACCCAACCAAAAAATGAGAAACCAAAAACTAGTATGAGCAGATTAGTTGTTGATACAAATTAAAGGACTTTTAAAAGTAGTCACTTCCTTGTCAAAGCAAAATAGAATGCTGTGTTATCTGTCCTTGGTAGTAAATTCAGACGTGGAAAATATGACCAGGAATATAGAAGTAGATATAAAAACTACACCTGTCAATACTATAAGAGACTTTATTACCATCCAACTTCTGCAAATAGAAAAAAACATTTTTATCCCTTTCAGAGACATTTGCTCTTGATCTCAGTTTTCATTTTAACACAACTCAAGGATCTGAAGAACCTTTTCTTATATCTCTTCTCAATTTGTAAAGAAGTCAAGCCATTGACATTTTAGACTACAATGAGACAGATTATGGGCTGTGGTGGCCTTCAATCCATAGGTATTTTAGAAATACCTACTAATTTTGTATCATATTTTCACGCCCATTCCTTCACTCATTGCCTAATCTCAAAATTAGTGATAGAGGGGGAGTGTAGGAGGGGAATGGGAAAATTCTGTGACTAGCTCAGTTATTTAGAGCATGGTGCAAACACCACCAAAAATGCAGGCTTAACCCTTGTATGGCCCATTCAGTTAAGAGTTGGACTCGATCCTTGAGGATCCCTTCCAACTCAGAATACTCTGCAAAATTTGCCTGCTTAATAACATGCCCTTACTTTAAGTGTTGGTAAGAAGTATTGCATTGTTGAACTAATGCCCTAGTAACAGTTTTTCTCTCTCTCACTGTTTACTCCTTGGTGGCTCATTGTGGTGTGGTGTACTGTACTTTGTGAATACAGGAAGGATGACTCTTTGAGAGTGCTTTTACTTTACACTGCAATTAACTTGAAAATACATGAAATCCTTATTTCTTCTGATATTTCTCTCTGTTCACAACCTAAGCATAAGGATTTCTAGCACTATCAAGATTTATTTTAATTAGATAAAAAATTATTTAATTAGATAGAAAAATTATTTTCCAGCACTGCCACAAACAAATAAAAAACCCACTTTCACTTCCAACACCTCCCAAACCCCACCACACCCCATTATCACTTCAATACCTCTCTAATTTATCCTTTAAATAGAAACAAAGACTGATACTCAAGTCTATACTGATTGTACATTAATTTACATTATTTTCTTTATTTTGCGGTGAAAAATCCCAAATTACAGCTGTGAAGGTTGCTCACGGTGAGAGTCTGAGACCTGTTCAACCTTTATCTCCTTCCAAGCATCACCTAAGAGTTTTTCTGCTTTCTTTCTGGCAACAGGTTTTCTATCTTTCCTCCTTCCAGTGTTTTCCAATGCTGTAGACCTTCAAAATCCCTGTCCAGATGATGTCAGAAGCTGATAGCTTTTGACTGAGATCATTCTCAAAGTTATCCAGTGCAGACTTTGCTTTTTCACTCCTCAGTATAAGAAAGAAGAGTACAAGGGTATGTAGAAGACAGACCTGGCATAACTCTTACATGAAGACAATCCAATTCTTAAGGACTCTACCATTGCATGTAGCGTACCAATCCCAAACAAGATATGAATTGATGATTATTCAACAGTCAAGAATGAAAAGAAAAGGAAAAGGTTTCTTCCTCCTTTCTTTTGACTGCAATGTTCTGGTTTGTTTTATTTTATAATATTACCTTTTCTTAAAAAGTATTTTTATCTTCTGGAGTATACGTATTATGCAACAAAAGTACTGCCTTATTTTCCCTTAAAAAGTACTATTGCAGGAGACTCGAGGAGTGGCTGAATGGCTCAAATCAACCAGTTGGGAAATGGCAGGGAACAGGGCAAGCTCTGTATAGGTGGGATGGTGCATGGTTTCCCCCTGCCCCCTGGAGCCTTCTTGTGAAACACACTGTGAAACACGTGAGCATTTGAAAAGTTAGTAATAGCCTCACTCCAATGAGGGTGGTTGACTGCATGGGCCAGCTGGGAATATTCTGGCTCTGTGTAAAATTCAGGCACAAGACTTTAGTTCTGAAATTAGCATAAACTTGTATACAGTGGACTAGAACAGAACACAGGCCACATAATATGCTCCACTACCCTCAATTTAAAACCCCCAGAAATCATGCTGAATCTCAGAGTGTTGATTATCTACCTCTCTTTCTCTTCTCTTTTTTCTCTTCCTCATACTCTTCCTATTTCTTCTTCATGTCTTCTTCTCCTCAAATTATATTGTAAGTCAGACCAAGAAAAAAATCCAGTCATTGCCTTGTCAAGTGCTTTTTTTGTGTCTGGAGGCAAGTTAAAGTTTGTTAAAGCAAACTTTGCAAAGTGATTTATTCCCTTGCATTCTAAACTTTGCACAAAAGTTGGTTTTGAACCTCCAGAGAATTTTGTAGTTTCTTCTGCTCACCGACCAGGGTAAATCCAACTACTGTTCCCAAGGGCTGCTGGGTAGATTGGGGCATTACAACTCCAGGAAAATCCTCTGTAGTTATATTCATATTGGTCCAAACAATTGGTTCAAAACAACATTTTTCCCCCTTTATTTTAAATGCTATGATAGCAAACAAACAGATATTACTTATGCTATACTATACTAACAAACAAATGCACTACAAAGTGCTAGTAATTTAAAGGGGAAAAACATACACACTTATCTATACTATTCAATTGCTGCACATGCTCTGATAGGTTTTGGTGTGGCCAAAAAATTCTCTGGCAATGCACACAGGTTTAGTTTGGATGTCCTTGCACTCATGCTCAGATGTTACTGTCTTTGGGCTGACACCAATCTTCAGCAAACTTAACCAGTCATTGAATATAGTTTACTACTTAAGTGCCTGGTTATCATTGTATTTTATAGAAATAAATTTGAAACAGCAATTTCATTCTTACAAAAACTCATATGAAGGTGAATGAAATAGTCTAAAGTAATTAGGTCAACCTAGAATTTAAAAAACCTCAATATATATGTGACAGTGTTCACAGGGACTCTTGGATGAGGCAAGAGATGAGAATGTTGACTCCATGTTCAGAAGGCTTGATTTATTATTTTATGATATATATATATTACATTATAACTATACTAAAAAGAAATAGAAGGAAAGGTTTCCTCAGAAGCTAGCTAAGAATAGAAGAGAATGATAACAAAGGCAGCTCTCTCAGACTCTGTCTGAGATAGCTCGGCGTTGATTGGCCATTAAGTATAAACATCCAAGATGGGCCAATCACAGATGGACATGTTGCATTCCACAGCAGCAGATAACCATTGTTTACATTTCATCTCTGAGGCTTCAGCTTCTCAGAAGGGAAAAAATCCTAAAAAAAGGGATTTTCACAAAAGATATCTGTGACATATATATAATCAGACTTGAGGTGGAGATAATATAGATAAAGCAAAAAGGATAAAACAAACAGTGTGGTACATACTAGTATTCAGTAAGTAGGCAAATTTCTCTCTGAAAGATTATAATGTAACAGAACTTAAAATAATGATTTAGTTTCTTGAATTGAAAAAGTTTTTTTTCTTAATACTGAAGAATGGAATACTTTCATTATCTAAATAACAAAACAAACACTTATTAAAGGGAATTGTGAGGTTGAAATTTGTATAACTGCTGAGCATTTACCTCCATGAATACAGCATGTTTGTCTGCATTGCCAGTGACTGCAAAGCACACATTTCTGTAACTTCATTTTAGTTTGGATTGGAGGAAACACATTAACTAACAGATAATGAAAATGTCACATCAAATTCTTCACATGCTCAAATTCATTTCTATATAATGCCATTAATTTGTAGTGAGATATATTTCAGGAAATTCATTATCAGTTTATTTCCAGTATTGAAATTAGGATTAATCAAATGTTATGTTTGCAAAAGTTTTATTTTAAATTCTAATTGTTGTCTAATCTTAAGAATACTAATGGAGCAAGGCTCTAGTAGCAATACGGCCAACTTGACAATGCATACTTCAATAGGGAAAATAGATCATTCCGCAGGCAACAAAATCATCCATGAACTTCTGTTAATTGATGAAGCATTCCCAAAGGAAACTCCCCAGATATGAAAAAAAATATTTCTGAGTTAGTGCAATCAGGGGGATGCATCCTCCTCACTATCCTTCTTACAGAGGTACGTACTTGCATTTATTGCAACAGACAAGAAAGTGCTAAACAAAATAAGAGGTATACAGCTAATATCTTAAAATGGTTTTTATTCCACAGGGGGAAAAAAAACCCAACCTTTTTTGCAGATTATGAAAGAACAACACTAGATTTAGATTTCCTGTTTTGGTAAAAAAAGACATACTATTTTTATTATTCTTTTAGAGCATTCACTTTAAAAAGAGTGGTTTTGGATTTTTGAATTAATTTCTATTTTACTGCTAACCATTCAACAACTAACTGACTTCACTGCTGCAAAAAAAAATCAAAAAACATTGCAGCCAAAAAACAATTAATAACTCACAAATGAAAGAAAACATTGATTAAATATTACGCCTAGAATGAATTCAGGTTTGGGAATGTGCTACCTCTAGTCTAGAACTAGACACCAGACATTTCAGATAAAGGGGCATTTCTGATACAGGGAATTGCTTGCATCAGAAATAGCGGGGCCAGTAGGACTAAGGCAGTGATCATTCCTCTGTACTTGGCATTGTTGTAGCTGCACCTCAAGTCCTGTGTTCAGTTTTGGGCCCCTCATTGCACAAAAAACTTTGAAACACTGAAACATGTCCAGAGAAGAGCAATGAAAGGGTCTGGAACACAAGTCATATAAAGAGTGGTAAGGGAGTTGGGGATGTTCAACCTGAAGAAGAGAAGGCTCAGGGGAAACATTATTCCTCCCTAAAAAGAAGATGTAGTGAGAAGATGGTTAGTATTCTCACCCAATTAACAAATTATAAGACAAGAGAAAATGGCCTCAAGCTGTGCCAGGGGAGGTTTAGATTAGATATCGCGAAAACTTTCTCCACTGAAAGGAATGTCAAGCATTAGAGCAGGCTGTTCATGGAAGTAATGAAGGCCCCAAGCCAAGAGGTACTTAAAAGACTTGTAGATGTGGTGCTTAGAGACATGGTTTAGTGATGGACTTGGCAGTGTTCTCCCACTGAAATTGACCTTAAGGGTGTTTTCCAACTCAAATGAGTCTATTCCCTGATTCATGTGGAGTGGATGCATGAACAGAACCATTTAGTGACATATAGTCTAAAATTTGTTTAATATGCAGGATGTGTATAGTTAGTGGATAGATTTCTGTTCTGCAAGACATGCACCTCCGACATACCAGACAGTCTCACAGTCTCTCCAAATCCAGTTCAGGCCAGCATCATGGATCCAGGTAAGCAGGATTCTCATTGACTGGTTTACTGGGTTTACCCTGGCTGGATGCCAGGGTCAAATCCTCTCCATCCCTCTTTTCTGCAGCTGGACAAGGGAGAGAAAATATAGCAAAGAATTCATGAGTTGAGATAAGGACAAAGAAAGATCACTCTCCAAATACCATTATGGGAAAAATAGATTCAAACTGGAGATATTAATTGAATTCATTGCTAAAAAAATCAGGGCTGGATAAGGAGAAGTGAAATAGGACTTTAAAAATGCCTTTCCCCACCCCTCCCTCCTTCCCAGTTCTGCCTCCTTGTACCCCAGCAGCACAGGGAGACAGTGTATGCTGGTTATGGTCATTTCATCACACACTGCTCCTGCTGCTGCTCAGGGAGAGGAGTCCTCCCCGTGCTCCAGCATGGGGTCCCTCCCACAGGAGACAGCTCTCCATGAACTTCTCCAGTGTGAGTCCATCTCATGGACAACAGTTTTCCATAAACTGTTGCAACAGGGGTCACTCTTCCATGGGGTCCAGTCCTTCAGGAACTCCAGCCTGCTCCAGTGTGGGTCCCCCTCAGGGTCACAAGTCCTACCAGGAAACCTGCTCCAATGTGGGCTTTTCTCTCTCCATAGGTCCACAGGCCCCTGACAGGAGTTTGCTCCAGCACAGGCCTCCCATGGGTTCACAGCATACTCTCAGGCATCCACTTGCTCCAGTGTGGGTCTCCTTCATGGGTGGATCTCTGCATCCCTATGGTCCTTCATTACTCCAGAGTAATTACTTTCTTAGTCACAAAGAGTTAAAAATACTGTCTTTAAGCTATATATGCTAATGTTCTATTAAATGAATTTTCTAGACCTGAACTATCTTTTAAAATTATGAACACCATCCAATTTGGCTCTCGCCATTTCTTATGAATTCTTCTGGGGAAAGTGTGCAGATAACATACAGTAAAGCATGATTTAATTTTATTCTGATCAATGCAGAAGCAAAAAAATGTTGACATCATTTTGAAAGTGAGTGTCATAAGCTTAACCACTCAGAAATATTCAATAACAAAACAAAAAAATCAAACTAAATCAAACTAAACAAATAACTAAATAACACAAAAAAAACTTTTGTTGACTCTTAATATTGACTTAAGAGAATATTCTGGTTGAAATATTCTCCCTATTGCAAGATAAAACTACTCCTCATACTCAATCTTACTTGTTCAGAGACTTTAGGCTGTGATAAGGTTCTTTAAAAGTTGCACTTATGTTACAGAGTATGGGAGAAAAAAATTCTTTAACTCCAGTTGGTATAACACCTTGGTGGTATTCCCAAATGTCACCTGTTGTTTCTACTTATGAGGCTATACATTTTTATGTGCAATACCATTAATAAGGATATCATCAGAAATATGTAGTGTGTATACAGGTGTGCACTCAATCATCTAAAGAAAGTTTTCCAACAGTATAAACTATAATTTGACATTTGATACAGTTAAGCAAATTACACTGTGTGATATTTTATCCTCAGGAATGACCTTGCTTGCAGGAAGGGTTATATTAGCTTTTTGAAATCTAGATATCTGTCCTATTGACTTGCTGGAAATAGAAATGACAGTAAAAAAATCCAAGGGCGAAATACATAAGGAAGGGACAGACAATGAACAAAATGCGCATGGTGAGACATCTCGTTTTTATGTCTCACACATTTTAAAATTATTACATAAGATATTTCTGTGAGTTCTTACTGATAAGAAGAGATAGTCACTTCCATTCTGTGATACTTACTGATAGTTAAGCATCACAGAATGGAAGGATACAAAATAAAGGATACAAAAGGATAAGGATACAAAATAAATATCATCAGAGCTGGGCATTTAATTCTTATTTAGATCACCTTTATGTACACAAACAGGAATTACTAACACTTGTCCTTTGGTATGTGGCCTGCGATATAATGACATTACAAAGGTGCTTCCTCCAAAATGAATTTTAGTTGTAAGATTAAACAAAGATACATTTGCTATATCATTCTCTTTTTAAAATTACAATATTCACAGCAACATTTGTATCCTGTTCTGAAAGCCGAACTGAAACAGAAACTTTTTAATACAAGAGACTATTTTTAATTGGAAACTGAAATTAACTATTTGTGGGCTTTGAATAAATGCTTTCTTCGCATTAAAATGGAAAGTAACAAGTTATGTCTAGATATTGACTACTTTAGCTCTAAACTGTTCTAAATTAATTATTAAATGTGTAATGGTATGTTATGCTGTGCCTTTTTATTTCAATGTATGGTGTAAGTTCTCACACACAAAAAAAAAGGAAATATCAAAGACAGGGAAATCACTGTTATTTCCAGACAAGATACTGAAGGGTCTGCCAGTTCCTTAGAATTGTAATGATTTTCCCACTGAAGAAAATAGTATAAATTTTTAACACTTAAATTTCAAAAAAACTTTGTGAAATAGATAAACAGATTTAAAAGGATTGCTCAAATTAAATTCATACACATTAATAGTGAAACATTACCTTCCATTACAGTGTGACTAATAGGTAGCTGCTGAATAGCATACAAGTGGTTTGTATTTCAGCAAATTTGGGGGTTTTTATTTTCAACATTTTTTATTTTCTTTCTTTTCTCTCCTTCTTTGCAATCATAATACTAAAATATAGCTTCATTTTAAGGAGGAAAATAAGCTACAAACTCTGTGGTAAGTAATGATGATGAGAAAAAGTAGTTTAGGATCCAAATTCTTTCATTTGAAAATTCTGTATGGCTTAATATAAATATACTGGATGTATCTTCAAATTCTTAACACAGTTTAGGCTCACTGATGAGTGAAGAAGTGATTTAGTTTTGATGTGTACAAATGCCCTCAGAGATCTTCTATACCTCCTTGATTCAGGTACTGTATTGATATCTTCATTGTTTGATAGATCTATTATTGATGCACTAATGACTTTTAGAAGATTGGTCATATTCTTGCTACCCACTACACATAAACGTAGCCCAAACAACCATTTCTGAAAAGCAATAAGCCTAAAATGCAAATTCCTAAAGACAAATGGAATAGTTATAATTATTTATAAACACCTCACAAGTAACGAGACTAATTCTGTATAGGACACTCCCAGAAATCTCAATAAAGTAAGTTGAATTATTTATGCCTCTTATATCATAATATTTAAGTGCCTGGCTTTTGAATATATACTTTCTGTGCTCCTAATAAGCAAGATGAAGGTTTTCATTAGCAAATCATTGTACTCCTTCATGTTGTACACATGTTATATTATACATGATGAGGTACTGAAGAATTCAGAAAATACTTCAGATGTTCTTTTTCTGGAAAAAGTAGAAGGATGTTATCCACCTGAATTCTCCTGACAGCAGAAACATCAAAGGTACGAAATAAAATTCTGATAGCCATGAGCCTGATTTTAGTGGTGTATATTTTTCAGTCAGAACTTAAAGCACTGAGGTCAGCTAGCAAATACCCTACAGGTTTGCTACTGTAGATGAAACTGTAAACATCATTATCTTTTCAAAGGAGTTCAAATATGACAATCATTAACTTTGCACACTCAGCACTGCATGTTAATCTAACAAGATCAATATGTTGCCTCAAAATTGCAGTGCTTTTACTGCTTATTTTGAGGAAAGTAAATCTCACAAATATATTAACACTTCTAGAGTGTGCAATGAATAAATGTAATTAAAGTTAACAGTAAATATTTCCTACATCTTAGTAATTTAGTACAGAAAATCAATTTTTTATTCATAATGCAATATACATATCTAGAGTTCATGGAAATTAAAATAAAGGTGTAAGTTAAAGAGGTGCAATTAGGTATACCATACAGTGACATGATAAAATTTTCTGACATTTATATTCAGAAGTCCTTGCATTGTGTAGAGTTGTCTCCCAGCAGAATCCTGACACAAGTTCCACAACATTACAGGTGAGTTTACAAGTTATGCAGAGACTTAGAAATTTCCTCAAGGACTTCAGCATGCCTTGTAATCTTTTATTCATGCATGTAAAGCAAGGGGGAAAACAGACATTTGAGTTGTACACATAAGCCATCTGAATATTTATTATTATTGGAAATTAATCTACTTCTAAAAACCAAATGTATTTTGGTAGGTTATTATTAAAATACCACACACTAAAATTCTACATATGTATCACATTTATCCTGAATTCTTTATCAAAATTTCAGTAATGAAAGTGTCATTGCTTTACCAAAACCGGCGACTTTTTTCAGAAAATTCAAAACAATGTTGCAGTAAATTAGTACAGAAATTGAGAGAATGTTTTCTAATTTAAACTAAGTAGAAAACAATGCTAAATAATACAAAATAATTTTGTTATTCCTGGCAGTTTTTCTGATCATTTATCTTTGTATTTCCATTCTTAAATAGCTTGATGTTCAACTCATTAAAGCTGAATTAGTCCTCTCCTGCTTTGTTTTCACTCATGACTATTTATAACAAGATCAATAAATTCCATTTACTGAGATTCTCAGTATCAGAGTATCAAGGTTATAAAAGACATATTTTGAAATTGCAACCCATATTTCTTTTCATCCAACCTTATTCAAATATAAGAGCTAATTCCTGATCTGCTATTGACCTTGGGACAGATATGATTAATGCTTGTACAAACAGTTCTCCTACACAAATAGTAAAAATTAGACAAAGATGTATATTATTCATTATATTTTTTTCAGTTAAAAACATGGGAAAGATTGCAGATGAAGAGAATTTATTCTTACTGTTTTCCAGCCTCTTTACTGCCACAGTAAAATCAAAAGCTGTTAGAATAAATAAATAAAGTCCATGTTTATGCAGGTGCAGCAACAATTAATTAGGTGAAGAAATATATACTACTTAGAAATGTTGAGAACTACTTTGACATAATATTTTTAGCTCTTAGACTCAGCTGAAGGCCAGAATTCCAGCTGAAGTGACAGGTTGATGATATTTATTATCCTCATATCTAAATACTTTAAAGAAAATAAAACAAACGTCGCACTAATGTTACAAAACTGAAAAATTCATTTCCTTTCTTTGACACTTCAGTATTGAATACTATACAGTTAAATATTCATAGCAATATTGGTGGTTCAAGGGGAAAACTGGAAATCTATACCATAGAATTGTAGAACAGTTTGGGTTGGAAGGGTCATGCAAAGGATATCTAGTCCAACTGCTGCTTCAGTGAGCAAAATATCTTTAGCTAGGTCAGGTTGCTCAGAGTCCTCACTGTCTAACCTTGAATGTTTCCAGAGATGGAAGAAGAATGTCTGGAAAATGGCCCAGAAGAAAAGGACCTGGGATTGCTGGTTGATACAGCTGAACATGACCCAGTGTGTGCCCAGATGGCCAAAGGGGCAAAATGGCCCCATCCTGGCCTGTATCAGCAGTAGCGTGGCCAGGAGGGATTGTCCCTCTGCACTCAGCACTGGTGAGGCCACATCTTGAATACTCTGTCCGGTCTGAGCCCCTCACTGCAAGAAGGACATTGAGGTACTGAAGTGTGCCCAGAGAAGGGCAATCAAACCAGTGAAGGGCTGGAGCAGAGATCCTATGAGGAGTGGCTGAGGGAGCTGGGGTTGTATAACCTGGAGAAAAGGAGGCTTGAGGGAGATGTCATTGACCTCTACAACTATCTAGAAAGGAGACGGTGGTGAGGTGGAAGTCAGCTTCTTCTCCCAGACAACTAGCAACAGGACAAGAGGAAATGGCCTTGAATTGTGCCAGAGGAGGTTCAGGTTGGATATCAGAAAGGATTTCTTCACCTAAAAGGGTTTTCAAGCATTAGAACAGGCTGCCCAGGGAAATGGTGGAATCACCATCCCTAAAAGTGTTCAAGAAACACATGGATGTGGCACTTAGTGCTATATTTTAGTTAACAAGATGACCTTCAGTCATAGATTGAACTTAATGATCCTGGAGGCCTTTTCCAACCTTAATGGTTCATAATTCTATCTGCAACCTGTCTGGGAAACTTGTTTTCCACCACCCTCATCAATAAATACTTCTTCCTTATAACTAGGGTCAACCTGCTCTCCTGTAGGTTAAAACCCCTTGTCCTGACACTACAGGTTGTACTAAAATCTTTCTCCCCATCTTTCATACAAACTCACTTTAGGTAGGAAAGGCTGCAATAAGATGCCCCTAGAGTCTTCTCTTCTCCAGGTTGAACAAATGCAACTCTCTCAGCCTTTCCTCAGAGAAGTGTTTCAGCCCTCTAACTTTTTTCATAGTCCTGATCTGGACCTACTCCCACATGTCAATGTCCTTCCTGTGCTGAAGACTCAAGGATAGGATGCAGTACTCCAAATGGTGTCTCTCCAGAGCAGAGTAGAGGATGCTTGCTTCATTAGTTTGGAGGCTTTAAAAAAAAATAAAAATTACATGCAGTAAAATGGTGGTGAACTTCCATGCTTCACAATCTGGAATCACAGGGAAAGTTTATTAAAAACTAATAACATCACCTATGCTTTAAGAAAAAAAAAAACAACAAAAACACTTGGTATCTTTGTATGGAACAGGTTGCTTTTATGGGATGTAGCATAATTAGGTACAAATCAAAAACATGTGACTAAGCATCTCAAAATATATAAGAAGCCTTTCAGACGTAGTGGGGTTCATTTTGATCCAGGTCTTATAATTTATCTTTAGTAACTAGTCTAAATTAATTTTCTCTCTACATTTTGTGAAGAAAAGTCAGAACCTGGAAATAAAGTTCATCCTGATTATGTCTGACATCTTACCTAGGAAGAGACAAATCACTATTGACAACAAGATTAAATTAGATACTATCTGTTGGATGACCAATGTTAAATTAGATTCATCTCTCTTTTAGTCTGTCATGGCTCAATGAGGAAGAGGCAAGAGTAAAACACTGATTTACTGCTTCTAATTAAACAATACATTTCTATAGATAAGTCAGAATAAATCTTTCATTTGCCTAAGAACAGTAAGATTAAAAAAGAAAAAAGAAAAGAAAAAAAACCCTCTGCTCTAAGTCACCTATTGAAATAGCAGATGAATGTGTTTTCAGGATCAAAATTAGAGTGCCTAAATTCCTTCTTCCTTCTGGTTCTGATAACGAATTTATTCATCCCTTACTGAATCCCACCCTTTTCCTTAAAACATTTATCAGATGACGCTATTTAAGTTATTGTTCATTAACTTCAAACTAACTTAAATCCCATTATCATCCTTTGGGCATCAATTTCTTCTTAGAGTTTAGACGAGAGTTTTATAACACATCAATGGCTAAGTGCTTCCAATTTACTTCTATATCTTAATGTATTTCAAAAACTTCTAGTTTTACTAGAACAAAGAGAAAGTTGAACATGGAAAGACAGAAAGGGAAAAAAATGAAATTTGTCAAATAACAGGCAGGATCTTTTATGTTGAAAAGTTCAAGTATATTTACAAAGTGATTTTGCCTGTGTCCATTTCTTTCCTACTGTCAGCCTGGCAATTTGGCTTCAGATGTGTCATTGTCATTTTTCAGCACAGAAAGTCTAACAGAGGAAGTACAATAAAAAGGGGAAAGAAAAAGAGAGGTCAAGAAAATTCAAGGAAACTAGATTTTTTTGTATCTTGAACAACTTTTAAACATACTTTTATAATAGGTGATAGGCAGAGGTCCATTAAAAGGACATGTCCTTTTAATAATTGAAGCTGAATGAACACAATGTACACCTCACTTTTATTCTAAAGTGATATTTTCAGAGAAGTAATAAATAATTTCTGATAATTCATAAAGGGAACATATTATGGCAACAAAAGCCCTGAAACTATCACAGTCACATGCACATATATTTTGCATGTAATAGAGATTAATAGAGTTTCATATAAATTAGCAATTTTTCATTGGTATAGTTCTTAAACATGGAATAACAAATTCTAGAATACTTTCATGCAACTCTTGCTATCAAGTAAATATAGAGAAACACAGTGAAGGTGTGATATTTTGGGGGTTTGTCTAGACTTTGCACAGCATAACAGAGAATCTGAACTTTTTTGTTGTTACTCCCAATACTTGCAAGCTATCTAAAAGTATCTATTAGCAGCTGAGGGAATTATGACATCCATAATTAACAGAAATGAACGCTACCTATATGAGATCTGTGTTTTTCTGGAGCACTGACAGTAAAGAATGTGAAATACCTTAAGGAATCTTACCTAGCATTAGGCAACTAAGTTTAGGCAAACCAATTAAATGCTCATTTTCAGTGTCACCTATTTTCATACTGGGAGATTGGCATCTCAGTGGCTGTACTTAAAACAATTATTTTCCTTTATGATCAAATAAAAGGTCTTTCAAGGGCAGTAAAACTCATAAATTTGGCTTCCAGGCTAGGAATAAAGCAAATAAAAAAAAAAAACCAAAAACATTTCATGCATTCATGTAAGATGCTGAGAACCAAGGTGAAGGGCTTAATGATGGAAATTGCCAGCTGTAAACAGAGATTTGTAAGCCTTGTAAATAGTTTTTATTTTCTGACTAAACTTACCAATCACAAAATTCACTAGAAAAGACAAGCATGATGGAAAAGCAAATCAAAATCACTCATTTATGGCATTGTATTTATATTTCTCAATTCCAGTATGCTTGCTGGTTAAATGACTGGGACTACAGACCCACCTCATCTTGGCTGGTCATCAGAAGTCTCTTTAAAAGTTGTTAATGTCATAGGTGTTCAACAGTACATGTTTGAACATACCTTATCTTAGATTTTGTTAAAAATGTAATTAAATTCTACTTTATTCTCAAAGTATTATTCATTAGAAATGAAAATTAAGGTTCCAGAGTAGATGATTTCACATGCAGAAAAATGTTTCATTTCATTATAAGACCTCTCCTAGCTATGTAAAGTGCATAAAATTCAGCTTTTTCTTTTCTGTCAAGAAGAAATTTACTAATATCTAAAACTTTTTTACAAGCAAAAAACCATGCAAAAGCAAATAAACCTTGAAGGAAAATGTTGATAAAACATCATGACTCAATTTTTAATTAAGAAAACCTAATAACTGTATCTCAGTGATGTGAACTTACTTTGAGAAAAGTTTTGCATCAGTTTAACTAAGGACATTTTTCAAAAAAAGTAATTTCATTAATTCTGTGTTAGTATAGGTCATATTAATTAGGTATGTAAATAGCAGAAAAAAATAGATAAAACTACTGTAAAGTATCATGGACATTGGTATGAGAGATCACAAGTGGTTTATCAATTTTGGAGTAGATACTCCTTCCTGTAGTTTCAAGGTCTCTGCTGGAAATAAGTAAATGTACACGTATATATATATTTTTTTTAATATATATTTTGCTATGCTCTCAAAGTAAATACATGCTGTCTCAGTTGTTATAAATATGCAGAATATATAATCAATTTTCATTTAAAATTCTGGATGTTACATTTTAATCTTCCTTCTTCAGAGAGAAAATATAGCGAACTGTATTTATAGCCCTGGTTCCAGAAACATTTTTAAACTGTGAATTTCTCAATATATCTCTGAACTGATAATTCAGTTTATTTCTTATCATGCTTTTTATTACAGAGATTCTATTTTAAAATATTTTAAACATTAAGATAAATCTTTACTGAGCTCAAATCTAACACTTTTTTTATCTTGTAAATAAATATTTTGCTAATGTAAGTGATTTTATTTTTTGACAAAGCGTCAAAAAATGCATGCAATGTAATATTTTAGAATGGAATATTTTGAAATATAAACTTTATTAATATAATTTGTACATGGTATAAAGTTGCCTCAGTCATATTTTCTGCTGTAGATAGATCTGCTTAGCAAGTAAAGCCTATTTAATTTCACAAAACTAATATTATGAGGGACACACATATCTAAGAAACTCAGTTCAGCAAAACAAGCAAAGGCCACTAGACACAAAATTACATTAGCAAGACTGAGAAAAGCAAGCAAGAATGCTGAAAGAGGAAACCAGAAAGTGATATTGTAGCTCACTGATTTCAGGTTTGAGTGAGATTCTTCTCATTCGGCTGTTAATATGTTCTACACAGGCATCTGCATCTAGGCTGTCTTCATCATTGTGCTGGTTTTCAATAGTTTGGTTTTTTGGTAGCTGGAGTGACTTCTGTGAGAAGCTGCTGGAAGCTTCCACCATGTCCAGCAGAGCCAATCCCTGATGGTTCTGAAGATGGACATGCTGCTGGCCAAGGCCGGGCCAATTAAAGATTGTGATAACGCTTCTGTAATAACATATTAAAGAAGAAAATCAAAACAAGGGTGGTTGCACAGTTTTAATTCCAGCTAGAGAAGAGGAGGAGGTGAGAACATGTGAGGAGGACACAGAGACAGCAAGGTCCATGGAGAAGGAGGGCAGGACGTGCTCCAGGCAGCGGAGCTGAGATTCCTCTGCAGGCTGTGGTGAGACCATGGTGAAGGAGCTGTGCCCCTGCAGCCCGTGGGTATCCATGGGGGATGCAGAGATCCACCCCCAGCCTGTGGGGGAGATGCCCACTCCAGAGGGGCTGGATGCCTGGAGGAGGCTGTGATCCAGTGGGGAGCCGGTGGAGAGAGAGGGCCCTGCTTCCAGGCTGGAGCAGCCTGTCCTTGGAGGACTGCACCCCGTGGAAGAGTGACCCACACCACAGCAGATTTGGGTGGATTGTCTGCCCATGGGAGGGACTCACACTGTAGCAGTCTTGGGAATACTCTGCTTGTGAGAGTGGACCCATGCTGGGGAGGGCAGGGCGGAAGGAAGTGGCAGAAGGAAGGAAGGAAGTGGTGGAAGGAAGTGGCAGAAGGAAGTGGCAGAAGGAAGGAAGGAAGTGGTGGAAGGAAGTGGCAGAAGGAAGGAAGTGGCAGAAGGAAGGACGGAAGTGGCGGAAGGAAGGCAGTGGCGGAAGGAAGTGGCAGAAGGAAGGGTGGAAGTGGCGGAAGTGGCGGAAGTGGCGGAAGTGGCGGAAGGAAGTGGCGGAAGGAAGGAAGTGGCGGAAGGAAGGAAGTGGCGGAAGGAAGGAAGGAAGTGGCGGAAGTGGCGGAAGGAAGTGGCGGAAGGAAGTGGCGGAAGGAAGTGGCGGAAGGAAGTGGCGGAAGGAAGTGGCGGAAGGAAGTGGCGGAAGGAAGGAAGGAAGTGGCGGAAGGAAGGAAGGAAGGAAGGAAGGAAGGAAGGAAGGAAGGAAGGAAGGAAGGAAGGAAGTGGCGGAAGGAAGGAAGGAAGGACCTGTAAGTCATGTAAGTAAAAATGTAGTAAAACACGAATTTAATAAATATTGTATTAATTTGAAGTCAAGAAGAAAAGAAAACAAGAAAACCTTTGCCAACAGGAAAGGAACCTGATGATTAAAAAAGTAACATAGCTATGAAAAGAAATGAAAGATAACTCTGAAGAAAACAGTACAATAAGAAGTAATTCATTTAAATACAGTTTGAGAAATATAATATGCTATTATATACAATAGCTACCTAAAGATATAAATGACAAGAAGTATAAATCCCTAAGTGTTAGGATAATTTATTTTGATATTTTTATGTCAATAAATCTTCACTGGTGTGAAAAGTATTGAAACCAATGAATGGTGCTAAACAACAAAGCTGAAACCTTGCTTTAAGCCCACCTTCACAGGGAAAAGAAAGCCTTTCAGACAGATGAGTACTAATCTGAGTGAATCACTGCCATCTATTTATTGCTTTCAAAGATCAAGGTTTGTTTTAGAAATCTGCAAAGTATTTGAACTGGAGAGCTACAGGTGACCAATGGCACTTTAATTAGTTCAGGCTCTGGATCAATCAGTTATTTGCTGGTGCCTGACATTTTGCATGCTTTTGACATTATTGATCTTTGTTCATTCATTCATCTTCTCTCCTTCTAAGTTGTTTGGATTCCTTAATTCTTTGTATTTTCTCTGTCATCTTTCTAATCATGTGCATGCCAGTCATTGCAATAGATCTTCATCTGTTCCGTTTGTTCTTTTCCATGACATTCAGTAAATTTTCTTATTAAAAGTTTATTTTAAAGATTATTTATGTGTGGCATTGAGTTATTTTTGTCGATCAGAGATAAAATCTTTGTTGAAACATTTGCCATGACTGCTACATTTCTGAAGGGATGCAAAAAATACATTTCTAACAGCTGGTGCTAGAGAACACTATTAAATGATGTTAAGGAAAAATATCACTCTCTGAGGGATCACTAGATAATCAGTTTGAAATACAGCCCAAAAGTAAAATTTCTTCAGCAAATCCTGTTTCTTCTCTGCTATTTTTGAATTTTACTTGAGTGATCAGAAACTATCCAGCTGTTCTACACATAAGTGCTTGACCACCTCTTGCCTCTCATTAGAGAGCATTCAGTACACATGAGCACTGTTATGAAGGAAGCTGTATGTCAATATAAGAAAACTATGGAAACATATAGTTGAATATTATTTGGAAGAAGACCAGCTAATACTTATTGCTGAAGTCAGAATACTTATTATCTATGCTCAAAAAGAAGTAAAAAATCTAATGCCTATTAAAAAACTTCATAAACTAGTTAAAAACCCCAATTGCAATCCTTGAGTAGTGTACATAATCCTTATAGTTTACATAATGATCTGAAATGGCACTTTATTTTTATGAAGGAGGAAAATTATTAGTATTGATGATGGAAAAAGAGTATCATCTATGACAGCAGATCCCTTTCTGTTCCTGATACAAAAGAGCATTGCCTTAATGTTGCCTTAAGGTTATTCTGATATCACACTTCTTTTTTTTGCAGCTTATATTTTCCCTGTCTGTTCTCTCTTGCTATAAATGATTACATGCTCAACCTTTATAAATAATAATCCAAAGATGGGGAAAACTTCAGTTTGTATCAGAATCAGACAGTACTATTAATAATGAGCCTCATTAGGCTACACTCAAGCTTGCCTTAGCTACAAAGTACTACAGTATAAGTCACTGAAAAGCAAAGAAAATAGGTATGACCTTATCAGTTTCTTCCAGCATGACTCTCATCTCTGCTTTTATTTTTAAAAGAGATGGGAGAGGATTCATGGCATTTAAAACAAATATTGAAGTAAATTTAAAAGAGTTGAACAAACCATTCTATAGTTGAGATGGTGGAGGAATGATAGACACAGGATGGAAATACAGGTATCTACTTCCAGTTTTAATTTGAAAGGATTTTCAGACAACAGCAGCAGTCTTTTCACTTGTTTATTCACTTGATCTTGATTGTGTGTATATAGATATATACACACACAAACACACACATATTTGAAATGTTATTATAAATACTAATACTTACTCTGATAAGCTTGAAAGCTGGGGGAAAGGATAATCAGATTATTTTGACTCTTTTCACAACTGATATGTCAATTTTAATAACAGTGTTAGATTTCTAATATTACAGTGAAGACCTTAAATATTTATTGTCAGATCTTTATGTAAGCCACGTTTGGTACTTGCTTTTATTTAAAACATAGAGAAAGAAAGAGAAAAAAAATTCAACATACACATCTGTTGCTTTATTATAAAAATTTAATGGGCAAGATTTCATGCAGAAAACAATAGGCATCACATTGTAATAAAGTTTAAACTTTGTTTGCATATGTACTGAACTGTTTTACTTTCAAAGGTAACAAAGTTAGTTTGCTAAATTATCTATTGCACCAGAGAGAATAAAAAGTCACAGATCTTTAATGACAGTGGAATTCTCAAAATAAACTACATCTTTTCTGAGAGTATACATTGTCCTGGTGGGCCAAGGCAATATATGCTATCTTTTCTCTGAAGTCAAAAAGCTTGTATGTATTCTAACCATCCTCCATTTTAAAGAATAGAAATATCTTTAAAGCTGAACAGTTTTTAACCAAGGGGAATATTTTTTCAACACAGAATAAACCTGGATCCTTTTTGGTTTTAATAATGTCAGCATGTCCTCAAAATGTCTTTTTGGAAAAATCTGTTAGCGCAGTGAGAATAATTTACTAGTCCATTTTTATAAAGTCATGACAAAGTATTATGGCACCTGACCACTGTGAATAAAAACACAGTTAGACATGAAATAATGAGACTGGCATTAGATCTGCTTTCTACTTACCATTTTCAAATATTCTTTGTAGTCTCCTTTAAGATGGTGCAGGATTGTATCTATTAAAGCAGCATGCCACAAATATTCTGAGAGGAAAAAGAGTTCTGCTGCTACTGGATAATATGAATAATCTAATTGGTTCAAGTTTTTTTGCTGCAAACCCACAAACATATTTTTCTTCTTTAAATTATCTTCATCTTCTTATGAGAACTTCGGATCTACAATGATGTCTATTTTCACAAGTGGAACATTGATTTACTCTAAACCTGCTTGAAGCATTACAAATAAAGCAACTCTAAGATGTGGAAAATAATGAATCAAACTGAATTTTCTTTTTCAGATATGCCATATTATTCACTTCTGTCATGTAGAAGAGAACTCCACTCTGATATCCTGATATAAAACTAATTTATATTTAGCAATATGGGGGAATTGAGCTGCACAAAAAAACCACAAAAAATGGTCATAGCACAATCACATCTCCTAAGGTGTTCCCATCTTTGTAATTATGAGTGTTTATTTCTATGCCCATCCTTTAGTAAGGAATTCTTCAAGTATTATATGAATTAATAAAAGTAAACATAAAAATGTTCTGCATCATTATGCCAACAACATTCTGTTGAAATGTAGCATTGTGAGATATAGAATGGTCAACAATAGACTCAGTAAAGGAAAATTGACCTATTTTAAATCTAACACTATCATTCTGTACAGGACGATTAGAAGAAAAAATCCAAGAGGGACATACAGTACTGTAACTGTCCAGAGTTAACAACATTAAAAACACCTAGCTTTGGTTTTGTACAAGGTTAAAGAAACTAATGGCTAAGATTAAAGATTATCTTTGTGGGTTGGGGTGTTTGTGTTTTTCTCCTTACATCAACCAATCATAAGTTTATATCCATCTCGAACCATTTTTTTTTTTAATTAATATAGGGACGGCTAGACATTGAAAAAAATATCTCAAGACAAAGGGATAAGTAATGGATTTTGCAGCTTTCATGTTTTTACACACTTCATTTCATGGATGTCCATTAACTAAAAAAATTCTTAAAAAATCTGTTGTGAAAGGAATTTCTCTCTATTAGTATTTTTCTTATTGATACAATAAGTCAATGCTTTTATTATCATATGGCACACACCCATTAAGTCTTCATGCTTTCATATAAACAATAAAACCCCCATGAACAGAGTGATTTTAGACTTTGGTTATCCCATGTTTGCATTTTTTAAAAACTTTTGATTCTACCATTTCCAACAGTGGTGTTGTATAAAAAGCCTGTCTCTCTGAAAGAGACAGATAACTATGCTTGAATATTAAGAAAAGTGTGACAGATATTCCTAGGATTTTTTTGTCTCCATCAATAAGAACTTCATACATAGTAAAGTGTGTATTACTGCTGCTCATACACAAACTGGCAAACAAATGTTTATATATTCTGAGGAACATATGAGAAAAATGCTCAGTTTATCTCAGAAAGAGGGTCAGAATATTTTTCTTCCAGACTGCTTTTTCTTTAGGATTTCTAGCACTCTTGTGTACATTCTGTCTAGTTCCATTTGCTTTCTCACTCTCTCTGTCCATCTCTCATTTGCTACACCTTTCATTCTTTAACCATTGCCCTGTTGTTAAAGGAAATGCTTGTGTAGTGGGAACTTGGAAAGGAGAATTTACAGCTGGTAAAATTACCTATAATATTCTTTTTCTGAGGGATAGGTCTTCATCTATGAAAAAAATCTCCAGATTTTTAAGATTTTGGTTACTTTTTTATGTCATGGCTTTATAACTAACTTTAAGATTATTGAAACACAGAATGGTTACATTAGAAGGAACTTTAAAGATATCTGGTTACAGCCCTCCACCATTCGCAGAGACAACTTCAACTAGACCAGATTGCTCTGGACCCCATCCTACATGGCCTTGAACTTTTCCAGAGGTTTTTTGTTTTTTTCCAACTCTTCCAGGCTGGGCAAATTGTTCCAGTGCCTCACCACCCAACTTTAATTCTTCTAAGAAAGTAAAGAATTTCTTTCTAAAATCTAATCTAAATCTACCCTCTTTCAGTCTAAAACCATTCACTACATGTCCTTGTAAAAAGTCACTCTCCAGCTTCCTTCTGGGGACTGGAAAGCCACAAAAAGGACACCCTGGAGCTTCTTTTGTCCTGGATGAACACCCTCCCCCCTCGCCAAACTCTCAGCCTTTTCTAATAAAAGGGGTGCTCCATCCCTCTAATCATCTTTGTGGCTCTCTTGATTTGCTCCAACAGGTCAACATCATTCTTGTGCTGAGGACGCCAGAACTGGATGCAGCACTTCAAGTGGGCTCTCACCAAAGTGGAGTAGAGGAGCAGAATCCTTTCCCTCTCCCTGCTGCCCATGCTGTTTTTGCTGCAGGCCAGGACACATTTGGCTTTCTAGGCTGAGCACACATTTCTGGGTCATGTCCTGCCCATATCCAAAGTCCTTCTTGGCAGGGTTGCTCTCAATTTGTTCATCTCCCAGCCCATATAGTTACACATTGCTGCAGTATTTTGCACTTGGACTTACTAAATTTGGATTCCCATTGGGAATCCAAATTGGACTACTCTTTCAGTCTGTCCAAGTACCTTTATGTGCTTTGTTTTATAAGAGAATGAAATAACAGAGATCTTGCAGCCATGTCACCACTGCACATAGGTGCTGCTCTGAAGTTAATTGGTGCAGCTGTACACTGATGTACAACTGATGAGTTGCATCCAATGATGGCAAAACCAGTTATTTTTCTTAAAAGGCTTCATATACTTTGCTTCAGACTCCTGAGTAGGAGTTCTTGACAACTTGAACACAATACACTCCAAGTACTATATTTTATCAGCTTTTTAATGTACAACAGAAGTGCTTTTATAATGTCCTGACACCTGGAATAACTCATTTGATAACTTTCAAATAAGAACAGTGAAATTAATTTCCCACTGACAAGAGAAACTAGCAGAGTGGGAAATGCATTCATTCTTGAAGGGCAACTTCAGTATGTAGCACACTGTCTCAGATTCATAGGCAGCTGACAGAAGAAAGCAATTCTGCATGTAAACCATACAGAAACTTAGGTTGCTGTTTACATTTCTTTTTCTGTAAGAAGATAAGGGCTTGTAGTCCTACAAATATGATCAAAACAACTCTATTGCAGTGCCAGCATTTACAGGGAAAGCAGTTTTGTGACAAGCAGAGTTTAAAAAAAAATCTTCTGGATCTTGTTCTTAATAACAGTGGAAAAGAGAACATAGGTTTTTTTTTATCCCAAGATTTAGGAAATAGAAGAATGTCAGTACTAACCATCATCTCCAGGAGCCAGAACTATTTGAAATGCATATATTCAGTTACTTCTTAATAAGAATTATCATCTCTGAATTATAAATGCTTATAACTAACTTTTATTCTATTTTAAAATAGAATAAGGTTCTGTTATCATCTGTAATTCAAAGTTAATTTTTTTAAATATGGAGTGCACTCCTGTATCAGAAAGATATCTCTCCTGCATTTCCATGATTTTCTTTACTTTGCAGGGTAGAAAAAAACTTCCCAGTTTGGAATGCTCAGCATGGACTGGAGTCTGAAACTGTATCAAGTGAGATCTGAAGCACCTCCTGTTCATGGATGAGACTTGCAAATCTCAGTGTATGACAGAAAGATGGGTTGTCGTGAAATCCATCAGGTCTTACAGTCTAGTTTGTCTGGGAATCAGAGATGCAAATCCTGCCTGAGAATGTACCTCCTCCCCAATGTGGACACATGGTCACTTCCTCGGAGCTTAACTGCTCTCAGGAAGCAGCCTAACTGCTGTTTTAATTAACATCAATTCAAAATAATTAAAGTGCAATATGTGCAAAGAGTTTTTTCTCATTAAACCCAAATAAGAAAATAATTTCTTTATTAAACATATTGCTTCATTGCAGAGAGAAGCAACTGTTATTTCTTCACCTATTCACCAGTCATTTGTTGCAACATTTAATTTGGACTTGATGGCAAATTGAGCTAATAAAAATAAAATATAATAAAATACAATAAAATAGTAAAAATAATAATAATTAGTAATAGTAGCAGTAGTAGTAGTAGTATTTTTAAAATATAAAGCCTGTGCACAAATGGCCATATTTAGAGTAAGGGCTCTTCTCTTCAGAATATTTTCTCCACAGTAATGTCCCATTATCTGAAAGAAAGTTCCTTTTACTTGACGTCTGTATACTTGTTCTCAAGGAAATTATCACAAAAAGAAAAATGGCCTTTGGTTTCAGTTTTGTATTTTCTCTCACAAGTAGTTGTTTTATAATTCAATTAAATGAAGTACAAGAGGACTTGTTAGCTCCTGATAGTCATACATACTACAACAAATCATAATTATATTTAGCCATTTATTCCTTTTGTGAAAAACCGAGAACAGAAACAAACTGTACACATGTTCAGATATGTCCTTAAGCCCAAGCACAAGTTCTACATTCTCAGACACTAATTAGAAATCAAGATGGATTTAGATAAAAGTAGAAGTACAAAGTCAAAGATTAGTGTCAAACCACATAATCTTTGTTAGGATTTAGCAAAGTAGAATCATGTATTTGATGATTCCCATCAGTTTCTGGCAGGTTTATAAATGAAGCTCTCAGTGCAAGAAGTATTGAATGAGATACAAATAACAGGAAAAAGCAGTCTGTTTGTAATTTGTGCATTCCACATTTACAAACTCCTAAAAAGCCAAACCCTAGACTAGAGTAAAATTATTGCAAATGATAAAGGAGAAAAGCAGTGGTTAACCTAAACATTCAAAGGTCAGACGTATGATTGGAAGCAACACCTCACTGTGTTTGTTTGAGGCAATATTTCCACACAAATTCAGCAGTATAAATGTATTAAAGAGATCTCACATAATGAGGAAAGAGAAGGAGGAGAAAGAAATTTTAGCGTGCAATGCAACATTTCCTTTTTTGCTTCCATGCAACTATATGGTATCACTGAAATGCACTCTTGTTTCTTAGTCTATAGCACATAGGTGAAATTGCAAGAACAAAATTTAACACATATATCTTTAAAGTTTTTATTTATTTATTTTATTTTATTTTATTTTATTTTATTATTCAGTTTTTGGGATTCAAAATTACAATGAACAGCTCAAATGTATTTTTGATACCAAAACAATGTAACCATGATTTTTTAGTTGTTCATCAATAATTTCTACCATAGGAAGATAGTTAAAGCTCACTAATTTTTTAAGATCTGAAATTAATCTTCAGGTAGAAAGAAGATCTTTGTGCAAATTTAATTTCTGACATTCCACTTAAGAGAATTATTATTTTCCTGAATCTTGACAGATCTAAAAATTTTTTTCCATGCTCATGTTTCAGAGTTATAGTTTTTTCAACCTTGATTTCTACAAGAACTATTCAATCTTTTCCCTTAGTTATTTTATATGAATAGATTGTCTAATAATAATTTGATCTTCCCAATTTTAGAACTGTTTTATATTAACAGAAGTTCAAATGTGTTTCATTATTCCCTCGATTGTTGTCATAACATTTCATATATTAGAAATTTGTAACTTTTAAGTTTACAACAATTTTTTTTCTCCCATAGAATGATTAAAGTATTAATTTTAGTAAAGCCTCTAGGGTACAGTAAATAAAATTGTCAGATCTACCTGCATTGCCAAAATATTCTACTGTGTGACTTACACACAACTGGTGTATTCTTTTGTAGTAATTTTTAGTAGAAATTTGTTTTCTACTCATCTTGCAATATTCTGGTAAAATGAAGAATCTACTTAATTTCCAAAACCTTAGTCTACTGCAAATTGGACTAGATGTAATTTCTTGCTTTGCTTTTTGGAATTCTACCCTTACTGATCCTATTTTCCTATTTTTCAAGATCAGTTTTTGGATTTGTGCAAATGTGTTTTCCAATGGAGCTTTTTTTTTAAAACAGATTCTGGCAAGATAGGGAAATAAGAAAAGGAAACTGATAAAATGTCATTATCTGACATTCTTGATTACAAGAAGGGTGATGTCCTACTTGGAGATAATTCAGTCCATCAAATTAATAGAATCTTAGAATAATTTTGATTGGAAACGTCCTCTAGAGGTTGTCCAGTTCATATGTGCTTTAAATGGAGCCAAAATCAAAGTTGCAACCAGCTTCAAAGTTTGATGAAGTTCTCAGGGCCATAACCAAGAGCCTTGAATATCTCAAAGGATAACAATTCTATTACCTTTCAAATCAGCCCATTTCAACAATTGACCTCTCGCACTATGAAACAAAGAAATTTCTATCTAATTCAGATCAAAAGTAGAAAACAGACCACGCTTATATAAGTTAAATTAACTTTAATAAGTAGAGGATGTCATACATTGCAGAATAAAACCAATCCTTCCCTGGTTAAGAAATTTGTCCTTTGCCTTAATTCTTTTCAAAGACACTGAGATTTAAATGTACAAGTACTTAAGTACAGCTGCAAACATTGTTCTGCCACATTTAATTTCATAGTCTCTAGCAATTAAAAGTTTAAGAATTTAGGAAACACAGTTAAACAAATGATTTATGGTAGACAATGAATATTTAGGGGATTTTAGAATTTATTTTTATTTTTGATATAAATATCAGCAGTAACAGGAGAAAAGTAATACATATTAACTAGTGGCTTAGTAGAATGTGGGAGCTAAACTACTGACATTAAATGAGATGCAAATTCCATATTTTTTGTGAACATGAACCTACTGCTGGAAAAGTGCAGTCAACAAAAAAATTAATAAAGGTATAAAGAGAAAAAATATACTTGTGGCTGTACTTAACATGATTTACCAGTTGTTTGTTCTGATACCTATATCAAGGCAATCATTTGAACTACTGAAGTATTTAAAGTCTGAGTGCTTCATGGCTTTCTACTCTTAAGAGCAGGCATTAACAGTCCATTTGCTCATAGAAATGGACCAAAACACAATTTTTTGTTACTCTGAAAAATTTTCAATATTATTATGAGTTTAAGGCAAATATATTCAGAGATTCTTCATCAGGGTGTCACCATGTCTAGTCTTCCTGTGGATCTTCTTAGTTCCTCTATGCTATGGTGAATTTTTGGGCAAAGCAAAGGACACATGACCCCATGTAACCAGTTAGTGCAGTCAGACAGAGTACAAGATGAGCTTTTGAAATTTAAAAGTTACAAAACTCCACATTTCTGATATTGCTGTGATAAAGATCCAGAAAGAAATTCACTTTCTTTCAATCTAATTCACTGACCCCATTAAACCAAAATAAAAGTGCATTGCTTTTAAATATTTGATTTCTTCTCTTTACTGACACCTTTCTACCTAAATGTCAAATTTCCTAGTAACTTTTTAATTTCAGTGTGAATATATTCACAAGTGTTCCTTATTTACACTTCCTCTTCTTTTTACCCTGTCTCACCTTTTCTTTTAATCCATTTAGAAGATACACATTCACCATCATGTATATATTTAACAGATATATTTTTGTGTGTGTTTGTTTGCATGCATGCATACCGCACTGAAGAATTTAGGGTTTGCTTGACTGGTTAATTCAAGAGACAAAAGCAAATTCTTTGGACATATATACTAGTAATGCCAAGAAACTACAAAGGGAATCTATCGAAGTATTGCAGCTGCCTTCGTCCTGAGAATGGCTGTTCCATTACTACACAGGTGACAAGTGTTTGATAAGTGGAATAAAACATTAATGGCTAAGAACATGCTAGGTGATGAATATTACCGTGGAACTCCTTATAAAATTTGATCCATTTGCCCAGCTGTTGGTCTGGTATCAGATGTAAAATTAGTGAAAACATTGAACGTTTCAAGTTTGCTCATGAAGATGTTTAAGTATAAATTTGGAGAAAACACAGATGAAGCTTATTTGCATGCACACATTTCTTTCTTACATAAACATTTCCAGATCTGTCAAAGTTGATACACTTGACCCAGTGTTTTTGGATCATTTTAACTGTTCTATGCATTTAAAGTAGATATCATCCAAAGCTAATGATAATGTTCATATTTATATAGATATAGTTTATACTGTTGAGAGCAATATGGTATCTGAGGTACTGAAAGTGAGTGGAAAAAGGCTGTATATCTTTCACATGTGCGTAGTTTTAGCCTGATTTGATTTTACAAGCAATATAACTTTAGCTAGCTGCTATTTACAGCCTTATGAATCTTATTAAAGAAAATGTAAATGTCTAGCACATTGACTGTGTGCTGATTTTGCATGGCCTGGTTTGTGGTGGTAGGGGGGCATAGGGGTGGCTTCTGTGAGAAGCTGCTGGAAGCTTCCACCATGTCTGGCAGACCTAATCTCTGATGGCTCTGAAGATGAATACACTGCTGGCTGACTCAGGGTCAATTAGAGGTGGTGGTAACACCTCTGTGATAACATATTTAAGAAGAAAATCAAAACAAAATGGTGATGCAATTTGAATTCCAGCAGGAGAGGAGGAGGAGGAAGTGAGAACATGTGAGGGAAACAACAAATCCTTGGGTAATGTACATAAAACCCCCATGCCCTGTCTCCCTGTGCTGTCAGTAAGGAGGGAGGGGAGAAAAAGGAGTTTTTAAGGTCTCACTTTATTTCTCATTAACCTCCTCTGATTTTCTTAGCAATAAATTCACTTTGTACCTTTACTTTGAGCCTATTTTGCCCTTAGAGTGTTTTCTCCTGGTCCTTATCTCAACTAATGAACCCATCGTTAAATTTTTCTCTCCTCTGCCCAGCTGTTGCAGGGGAGGGTGAGTGAGTGGCTTTCATGGGTGCCTGACATTTGGCCAGTGTCAAACTACTACAGACTATAAAAAATAATGTGTTTTGACCACTGAAATTTGTGTGTGCAATGTTTTGATGTTGAAAGATCAATCTCTAATGATTTTCATTAATTTGATGATAACACCTTACGAGGCTTCTGTAGCCACAATGAAGTCCCTGTTGAAATAAATTAAAAAAGCCCAAACTTTCTATCTGAAACCTGAAGAGTAAAAAAATATCCTGACTTTAGAAATTCGTATGGTTTGACCATTAAACAGTTGCAATTAGATTGTTTGAGTTAGTGTTCAAAAGACATAACTGAAGAAATTGTGAACACATGTTAAGTACGTGTTAAAATTATTTGTGGAAATGAAAGTATGTTTTAAAAAGTACCAATCTGGATGTTTTAATAGGTACATTTCTGTTGTATGGGGTTCTGCATATTTACACACAAAGAAAATCATAGCATTTGAATAGTAAGTCCGCTAACTAGATATTTTAAATATCTAAGAGAAAGCATTTTTTCATTACTTCTGTAAAAATAATATAATTATACTGAAGATTTTTTCTTTTAACTAATGATAACAGAATAACATATTACAGAGCAAATGACCAAAACTGAAGTCTGATCTAACCTGAAATTTCAATACCTAATGGATACCTCTGGATTTGGTCCAGTAGGATTTCAAATATCTCCAAGGATAACAACTGAGGCACTTGGCTATCACAGAAGAAAATAATTAAATGGTAAATATATAAATGGAATACTGGGTATTGCAGCTGGATTCCTCTTATCTTTTCACTTTGCACCTGTTAGAACACTCTGGGTCTGTTTGGCATATAGGCTCCCATTTGGTAGATAAAGACTGTAATTAGGCTGGTCTTTAGCCTTTTCCTCAGGCTGAAGAATTTCTGCTCCTGTAGTTTCTTCTTGAATGTCATGTTCTCTAGCCTCCTAATTATCCTGTTGACTCTTTACTAATTTTGGTCAAATATCTCATTGTCTTTATTAAGCTGTGAAACCTAAGCTGGATACAGTAGTCTAGATGCAGGGTTATAATTCACAAACAAAGGGTAGCAATCAATTCTTCAACTAATTGTGGTTATGCTGCCACTAATACGTCCTTCTCTTTGGTTGGCCTTCATTGCTGCAAGAGTCTACTTTTGAATCATGTCCAATTTTTTTGTCTGCCAGGATCATTTGGCCTTTTTTTAATGCAAAGTTCCATCCAAGCCTGTTGGTTTTCAGCCTATGCTGTCATATGAGGTTTGGGGTTTTTTTTTAATTTAAACTTTCTTGAGCTTTCATTCAAGAAAGAACTAGCACATTCTTCCATCCTGTCAAGGTTTGTCTAAGAAGCCATCTGGTCCTCTAGAACTCCTTTACTTATAAAGATTTTTTTTTCCTACCTAACAGAGCCGCAGCAAAGGAATGAATGACATTCAAAGCTTTCTCTCTGTGTCTGTGATAGAGTTTTCATTCCCACTAAAAACAATAGAGACCTTTACAGAAGAAAGAGTCGAAATAGACAGAGGAGGTAGAAGATGTCAGTCCTGTTCTTAGACAAAACCTAGAAACTTTCCTCATGTCTAACTACAGCACACACCACTGTCAACAGAAAATAGAAACAGTTGGCAGCAGGATACAAAAGCATTTCCCAAAGCTACTACTAGCACTTTAAATACATTTATCATGGACAATAATGGACAGCATCTTCAATTTGAATAGACATTTTCTGGGCATTCAAAGAACTCTAAACAAAGATGTTAAATCTACTGAAAAGCCATGAGGTACAGCACTAAAAGAGAAATACTGATGGAGATTATTTCTGTCCTTAATTGTCCGTGTATTTTATGAGGCCCATTCTTTCTATTAGAAAAGGTAAGTACTGTGTTTTCTCTTATAAAAAGGATTAATTTTATAAAAGCCACACTAATTCTTATATTGTCACCAGTTTAAATCTTATTGATAAAATCTAACTTGATACAACTAAGTTCAAGCTAAATTTCGGTCAAAGGTGTGTTTAGTTAAACACATTTTTGAAGAATTTTTCATGACCAACTTTGCTCTTTGATGTCATCCTTGAAGACTACAGGAGACACTAGGAAATTTTCTACTGGCTGATGGGTTTTAGAGCAAGCTGGTAACTCAATTGTACTGATTCAAATTGTCTCTGTTTAGCAACAGAAACATTTGTAATTCAGTTCTTCAATTATAGTATGTTTTGATTTAGCTACAAGGAGAATAGCTGTTTAATATGACTTTTAATAAACAGTTGTAAATGTTCTTTTTCATTTGTGGATATTCTCAATTCTTATTTTAGAATGTTTCTCAATATTCTTTATTTTAGAATGTTTCTCAAAGACACATAATTGTGTATCTATTTCAGTGTCAAAATTGCCTCAATATTTTTGAATCTGAATTTTTTTTTGTTACTTTTTGATTTTGTGGTAGTATATATCTTTTTCTGGAATAAGTAAATTACTGTATAAAGCCAGATGTACATTAAAATGGAAATGCCAAACACTGTAAATTGATGTGTAAATAAAACCAAACACATATCTCAATGTCCTTAAGTATAACTAGATGGTAATAGAACCAGGTCCAAAAAATCTTAGAGCTTAAGTTTTCCACAATATCTAGAATAAATACACTTATTTTTCATGAGCAAAAAATGAATAAATGAAGTTGTTGCGACCATGGAGATATGATTTACTTTTCTGTATGACTTTATATGCAATGGTGGGAGAAGAAAATGCTCTAAGTGAAGAACTGAGACAAAGTAGTTTTCTGTAAAAAATTTGAGTCAAGATGACATTAAAGACCAGATAGCCCATGAGTAGAAAATGTGTTTGTTTTCATAAGCTGATGAAGCAGACCTAGATATGGCTGAGCAATACATGTATTTACAATACTAGAGCCCACTGCATCAGAAACAAACAAGGGGAATTGAAAGTCAATGGGCAGTTGCTGAGCTATCACATCACTAGGATTACAAAATGTTGTGATGGATGGAGAGGGGAGCTTTAGAAAAGATAACTGAGGGGGGTAAGGGGGCAGTGTGTGATGTAAACAGGTGGCTAGAATGCAAGGGGTTTTTGTTAGGGAAAGATATGAGACTTTCAAGAGTTTATAGGAAAGAGTCAGAGGGCAGGCAGGGTGCCAAGACAAGTACCAGCTATGCCTAAGGAAGTAGATGAAGCCTTCTGTAGACAACAGAAAGAAACCCCACATTCACAAGATTTGGTATTCATGGGGGGTTTCAGCCAGCTGGACTGCTGCAGAATGCATAGTATAATTGATTACAAGCAATCTAGGAAATTTCTGGTATGTGTTAGTGGTAATTGATGCAGATGCTTCCTGAGCTGTGTAGAGGGGATTTTCTGCTGGACCTGTTGATGCTCAAAAAAGAGAAAGAATTGTCTGAATAAGTATACCTTTACAGCAGCCTTGATTAACAGAGATTGTGGACAGGAGTGACCAAGATGTGTTAGAGTCATAACCATGGAATTTGAAACAGCGCATTCTGGTTTGTTGAATGATCTGCTTGAGAGGATAGCATAGGAGGCTGCCCTGACAGGCCAGGGGGCCTGAGAGAGCTGGGTAATCTTCGTGGTTGACATCTTCAAACCGTAAGAAGAAAGTGCAGAAACTAAGGCAGGCCAGCTGGTATAAACAGGGAATTCCTAATTGGGCTCAAATTTTAAAAGGAATTCTTGACGAGGGAGAAAAAAGAATGAGTTAGGAATACCAAAGCTCAGCTGGGTTGAAAATTGGAAAGGATGTGAAGGTCAACGGGATAGTTTTCTATTAAGTACCTCAGCTGCAATAGAAATGCAGTTAGGAAGAAAATGAAATTAATTCAATTTGGATTTCTTTTCTAACAAAATTTTCTTCCTAACACATATTTTTTAGTTCAGAAACAAAAAAAGCTATAAGAACTGGGGTTTTTTTTATTCACAGATATCCTGAATGAACTGCATCTATCCCTACCAAAATAGGCAGAGAGTAATGAAAAGGAGGTGCTAAATCCTTTAATAAAATTACATATAAAAGAAATAGTACCTTTTCTTGTTTGTTTTACAGTACAACAGAGTATGGTATTTAAGAGGCATTCTGAGAGAATTTTAAGCACATCTATATATGAAGCCTGGTTTATGCTCTTAATCATCACATACCATTCTTTTCATATCTCAGTTACGATATTTATAAAGAAAGAGTCTATTTTACTTTCTTCTTAAAATGTTTGACATGCTACTTTAAATATGCAGCATAGGTGTGGAACTTTACTAATAAAATGCTGGATTTCTGTTGTAAAAACCTACATGTGTAACGTTAATATACTGGAAAAGCAACAGTTTCTCCTTCAATAACCCAGGTTAAGAAAAGCATGGTTTTAACACACATCAAAAAAACCCAATCTGTAACAAAGATTTGAAGTACTTCCAGAAGAAAAACAGTCTTAACCTTTCTGTAGCCATGACTAATTCTGTCCATTTCCAAGGCTGAAAAACCAAAAACATGTAGAGTTGAAGCAATTATCCTGTAACTAAGAGAATAGTTATGGATTACAACTTACTTCTCACCTCATCACTTCTCCCTTCCACAAAGATAAGAGATTTTCTATTTTTTCAAGATCTTGCATGAAAACAAGGAAAAAGGAACAGCTGTATTTCAACCTATTTGGTGATATCAAACTATGTAAAAGTATCAAAACCCATTTTGTGGTAGGAACATGTAGAGAAAAACAAAGTCTCACACTGAGTTTATCTGCAGCATGATGATAAAGATATAATCATGCAACATAATATCTGACACAACATAATGTTGAGAAAACCAAAAATATTTATGGCCTCAAAGCATTCAGGTAGTAAAAAACCTCTAAGTTTCCTGAGTCCAGTTCTTAAACTCACAGTTGCCCTGTCCACCAATAAACCACGTCTGTAAGTGCTGTATAAACCAGTGCAAAGGTCATCAACCACACCAGTAATAGAAGTGTTAGTCCATAAGAAAATTATCAAACTGCAGTGTAAGCAGTGAGGGAGGGTTTGATATTTTCCTTTTAAGCACTGCTGTAGATATGAATTTTTTCTGTATCCTTCTCTATAAGCAAATCTACCAGGTTTTGAACTTTTCTGTGAAGGTGGGAAAATCATAAAGCTATATTTAAAAAGAAGTATATTCAGTTCCTTTCTAATTCACTGTTTTCTGTGATATCTTTACAAGTATCTGATACTAAGAAACCCCAGACTGTAAGATGTACTCATGCATGGCGTGTTTTGCATGCTTTCCTGAGTCACGCCCAGATTTCTGCCATATACTTTTTAGAAAGCAAAATGGATTTTTGTCTGAGTTCTCTCTTACCTACATTGTCCTCCCACCACTATCTCTGATATCATCCCAGTAAAAAGTTAAGAAGGAAATATGTTGAACTTTTCTGATAAGGAATACAGAACTACTGCATCAGAGTTAGGATGCAAGACTTAAGAATCATAGCACTTTTCTGAATTAGAGATGCAGTAGAAAGTTTTTAGTATGAGATCTTGTAAAGATGAAATGTTCCTTGAATTTTAGCAAATAAAATTATTATGAAAACAGTATGTATGCCTCTATGGTTAGAGTGCTGGTTTAGCACAGACAACATACATTTTGATTTCTTGCTCATAGATGAAGTGTTCCTTTGAACAAAGGGATTTTTGCTTCTCAAAATATTTAGACATGAAGTTGCCAGATCTAAAGCCCATAAAATCACTGAGTTTTTTCATGTACATTGGACCAAACTTTTAATCATATCTTGCCTTATCATCTTAGTTTTTCCTTTTCTATTCGCCTACTATGAAGAAGGTCGAATCTGAATGACACTATATTGCAGAAATTACTCAAAAAGTTAAAGTGAAGACTATGTTAAGCATTGACTTCCTTATTAATCAAATTTCTTTTAATGGAGAAAGGAACAACAGGATAAAATGCAGAAGCTTCTTAGCAGATGGTAAATATTTATATTTCTAATGCATCATTTGTTCACATTTTAGAAAACAACACTGTATGCAGGATTTCTAGGCAGAAATCAAAATAAAACTTTCAACTGGATCTGCTTATGCTAAGCTGACTACATAGCGGTAGTAAATAGATTTTAGTGAGCAAGGTTTTAAACCCGTCTTATCTCATTTCACCTTCCAGGAGAATATCTCATGTACCCAGATGCTTTTGTAGGCACAGGAATACTCAGATGGCAGAAAGAACTTCAGCTTTTGTCTCTCTCCTTATCCATTTGTGTGTCCTAAGAAATATAAAATCCTGTTAGAAGCTGTCTTGGAAACATGGAAAACATTGCAGACTGAGTCAGGGTTCCAAAGAGATATTTGCTCTTATTTTATGCAAGAAATAGCAATATTACTATCTGACCCATAACTTAGCACCCTAGCTGTTGTGTATGCCAATCTGACAACTTAACTGTCTCTAGAAAACCTGCATGCCTGCATGCATAATTTGCTGGTGGTGAGTTGCATGCCTACAGCCAGCTGACTTTTAAGTTTTGCAGTTACAAACATTGCAGTGTCTAAATTACTCTTTTTCGATCTCTGTTAGCTCTTACTTCTCAAAAAAAAAAAGAAACAAACCTGCTTCCCTGACCACTGAGACCAGCTCTCAGACGTTTTAAAATTTGTTTGGTTTATTTTTATTTTTCGTGGATACAAATAAATGTTTTAGCCCATATCCATCTAAAAGCACAAAAGATATTAGGTGGTCTCATCTTCAAATTCCACTAAATTTGTCCCACGGAAAGAAATCTGTGGGTGCTCATCAATGGCAAGCCGAACATGAGTCAGCTGTGCCCTGGCAGCCAGGAGAGTCAACCCTGTCCTGGGGTGCATCAGGCACAGCATGGCCAGCTGGGCAAGGGAGGGGATTGTCCTGCTCTGCTCTGAGCTGGGGCAGCCTCAGCTTGAGTGCTGGGGGCAGTTTTGGACACCACAATGTAAGAAGGATATGAAGCTGTTAGAGAGTCTGAAGGAGGGTAACAAAGATAGTGAAGGGCCTTGAGGAGAAGCTGTATGAGGAGCAGCTCAGGTCACTTGGTCTGTTCAGCTTGGAGAGGAGGAGCTGAGGGGAGACCTCATTGCAAGCTGCAACTTCCTCATGAGGGGAAGGGGAGGCAAAGGCATTGATGTCTTCTCTGTGGTGACCAGTGACAGGACCCATGGCAATGTCTTGAAGCTGTGTAGGGTAGGTTTAGTCTGGATTTTAGAAAATGATTTTTCATCAGAGGGTGATCAGGAACTGGAACAGTTTCCCCATGGAAATGGTTACAACACGAAGCCTGATGGAGCTCAAGAAGTGTTCGGACAATGCTCTCAGACACAGGGTGTGATTCTTGGGGATGGTCTTGTGCAGGGCCAGGAGCTGGACTCGATGATCCTTATGGGTTCATTCCAACTCAGGAGGTTTTATGATTCTATGAAAGAAATGTCCTGTGTATTCCTTAGAGAAAAAAAAAACAAACTATGGCAGGTGAGGAGGAATTGTTGTTTTGTTTTGTTTGTTTGTTTGTTTTTCCCCAAGGAAAGAAGGAGCAGAGAATTATATATTTCAAGATTTTATATCTCTTTCTAGGTAAACACAAAGCAATTCACCAGAAAAATCTAATTCTGCATTTTTAACTTTTTTTCCATCTTTGTCACTCTATCAATTGAATTTCAAATGGTAAGAATGCCTTAAAAAAACTAATTTTTTTCTTATTTTTTTGTTTAACAGTTCTCAATGATGGTACATCAATTGAAATAATAACCTGTATTGTGACATCAAAGCCATTTGCTTCTCATCCACTTGTATTGTTGCAAATAGAGGATTATGACTAGCTGGAGATATAATAATACAAGCAGGAAATCTCTTTAGAAATGAACTCTATGTTTATTCAAATATCTCTTGTATAAAAAGCCAATGATAGAAATAAATAGCCAAAATGCATTCTAAATACTATTCTTATCGAAGTCTTTTGTGAAGCTGTAGGTAGTCTCTAGCAAGATTGTATATTGTGCTCTATGCATAGTTCTCCCTTCCGATTATTTTTGAAATTAGGAGTTAAAAAAAAAATCCAAACCCCATGTTATTTCTATTGACACTTTGAAAAGAAAAACAAACAAACAAAAACCCAAAGTATTTCTCATAAATAAAAGGCGGGGGGGGGGAAGCGACCTCGTTGTAAGAAATACAAAATAAATGTGAACAACAGTAACTCATGTATTTCAAAATTACTACATTGTCCCTAAACACATGATAGCTTTTAGAAACCTTTTCAGGAAATTTAAATGAAATGGTAGGCTTTATTTCTTTAAGGGTAATTTTTGGCAGTGTTAGATGCAAAAAAAAAAAAGCATTTTCTGCATTTACAGTGGTTTCCTTCATTTCATTTTCAATCAGTGTATTTTATCTATCATGCCAAGAAATTGCAACATTTAAGTGAACATGGTATTTTAGTTCCCTGTAGGAAGAGTATGCAGATTACAAATGGTTGATGGTGATGATGGGTTATTTAAATGAATGATGTTTTGGAAACCCTGAATCACAATGGTATAGAAAGAATTGTGTAATTTATCAGTGTTTCCACAATGTATAACTCTGTGTGCAGAAATAAGGCAAAGAATGAAAATAGAGACATTTTTCAGATAAGAATATATTTTTTGGACTCTAAACTATTTCCCAGAAAAATGTGTAAGCTTTTGTGAAAACAAAACAAAAAATAAACCCCAGTCAAAAAAAAAAAAAAAGTACATAATATTTTTTCTGTATTTATTTTGAACTGCTGGAAAATCTTTCAAGTATTCACAGAACTTTACTTTCTGTACTTTTCTAGTATGGTATTTTTACACTTATCTTGCCAGGCTGCATACAGATCACAAGTCTTGGACTAAACAAATGCATTAAACATTGATGTAGCTATATATTTACTAATGTTCTATATTAGAGGGGACCTGTGGGAGATCAGAAAGCTACAAAAGTTGAGCTGGGTAGTGCCACCGACCTCTTGGCCCTGGTACAGTGAAAAGCTGTGGGAGAGAGAAACTCAAGGCAAGAACAGAGGTGAAGACATCATGTCTGGTCACTCTGATCCTCTGACACTGACCACTTTGGCAAGGGAAGGTGCAACAAGGACTTTGCTGGTCTATGAGACAACAAGGATATAACAAGCATATGAAGGATAATCAGAACATTATTATTGTTGTTGTTGTTGTTGTTGTTATTATTATTAATCATCATAATAAACAACCATAACACCTGCTTCAATCACATTTTAACAAATTTAGTTTTTTTCTATGTTTAAAAATGTATATTTCCAAAAATCTTTGCAGAGGTATACCATTGCACATCAATAACTATCGAGGCAACACACAGATTAAACAATTTTTATATGAGTACCGAATTGCTAAAATTGTGAGCAATAAATAAAAATCTTGTCAATTACTTTAATCCTATGCTTATCATTTCTTTCCAGTTCTCATTTTTATTTCTACTTTTAAAATACTAAAAATTCATAGAATTTTTTAATTTTTAAATGGGAAAATTAGAAGCAAATTTGCCTCAATTTTCTCATTATTGAAACAGATATATGACTATGATCATATATCTATGATATATGATTTCTGAAAATAAATTAATTACTCTTTTCAGTCATAAAAACTGAATTTATCAAGGCTTGTGCTTTGAATTTAAAATTGAAATAGTTTGGTATAAATCTGTACTTGAAAAATAATATAACTTTGATAAAGTAAATAATGTTTTTCTTGACTCAATTCCTTTTAATTTACAATAAAATAATCCACACAATTCTCAATTACATTTTTGAAATGTAGACAAACTAATAGCTTAATTTAAACATAAACAATAGTGCTTAAAAATAACTGCCTCTTTGCCCTATACAAAGAATAGGTAAAGAACACTCCACCAATTTTAAATAAAGTAGAAATATTGTTTGTTCCAATCCAGTTGATAGTACTGACCTGTGTAAAGCTTTTTAATGATCACACAAAATTTTCTGTCTGACCAGCAAGGTACAAGTCTTAAAAGTTAATATTTTGACTTTACTACAAAGACAGAAGCGTTCTACACAATGTAATGTCTAATAGGAAGAAAACAGGGTTGCCATATGCTGGTTTCAATCTTGTCATCCACACTTCATTGGTCACTGGGTATTTATTTAATGGCTCTAAAGAGTTCTAACTATCCTTGACCAGTATGTTGAGACACTTGAGTATGTTGTTTGGTATCCTTTTTTTGGGTCTGGATCTCCTCTGTATCCCCAGTGTCACCTCGGCTGATTCATTTTAAGAGGCAATTAAAATGTAAGTCAGAAAGTAACTGGCATCTGGGTAACACATCAGGTATTTACACAACAGGCCTATAATTCATTGTGTTCTAGTGACAAGCACCACAACATTTCTCTTTAATCTGCTCTTAGCAAGCAATATTCTCTCAGTCAATATTGAAAGCAATAGATAAAAGCATTTCTATTAGCAGCTGTACATGCAATTCTTGGAAGAAAAACTAGTGTTACGTATAAAGGTTCTTGGAAAAAGATTCACATAAGCCAACAGGATTTCTATAATTACAGCAGAGAGTTTGAAAAAGAGCACTCTGAAAAAAATAATCCATTTTCATTCTTGGTCCTGTTTTATTAGAAATCTGAAATGAAAATTCAGATCCCAAGTTGTGAGTGTTCCAAATTTCAGTTCTGATATGACTCAAAGATATGACAGAATCATTTATTGAAATTAAAAGGCTGGCTATTCATTTTTTTCAGACAGAATAGAGGAAGTTCTGGTTCAAGTTACTCTAAATAAGGTGGTCAAAATTGATACTGAGTAGCAAGTTTCTAAAAAGCCAATAGGTCAAATTCCTTCTCTGCAATTTAGGCTTGCCATATAACAAGAGTAAGAAAGATTTTTTTTTTGTTCTTTTTCTCTAAATGCAAGCTCTTAATGTTTTCAGAGCACTGCCTTTATTTAAGAGTTTGAGAAATACAGTAAGGAAATGTTAATCCTCAGTGTAACTGAGAATCTGAATGTTAACAACCATGATATTTATAAAAGGTGAAAATTTGCTATAAAAGGACTATGCTGTATGGCCAAAAAGCACACTTCCCATGTGGTAAAATCAGACTGAATTAAGCAAAAGATGGACTTCAATTCTGACACTGAAATACCAGTTCCAGGAATAAAATTGTTGTCCCACACTTTTTCTATTCTCATTTGCTTTAGATCACTTTCAAATGTTAGCCCAAAGAAATTCACTTTTTTTTGGTAATGGTTCTGATGGGATTTCATCACTTTGAACTGACAATATCTAACATGTGTTATGTTTATGTTTTATTTTCATTATTGAAGGGGAACAGCATCAGCATGGAAAAGATAAAAGTAAAAACACCTCAAATTGAACAAACAGTGGTTACATTTCTTGTTTCATGGAATTTATGTTCACCTTCAGGAGCAATAGAACAATTTAATGGAGTCATATTTTTTCTTAAGGGAAACATCAGCTGCAGAAGCTTTGATTTGGTGTCAACACTTGGAGATATAATGAAGACTAATGCTGACTAAATGTCAAACAGAAAACATTTAGAAAAATGAAAAGTGATCAAAAAAAAAAGTCTTCCATTGCTCTGCAAGATACTTGAGAGTTTTACAGGTTCTCTTGTGGATCTTTGATGCTAAGCAGATTGCTCATAATGTATATGACAAGTTCTGCTCTGAGATACACACATGGATGTCTTAAATACCATAGAGTATCTCAGATAGTCTAATAACTATCTCTATGTCTAATAACAACAGATATGGTTAGGCAGCTGAATTGAATAGCTATCAGTTACACTTTCAGAGCTCAAGCACTTATGTGATGATACCTGTGTTTGGACACTCACATTTTGTTGTTTGCATTTTAGGTTTAAATCTGACCCATAAGATTTCATCAGATAAATTTTCATTCTTACTGTCTTCTTAATTAATTTTGACTTGTTACACTGACACTGTAAAAAATTACTTCATTTTTTCTTGATCAATTTCTTTCTTAGAATAAATGCTCAATCTTTTCTCTTTTCTATTTTATCTTAAGGTTTGTAAAACAAGTTTTAAAATGCAATACAAAAAAAATCCCCTGAAATTTAGAGATATAAGGGAAGTCTATAGAATCATAGAATCATAAAATACAATCATACAAGCATCATAAAGTCACCCCAGGACAAATGGTCTGGGTTGGAAGGGATTTTAAGATCATCTAGTTGCAACTCCGCTTCCATTGGCACTGGTTGCTGAGAGCCTCTTCAAACCTGCCTTTGAAAACTTCTAAGGGTGGGACATCCACAGCTTTGAAACAGGAAAACCTGTTTCATTGTCTCACCAACCCCAGTGTAAAGAATTTCTTCCTTGGGTCCAACGTAAACCTAAAATTTCTAAATTTAAAACTGTTACTCCTTGTTCTGTCACTACAAAATTTGGTAAAGAAATGTCCCTTTCTAGCCATCTGATAATTTTTGTGGCCCTTTTCTGGACTCACTCCAACAGGTCCATGTTCTTATATTGGGGCTTCATAGAACTGGATGCAGCACTCCAGGTGACTTCTCATGAGACCACAACAGAGAGGAAGAATCACCTCCTTCAACCTGCTGGTCACGCTGCTTTTGATGCAGCCAAGGATTTGGCTGGCTGCAAGGACATATTAACTGCTCATGTCCAATTTTCATCTACTACTTTTCCCAAACTTTTCTAACAAGTTTCTTCTTAATCCATTCATCTCCCAGCTTGTATTGATTCTGGGGGTTGTCCCAGCTCTGGTGCAACACCTTGCACATGGCCTTGTTGAACTTTAAGAAGATGTGGAGCTTTCAGTTCAAAACCAGGTGAGGTTCACCTGGGCGTTAATGCAATATACAAACCGAGGTTGGTCTTAAGAAATCTTTCCAGATTTTTGGTCTGCTAACATTTCAACACTTTTTCAGTAATACATTTCTGGATTTTGGCCAAATGAGGATGAATAAAAGCACAGCTGTGGGCAGGAAAGGTGCTCAAGAAAAGCTGCTACTTTCCAGTGACCATTATCTCAAAGTTAGATTGCCAAAAGTTATTCTCATATTCTCACCACCTCTCATGGTGAGTGAGTTCTGAGCTATCTAGGGTAATTTTCTTAAGTAAGACACCAATGATCTTTAGATGGATTTCTTTCAAACATTTTAAGTATTTTCTGTGATTTTCTGTGAGCTCTTAGAAGTTGCATAAAGAACTTAATGTCTTTAGTTTTCATTCTGTTCTGTGTGCCTGCAGATTTTGCCATTATTATATGTCAGTTTCTCTCTTTGCCCAATAAGAAATGCCTTGATTAGGATCAGATAACTCTTAGGTGTCCATTTTCTTTACTAAATGTAGCATTGTTTTCAACTTCCCCGGTAAAATTTGAGCTCTAAATTTTGCTGTGTGTTTGGTCTATGCTTCCGTCTATGTTTCTATAGTTCCCTAGTGGTATAATTTTATTTAAAATGTAATCCTCTGCCAGTACATACAATAGTATTGTCCCCAGAGACAGTCTGTCCTTTTCTAATTCTTAGCATCTTCCTGGATCTCACAGCAAATCCTCTCCAGTGCCTTGACTTCAGAAAGAAGACAATGTTCTTCTATTCAGGGTAAATTGGTTTTAGATGTACAAGGTCAATCTGATTGCTTTGAACTTTCAGTTAATGTAATACATTAGAAAAATCAGAAGAAAGATTGGTTCCTCATATCAAGATATAGAATCTTTCCATCACTTTAAACAGCTGAAGAAACATGTCATTATCACCCACCATCAGATGTGCCAGTGATGATAGATGTATCTGTCATATTTGTGTTGATTTCCTATAATCTTTTTGAGATATATAAAGAAAAGAACAGGAATATTTTTTTTATCAATTCTCACTGAAAAATCAGATTTCAAAAAAAAACCTCCAACTCTCATCACTGAAAAACTGAAAGAGAGAGAAAACCCAAAATCCAAAGGGCAGCACTGAAGAGATTAGAAAATGATCATTAGTATAATCTAGGTAGATATGGCTAATCTATTTAGCTCAAAGGTAAAACAAGGGACACTTACATTATTTCAGAGTTATGTACACCAAGCAGTCATCAAACATTAATGATTTTCATCATGAAATAAATAAATCCCAGTCACAGCAAAGAGATCACATTCATAGCTTTAACAGCTGACTGAATCACAAGTGGCTACTTTTCTCTCAGTATGTCTATCATCCACCTGAGACTTTGCAGTAATAGTTCCCAGCTCCCTGTCATTCGTTTCAGCTTTCTGTTTCTTACGTGCTGTAGGCAAGTTTAATAAAACAAGAATTTAGGGATTAGAATTAATTATATTTTAAATATTTAAATATTTGGTTGCATATTAGGTCCATTTAGTATTCCCTACTGTTGTATTAAGAGTGAGCTAATCTCTTTCATTAAACTTAAAAAAAAGCCAAACCAAAACACACACAAAAAAGCCAAACCAAACCAAAAAAATCCCAAAAAACAGAAACAAAAACAAACCAAAAAAACCCATCCAAAGACAAAACAAACAAAAAAAAAACAACAAACCAAACCTAATCCCCAACTTTGTTTTTGATTTATTGCAAAGTCTCAAACAATCCCACATGGATTAGAGGACTGTCTTAGTTAAGAAAAAAATGCGTAGGCTTTTTGCCAATGTCACCTCAATTATGTAGTCATCAATGTTTTCACAGTAGAACACAAAAGCTGATGATAGGTTTGCTTTCCCTAAGGTTCATTTTTCAAGTACAGGGTTGACATGGATACATCTAAAGTGATTGGACTAAGATGGCAGTTCCCTTTTGGGAAGAGAATAAAAAATTTGCTGTTACGAAGTATGACCTCAGTTATCTACTCTCAGTCATAAATACAGAGAATCAAATTCTTTGAGTACATACTTTACTTACCATGTGCATTTAAAAAATATTCCATACTGAAAATTCCACTTCACCATGGTAATCTGCATTACATGTTGTTGTCACTCCGTATTTTCTAAATTATCCTGAGAGAAACAGTCATGATGTGGGGGTGAAAAATGGTATTTAATTTCTTCCAAGTCTCAGGAAAAGAATGCATTTACTTCTCATTGCCCTCTGAATTAAATGCATACAATATACAGGATGTATAGGCCTTCTGGAAAAGAAGAGGAAAGAGTAGTACCCTACCATAACCAACAGTCCAATCTGGGAAAAACACTAAAACACTTTCCTATGTTTCTAAGAATATCCAAAACTCTAGCTTTGAAAAGTCATAGAGGATAGCTCAGATCCTTTAGGTTCCAAACTGTAACTTCTGGAAGATTTCTGCACAGGAATTTAGTATGTAGGCAGGACTAAATTCTGTTACCTAAACAGAAAAAAAAATTATATGTAATCTTGTCTGTGGTATAGTAGAATATACAAAATTTTTATTATCCCTTGGAAAATGTAATACTGAACCCATAGCTGCTTTATATCCTGTAAACTTAAACTGGAAGCTAAACAGAATGAATAAATACTGAGACATTTTATAGAATCAGAGAATTATTTGAACTGGAAAGGACCTTTAAAGATCATTTAGTCAACCCCTCTACCTTGAGCAGGAACATTATCTGTTAGATTAAGCTGCTCAAAGCCCTCATGACTTTGCTCAAAGTCCAACAGGACTTTTAAGACTTCCAGTGATGGGGCACTCACAACTACCTTGGGAAACCTGATTCAGGGTCTCACCATCATTGCTGTAAAAATTTTCTTCCTTATACACAAATCAAAATACTCTGAGAGGGGGAAAGTTACCCATCTTTTGATGCAGTCCAGGATATGGGTTGGCTTTCTGGGCTCCATGCGCATGTCTCCAGCTCACATTCAATTTTTGTCCATCCATATTCCCAAGCCTTTCTCCCCAGGACTGCTTTCAATCCATCAATCCCCCAGTTTTATATTGGTACTTGGAATTATCTAGACCCAGGTGCATGACCTTAAAAATTGACCTTGCTAAACTTCATGAGGTTCAGAAGGACCACTCCTCTAGGGTGTCAAGATACCCTTGGATGGAATCTCATCCCTCTAGTCTGGCAACTGAACCACTCAGCTTGGTGTTATCTGCAGACTTGCTGAGTGTGGACTCAGCTCCACCTTATATTGGCATTGATGAAGATACTAAACAGTATTGGACCCTGTATGGAGCCTTGAGGAACACCATTTTTTAGTTCTTTCTACTTGGTCATTGAGCAATTGACTGCAAGTCGGGGTGTGACCATCCATCCACTTCCTTATCCATCTAAGAGTTCATCCTTCAAATCCATGACTCTGATTCAGTGGCAAGAATATTGTGTGGGATCATGTCAAAAAGTTTACTGAAGTCCAGGTGTATTACTGGTCAGTAGTTCTCATTGTAAATGGCAGGAGAGTTTTCTAGGTTTCAGGCAATTAAATCAAACTGATAGCCTAGATGTTTGTTCAACCAGTCTCAATTAATTTCCACATAGATGGAAAAAATATTTCACTGTTTTTCAAATATTTGGCTCACCATTGTAACAAGAAAAAAGGTAGTGGACTCATATTTGATTTTTTATCTTAAATGCTGAGAAGTGAGTAAGCTAAAACCCAGAATAAAAGAGGTTTTGTTAGAACTGGTAAGCAAATCTCCAAAGAACATTAGTGGATTTTTTAATGTACTTTTACACTCTAAGGATATGCTAAAGCCCCAGAATATATATCAGATTTTATTTTTTCCTCCATTCCACTTTTCCTTTTAGGGTAATTCTAATATGCAACTCTCATTATTCTGCTTTATTTAATAACTACGAGAAGAAGTAACAATGAGACTGTTTGTTTGTTTTTTTTTTTTTCCAAAGAATTAGAACAATTAATGTCAAAAAATGAAGGAATTAAACCTCTGGAAACTTGCAGCAAGTTCACAAGCTTCAGATTTATTCCTAGTGAAACTATTATTATTTAATGTATTTATTTAATTTATTTTTTCATCTATTTTACTGGAGGACCTACAGGGCTACATTCAATCATTCAGGATCTATTTCATTAGTGTTTTTATTTCAAAATTTTCAAGAAACTTTGATTTTTTTTTTTAATTGGAAAGGACTACAAACCAGTACCATAAGATAAATTACTGTATATTAGCTTTCTATCACTGTTCATTTTCTCATTGCTCTAACCTTGAGCTTTAAAAGCTGAAAAGATGAACTAAATGTGACTTGGGGCTGCGGGGAAAAAAAAAAGAATAAACTGTCAGAAAATAGATAACTTGCTAAGTTGTCCATTTCACTTAATCTTCCAAGTATATTCAATGTCACTTTGCTTGACCTGTTAAAAATTAGAAATATAGTAACCACACATGCTTTATGGAGAGAAAAGGAACCAAGAATGATCTACTAATTTTGGAAGAAGCTGTAAGTAAGGAAAAAAATTGAAAATTAATTATTACTTTAGAAGTCCACCTCTTTCAAGATGAAGAGATAATAAGTGATCTTTATGCAGGCAGACAACCGATAGGACATTTAGAACTATGTGCTAAATACCTAACCTATTAAAACATAAACAATCATGGAGAAGGCAAACAGTCCAAACACAGAAGTGAACAGATACCAGTTAAAAGTGAACACAGCTACTAAAGTTGATGATCTGTACTTTTTAAAAATTTATGAAGGAATTATATATTCACAAACCAAATAAAAAACAGGTTGCCTTCTCCTTCAACCTCTCTAAGCAAACTACACTGGCTTTCCAGCCTTATGTGATTAAATATATTTATCTTCCTTCCAACAAAGCTTAAAGGAAAATTTTACTATGCAGTTATTCATCTTCCCTCAAAGGTCCATCCAGTGAGGAGGAAAAATTAAAGAAATAATTTCTCAGAGACACGAAACAAATATAAATGCTTACGCGCAGAGGTTAAAAATGTTTTATGGCTTCACCCTTTATTAATAAACAACCTCAGGTTAATATGGGATACCTATATAGCAGTTATTTCTTTAGTCTTCACAGTCTGGACTTTATTCTTCCAGTAAAGGATTCTCCATATCTGTATAGGAGATCAAGTGCAGTCTTTGATGATTACAATGTACTGGAATGGTTTATTCTAATAATTTATGCAGGTTTAGAAAGTTGTGGAAATGTCTCAGCGACTCTGATGTGTTTGTATGCGGTAATGCACTAAATGTACTCAGCAGAAAAACTACGCCTCCTACTGTAACTTCAGAAGGGGAGAAAACACAACCAAGCAAATAATTAGAAATAAAAAATAACCAAAGTAAACAAAAATTGAAGCAGGGAATCAATTTGTTAAAAAAAACATGGTCCTGAATATTTTTTCTAAATTTTCTCTTATTCCCTAGACATCTTTTTTCACATGGCTTGTATAGTAATGACACTGTCCTACTTTCCTTCCCAAAGATTTTCTTTTCTTTTTTTTTTGTTGGTTTTGAGTCATATCCACATGATTAATGACATGCCTATTTATAAGGTTAAGATAAAATGTAAAAGAACACTTAAAAAAGGTAAAATTCATCAGGAGTTGGTAAACAGTGCAATCTCTCTCAAGGCAGTAGCTAAATAAGGAGCACTTAAAATTAAGAGCTGAAATCCTAGAAATTCCATTAAGCTGATGATACTTTTTATAAAAAATGTTAGTACATGATGGCTCAAAAAGTTTCTTGTACTCTCCTAATACTCCCAATTTTAACTATAGTAAAAGTAAGAAGTATGCATCCAGATATACATGGAAGGGTGAAATTAAGGCTGGGGTTGCCCCAGCCATGCTGCTTCCAGCTGTCTTCAGCTGACACAGTGCGAGCACTGCTGTGCCCTGGACTCCAAAGGGCGACACCTCAAGAAAATGTATTTTAGAGTGGGAATAACACTGCACAAACAGTGAGGAGTAAGAAAAAAAAACGCGAGAAAAGGAACAGCTCTGCAGACACTAAGGTCAGAGATGATCAATGGGGAGGAGGTGCTCCAGGTGTGATAGCAGAGATTCCCCTGCAGCCTGTGCTGAAATAGGTGTCCCCCTGTCTGTGGAAGTCCATGCAGGAGCAGATATCCGCCTGCAGCCCATGTAGTATCCCACAGTGTAGTAAGTGGATGTGCCCTGGAGGAAAGGGTGAGCTCACGGAAAGCCTTCACTGGAGCATACTCTTGAAAGGAGCTATGACTCAAACAGAGGAGTCCAAGCAAGAGAAGGTTTTTTTAAGTGTAATCATGACCTGATGACTTGATGCTCTTGGTGGGTTAGATGGGTTTGTTTACCCTTTTCTTACAGTTTTTTGTCAATTTTGAGGCCAATTTATGAATTTCTCCCTTATTTCATCTTGACATGATATTAAAAAAAAAACAAACCATGAAGCATATATGAATGACAAGTAGATCCCCGACACTCACATTTTTTCCTACTACTTTTCAGATAAGAGAAAAAAAATGGTGTGAAATATTAGTGCATAGAACTCTCATCCATAACATCTCTAAGATATATTTCTTAAAGAAAGAGTTTCTAGTTTCGAAAATAAATAAGAAATGAGAAAAAAATGAAAAAATATTTTCAATGTTGAAGGAAATGAGTGTATAATCACACACAACTAACACTAATTTGTATACCTTAACTCTGAGAAAAAAAAAGAAAAAGAAAAAGAAAAAAAAAGAAAAAGAAAAAGAAAAAGAAAAAGAAAAAGAAAAAGAAAAAGAAAAAGAAAAAGAAAAAGAAAAAGAAAAAGAAAAAAAGAAAAAGAAAAAAAAAAAGAAAAAGAAGACAGGAGAAATAAAATTGAATGAAAGAGGAATATTTTGTCCTGATTTGGTCTTAATGTTTGTTCCACCAAAACCTGCATTAAAATACAAAACAAAAAGCCTGAGAGTCAGATACACTCAGAATACTATAGAGTAACACAGCTTCTGGTATGAGCTGAGATAATAGCATTCTCATCTTACCCTATGAAATCTGAATGTCATGAATTCCTGGTTTGAAACATAATTTAATAAAGGTCACTTACCAAGGTAGAAAACATGGGAGATAAGGAAAAACCCTGCATAGCACATCTGCTTAGAATGAACTGATCTGACACAGTTATTAATTATCACAGATGCCTTAGGGTTGGAACAAAGTTGTCAACTCAGAAGCAAAATGTTTCCCCAAAGTCAGAGTCTCAAAAAAAAAAAATGTCAATAAACCCAGAAATGTTCAATCTACTCTGCCAAATATTTTTTCAGAAGCCATGGCAATACTAAGGTGAAAGACTAAAAATGTGCTAGCAAGGTCTTAATCAAATGGAAAGATTTAGATCTGAGATAAAATGTGTTTGATTCAGATGAACAGTGTTGTATTAGATTTATGAAGGCAATGAAATGAAATACTGGCTAATATTTTAGCACACATTAAAGAAATAAATTAATATAGGACTTGAGATTTCAGAAGCTTTAGCACACACAATGATTCAGCTATGCTATACCTATAGTATTTGCTCAAACATTATCACTCCTCATTTCAAATGGCTGGAACTGTTGTCATGACATCAAGATAAAATGCTTGACAGGAACAGGCCATGCTGCTCAGTTAGTTGTAAGGATTAGCTTACTGTTATTATTAGTACTGACCATATCAACTAAGAAAATATATTTATATAGTTGCTCTTTACTTAGTAATAAAAAGCATTTAAAATATTGATTGATTCTTAATGACAAAGGTTAACAAAGCTGCCCTTACATTGATTCAATTCTGTTTTTTGTTTTTTGTTTTTTTTTTTTTTTTTTTTTAATCTGTATGTCTGAGAATTTTACCTAAAAATTCATTTAGGTGTATCTTATATGTCCACATTCAGCCATGGACATTCTTAAACCCTGAGACCAAACTTTTTTATCCTATCTTACATTTAAGTACATCAACTCTGCCCCTAAAACAGGCAGGACACACCCAGCTCTTGGAATAAATACATATAATCCTCCAGAAAATTTATCTGAAATAGGTAGAGTCAGCTGAAATGAGCCACAGATGTGTGTGGGATCAGGCTAACAGTCAGGGGACATGAGCCAGTGCTTCAGCCCATGATCTGGCACTTTGTGGGGGACATGGGTCAGTGTCATTTGTTTTGAAATGGGATATGATATCTAAACTCTGTATGATATCTAAAACTTGCTGTATACAATTTGAATCATTCTGCTCAGATCAGGCAGCTTTAAAAAACTGTGCTGCTGCAGTTGAGTACTGTTTAGGAAGTACATGTTTAGAAAGCATGAGCTGTGAAGATTCCTAGCAGCTGAGAGATGGAATGCTACCAGAAGGATGTATTGCTTTGGAGCGGTGTGGCCGATGGAAAACACGCCCAGGCTAGAATGACCAGCCCGCCTCCAGCCGAACGGGCGCTTCCCCAACACGAAGCCGGGTACCGCGCCTAAGGCACTAAACTGCCTTCTGGACGTTGGCCGCTGAACTCCGAGCCGCAGGAAGAAGAGGCGTCTCTCAGTCTCTTAGTATGATCGGGTTTATTCGGTCCTGAGGGACCAAACACTCCCAATGGAACCAGGAGATGAGGGCTGGGAGCAAAGAGCTGAGAGCCCCGAGGTGCGGAAAACCTCGGGTTTTAAAGAAGGTGGGAGGGGAAGGGGGTAAACAGGAGAGGGAAGGGAAGGATACATTGGGGATTGACATAACGATACAACCAATCATGTACAACCAAGGGAGGGGCCCCGGCTCCTGAGCCAATCACCCGACACCCTGGCCAGAAGCTTCTGGAAAAGGAGGCAGGGGTGCCGAGTGACAGGCAGGCAGCCGGGGGTGGGGAACAAAAAGATACATGTGATAACCATAGAAACTGGAGAGGGGTTTGGGGATTGACAGATAACTGGGATAGGGGCAGGACCTTTCAACATGAACAATGGGGGGTGAACAGAACAAACGCGAAACGAACCACAACATTGCTTCACACAACAGCTTGTCAAAAACACGCAACTGAAACTGTTGGAGGCTCAAAAAGGAACAAAGCAAACCCATCGAAGAAAAAAAAAATCACAAAAAGCTTTATTATCTATTGTGCAAAAAGTGCCTAAACTACATACTAACCCCTATGCATTCGCCTGGTCTCATCCCCTGTGCTACTGATTAATGCTAAAGAAAAGTTACCAGGCTACACAAGTATTTTGGTGACCTTGTATTGCCATTCTGGCATTCATATTCACCTCCTGACTTCTAAAATGATGTGTTTCAAATTTTCACTTATATCCAATCCTTAAACATTCTATTGCCTGAAGCTTTACCCTGTGAGTATTATTTTGTGTAACTATTATTTTGTGACTTTTTTGCATTTAAGACCTTACAACAAAGAAACATTTGGGATTAGCAGAAGTATAAATGATGAAATAAAATGTGATCAACTTTGCAAACATAAAATGCAAAAAAATACTACTGTGGACAGTAAATGCTGACATAATTCAAAACACCAATTACATTAACTGGTTCTGGTCTTTCAAACAAATACCTAAGAAGATATGTAATACTATAGGTACTGCTGATTTGGTTGTTGCTATAATAATTATTATTGGATTTTAATAGGTTTGTTTACCAAGGGTCTAAAAACACTCTAAAATTAAAGATGTAGTTATCATATGTCATAGGATGTATTTGTAAAGGTAATAACGTCAACATTTTTGAGGCAGTTCTTCATCAAGACCAGCTCACTAGTTCAAACACAAAGTTATTTAATCAATGAGATTTTAGTAGTGGTGTTGTAAGTAATTCCATTGAAATGCATTTATCACCTAGTCAGGCTGTGATGAGATAGTCTTCTTGTCCCTTGTGATCAAACTAGAGAAGATAACTCAAAGCATTTTTAGAAATACTGACAGCATGGGGATTTTTTGCCTGCTTTTATGCATATTAAAACTACCACCAAAAAGTCCAGACTACATAAATGTGCATTTCTATGTCATGTTGGAATATTGAAACTTCCTGCCTTTTCATTTTGATTTTCTTTCTCCTTTAAATTCAGAAGTCATGAAATCATATGAAAGGACATAAAAAACGACAGAAGATGAAGAATACTTACTTCAAAGTTTAGTTATGGCATTCTAAAAATAAACTTATAATGCCATTTTTCATAACTGACTTATTACAAAGAGAAATATTTCTCAGTCTTTATTCTTTTTTGTTGTTGTTGTTTTGTTTGAGTTTTTTTAAAGAAAAAATATTCTATCCCCATTTTCACCATTATAACATTTATAAATTAGTGATCTGTAAGGGCAGGTACATTGAACTTCTATTAGATGAGGACTTTTTTTGCATATGCAGTTTTGTAATACGTGGGTTGATTTTTTACCTATTAAGACATTCCAGCAGAATCTGAGGCAGGACATCTCCAAAAGACTGGACAAAATTTACTCTCCATACAAGTAGAAACACATTTCATTACATTGTAAATAGAAGTGGAAAACTGTTTATGCTTCCTCTTCTTTAACTTAATTGACACACTCAGCCTAGAGATTATGTCTGAAAAGCAATTTTTTTCCCAAAAGTCCTTTGTTGATGACAGTTGGATTTGCAATTCTAGCATAAGGGCACCTCTGCTTTGATAAAGAGAAGTCACGTACAAGACGGAAGCTTCTTGTATTCTTAAACATTATTAACCACATTCCACCTGCTAAACTGCAAACCTTTGGTGCCATGGCCCCACCACTAAAAGCGTAGAAGTCTGTGAAATGATGATAGTGAGATTTAAGTTCTTTTGATCCAACAAACTTCAGGCATAAAGTGAAACACCACTGAAGTGTTCCAGCTGCAGTGGTGGTGCTTTCAAATCCTTTTCCATTCCTCCTGGGGCATATTGCCAATTCTTTTCTCCTTTTTGCAAGCTGTTGGAAAGTCATGTAACATACAGTGTTTAATATTTACTACAAGGTAACATTTAAGTAGTTGAAACTCTTTGAACAGCAAGTTCCATTGTATTTATCACAATTAAATAAATGGAAAGAAGAGAGGGGAACCGTGTAACCTTCATCTGGTTCAAATGAAGTAGGGTGATGTTTTAAAGATTTTCTTACTGTTCTGAAACCCAGATCACATATAATTCAGAGAGAATTAAGGCTCTTAATAACAAATGAGAGATTTTGAAGCTGTGTTTTGGCTACCTGTCAAACCCTGGTTCCCCTCCCCAACCTTTTTCCTTGTAATGCTTAGCACTTTTCATCTTCAAAGTACTTCAAAACACATTCTCTAATTAATCCTTTGAGCATCCCTAAGAGATTAGTAGAAAATGATGTGATCTCTGACAGCCATGCAAGAGCCTTGAGCAAGGCAATGAACCCTGTATCCAATAAGGATTATTGTCAAGGTCTCCTGAAGTCCACAGAACCCTGAATGTATATTCTATTGAAAACTTTGAGAAAATGTTCAAGTATTTAAAGACTAAAAAGCAACATTTAAAAAGGTTAGGTGGAATTGAAGGACAATGTTCAAATATACAACCTAGAAAAAGCATATTACTCTTTTAGCAGTATTTCTTAATCATCATAAAAAAATCTATACTCATATGGTAGTATCTTTAAATATCTATAACTATCTTGCTTAAGAAATTAACAGTTGTAACTTCTGTATAAGCCATGCTGTTTACATTTGCAATAGCAAATTAAACAGGACAAGAATACAAGATTCAGCTCTGGCATATACTTCTCTAACTAAAATCTTTGTGCAATGTTTGCTGGCACTTTTTCTTAAGGCCAACTTACATTCTCATAAAAAAAAAAATTGCAGCTCTTTTAACAGCAATTCCATTTGAATACAGCCATTATATTCTGAGAGGTAAGGAATGATAACTTTGTAGGAAAAAGTATTTCTATGTTGCCAAAGCTAGAGAATGAGCCCTGATCCAATTTAATTATTAAGATGGATGTAGTCATAGGTTGAAAAAGCATAGCATTGCCATAAAAATGGCAAAGAATTTTAATGCCTGGTGCCTACAATAGTCTCAATATACTTCAAGAGAGCTGCTTCACAAGAGGCTGTCATAGCTGGAGGAGTGGTAATTCACCTTATAATGGTCTGTCCACTTGGTTTTGTGGTAATGATTATCCCTACAAGATCTTTTATATTAAAGAAACTTCAATAGAAGGAAAGGATATAAGTAATTTCCCAGAATAATCAATAAGCTCAGACCACTTGTAATGTACATGAGCTTCAAACAAATCTAGGTTTACAATTCCCAGATCCGTCATGAGTGTTCAGCCTTGAAAATATAATTATTTTCTTTCTTGGAATAATTTTGGTAATAATGAGTCTTGAACATGTGTTGCAGAGTAAATTTGTTGAATTTTGTTCTTCAAGAGTTGGTTTTCAAAAGTGAATTCAAGGAAGGAAAAAAAAGAAACTTTTCTTGAACTTTCATTTATTTTGGGTGGTTGTAGCTCCCTTGGACTTCCCTCTGTGCTCAGTATTTCCTGTTAGTTTTCTCTAAAAGTCTCTCATAAAGTTAGCTCAGCCCTCTGAAATTCCTAGCTCCTCTCTTGGGTATTGAGCTAGGTGCTAAAGGACAAGATCTAAAACGTAAAATTGTGTAGCCTGATGACTGTTGCTTGGTCCTCACACACCTCCCGTGTGTGCAGCTGGACTAATGACAATGCTTATTGTGCTTCAGTTTGTTCAAGAGACTAGAAACTGCTAAGGAGGGTGCTCTCTCATACTGCCATGGCTGTGAATATAAGCTGAAGGAATACAAATTCAGAATGTATTAAATTCTACTACAGGATTTTATTTTTATACATGTACTTTTCTCATATTATTTTCTCATTTCTTTTTCTCAAGGTATTGTGTTCATTTATTGGATATAAAATGCCATTCAAAATGGTTTTACATTAACATCATTGCCTTAATTCCTAACAAAAAGCATTCATACCATCCTATCACACCACATCATAACTTTTTTTTTATGGTGATAGTGGTCAGACACTGGAACAATTTGTCTGGAGAGGCTGTAGAATTTCCACCATTAGGGATATTCAAAACCCAACTGAACAACATTCTGAGCAACTTGCTCTACCTGACCTACTTTTGGTAAGACTACAGTATTTCCAGAGAAGCTTTTCAACCTCAGCTATTCTGTGATTCTATTTACAATTTAGAATTCAAACTGGACACTTTCTGAAGAAAAGGAGGGCAAAGGTATGTAGCATATTCTGTCAAAAATCTTGGTTCTAAAGTTTGGGGCTGTTTTTTTTTTTTTAACATACTTGGTTTTGGTCAAGTATGTCAGCTTTCAAAAAAGATAAACTCTATTGACAGCAAATTTAGTTCTTCACTGAGTATAACAAAGATTTAGACAAGTAGCACACACACAGAAATCTAAATTGTTAACAGAAAACCTGGATACTTAATCTGGAGCTGAGATTTATATAAAATGTTGACTTAACCTTCTTTTCTGGTACTACAATAACTACTTCTACTGCATGAAACCATAAACATCACTTTTAGGAACAACAGGTTTTTATTTCAATTATTTTTGTTGTGCATCTAGATTAATGAAGCTGTACTCTGTACCCTACTGTTTCAAGTAAATTTAAGCTATATTCCAAAATTCCATTTCTGAGTTTCCACTGCTAGCCTACTCTACTTTGCAGCAAGACAGGGTGCAAGCATAATGGTTCAACTGATTACCAAAGATTTCTACTGAAGATTTCTCAAATGTAAATAAATAATCAATAATTTTACCCATCTCTATGGCAGACTGCTTGAATTAAGTGGAATTAGAAGAGAAAGCTTTGTCAACTTTGATAACATTTATAGCCTTATACAAGTACAGTGTTGCAATAAGATTACTAGATTATATTATCTTCCTAATTAAGCATAACATTTCTGTGTTTTTTAATAAGGCTCTTTCACTTTTTTTTTTCTCCTCATTCTTCTCCTAGGAAAGAAAGCTAGTGAAATATGTCAGGTCAGTTGTTTGTTTTTCAAAAGGTATTATGTTATTGATTACTAGGAAATTCATTTTCCATTTCAAATTGAGATAATATTTTGGGGTTTATTTATTTTTGAATGGAACAGTTATACAGCTCAATCTCCAAAAGTATTGTACCAAAACTGAACAAATCCCAAAAATACAAGTAAAACTAAACTGCAGTGCAAATTTTAACTTTAGCACTTTGTCTTTTGTTAAAAATAGATTTAGAGTAACATAAAATTTGAAAGAAGTTCATATGTAGCTTTGAAATACTTTTTTAAATTTCTTTTTTATCAGCTGGTGTTTTGAAACACTCCATTTGGAACATAAATTTAATAGGTAGCTGTCTATCATTTCAAACACTGAGTTAAAATCCAAGATACTGAGCTGCTGAATAATAAGAATTATGGGAGTATAAGAGCTCTAGATAAGTCAGAAAATTCCCTTCATCCTCTGGATATAAATCTAATGGGTTTGGTTCTGACACAAAGGATGATATTTCTAATCTTTACAGGAAAATAATTCACTAGGGGAAGGTGAGTGAAAGTAAACTGCCAATGGTCATGACATCCTACTTGGGCCTGCCATTTAAAATCTTGCTTTATTTCTTAATAAAAATAAACATTTCTCAGTTTGCAATTATTTTCTCTCGAGGGAAACATATTTAGCTTTTCCATCTGTTTAATAAAGAAAACACCAAAATGAGCATTAATTATGCTCAGTTCTCTCCTACTGACTAAATAAAAATAATTTCTAGGTTGTCATTTATTCCTACCCTTTTTTTTTGACTATAGTACTCTATCATTCTCACGCTCATTCTGTGCACCTGTTGGCACGTAGACGTGGGTGTTTAAAAACATCTATATATCACAGATTCCTGGGCATATCAAAATGGATTGGGAAGTAGAAGGATAACCAAGAGCAATAAAGAGTAATTGGGAAATCCTTTTTTATTCCCATACATGAGATCAGACATGAAATATTTGATGATGCTGAAAGAACTCATGGTTTATTCCACTGACTGGAAATCTGAAAAAAAAATAAAAACAACCATCTGCAAAAGGTTATGAGATATGGGTCTCTGCAGAAAGAGAGAGCAACCAGGAATCTGTAGATTAGTCAGCCATGGGTCAGAGTCTGAAAAGATAAAGGGCATTTTTTAGAACCTTTTTACAGACACCTGAAGGAAATTTGCATGCAAAAATCAATCCTGTCTTAGGGTAGACGTGGTTCAGTCAGGAGGTAAAACTGGATGACATCCTCCAGATAAAATTTCTGTGATTCCATGACTTCAGGTTTACTTCTCTTCCACTCATAAATAAGTTTATTAACTAAAGCAGGCTAAGACAACTCAAGCTAAAATACAGAACATGAGGTGATCATGGTATTGAAGGTGATCATGGGTTAGAAGTCATGATTTCAACAAATTTCTATAGCATTTATGAAAACATAAAATAACTGTATTAATAAATGCATCTGCAGAAATTCTACCAAAATAAATCCTGGCTTGCAAAAATTACAAATCTAGATCTGTCAGGACCCAGGACATCCCTCTGGCTGTCCCGAGCAGCCAAGACCCCTGCCAGGGGTCTCAGAGACCCTGGCACAGAACCCAAAATGCCTGTGGTTTTGATTATGACCCGTGGAGCAAGTTACCAACCTTAGATGAAGATCTGCAAGCCACAAAAAATTAAGTAGAACGATAGTGAATTTATCATGGGGCAAAAAAGTAGATTTCAGGGTTTTCTAGAATGGAGGTTCAGGGGGCAAGATGGAGGGATCTGGGCATGTCCTGCCTTTCTCTTTCTTAGCCTCCATTTTCTGCTGTGATGTTGGCACTTACAGATTGGTTCAGAGTAGAAGCTCACTGTCTAACATAGGTGATAGGTATTGGAAAGTAATTGTAAACACAGTATATGTAGTTTTTAGCATAAAGACATAATACTGCCCCGGGGGCAGGCAGGGTGCCTGGACTGTCTTGCTGAGCAGACCTCAGCAGGACAGGAGAAAGAATTTTATAGATAAGATACAATATACAACCTTGAGACTGAGAAATTAAGAGCCCTGACTCCTTCTTCAGGCATGAGGCTGGGAAAAGAGACTTTGTGACTTCTCTTGGGGTCACTCTGACCAGCTAGAGACCCCAACATAGACCTGCCTTTAGATATACAGCTTTAGATCTAGATCTAGTCAGAGATAGAGACATATCTTTTCCACATGAATGTAGTGAAAAAAGACCATTTACTCCACTGTTTCCTCTAATAAATTTTATTCTTTGTTTCTTTGTATTTGAAAACTCCGTTATGCCAGATAAGAGCCATAAGACACTACGAGTTATTTGGCTGGGCCTGTGTTGGGAATACAGCATGGAGATTGCATTCAGATGGCTAGAATAGCAGAGGCTGAGCTGTGTCTTAGCTGAGCAACACTCAGCTATTAGGTATGCATAAAATTATGATATTTTAGATAGAACGCATGACTTGTAGCCTTTCAAGTGTTGCAGGCCTAATTTTCCTCAGCTAATATCTCTGGCAGGACATAATGTCTTTTGTTGTTTAGAAGAACTACATATTTTTAGGTCCATTTTCTTTTACTTCACTGTAATAACAGAAACAATAAAAACAATCTTTTGACATTTTAAAGACCACTGGTTCAGGACAGTGGGACATGAGGATGATCTCAAATCAGATGTCTGAGGCTGCGAATGCTAATCCCTTATTCTTTTCCAGGCAGTCTGTAGAATTGTTGAACTCAATTGTTTACAAGGGTTGTTGGTATAGATATCTCTTATGGACTGTGTTAGCTTCTGCTAAATCTGTAAAAGAGATCAGAAATTATATTTGCTCTACTTTTCAAATACTTCAAATATGTCATACTGAATTATTAAATATGGGGTTTTTTAATTTAAGAGAAGTTTAGTTATGGCACTTTCTACCTAGAAAGATGAGAAATGGTCAGAAAAATGAAATTAAATCTTGAATTTATGATGAATTTAAATCTAGTACATGATTTTATGTATGTTTAAAATTCTAAAATTGATTCATTTTGGAAATTTCCTAAACCAAATGCTTATGAAGGCATCCTGTGGGATTTGCACTCAGCAGGTATAAACTTGTCATCTGCAGTAGTTATGAATTACACAAGCTATGAATTTTCTCTATATTTTCAATTTGGTGTAAAAACCAGCTAAACACACATCTGCTGGAAAAGTAATGTGCAATATCCCCGTACTCAAACACACTGAGCAGGCCTTCCCAAGTGAAGTGCAAGACTCATGCTGCTAATGAATGCCTTTCACTTTACCATGCATCCAGTTCATGCAGACCAGCTGAAGGATTTTTTCTGCTTTTTGAATTTTTGCACCAGACACCCTGTCAGGAATTTTGTATCTGAAATAGACAAAACTCAGGAAATATAGAAATAGAGGAGCTGGAGCATTCTACTTCAGCAAGGATGTCCTGGTCAGACAGGACAATCCCTCCTCTTCCCACCCCATTGCTTTGTTCTATGCATCTCCTACCATTCAATCCCATTCTCTCAAGACCGATATCATCAGATGTGCTTGCCATGACTGTGCCAGTACGTCACTCAGGAAGCAGTCACCTGAAAAACTTCATTAAAACATTAAAAAATATAGCAAATAGATTTTAAAAAATATTACACTTTTACCTCACTTTTAAATGCTTACTTCTGAAGACCAAAATGTGAGTTCTGGCTCTGCCTTCAATCCCTTTCCACACATAATGCCGAGGGTTTTGTGTACTGAGCATTTTCAAATTCCAAGTATAGTTAAAGAAAAATCTTTTCAATTGCAAGACTGAGGGTCCTGCCCAAGGACATACAATAACTAGTACACTGGAGATTATCAATTCACATAAGAGGCACTTGGACAACTCTCTCCAATTAGCTATATTGCTAATTTTTAAGTTAAACCACTGTGAGAATCCAAAAATTTCACAAATACATGAACAAAGGTCTGTCAATTTGGCAGCAGAGAAGACATCTAAGAGAGGAAATCATAACAAAGATACCCACTCGCAAACTGCTTTGGTGTTAAAGGCTGGACCTTTCCTTTGCTGTTTTTTCTCTAAAATAGAAAGATCTATTACAAAATTATAAGATCAGAAGCTGATCTTAGTAGAAGAAAAGCCACAAAAGAAAAGAGATAATGGCAGTTATTACAGCTCTGGCCTAGGGATCTGTACTTCAAACTCTACTAAAAGTTTCCTGTCACCATCTTATCACAGGGGTTCCAGAGGGTTGCCTCCTTATCGCAAAAGTTTCATACCTCTTTGGTATTTCTTGTGGGTATCTCCTCAGAGCACTGACTCTCTCTTCTTCACAAAGCAGCCAACTGACTTCAGTTCCCTCCTCAATCAATCAACCAACCACCAACCCACCCACTCTTTTATAGCATTCTTCTTCTCATTGGTTACAGCTGTAGCCTGTTAAAGTCAGGCCTGTTCCTAATCTTTGATAATTGGCCCAGCTGCAACTCCTCACGAGTAAGATTATTTTCTACACTATCTTTATTTTCTTATAATCTACCCCCCTACAATTTCTAGTTTGGGAGTTTTTTTGTTTGGTTTGGTTTAGTATTTTGGGTTGTTGTTTGGGTTTATTTTGGTTGGTTGGTTTTTGTTTTTACTCTGGTTGTTGTTTGGTATAGTTAATTTGGCTTTGTTTGGTTTTGTAATGTAACTTGATAGTGGAAATTTTACTCTCTGTCCATATTTATCTTCACATAGAAGTTCAGACAGAAGTTCTAAATAAAATTCAAAGCCTTTGTGAGTGCAGGGAAAGGCTTAAGCAAACAGTGCAAACATTTTATTCCCTTGCTTTCTGCCAGTCATATTTTCCTTAGAAAGCATAGAATTTTAAATTAATTCTCAAGTCATGTAAAAATAATTTCTGATGATCTATTCATAACTTGAAAAAATCAAAGTCTTCCTTCAGGGAAAACCTGACTGTTTTGTATGTTCCTTGGACAAGGAATAATATAACATATAGCCTATTTCTACAACCCTTATTGAACATGACTTACACCAGGTTAATGCCAAATCCCATGCAACTATAGAGGAACTTTGGAAGTTCGAAGGAACAGGAACAGCAATAATTAAGATGTAGTTTGTTAAGCCAGATAGATCATCTGAAATCTCAGTGTATTATTAAAACTTTGACTCTATTACTCAGCTATGTAAATTTTCACTTCAACTAATCCTTATTTCCTTTATCAAAGTTTTCTACATTTGCAAAGCAGCAATACTGCATCTGCTCTTACACTGTATTTGTTATCTATGTACATCACTTTAATAAGCTAATTTTCATTTTCTTCGTTTTTAAATCTAAGAATCTGTTATTACTATTTTTTTAATTCACTATACTATCAAGCTTGAACTCTTAGTAGCTACCAATGTAATTGAAGTCCATGAAAATGTCAAAAATGTTATCTTACCAATACCAAATCAAATATATATCATGCTTTTAATGGCCATATATTTAAATTGTCTCTGTAGCTCAAAGGTAATATACTGTATTTGATTATGAAGATTTTAAATGCTTTTTTTTTTATGCATTATTATGTTTAGTCAGGATTTTTAGAGGAAAGGAATAAACCATTTAAGAAGGTGCACAGTGGAATACATCCCAGTTTGAATGAAAAGCTTTGCAAAAACAATTAAAAAATTAACATTTTTAGCATCATTCTATCAGACTCTCCCTTTTGCTTAATAAATTATTTCACAATTAAAATAATTTTAACAATGAATTATATCTTTAAAAATACAAAAAGAGATTTCTTGTGACTAAGGTTAACACGTTGAAAGAATAAAGCACTAATATCCTAATAAAACCCACAGACCTTTATTTGTGTATTGTCATCTGTTTTGTAGCCAGACTTTCCAAGAGGTATTTCACTGTGGCAGAAACATTACAATTTATTAATGAATAGAAACTTGAAATTATAATTTTCCAGATCCACAGAATTGTAAAATCAATCAATAAATTAACACATAAAGAAATTTTTTAGGGTCATTAATTTGTCATATTTGGTAATAGTCACCTACGGTCAAAAGACACTGAAAAGGGTTACCGAACTAGAAAGACAGAGATGGATTTTCTCTCAGCATGGACCAACTGCTGAATGTTGCCAGCTACATTTGCAAACCTTAAAGGACATTTTTGAAGGGAAAAAAAAATTAGCATTGATAGTTTCTGATAGGATCAAAAATATCTAATAATCTAGTTGTTAGAAAGCTCCCTTGATATTTTTGGTGCTTGGAAGGAATTCCCTGTTCTGCTTGATTATCTCTGGGACTTAGATATCTGTTCTTTCCATACTGTAAATCAATGCCTTGGGGTAGGTGTCCTTTGAAGTTGTTCCAGTTTGCTAAAGCAATTAAAATTTAGTGAAGTATAAAATACTATCATGTTTTAATAGCATAAATTATTGGGAAACCGTGATAAAAGATATTACTAGACTCAACTCCAGTGAAGCCACAATGTTCTTTCTTCATGTACTTGTGGTGTAATCTGTTTTCCAGTTTCCTCGAAACACTCCAGCTGCAAACCAGTTCAGCCCACAGACCTTCCAGGTCAGGGTTTGTCTCTGTTGCCTTCGTGTTTACTGGCAATAGAGGCAGGCACAGCACAGGAGCTACAGAAAGCCTGGATGGAGACACAGCTGCTTGTCAGTGAAACCCTTTAATCATTTTAAACAGTAAATCTGCTCCAGGTAAGCAGCACAGTTACAGCAATTGCATTGAACCTTTTTTTTTGTAAGCAAACACCTGTATTAGACATTTCCAAATTAAGGCATCTGCAGTTTTGAGAAGAACCTTAGACTTTGTGTTCACACTGCACAGAAAATATTTTCATATGATGGGCAGCAAAATACTGAATGCAAAGGGAGTCACATGACATATTATCAGTTATTTATTATTATCGTTATCATTATTATTATTATTATTTTCCCCAGTAGGAAGCAAGAAGTATACAATAGAATAGCCGTACAACCTTAGAAAAAATTAAAATAATGCAATTCCTTTCAAACAGTCAGAATCTGAGGTACAAAAATGCATGGTGCCTTATGTAAGATTAAAAACAATTACAGATAGTTGGAAATAAAACTCAGAAATTAACTCAGCAGTAAATTCTGGAAAAGTAGCTAAAAATTATCACACTTTTCAAAAATGATAAAAAATGATGTTGGTAAACATCAGCTTCAGGAAACAGTATCAATTCGAACAGTCAAAGGTATGGTGAAAGGATAAGGTGGCTGACTCAAGATTTCAGCTTCTAACTTGTATAAGTTTTCAACAAGTCATAATGCAAGATAAAGAGACAAATCAAATAGAAAAATGTGCTAAACATTCCCTTGAGAGTTCAGAATTTTTTATTCATGGATATCCTATTAATTTCTTAAAATGGGATTTTGGAGAGTCATAGAAACCTTTATTCATTAATTGAAAAAAAATAGTGACACAATAGATGAAAAAAGTTCAATTAGTCAATTCAGGCAATACTTTTTCAATTTTCTACTCAATTTTGGGGTCAGCAGCCTTCCTGGATCAATATCCCCTAGATAAAGACATTTTAAGAGGAAAAAAAAAAGTAATTCTTTCTCTTTGACTAGTGTTCCTGGTTGACTTTTTATTATCTAGTTCACCACAGATTATTTAAATCAGGAAATTCTTCCTTAATAGATGCTGGACAATTTCAGGTATTAGCTAACCAGTCCAGAGACAAAAGAAGAAAATTATAGCTCTTTCTATTCCTTATTAAAAATGAATTTTAGCTCTTCTGAAAGCAAAAAATATTGTTTTCCATTATGATCAGTCTCTGCTATACATGGAAAGGGACTAATCAAAAAACAGTATTATTATCATTCAGCCAAGTCCAGTTACATTAGGCAATCAGAAGCATCTTTAGCATTGCATTTCAGTGTGTTTGCATCTGTGTAATTCTATATCAAGAATCATATTTTAAAAATCCAGTGAGGTTCTGATTAACAACAGTCATCTAACATATGCTTGCTTGAGAAAATATTTTTTGTATCTGACTTACCTTCATTTGTAAAATGATGCTAAAAATCTTTATACACCAAGTATAGTGAGCTAACAGAAGCATACAAAACATTTTGAAATGCATTATTTCTTTTGTAATTTTCTCAGAGATTTCTTGGGGTTTTTGTCAGTTTTGATGTATTGTAGTCCAATACATCAAAAAATTTCCCAATGAATTTTTAAATTCATTGTTATTATAAATACATTACTGCTTGCCATTGCTTGCACAATGCAAACAAAATCCTTTTATTGCAGCAAACATGATTTCTACACATAATTGATATAACATCACAGTGTAATGGGTAATTACACTGAACCAAAGTACTCATTCTCTACCTTCAGAACCCAGTGAAGGAAACTGTTGTCTGTTTTTTGCTGAGGTTAAGTTCCATATTCCTACCATAGTAAAGAAAAGCAGTTTTGTTTAATCACTATATAATATTTCTAAAATAATTAGGTTGAGAATCCCATTTTGACCTGAGTTACATAAGGAACCCAGAATGTCCATACCTTGTTTTCAGAGTTTGAATGTCAGGTGGAGTAAAACACTATGGAAATTGCAGAGACTCCTCATCCATTACACAGGGGTGTATCAAGGACACTGTGATATCTCCCATGCTTCCAAGTGTACCTGTCAGCAACTAGTGTAACAGGCAGTTGAGATGTGATGGCTGTGGCATTTTATTAGAGTAATCCATCAATTTCTCTGTGTTATAGGCCCTTCTTTCTTCTAACCTGGAACTAAGGAAATTAAAGGGGGAAAAATACTACATTTTGTTGTCATAAACAATGAAAAAAGATAACATTCAGTTATTTTGCTCTTTAGTAAAAAAATAAATAAATAAAAGTTTCCTTACCATGAGATATTTTAACACTGGTCTTGAATAATTTCAGACAGCCAGCAAACTAAACTGACACTAAAATAACTTTTAGTCTGCATGTTTTGTTTTTTTTTTTCAATTTCCAGCATTATTTTTTTATGGATGAGATTGGTCTTAGACCCTGGAAAACTGCAATTTCATTGGGATCTATTAGCTTATTAGTATAAGCAATGTTTGATGATGCTGGGTGAGAATCATTACATTCTCAAGGCTCCATTGGTTTAATGGAATTAAGAAAGTGGTGATGTGATGGATGGGAATCTTCTTCTCATGACTGAATTTTTCTTTACCTTATATAAATTTTTATTTACTCCTACATAATTATGTATTTCAAAGTCAAGATGAATCAATGTATTGAACAGATAAATTTCAGACTATAACTGGCAAATGTTTCATAACAAAATAGAGATAGGCTCTTAATTTTAAATTACACTGAGCATTCCACAAGAGCCATCTTCCACATTAGAATCCTGCACCATATTGTATCAATATTCTATAAATATTTTCCTAAAATACACTAAAAAATATCCCCAAAATAATTTTCATCCATAATATACCCTACATGAGGAATAGAATTTTCAATTTATAAAACTATAGGAATGCATAAGGGTCTCAGATAATAAATTTAGGGTGGGAAGGATGAAAGGGCCATATGTGATTTTGTTGTTTGGTACTGTAACAAGAACAGAAAAAAAAATCATAGGAAAGAATGTGACAAAAATAGAATATAGTATTAGAACTTTGATTGTTTGAAATTTGAAATTGAAATCAAAAGATTGATTGAAAAATACATTGAACGACCAGGATTTTGTTTCTCAACACTGGACAAATTTAAGGAAGACCTTTCTTCTAGGATCTGCAAATAAACAGTGAATATTTATTGAAGGAGTTACTTGAATTCAGGGTGAAACTGGAGTTAAGATACCACCTTTATAGATAGATTCTATCTTTTCCAAAGCATCTTTTTCCAAAAATAGTGTTTTTTCTAGTAATCCACCCTATTTTTCAGTTGTAAGTTCTATTGACATAAGCATATACTTAATTTTCTGAGTTCAGGGTCATTTCCTGCCCTTCTCATACAGTAGCAGTAGTAATGCAATCTGGTTTCTGCAACTGTTCTTACTTCTTTTGCCTAACCTCTTGATTATTAAAAAATGGATTTACATTGACCTCACAGACTGGCTCTCAGCACCAGCAGCTAGTTGAATGGGAGAGTTCTAGCTTCTCTTTATTGCTGAAAACCTCTCTCAAAAACTGGAAAAATAGTGCTCTGGATATTCTTCTCTCTATTACCTAGTTTTTTCTAAAATGACATAAAGCAAGAGATTTAAAAACCCCAAAACAATAAGGATAAGGGCTCAGGAGAACAGGAAAGAGACATTGTTCTCATTATGAGGTTCTGTGCTTGCATGCCAAAAATTCTGAATGTGTTTTTTAGCTCATATTTCTGGTACTAATTTCAGTTTTGAGATACTTAATTTTAATTAAATCCTGATTACATTTTTACTGCATAACTGGTGCAGCTAAAGCAGAACTAAGTTTTACTTTTTTTGTGTTAAGAATCTTAAGATATTAACTAGTGTATCTTCCTTGAAAGGAAACCTCATCTTCAACATTTATAGAATTAGCTGGCATGGAAAGATGTCTGGGGGTAAAATTAGAAACAGAGAAGTTATATTCACATCCCACCAAATGTTATAATGGTACAGAAACTGTCGGGTAAAATGCAGCTGCTACGTCCTGGATGGAATGCAGTCACCATGCTTAAAACCTATTCCACCAAGATTCCCCAGACACCAAATCTGTAACCTCAAGCACCTGTTCAGGGGGATGGAATGGAGGGTGGAGCAGAGTGGAAACCCTGTGGCCAAGGCTCTGTGGAAACCCTTGTAGGGAAGTGAATTTGATGGCACTTTCCAGCTGATAAATCCCATAGCAGCTGTCAGTCAGGGGAGAGAGGAGAAGGTGTCTTTGCTCCCAAGCCAGCAGCTCTGGAGAATTCGCTCTCCTCGGATGAACTTGGTTCATTACTGCCTAAATAAGTACAACACACAGCTCCATCCCAAAGTTACCTGCCCCCAAGGTATGACCTCCTCTCACAGAACAAGTGTCTAAATTTTATTGACTATACCATGAAGAGCTAAGTGAGAGAATTTTACATCAATCAGTAACAAAGTTGTGTACAGATTTAGTCATTCAACTCCACCTAAACATAAAGAAATACTATGAAGATAAGCTGGGAATGGGGGGAATTTAGGACACTCCATTCTTCTTGAAACAGTCACAGAGTGGAATGTGAGTTCTTCCCTGCAGGTACACCTACTGGGCAAGAACCACATTCTGTGTGTACTGAACACTTTCATTGGGGATTAGAGTTTGTCTGTGCATTGCTTTGAATATGTTTCTGCAGTCAGATACCATCACAGGCATGTCCTCAAACCTTAACCTGTCACAGTTTTATATTAATAAAGTGCATTATTCTGTAAACTGTTGGTGTGAATCCTTCATGGGTGCTGGCAATCACCAGCAGAGGGAAATAGTCTATGTGGAATAGAGGGAAGACATTCTGTGTGGAATAGAGGGAAGACTCACAGAGGAGTCTCCAATATGGTGTTCATGTGTGTCCCTGAATAAGTCAGCCAAACCACCCTCTGATCCAGCAGGTTGCTCAGTGAAGGGTCCCCATAACAGGACACTGACAGACTGGCTCAGCACAAGGGTCTTGGCTTTCCTGGAGCACTGACAGACAAATCAAACACTAAGAGTCAAGGAAATCTCCCTTTTACATATGACAGTTGGTCAATTAAATAACATTATATGACAAAGTCACTAATGACTTTCTTATCTCCCTCTCCTTGCACTGTTACATTTGTCAAACTTCATTATAACTTGAACAGGAACTTCTATGTATGATCCAGGTTATACAGAAAAATACAGCTTTGCTACAATAATTACCCCTGAGAGAAAAAACCTAACAAATTTTCTTTAGAGCTGTGGTCATTTCCAAGACAAACACAACACAGTTTGTGGCAGTACTGATTAAGTCAGCCTTAATTGTAGAATTCTGGTGACTTGTAAGGACAAAAAAAGGGTAGGTTTTTTATTTTTTTCCTCTGGACAAAATGTTTAGTGCCATTTTAAATGCAATAGGGTGTACAAGTCATCTATCCAGGTCTGAGATGTGTGTGTGTATTTGCATAAGTAGTTGCTGGATCAATGCTAACTGCATAAGTCATCAGTATTTCACTTGATATTCTGGCCTCTGATAGGAACCAATTCTTCAGTATAATAGGAAAAATTGCAGGTCCAATGTTCTTCCTTTGCTGGTACATTAGTACATATTTTTTTAGAATGGATAGTAAAGCATGATTTAGAAAATATTTTTGAACACTTTTTTATTTTTGCTTAATAAAAACACTCAATGTTTGTTTATATTGCAGTGTCTAAGGGTCAGTGTGTCTGCTTCAAACTCTATGTGCAAAAGAGAAAGAAAAACTTGAGCTTTTTCCATTTGCATAAATGGTTATTGTTAACAAAATACATAATTTATTGAATTTTACACAGAAAATATATAAGCCTTGAAATCTATCTTTGGAAAACATTTTGAAATTATAGAAGTCACCTCTAGCATCGTTCCACACTTGAAATGCAATCAAAGCAATCTTTACTTAATAAGATATTTCTACTACAGCACACAGTCAGTTTAATAGGTGGTAATTTGAAGTAACTTTGATAAGGTTAGGTCATAGTTTGAGTGAGTTAATCTGAGTTCAATGATAAATGAACATGCTGTGTTAACTGGTAGGAGCATGGGAGAATCAGAGCTTATAGACATTATTTTAACAAATTGCCATTTTAAATCACCTTCCTCAGGGTCTTTAAGCAGGATTTCATCAATTACGTGCTTACAGCTCACATTAGTGATACACATTAAAAAATTTCCCACATGAATAATTTAGAAAAAAAATTGACTATCAAACCCCTGTGTGAGTTAGCTCCTGTCTATTTAAGCAAAGTTTTACTTAAATGATGCATGACATGCAATATTTCAAAAATGTTCCTTCTGAGATCTTGAAGACAAGATATGGAGGAAAAAACTGTCCTTGCCATGGTTATATATTCTCTCATGTGCCTTTTACTCTTCCTGATGTGTGACATCTTTGCTGGTTCTGTTATTTACTTTTCAGTACTGACTCATTTAAAAAAACCCAACTTACTCTTCAGTAGGATTTCTTTTCTTTGACATTTTCTGCTAAGTTAAAGGAGACGCAATTTGTCTATTAAATCAAGTGCGTAAGAATGAGAAGTGATAAGAATTTTTTGACAAATAATTTGCAACAGGCAAAATGTTATTTCTAAAAGCTCCACATTTGTCTTTCCTCTAATAGCAGCAAATTTCAAAAGCTACCTCAAAGAGGGTATAGAATACATTTGATATCATGTGAAGATATTTTTTCTGTTTCTCTTCAGAAATAAAAATTGGTTTGTTTCACCATTTTACTTGGGGAAAAAAAAAGGAGGGGGAAGTACGGGCTTTGGTTGGGATACAGTTTATTTTCTGCACAGTAACTGATGTGGAACTATGTTTTTTATTTCCACTGAAAACAGTGTTGATTACAAAGGGTACCAGAAAGGTAAAAAGAAATATCCCCTGAACTACAAGAAGGGACAGATGCTGACCAGAAAAGCCATTCTGCAAGAGTAACATGATGAGAGAATACAAAGTTCCATGTGATATTTGCAGAATCTGTAATAAACTCAAAGTTCAAATTTCCTCATGTTTTATTTTAGGTACTTAGCTTTACTTACTACTGTAATGTGTATCATCCTTTGGCTAGGTTATATGATAAAAGGGAATCTTGATGCAAAGAAAAGGAGTACAGAAGAACAATGGCAGGTGGGGTAGCTGAATAATGCCCTCATCTGGCTGCTATGAAATCCTGTGCAGTATGTCATCAACCCATAAAAGACACGTCTCCACACACAAGAAAAAAAGACCTTGCACTTATCCTTCTTGAATTTCATGCAGTCTTCATGGGAGAGGATGAAGTGAGAGAAAGGTGAGGGAGGAGGCAGAGGGGGTCAGGGAGGAATAGTGGGAGGGAGGAAATGGAGCTGCAGGAGGCATCTCACGTCCAGTTCTCAGAAAGTGGGAAGACTGGGAGAGCAGCTAGGCAGACTACTGGGCATACTGAAGATTCTGAACTGGAGAAATCCACACCTTACATATGCACATGCACATATGTGTGTATGTAAATATATTTCCCAGTAATACAGCTACATTCTGCTCAGCTAGAGGGGAGCAGGTTGTGGTCGCTGATGTAATTTTGTTGGTGCAAGGGCTGAGTGGGTCTGTCTGAGCTGATCTGTGCAGCTGGCCATGTATTTGTACCTAAAAACAGGCATGAGGATGCAACAATTTCCCTTGTACTTCTGAATTTTTTAGTCCCCTAACACTTTCCTTTCTAATTGTAAAAGACTTGGGCTCTGGAACTACACCTAACTTATACTGATCCATCATCACCTAAAATTGTATTGGATGAATTTAGGCTAAAACTCATTTGGCTAGATGATGTATGTAAAATCAAAATCCAATTTCTTGTATCTGATGTTATGAGAAGACATTTAAAGCATCAGGAATGGATATTCCCTGACACTAAGAAGCAAAATTCTTGGACCTCTTTAAGTACTTTATATATATCTTATTAATATCCTTAGTTATTGCCACTTCAGTCCTTAAATAGCTTTTTATCATCAAACTAAGGAAATGATACTTATCCTCTTTTTTGAACATAGTGAGGTATAATTGATTTTCTATAGCATCCACTTTGCTAGTACAGCAGATTATATTAGTGGAAAACATTACTATTAAATGGAAATTATAATTCAATTGCCATTGCTTTTGCATGTCTAACTCAAATATGCAGTATTCTTGGAGTTTGGTATTTTATGCACTACACTAAAAGTGTTCAGATCAGATTCTCTTAAGTTCTGAAAATTATCCAACATATCATAGAAACACAGAATTGTAGAACAGTTTGAGCCGGAAGGGACCTTTAAAGGTCACCTAGTATGTGTTTTTAGGAGATAACTGATGCTCTAGGGGAAGTAGGTATTTACACCTAGATTGCAGTGTCACCTTTCTGCTTCAGTGAATTGCATAGCTTTAAATCTTTTAGATCACATCATCTTGTGTAATGTCAACTCACATTGGCTTCTCTGCATGACACAATGTAATGTGATGGGAGGTGACACAGAAAATGTAATGTGGTATGACACATCAGAAATGTAAAGAGTGCTGCAATTGGATAGTTGGTGTCAATTTAGATAGGAGGCTTCAAATCCAAAATGAATCTGGCAGACACTAATGGAGTGAATGTTACAGTAACTACTGTATGTGTGAAACTGTGAATTCTGCACTTCATAGTATATTGAAGAGGTTCAAAAGTAAAGTCTGAAACGTTAGGAAGAATGAATATTTTTAATTGACAGAGGCAAACAAGTTTAAAGTATTAAAAAAAATATATATATTACAAAATATTTTTAATATTTTCTGTTATTATTACTTCTTTATTTTAGTTCCTTTTCAAAGGTATGGACTACCAAACTCAAAATTATTAAAAAAGTACATGTAATTGTTGTATAACATTATATCAAATTTAATTAGCATCAAATAGTAAAATCCAAAAGGTATGGATGGAAAACTAGCATCCAATTATGCCAAAACAGTTTTAAATACTGAAGTAATTCCCAGGTAATTTTTTGAAAATTCCAATGGACTTTCCACCAGATAAATCTGCTGCACAAGAAGAATTTTTTCACAAGAGAACCTATGCCCTTCAGAGTGGGGTCTAATTTTACATAAACAATGCAGTGCAATGCTAGTGTATTGAATTAGACCAATTTTTAGAATTAAAAATCATAGAAAATCCAAATAAAAAGAGAGTAAACAGAAGACTACAAAATAGTAGTTGCAAATATCAGATGACTGTGGAGTGAAATCAGACCTTTCTAAAATATTGGTTTACTTTGTTTCCCAGAGATGATGTGGATGCTCCATCCCTGAAATATTCATGGCCGGGTTTAATGGGACCCTGATCAACCTGGTCTAGTTGAATAATCTCTGCCAATGGCAGGTGTTTGGAACTAGAGAGTCTCTAAGGCCCCTTCTAACTCAAATCATGATTCTAGGATTCCTGCCTTGTCAAATCATTTGTACATCTGAGATTCATTGTCTCTTTCCCCTAGGAAGTTCTCTTTTTTCTTTCTTTTTCTTGCTTCTTTTTTTCTGGTTTTGCTTTATTTCTTTTCATGTACGAACATGTTTTCTACCATTTGCTAGGATTCCTGTGGTTCAGTTCTTTTACAGGTGAGGAAGTCATTAGTTTTCCTTAAAGACTGAAAGTATTTTAATCTAAAGTTTTCTCATAACTACTTTAGAAGAGGAGAACATTCATAAATGTCTATAGATGTTCATTTTCTTCACTGAAAGAAAAATCATATACTTTTAGACTGTATAAAAAGACTAAGAGGGAAATGCAGTGTTTTTAAAAATCTGAAGTATGGAACAGGAAATTTGGCATGTAGGAGAGGAATTCGTTAGGGCCATACCTATTATTTGAAATGAGATAACTAACCATAGCCTCAGAAAGTCTCTTGTACAGGACAGCAACTGAGAGGATATCACAATGTCTACTTTTATGTTAAGAAAATGGGAAGAAAAAAAAGAAAAAAACCTAAACTGTTGTGCTACAGAGTGGAGCTGAAAAACAGGGTGCAACAGACAGGGGTGATGTACTGCAGCTGATAAGGCACAGAGAACTTCAATTTCTTTTTTGTACTATGTGGTTTTAGCCCTTCAGCAAAAGATCTTTTTAGTGATAACTGCTACCCTCCTCTAATGATTCTTTCTTTGCTGAGACACAATTTTTTTGCTGTTTTGTCCCAGTAGTGTAGCAGCATAACTTAAAGAGGCTTTTTTGTTATTTTTTCCTTCAATCCATTAAAGTTTTTTTTTGCCAATATTTCAATGGCTAAGAGAAGTGCATCAGTGTTTGGAAGGAAGAAGAAAATCAACTTTACTGCCAGATACACCAGCAGTGATTTATTCCTCTGTGCAGTTTTTGCAGTTCCCATTGTTTTCCATTGTTAGAGTATCATGTAATTTTTGCAAAACCATGTGCAGTGTTTCCTGGTGAATGCTATTTGCCATCATCATTTTGACAGAATCAATACAATAAGGTGTTATAGATGAGATCAGACAAAATGTGAAAGATAAATTGTAGGGCACAGTCTCACTCAGCAGCAGGCTGTCTGGAGATGGTGATGGTCAGTCAACAGTTTAATACCATTCATCCAAAGAACAGTATTAACAAGCTCATGGTTCCCTGCAGGTGCTGCTTCTGGCATGCCATCAGATTCTTGCCTAAGGCTCTATACTGACTATTTTTGATTCATAACTGCATTAGAAGCCCAATGCATTCTTTTGCAAAGCAGTGACTCATCAATCACCTCCTACCTATTTGTAGAATCAAGTTGTAAGAGAGAAGGTGGTTGTGTGATTTCATGTGCACCTGAGATAGTATCTTATCCTAAGGACATTGGTTATCTTAGATATTATTCACAATAATCTATTCAATTACTTCTGTAGTGGCAATTAATTGGCTATCCCTTACATTAGGTAGGGTAAGAATACAATTCCATAACCTTTTAGTTGTTCCTTCATATTGATTTTTGAACTTGTTTAAACTTCTTTATTAACTTAGGGCTCAGTTCTGTGTTTATTCATACATGACATAACTTTGCTTTTTCAGCTGTATTCAAGTTCTTTGCAATCATTTAAGCACAAAATTAAACATAATGTTCTGCAGGCTTGTGGCCACATTGTCACATTTTTTGTGGGACTTTTTTGTCCATTTGGATATTATCTATCCTTGTGGTTTCTGGCTGTGAAACTTAGACTTGACCTGTCTTTCATATCCAGTTAATATATCCATTCATCTCTTTCAAACAGTATTTCTGACTTTGGAGACTGCTTCAGCAGAGTAAAGCAAAGGGCAAGATGCCTTTATTAGTGTTTCTAACCAATTTCCCAATTCAGATAGCTTTTGTTACAAGTAAGACTAGTTTAAACACATCAGGCTCTTAGTAAAAGGGAAATAAAAGTTATTTTAGGAAACAGGGAAAAATTATCATCCACAGTGTGTTTTTTGATATTCATAGCATAATGTGCCTATTCTCCAATATCTGTAGAACCCTCCAAGCAGTGGGGTCAGTGTCAGTATGTGATTTGGCACTCCAGGCATAGCACTGTGGGACTTTGTCTCTTTCTAAACTTGTTAATAACATGGAAAAGTTACACATCGTAAAAAAAACCCTTCTTTTGTTAAGATGAAAGACAATAATCTTGAACCCAGCATTAAAAAAATCATGATTTGCTGCCTTTACAAATTCTTTGCTACAGAAATTCCTTTCTGTAAAGTGCAAGGATCTTGGACCATTGACTATTGTTTGATTGCCCAGGGTTTGTAGTCAATTATTTTGGTTTCTTAGCTTCTCCTACCCAGCATTTATCTCTTCAAAGCACTTTTGTCTTTTCAGACTCTTGTCCACCCATTCTTCATCTGTGCTCTGACATCATTGTAATGCCCTATTTCCTGTGAGAGTACCAAGTCTCTGCTTCTGAAGGTCATCAGGAGGCAGATTTTGGTTATTGGCGTACTTTTGGCATTGTATTCCATAATACCAGCCCATTATTTCCTAAGAGTTCTGTGGCCTAAATTTTTCTACTCCAAAAGCCCCTGAAATAGAGGTGAAAAAAATGTGATAGATTATCTTATTTGCATGCAACTCTTCCTCTTAGTAGCTCACACATACAAAATGCAAAAAATAGTTACTTTTAATGATGAATTATTTCAGGAAAAAAGGAAACTAAGTTGGATTATATTAATCCTGTAGCAAATACAGTAAAATGACTACATTTTCTATTAGGTGAACCTGTATACTGTTTTCAGCTTAGTTTCCCTTGGAACCAAAGTAATAAAGAGGTAAACTGGGATCATATGTATCAAATTAAAGCTATTAAGCCAGATACCTTCACATGGATCTACATACAGAACTAATCATTGAAGAACAAATCTCCATCTCTCGTTTGTGAAGGCTAAGAGACGATCAGCTGAAGTACTATTTCTTTCACTTCCAAACTTTCAGTGGACACTCCCAAGGTCATGGACCTGTTGCATGACATGGCAAGAGTCAGCTGCCAGTCAGTACAATTGACAAAATATGTATATGTTCAGATATAATTAATCTGTATTTTTACAATGATTCTCATTTCTGATAATTATGACAACTGAGTCAGAGAATGACAAAAGCTTATTGTGAGAAAATGTTGGTCATAGGAATGGGCAATGTTGTTCTTTAAATAAAGAATAAGTGTAATGTTACTATGATCAGGTGTGACACCTGAAAAATGAAAGGTACTTAAGGGTCAGGAAGAAGGATTATTAATCTCATAGATATTTCCTCCACTATTAAACCTTTGAAGAACCTTAGAAAAGATGTTTTCTTTAGTAGAGTTTGCTAAAAACAATCATACTGAAAAATAAAAGAAGTTTCTTGCTTAATTCAATTTAACATATGCTGACATCTGCACGAAAATTTCAGCATTCTTATGAAATGAAATAAAAGAAAGGTCACAGAGGGCCAGTTCAATTCGATTACAATGCTTGACAAATGAGCATTTTCTTTGATTCATATATTTTCGTGTTGATAGAAACTTCAAAACAAAAGTAGTTTTTAAAGTTTTTGGAAATCATATATGTAATGTTATGTAAAAGACTGGTGTGGGTAGATTTATCTTCATTTTCTGAGTCTGCTTTTGATATCCACACCTTTTAATCTAAAATCATTATCTGCTGTGTTGAGATGATTTGGGAGCAGTAATGAATTACCTAGGTAGAAAAAGACTACTCTGAATATTTAATTCCCATAAAATAGTTCCTGTACAACCTGCCTATAAGAGAAAATGGCTGTTTTTCTTTCTCTGGAATTTGGTTTGGATACTTGGACATAGCCCCTGGTTCGGCATAGCCAACAGAAATTTCATATATCCTAATCTGTAAAAGGTAACAAATTTATGCTGATTCTCCTACTTTCAGAGGAATTTCTTGTTGAGAATATAATTTAATTGTTCCTTTGCAGCCTTAGAAAAGGAAAAAATGCTGACCTACTAAAAAAGTCTGAGCTTCATTGCTTTATTCTATTTTAGTGAAGGTAGCAACATTATTGCTATCCCACACTTGAAATGAAAAAATCTAAAAAATGAAAATACATTAGAAAATATTCTTTCCTTCAAGAATATAATTTTATTCCCAGTAGTTAAAGTAAAATTACGAAATAAAGCTTTGATTGTTGCTACATTTGGGAATGATATTTGCTGTATTTTTATTACCTCTGTAATTTTCAAAATGTTAATGTATGCATACAGTTGCAGATGAAATTTATTAAGTTAATTATCTTTCCAGTTATTTTCCAGTAAAATTTGCTTTTTTTTTTTTTTTGATTGGATTCTTCTGTGGCAGTTAATTATTCCATTGTTAGATGTGACCTTGTTCCTTAGCACAGAGGGGGCTATATATTTATCCACAGAAAAAGGCTTTTACATGCTAAATTAGATAATAAAAGTCTTGTTGCATTCTGACAGTATACATTACTACATTTCATTTTAGAGAAGTGGCATTATCTCAGTAATAGCATGCAAATACCAAACAAATTACAAAGTGTTGTAAAGCAGGAGAAAAAATGGAAAAAAATCAGGATAATGTGAAAGAATTTCAGACCCTTTATTGTTCAGCAACTGTTTGATAAATTGTCTACAAGATACTAGATGAAAATACCATTTTAAAAGCTGGCAGCATAATAGTAATATTACTGTTTTCAAGATATAAAATGTTTTAACTGAAGTGTGTTGTGTTTGGTTAACACCTGCTTTTGTAATTTCTTTCCGTAATGATTAGTGAAGACATTCTGACTCTGGGGTTTTTTTATTACATTTGAGTGATGAAACTATGAAAGTATGTTTAGACTATATGCAATGATAGCTAAACTGACTGTAGTTTTAAAATAAATTAGTAGTATTGCAAATGGAAAAAAAAATCTTTGAATCATTATCATTTAAACGCATTACTGAACTATAATTAGTACATGCATGGGGCAAAGTTTTAGATTACTTAAATTTTATGTCACAGGATAATTGTTACACAAATGTAGTTTTATTTGTGTCATTAAGAACTCAGATAAGAGAAACATAGAATGATTTAGGTTGGAAAAGACTTCAAGGATCATCAAGTCCAAACTTTGAACACCACTTTGTCAGCTAAACCATAGCACCGTGTCCAGTTGTTTATTCAATGCTTCCAGGGATGGTGACTCCACCACCTCTCTGTCCAGCCCATTCCAATGCCTGACCACCCTTTCAGAGAAAAAATTCTTGATGTCCAGACTCAACTTCCCCTGGTGCAGCTTGAGTCTATGCCCTCATGACCTGTCACTGGTTGCCTAGGACAAGAGGCCAACATCACCTGGCTACAGCCTCCTTTTAAATAGAGAATTGTATGGTCTCCCCTCAGCCTCCTCTTCTCCAGGCTAAACAACTCCAGCTTCTTCAGCCACTCCTCATAGGTTTTACTCTGTAGACCCTTCACCACCTTCATTGAGCTTCTCTGCAAACTCTTCATCGTTTCACAGGTTTTTTTTTAAGTGAGGAGCCTGGACACAAGACTAAGGTGCAGCCTCACCAGTGCAAACAATAAGCAACAACAGTATGAAAGCCTAATAAAAAATAAATAAATAAAATTTTTAAATGGGCATCAGCCACTTTTTACAAAGCACATACCAACCATTCTCTTGTTTTGGTCCATCAGTCCCTTCAGTCTTTCCATAAGAGGAGTCTGACTTCTTATGACCATCTTCTACTCCCAAACCTCTAACCTCTCTTACATGTTGCCAGGGACCAGAACCATTCACCTCGCTGTATTAACTGACATGTAAAGAGATTTTCTACCTATGGAAGCAATGAATTATGTATGGATACGCTGTCAGCAATTTGCTAAAACCCCCCATATCTTCCATAAAGAACATCATTCAAATTGTTTGCAATTTTGTTCAGCCTTTCTTTTATCCTGCAAGAACTATGCTTGTTGGATAGATAAGATAGCAATGGAAAAAATACTCCATGACAACTAGGAGAGATTAAAAGCACTGGAAAAATGGCAGAGACAGAAAGGCTTTTAGAAGCAACCCACTAGGGTTGTACACATTCATATAAGTTTTTTCCCTGTCAGTTCACAAATTTGCTGCTTAACTTTCATGTTTAGCACATTTCCAAATAATATCCTGAAACAAACCCTCCATTTTCCTTTGAAACAAAATTCAAGTGAACTCCTAAATATTGTTTACCCCAAATACTTCTCTTTTCAGCAATAAGGAGTAGTCTGTACCAGTTTTCTCTCTCTGTTATGAACCTACATTGTTCTCTACGAAATCTCAACGAGAACTGTATCTCAAATCTCTCTTTGTGTTAAGAGCATGTGCTGTCATACATATCCCAAAAAAGCAGATATTCTTAAGGTTTGCTCCAAAATATGTTTCTGAGAGTTGAGTCCTTCTCTCATTTTTAGCAACTAAGAAGTTTAAAAAGAAATAACAGTATACCATGGATCAAGGGGACTCAGTATTTGGTTCTTGGTTTGACTTCTCCACAAACTCAGAGAAGTTATCTGATCTATGCCTGACTGCATTTTTCCAGTACAAACTAAACAAAACTGGTGGAAACTCTCTTAGAAGTGAGGTGGAGGTGCTGCAATTCGTAGAGATGACAGATACACCCCTGATAAAGGGTTGGGAAAACACAGCTTTATCACTGTGGAAGAATAACACCTAGATATCCATCAAGAAGACATCTGAACTAAACAAAAATGCTTCCATTTGCAATAAACTAGTTTGTTCTATTTTCAGGTCCTATCATCTAAATATTTTTGGTCAGGATCAGTTGTTGTAGTCCTTCACACAGAAAAAATAATTTGGTGAAATTAACAAAATTGACAGTGCAAAAATTAGTAATTTTTAATTCCAAAAGACTGCACTTGATTTCTCAAATATTTTTAAAATTTTCATACCAAAAGGTGGTTTTGAAAGATAAGAAATATTCCAGAAAGAAGAATTTACATCTCTGAGATTGTGAAAATAACATGTCAGTTATTCTAATGTTAACTGACAAGTAAAAACATCCTTAATCAGGAGTAGAGAGAAATTATCGACTCATTCCCATGAAGGAACTAATTTTACATCCTTTTAAGCTTATTATTAAAATATAATATATTATTATATAAGATAGATTTGGTATTCATATGTCTTTAAAATTATAGTGGACATAAACTGAGAGGTTTTCATATTATGTAACTTTCATCATAAGCTACACCTATAGCACTGAGGTCACAGTGTCTATTTTAGATATTTGTACTACTGTAAAATAAATTGTACCTAGCAATTATCTGTTTCAATATAATAGAAAGATATGTATTCATCAATAAATATACTTAATATAGTGTTAAATAATTTTACATGGAAACTCTGAAACTTCTAAAAGAGTATGTCTTACATAGTCAGGATTATACTTCCAATTAAGAGTTTATTGTTGAGGACCGGACTGAGACTATGAGTTCTCCGGTTTATAGGAAAAGAAAGTAAAAGAAAGAAAAAAAAAGGAAAGAGAAAGAGAAAGAGAGAAGGAAGTGGCAGAAGTGGCGGAAGGAAGGAAAGGAAAGGAAAGGAAAGGAAAGGAAAGGAAAGGAAAGGAAAGGAAAGGAAAGGAAAGGAAAGGAAAGGAAAGGAAAGGAAAGGAAAGGAAAGGAAAGGAAAGGAAAGGAAAGGAAAGGAAAGGAAAGGAAAGGAAAGGAAAGGAAAGGAAAGGAAAGGAAAGGAAAGGAAAGGAAAGGAAAGGAAAGGAAAGGAAAGGAAAGGAAAGGAAAGGAACCTACAAAATGCTGTCTTATTTCTCTCTCAAAGTTTTAAAATGTCATATAATATATAAAGGCTTTTGATGTTCCCAGAAAACATCAGTTCATGCTCAAAAATATCAACATATCTTCTCAAAAGTTGTTAGGAAAATTTAAACAAAAGTTTGTTTACCATTTGATCATAAATACTTCTTACAGAAAATGATTGCTAGATGCAGTAGTATTATTAAATTTTCATTTCAGAAAATTACTTACAAACAAATTAGGAGCCTTAAGTGGATGATTATGTGAAGCACTCTCCTAAAGCAATACACATGTTTTCTTAAAAAAGTGTATGTGCCTGCTAGACTTTAAGTTTTGAAGTGTACTATAGAGTCCCATGTAATCTGATAAATATAAAGAATTATGTACACAAAACTGCACACAGCAGTATAAGTAATTTCCCTAAGGATACTGGTGACATAATGATGAACCTCAAGAACTCTGCTCAAATGATTTGTTAATGTCACAAGTAGTCCCAAATGGAATTACAGTTTCTTATGTACATACAAGTGTATGCAATTTTTATAAAATAAAGTAAAAGAAATCATTCTTTCTGATCAACACTACTAGTTTAAAATTAAATGTGAGCAATATTTTCTCCTTGCCATTCCCTCACACTGCACTTCTTTCTCCCCTTCTCCAGCCAACTTTTGTCACTTTCTCATTCCACTGTTTCTTCTGCTTCTTTTCCCCTATTCTCTATCCATACTTCTCAATCCTCTTCAGCAAATAATATTTTCAATCAAATCCACTTATTGCCATGAATTTCCCTAGGGGAGGATATGAATCAGTAGCAGATTAATCTTATTCAGAATGTTCAATGCACTACTAATAAAACTATTGAATACTCACAAAAGGGAGATATTTCTCTGCAGAAGGAAACATATTTAACAACATTATCAAGGGACCTACCTGGGATAACTCCCACCCAAGACAAAAAATTGAGTGAATCTCTCTGGTATTGCTTTCCTTTCCATCAATTATTCCTTTTATAAGGCCTTATATATTTCTATAGGTCCCTTTTTTTCCTCAATCTTCCAGAACCTGCAGTTTAATATTTCCTTCCTTAACAGAAAACCAGACATTACTTTAGAGTTTTAAGGGAATAAGCTCAGAATTCACTTCATACATGTTATTTTCCCCTCTCATGATCCATAAGATTATGAAACACCACACCTGAAATGAGTGTTCAATATTTGATTACTTGCTCTAAATTAGGAAGCAAATATACTGCACAGTGTTTGAAATAAAATGCTGTTTGCTAATGAAAAGAATTTTACTGCCTACAAATTGTTTTTCTTAAAATCTCAACCATCTGACTGAATCAGAATGAAATTTAGAACATTATATATGATATATACATTAGTCTTTGTGTTGGTTTTGCATGGCCTGTTTTTTGGCAGCAGGGGTGCCACAAAAATAGCTTCTGTGAGAAGCTGCTGGAAGCTTCCACCATTCCCAGCAGAGCTGGGCTCTGAAGATGGACATGTTGCTGGCCAAGGCTGGGCCAGTGAGAGAGGCTGGTAATGCCTCTGTGATATTTAAGAAGAAAATGAAAACAAAGTGCACACAGTTTTTCCTAGCAAGAGAAGAGAAGGAAGTGAGAACATGTGAGGGGAAACAACTCTGAGACACCAAGGAAAGAGAGTGGGATGTGCTCCAGGCAGCAGAGCTGAGATTCCTCTGCAGGCTGTGGTGAGACCATGGTGAAGGAGCTGTGCCCCTGCAGCCCGTGGGTATCCATGGGGCATGCAGAGATCCACCCCCAGCCTGTGGGGGAGGTGCCCACTCCAGAGGGGCTGGATGCCTGGAGGAGGCTGTGATCTAGTGGGGAGCCGGTGGAGAGAGAGGGCCCTGCTTCCAGGCTGGAGCAGCCTGTCCTTGGAGGACTGCACCCCGTGGAAGAGTGACCCACACCACAGCAGATTTGGGAGGACTTCTGTTTCTGAGTGTGGACCCATGCTGGAGAATTTTCATGGAGATCTCTCTCCCATGGGAGGGAGCCCAAAGTCTCACAGGGGAAGGACTCCTCTCCCAGAGTAGCAGAAGAAAATCTCAGTGTTAAAGTAACCAAAACCTCTATGCCCTGTCTCCCTGCACTGCTGGTGGGAAGGAGGGAGGGGTTAGGGGAAGAAAAGGTGTTTTAAAGGCCTTATTTTATTTCTCATTATCATCCTCTGATTTTGTTAGTAACAAATTCACTTTATACCTCTAAGTTGAGCCCGTTTTGCCCTTGGAGTGCTTTCCCCTTGTCCTTATCTCAAATCCTGAACTCTTCATTAATTTTTTCTCTCCTCTGCCCAGTTGTGGCCGGAGAGGTTGAGCAAGTGGCTTTTCTGGATGCCTGGAGTTTGGCCAGTGTCAAACCACAACAGTCTTCTAAAAAGGTAAAATTGAAACATTAAAACATCCTTATGCAACAAACTTAAACTCTTAATTTACTAATCATATAAAAAACAAGTATTATGGATAGGTTCTCCTTACAGTTCTTTTCTTTTAAAGCTTAAAACTTATTGAATCTCAGGTAAATTGTTTTGACTTTTTTCAAAGATGAAACCCAGAACTTATGTCCTGTTCTGCTTAGCTGAAGTAGCCTTATACTGGTGGCTGGTCATTGAAGACAAAATATTAAAAAAACATAAAATGAAAAGCTCTAACTGAGCTCTGACCAAGAATTTTTTTTAGGTACAGTCATATATCTTAACCTATCTGGAAATGCTGCAAATCTTTAGTTATGTGGAAGGTAGTTAATCTTGGACAATTGCATCTTCTGAAATCTCAGAACTATTACCTCTTTCCAAAATAACTTAAGATGCATCTTTGGAATGAAAAGTTAGAGTTACAATTACTATTGTCCAAAAATAGTTTTAAGGTATGGAAAATGGGATTCTGTAGTGAGTGCTAACCAAACATTTCTTTATGCAACACCACACTCTTAAAAGGTTTGTGGAAACTATGGGCATTCCTAAAGGCTTTTCTTATAGACTTTTCAACATAAGTAAAACATTATTTAATAAAAAACAACAAAAAAAGTTTATATTTATCTCAAAATTAATTAAAAAATAAAGAATTTTAATTAAAACAATAAAGACAACAAAAACCATATATATGAATAATTGAAGTATTTAAAGAAATGCAGGTAGATGTTAAAGAAAAGAATTTAAAATCACACAGAAAAAGTAATTGTCATCTAGGATTGAAAATGAAGATGTAGACTGAATCCTTTAAACGAATTCCAAGAAATCCATCCTATTCTATTTCACAACACTGAAGAAAACTAGTGCAACAAACTCAATCGACAGCAAGTGCAATAATTGCTTACTTAATAAAAAACTGAATTGTTCTGGAAACTGCTTATAAATACTTTACTAGTCATGGAAGTTGTAAAGAATTTGCATTTTACGCAGCCTACATAATAAACTGAAATATAAATTCAAAAATGTAATAAATTATAATAAATTTTGCTTGTAGGCACACACACAATTTTTACCACATTAAAAAAAATAATGCATTTATTTGGGAAATAAATTAATATAAAACATTTCTATGTGTTTAACAGTAGATATTACTAGGTTATGTTTTGTCAGAAAATTAACCACATGAGTAAGATGTTTTTTCTTTAACTGTTTTAAGTTAATTTCTTTAAAATAATTGAGTTCTAAATTTACTAACATTTTCAGTAGCCATGTGAAGTCAAGCATCAAAGTTTTCCCCATCCAATCTGTTATTTATTTTTGAGGAGATTCTTGCAAGTGGTTCGCATGGTATTTTCATTTATGTTGTTGTCCTGACTGGGGGCTGTTATCTAAGAAGGCCAAGAACTACATTAAAAAAAAATGTTGCATACTGAAAAATAATGTTCATGGTAACATATCTTACAAAGTATTCTATGCTATAATGTGAAGCAGCACTAAAAATTTGCTGTCAATTGGAACATTTTTTTAACATTAAATTGACCTTTTTGTTTTTTTTCCAAATCATGATAAAACAGCAGGAGAACTTGGATATATTTTATTTTTTACTTTCTGGTTTGTAGTAATGTAATTTATCTGAATAATCATTCAGTAAAAAATGGCTTACAACAAAACAAACTCCCATGAATTACTTCATTAATGAGTAGAATCACATTTATTTATGTCTTTATTTATTATACTCTTCTAGATCACAGGGAAACTTCATCAACCATCTACATTTTAATGAGAAAATAGTATGGTTTTAACTTTTAAACGAATGTAGTTCTTTCAAATGACTTGATAGCCTAATAAAGCCTCATAAAACTCATGTTTCATAGTGTTTTTATCATAGATTGTTGGTACTTAGAAATTCTTTCTGGATCGAAGAATAGAAGATGGTGCATCTATATGCTTTTTTATTTTTCTTTCTTCTCATTCAGTTTTTAGAATTTGCAAAGTAATTTTCCATCTTCTATTTGTTCTATTCATGCAGCTAATATACATGGGAGGGACTCATTTAATTTCACATAAACATCTGTTCTGACAAAACTCACTAAATGAAAATATTTGTCATTCTGTGATTTGAAGGCACAAACTACTGAGCCACCGGTAGAAATAACAAACACAAAAACCTTTTAAAAGAAAAGACATTTAAAAACCTTTAGAAACTGAAATTTAATTTTTTTTTCATGCTAGATACCTTCAGACTGGGAGTAAGGAGGAAGCAGAATAATTGAAATTGCTCTGGAGGCAAATGCATGAGTATTTAAAATCCACCAGAGAATATCCTCTTCAAAATTCAATTCATCTTCTTGAGTGTTATTGTTTTCTTTGAGAGCTCTACATTATTGGATTGTATGATATATGTTTGGAGCTATATATTTCCCCATCTCCCCAGTGTATTCATATCTGAAGAGTCCGTGCATGAGCTATTCTACCTAAAGGCACATACAACATTTCCCTCAGCTGGTCTGTTAACTGAATGTCACAGTAGAGAAATCCAATTCAAGGATGCATAGAGCTGAGAACACCTATTTTTTTGTTACCTCCTAGTTGTTTTGACAGAGCTAAAGAAGAACATTTTGAAGAGAATAAAAGGATCTTCAGACAATGAAAATTTTTAAGTACTTGAATCCTGACCAAGGAGGTATAAGGTCATATATAAAGAACTTAGTTTAATTGAGCTATCAATCTATTAATTTAACTCATTTGGGAAAGATGTGAAATTATTTTGTATAATGCAGGTAATTATTTTGTTTAAAATCATTTGGTGATAAGTCTAAGCAGCCCAATCCACTTAGGTACAAATTTTATTCTCGATTATAAATATTTTTGTATATAAATTTATATGCACAAATGTTTTAAAATCACAGAAGAACATAAAATTAAGCAGAAATAAGTAGTCACTGAGAAGATACTGTCATTTTATTGACTGGATATCCATGGAACATGAGGAGGGTCGAGCTCATACACTGCAAATCTAAAGATGCAGGACTTTTGATTCCAGGTGTTTGCAATTTGTTCACATTTTCCTTGTCTGGTCACCTTATAAGGTTTTCCATTCCTTGTACAAGACTGGTATCTTCTGTTTATTGCTCTTGAAAGACTTAGTGGGAAATAGGGTGGTATATTGCAGCAATGGTTTTTGTCAGTCTGTTGGTTACTTTTGCTATTTTTTTAAACAAAAAGGAATATATTTATCTGGATGAAGTGGAATATATTTATCTGGATGAAGTGAAAACCTGCATGGTATTAAAAATGACATGAATGTTAATATTGCTATCAAATTAGGTAACATCTGAAAATTTTGTTGTATAATTTATTTATACTTAATTACGTGGAAATTCAGCCAGATTTCAAACCAATTATTTTGATGCTTTTTTAGAGAAATATGTAACAGTTATTCAATTAATGGTTTGCGTTGTTTTTTTTTTAATTTGTAAGCACTTTCCAAACTTCTTTTAATTCACAGATATGTGTTTATACATTAGAGTCAACAGTAGATTAATCCATGCAATGAATTAAGTTGTGTGAACTTAGAAACTCCTGACCTACTCAGCACAGATAGGGAAGGTGAAAGAAATCACTATGCCTAAAGCACTTTGAGAAGTGAATCAATCTTCTCAAATCCCCAAGCAGACTAGCAGAGTCACAATGTCTAACCAGAAAATTGATCTTATGTGAAGATGAAATGAGTGTCTGATTGACAGGAAAGGGTTTATACTGCTTCACAAATGTTCTCAAGAAAGAAAGGCTAATGCACAGATTTTTTTTTTTTTTTCAAGACTGCCTTTTTAAAATGCTAGCAGGGGAAGAGAAATCCATAAAAGCACCAATACCCTCAGTACAATTCTAAACAGTCATAATTTCATCTGTTATAGGAACCTCAATGCCAGATAATGTTTCATTATGAAGGAGCAATAGCTTTATCTAGTATGTATTCTAATTTGAAAATCCTGTTCTAAGTTCCTGTCTGCTGCTGACTTTTGCATGACTCATCATAGACTAAATTCTTAATGAGCAATAGTGACAAAAGCACATATTTGCATCACAGTTTTTGTGCCTAAATATGATCCAGTTTTTTAACCATCTGGACCCTTATCAAACTTTGGATATGAAAAATGAATATATCAATATCAATTGTGGTTGGCAATAATGAACTTTCAGAGAAAATACTGGAACATCATAACTGAATATGTATTTTTTATGAGACTGTCCAGCTTCCATGTGATTCTCAAGATTTCTTGTGTCAAGAATAGAACATAGGAGTTATTTTTGTGACAGTCTTTTCTCAGTATTTAGGTCTGGAGACTACCATTAAAACCAACCATTTTAGACTCTAGACTGTGAAGTATTTTCAGGTAAATGAATGTGCCTCTCTGTTCATGATGTTTGGTGCAAAGTGTGTATTTCACTTTCTCATGACAAAAACAACACCCTATCTATGTACTACAGAACAATTCCCTATCTGGAATTAAAAACAATGTGTCCAGAAAAACTGGCACACTTTCTATCACCATTTAAGAGGTTAAAACTGCATCTTCCTTCTGTAGTGACAGATGTTTTGCACATATTGAACTGCAGTAATCCCATGATATTTGAATAATTAATATATTGAAAAATTTGTTTCATTGCAGCAGAGATAATAATGGGGGCCATAACCAGGAATACCATGATTTTCCTCTTGCTAACTTAAAAAATTTTAAACTTAGAAATCACATAAACATAGATGCTGTTTTGTTAGGTTGGTATTAGTATGACAGTAACAGAAACTAAATGTATTCTTCAAGTTGTTTAATGAGTCAGGACAGAGTTTAAGCCTATCTTGTCCTAGACTGGAGCCACTTTTCTCCATAAATGGGCTGGACAATGGCAAGGTGTTCCACTGAAAATGTCTGAAATGTTTAAATTAATTTGTCTATCTGGGTAAATTTTCCATGGTTATTAGCTATCATGGTTTTTTATTTTTTTATCATGCATACAGCATTTGTAGCTATGAGATCCAAGGAAACTGACCAGACTTTTTCTGTAGTTAGAAGCACTATCTTATACAAGCCCTGGTAGAATGGCTAGAAAGAAGTAGCTAAGATGTCAGAAATGCAATATTTTCTTCGGATCTTTTAAATGAACTACCTTTGTAAGGCTTTCAGAAGTATATTAACCTTTATGTAAAAACTTGCTTAGAAATATTCTAACAGGGAGTAGTTTTCAGCTGTATTTTTGGTCTGCAGACCATTAACATCCATTCTGTTTCTTGAGTCATGTAATGTCCCATACAGACTGTGCTTTCACTTATTTCTAATAAAATAATATATACTTCTTCCTACTGGTTACTTTGTTGTATTAGCTAGGGTTCTTCCCTGCATATATCAAGTATCTCTCAATGTCATGATAAGGAATACAACTTTCTGGGGTTTTGGTTTGGCTTCCTTTTAATTTGTTAAGAGTTAGGTCAAGAAGCTTATGTCATCCATAGTTAAAAATCTAAATGCTGTGGAATTCTGTTCTTCAAATAAGAGTTTATAACTGCATTATTTATATATGGCCCTAAACTTCAATATTTTTAAATATAGAAACCATTGTAATGATTTTAAATAATTAAAACACTTTATCAAGTTAAACTGCTATTTAGATTTTAAAAATTAGTTGTAACCATAGGAATACTAAGAGTCTGTTTTTTGTCTGTTTTTAGGACTACTAAGGGTTAGTTTTTTGCTTTCCTTCTTTGTCTATTCCTATTTGGTGGTGGTTTTTGTTTCGGTTTGTTTTTTGGGCTTTTTTACTTTTTTTTCCCTTTAGTCTGTGTGTGTTTTGACTGCTTTGGTATTCTCAGTACAATATACCACAGACAAGTTTGAGCTCAGTGGCTATTTCTGAAACTCCTACACACAAATCCAGATTTGAATGCAACTCTCTGGGCACTGGATGCATAATTTAGCAGTCATATTTTATATTTGCTGTAGCATGACCTTGACATCTGTGTGCATAAAGTTTGTTATATTTTGCATGTATTTTAATATCTAGCAGTAGATACTTATGAATGAATTTAACTCTGAATTTAACTCTATGTAGCCCTGTCATTTTTTTACTCATAAGCATATTAAAGATGGTTCACTAGAGTACTTTTATTATGGTTAATAATTTCAAATCATAGATATTTGTCTAATGCAGATATTTTTTTGCCTCAATAGAACTTGTTTCTGTTTATTATCACTTATTACCTTATGCAGGTACGTTTCCTATAAGGTTTTCTTTTCAAATAAAGGGAGTATATGCAGGTTAAACATTTGTGTGTGGATTCTTTTTCTTTTATATTCCTTCTTTCAGCTGAAGAATTCACCACAAGACACACATGACTTTAAGATGACAAAGTGCAGCTTGTAGTATATCTTACCTAAATTAAGCTTAAACCCAAGATTCACAAGAAGTGAGGACACAACAGAGACCGCAGTCTTAATCTACAAAGGAGAAATATAGCTCACTTGACATGCAGTATCCTACTTGGGTGTCAACAGATGGTTTCAAACCATAGCAAAGGTTGGATTTCTTTGACATTTGAAGCACAGTGGTCTTTAACATCTGCTGTCCCCTGATGTGTGCTTGACAGCTCATTTCAGCAGGGGATACATAACATCATATTGGCATTTTTTTCCAGCTTGTACAGCTGGGAGTAACCTAGACCACAAAGGACCATACACCTTCCAAAGCATTTTGATACACCATTGTATTTTCTCTATTTTTCTCAACTATTTCTGCAACTTCTAGCATTTTAAATTAGAGATCTACTCTGACATAGAAAACACTTTGTTTATTCAATAACATGTTAATTTCCATTGCTTCAAAATAGTTCAACTAAATACCGATTTTCTTGTATAAATGTCAAGCATTTAATGGAAAAGCACTTAATCAGTAATATTGATGGAAGTAAATAATTCTGTTAGGAAATACTGTTAATACACCATTTGTTGAAATGTACATTTAATTCTGTTTTAGTGTGCAGTAAACGTACCTTTTTTTCCTTATTTTCATAAAAATGACAATCCAAGTAAAAGGGTGTAACAAAGGAGGTGCTAAGTTGCTTAAAGAATCACTATCAAAGGTACTGGCAACAAAGCAGGTTTTAAAATGAATTTGTGAAACTGCAACTTTAACATAGTTTGATGGCTAAAATCACTCTATTACTTACTACATAGGTGAAGTATAATAGGAAAATTGAATAAGAATCAATTTGGAATGCTTTACACAGAGACTGGGACGAAAATAGTAAGACACCAAAAACGTAAAGGGTTTAGCAGCACTTAATAATTGAATAATTTAACATTTATAAGGTGATAAATGCTGCAACATTATCATGTTACTTTCATTAGCTTTCCTGTTTTGAAAAATAAGTGTTACTCATTTTGGCTAAATTAACTGGGGTTTATGAATACTATTATTTGTACCTTAAGTGATCTTTCCCTAAAGTAATTGGTGATTTTTGCAGAAGAAGCTGTACAAAGACAGTTGACATAGAAACCCTTAACATATGAAGACAAATTTCTGGATTTTTTGGACATGAAAAAAAGCATTGATTCTTTAAAAATAGGTATAATCTCTTTGTTCAGCTCAAGAATTAACACCTAGTGCATTAAAATTATTTGTTTCAAGGCAAATTCATTGAAACATTTTCATAAGAAATTGGCCATGGCAGAAAATGTCCTCTGTAGGTCTTTTGTCATACCTCTCACTCCTGTATCATTTGTCTTAGTCACCCTGGGTCATTTCCCATGGCACTAAAGATCAGTGTGAGTGGAAGTCAATTAAGCCAAAGAAACAGCAAAAGGAGGATAAAAGTTAAAGAATCTTCCTGATAAGTGATTACATTTAGTGGACACCTGTGAAATCCAAGAGACATCTAGTAACACAAGGTGCATGAGCAACCTTCCACCCTTAACCATTCCTTGATTTTTCAAAACACACTGATAGCTACTGTATTAAAATATACTGTGTCCTGAAATGAATTCTGAATTCTGGTAAAGTTCATCCAATGTACGTGATTTATTAGAGACATAGCTCAAAGAGCCTATATGTTAAATCTTTAATATTTTGTGGCGTTTTATGGGTACAGACTAACTGGATCTTGTGCACTACATGAAACCCCTTCAGTATCTATTGCCTCTTGATCGTGGGCATCCATTCACTGCCAAGAGTTGCCAGTCACTGCCATGGGCAATGCAGGCCCATGCATTAAGACAAAACTGCTATTCATGCTGACTAACATGCATGAGCATTTTGTTAGTGCATGATTTAAAAAAAAAATCTGATCTTGGAAAGTACTTTTGTAAGGCATAAGAGAAACATTGCTTTTGCCTGTATGGGATAAAAAAATGTAATTTAAACAATGTCATATTCAATTCATGATTTTTTACAGGCTGCTGCTGAACACACTGAGTAGTTCAGTTCCTATGCAGATACTTTGGCAAGTATAAAATATCAGCTTATACATTCCCTCAGAAAGATTTTTAGAAGTAAAGTTAAATCAAGACTCTTATTTAGTCATATCAGGCTTATTAATCTTTATGACTATCACATATAATCTTCAGGCATGCAGTAAATCAGTTGTGCTGTCTTTGAGCTCATTGTATCTGCATCAGAGTTTCTACCCTCAGGCTTTCAGTTTTAGTTTATGCTGTTCTTTACATGGATGAATAAGGTTCATGAACTGATACACAGAGCATATCTCAATTTCCTAATAATTCCCTTTCTAGAAACTATGTTTATAATGATCAGGGGCTTAAAATTTGAATATCACAGAACTGTAAATAAAAGTTTGAGTCCATTATTAATTCGTAGTTTTTTCAGAACAATAGGCCTGCAAATTGTAGCAAAATTTGCTTTAGATGGTAAGTGCCTTAGAAAGAGGAAACAGTACCCATGTTAGTAAAATATTTAAATGATGAGGCAGGACTACTTATTTCATGTAAAGTATTTGGATGTTTTTTTCTCTTAAGAGCTAGAAAGCAAATATTAACTACAAGATCAACTTGAAGAATGTAAAAAAACCTAAAACCTTTATTTCAAAGAATTTAAGAACCTTAAATGCCAAATGAAAGCACTCTAGTTTGGAAGCAGATATATTTTGCCCATGTGATCTTCTGTTTCTGCTGAAGACCAGTATGTGTGTGTATATATATATATAAAGGGAAATATTGATATGTTAATCTACTGTTTATGCCTCAGCTACCTTCCTTGTTAAATCACCTCACATCATTGACAGTATTCAGAGAACAAATGTTTCATCTGCAAAATTAAAAAAACAAATCCAGTCTCTCTTTACTAAAAGAACTTCTTCACTGTACACTGCTTTCTGACAGTCTATGGGGCTGAACTTTCTCCCTAATGCATTTCTTTCCACACCAGTGTTAGAGTGCTAGAATGTTCCTGTATTTCAATAGGAGTGTGGTCAATTCATAGTAAATGTCACTTTGCCAAAATAACATGTTGTCTGACTCATGTAATTTATTGAAGAGACAGGAACCTTTAATATTTCCAAATGTGATTTAAAAAATGCCATCATTATAGGCACCAGGGACATAATACAATAAAGCACATAATGCATCTGGTAGATACATTTAGAGTTGTTTGAAATTGCCAAATGGTTTTGATCACAGACTTAATAGCTGTCTCCTGTGACAGAGCTTTAGACAATTTAAATTTGTATGTCTTGCCATTATCTCTTAGTACCTAACACTTGAATTTCAGAACTGGAATGAAAGAAATTCTTCTAATGCATATATTCAACATTCCAGGATGTGATTTCTCTGAAATATATATGTGTCTTTATCCAAGTAGATTTCTCAGAAATGGTGACATGACTTTATGAATTATTCTATTTTTTAAAGTATTTTATGAATTATTCTTTTTTCTAAAGTATTTTATTATCAAAACAAATTTCCCATTTCCTCTTGTCCTTTTTAACTTAAAAAAATAAAAGTAGCTTTTTCTTTTTACACTTGGTTTCTTGGAAATATTTGAAGTTTTCTGAGATATTGTGAATTAAAAATTTTAAATGTCATCTTCTTCCTCTGAAAATTATGAATAATGCAGAAGTAATAGCAATTCTCTCTCAACAAAAATTTCTTTATATCTGAAAAGAAAGATTACCCATAAGACCTTCTTTTCCTTTAAAAGAAAGAGAGAAAATTATCATCCACTATATCCGCTGGTACTATATTAGCTGCAGTAAGAACTACCCCCTATCTCTAATAAGCAAATGATTGACAAAAATACCTGAGCTCAAAGACAGGCACAGAACTAGTAAAATAAAAAGAGAAATTAATCTGCCTGTAGGTTAGTTGTTCCAAAAGAGCACACCTGTATTCTGCACACAGAATAGATGAGTAACATGAGTAACAGAATAGATGATTAAGGGAATATGCAGTCTAAGATTAGATTAATAGATTTAACTGTCTGAAAATAGCTGATATGATCTTATCTAAGTGCACAAACTGCTAGTTTTAGTTTGCTCATCAAGTTAGCTATGAGGGAAGAAACAAAATATCTGCAATAGCTAATGCCAAGCCCTGTACAACACAAACTTGTAAATTAAGAGCTACGACCTGAACAGGACTGAAGCACAATTATTAAAGAAAAGAAACATCAAAGACAAAGCAGACAGAAACAAAAATATCTCTGATATGCAATAGACAAAAACATACTCTGCATGTAATAAATTGCCCTTTTCCAGTTTTATTATTTGTATTTACAACTTCAAGGAATGAACCAAACAAGACAGAATAAAACTTGAGGATCAAAACTGATAACATCAGCTGGAACTCCAGAGTCACTGTCAATCTCTGTCATTGACGTATATTCCTGTTTATTTTTCATTTCTCAAACCCTGCACACTAGTCACTGAAACAAAGTTGAAAAATTTATGACACTACAGCCAATAGCTCTAGTGACATGTCTGAGTGCTTCCACGGAATTTTGAACTGATCTTTAGACAAAATTTGACTGCAGAAGTAGAAGAGAAGAGAGAGTTTTACTAACAAGTTACATTTGTATTGCCAAAATGGAGCACACAGTCTCATCTGTGGATGAGGCACTTGGCAGCCATTGGTTTTCTGTTGATCTCCTTGTGAGGGAGGGTAGTGTTTAGAACTACCACATCAGACACCTAGCACGTCAGTACTATCTTAAAATTCCAGAATAACAAATTGAAATTGTCACAGGAATTAGTTTAAAAACCTGTAAATATAACTAAACAATGTATATTTATAATATCTAAAATATGGCTTAGAAGTATATTCCTGCAGTGTTAAGTAGCTTAAATCTATTCAATGATGATTTTTACATAAAAAAAATTTTTCTTTTTTTTTTCATCGGATTCCATACAGAACTGAAACAACATGAAAACTCTGAGTAAAAGAAATGAAGGTTTGCTATCTCAAGTTTATCCAAATGTAGCACAACAAAAACTTACATTATCTGAATCTATAATTAGCCAACAGAATTAATTCCACTTAAGACTGAAGGTAAAGTTTTGACAAAGCTGCAAAATTAATTAGCTTAAAAGAGTTTAAGTTTGTCTGTTGAAACCCATTCTACTTCAGTCTCTGTTATCTTTTTCTTTCTGGGGAATTCAGAGAGTTGTACAAGTTAGACAAGTGAAAATGACAAAAATACAACATGATTTAATCTTAACTGGAAGATGAGCCTGCACTTGGAAATCTAAAATGAGATTGCATTTGATGAGGTTTGAGGGTGCAAGACAAGCTGTTGAACACTTTTGCTCTCTGAAATGTAATTTCAGATGATTTCTACTTTTTTCATTTTCAGTAAGACTAATTTTTTTGTTTGTGGCGTGCTAACCTACAAGTGAATTTATGGAAAAAACCCAAACATTTCCCCAAAAGGTTGTGTTTCAGAAACCAGTAGTGAAGGCCCAAGCACTTCCTCCTTCAGTCCTTTACTTCTTCTTCTGGAATGATCTTTTGGGGAGGAGTAAATTTTGAGGAAATTCACTGTGGCTTTAATCACAAAAAAGAAAAACTTCCAAGTGAAGATAGTTCGGGGATATGATACGTCTAGTTAAAATCATTGCATTTAGTTACTCTTCATGAAAAATTCTTCCAAATATTTCCAGCAAAGTATGACCTCTAGCCACCTCAGCAGGACTTAAATTCAGCAATAAAAACTATGCTGCAGGACTTTTTTTCTTAACATTCAGATATTTCTTAAAGTAATGTGAGCTGCTGGATAAAAAAATATGCGCAATAAGAAGCATGTATTCCCTTCAGTTTATTTTACTATTCTGGTGATGTGCCTTTCAGCACAGATACTGGTTTCATAGTTCACCTTTCACATCTATTTCATGTAGTCTTCACCTCAGCTTAGAGTGTTTTCATTCAAGTTTTGACCTGACCTGACCCTTTTGAACTTGTATGATCTCACTATCAGAGCGTAAGAAAAAAATTTTTTGAAACTGTAATAAGGAATTCATTTTCATTTGTGTGCTATAGTTTTGTTGTTTAGCTTCCATTTCCTTTTCTGCTCCTTTCTTGAATGCCATATAGTGATAAAAATGCAGTCATAAGTCAAAATCAGACCATAAAAAATGCACACATGAGTCAAAACCAGGCCATAAGCTCCTAGAGCATTAGAAGATTATGTATTATGAAAACTTTATGCTGTTTATGTCAGTAGAGAAAGTAGGACTGTATTATGATTCATAGATATTGCACATTCCATCCGTTAGTTATTTAGTATTGTTTAATTGATGAGTCTAAGGGGTTAACTCAAACAGAAGCTGACAGCGTATACTGGGAGACAAGGAGCTGACAGCAGCTGTTCCAGCAAATACCTGAGACAATGCAGAAAGTTAAATGCTTTGAAGTCTATCCCTGCCCTCCTGCTGAGCTGTCAAACTGGTTTGATCAAGCTCCAGTCACAGGTGCAAACAGAAAGATTTTCATTAACTTTGTAAAGGGACACACTTCCTAAAGCTGGACTCAAACCTTAACTGAAACCAAACTTCCACACCTGAGATCTTCAGATAATTTTGGCCAGTGGAAGTATTCAAGTAAGACAGACATACAATCAGTGTTTTATTGCTTTCCCTTTTATTGTATTGGAACTTCATTTTTAGTTATTATTTCCATTTTAAATTCAAATTAGGGTTTATTTTGGCAAAGGCTGTTTCAAATGATTGTATTAACCAATTCATTACTGCTTTGAGAAAGCTTATAGGCCTGAAATCCATTTAGATCTATTAATTAATCACAAAAAATTCAGTAAATTGAATACAGATTAAATATAAAAATACAGATACATACAAAAAGATAACATGAAGTTCTCCTGTCATGCAGGTCTTAACTTAGACAGAGGTCAAAAATACAAGATCTGATGTCCTAACAAGGATGACCTACATGTGAATAATGGAGCAGGGAATTATGGCAGTGAATACATTCTTGCTAGTGGGTAAACTAAGAATAGACATATTTGCATATCAACTACACATTCAGAGGAAGAAAATTTCAAGCACTTGGAGACCCCTATTATTAAGACTTCTCACCACATCAAAACATGGTTAAAATGTTATGGGTAGTTTTATTCTAGAAAATAAAAATCTCTGTTGAAGAGTTGAAATTTTTTTAAAATATATCTGTAGTTCTCAGACAGCTGCTTGCGTAGCAATTTTTAGTGCTTAATAGTGCAACACAGAGTTTGTAAATACATGATTTGGTGCATTTTTCTTCCCTCATTCAACCTTGAGAGGGCTACAAGGGCAGAATCTATTTGGTGACAGTGGGATTCATCTAATCAAAACCAGAAATCTAAAGTAGAAATGTTTATGTGTGAAGTAATCATTCCAGATTCCTTTTATAGTCAATAGTGAAAAAAAATCCCACTTGTATGGTGGAATTTATAATTGTAAGGTATATTTTATTTTATTCTAACATAGATATGTAAAATAGGAGAGAAAATTTCTGTGTTATTGCTCAAGACATCTTCCAGTTACTGTAGAGTTCAATGACACTTAGAAAAAAAATTAGCAGTTACTGTAGAGTTCAATGACACTTAGAAAAAAAAATAGCATTTTTTCAGTGTTGAAGTCTGCATCTCTCCTGACTTCAGTGTTGAAGTCAGGAGAGATGCAGACTGCTAAAATGTGTGTAAAAGACTTAAAAAGCATTTTAAGGTCTTGAGAGGCTCTATCTGTGAAGTTATAAAGCCACCTTGTGCCAACCTATTGCAGTTGGAGACCTGGGATCTCTGTCAGATCTCTCAAATACCTTCATAGGTTCTCAGACTAATTCAAAGCAATCCTGGACTGTGGGCACCCTTACCTAGTCAGACTTTCAGTCTTACCAGAAACAGGCTTTCCTTCTTCTCGTCTGCTGGCCCAGCTTGAAATTTGCTACTGTCACACATTTGCACACATTTGCACATACATTGGGTTAAAACCAGTAGGGGAAAAATATATGCTCTGATCCTCCCACTATCTGGGCCATAAACCTTGCATGTCTCACAAATGAGATAAATTACACATAAAGATATTTAAGCAAAAGGATTTCATGAGATGATAGGATAGATCACAGTTGTCAGGTCCAGGGCTCAGTCATGCAAGAGTGCTGACTGGTGCCTGCTCACTTTTGATTGGATGCTTCGATCCTTCCTCCTCCCTTTGTCCCCACACTTCCTCCCTGATCTGCCCTTGTTCTCCCTCTACCCAGCTCTGGTCCTCCCAGTAACAGGTTTTGCGCGCTCTTTTGGCTGCTATTTCTGAAATGGAAACGAGAGATGGACAAGAAGTAAGTTCTGCCATAAACTTCTGCATATTTATCTATTTCAGATCCCATGATCTGGTTTTGGTTCATTCTCAGATGTCATGCCCACTTGTAATTTAGAACCGAGAGGAAAGTCCACACAATCAGCACGCAACACAAAGGTCAGAATAAACAGTCTGGTGCTGACAGGCATCCCAAAGGGGATTACTGTAAAAGAGGTGTCACCCACAAGAAAGCAAACTGTAATTTGAATGGAATAAATTGTTTCTAAAAAAAAATCAGTTCTTGTTGTTACTGTTGAAGTAATTGGACATACTGTTGAAGTGGTTGGACATACTTTTTTGGATGTTTTTGCCCATTCTTGGTTTTTAGTAACCCAAGCCAAATAATCTCTAAAAAACTGCTTCTTTTGTTTGGACTCCTATTTGTTTTTCCTGTTGAGCATTGTATTTAGATCATCTTACATGTCTGATGGGTTTTTTGAGTTCATGACAAAATAATGAATTATTTAGAAGGTAAGTGGAAGGAATTTGTGAGCCATCATTTCAAAACTACAGTTCTTGCATTTTCTCAATTGCACTAGCCAGTCTGGACCTGAATGCTTAATTCAGGCTTTGTTTTCTGATTGCTCATCATTCAGCTTACTAGTAACCCTGTGGGTTTTGGGCAAATTATGATTCTGTTCTGAAGGCCTACTTGATGAGACTCTTGCTTTTGGATGAAAGCAATATTAACATAAGACTGAATGACAGAAAAACAGTCATAGAAAAGTGTAGGTTGAAAGGAAGTGAACAATGCCACAAAAAGGAGAAGTGACAGGTAGCATCTTATGAAAACAAGGAAAATTTCTGGAGAGTTTGTCCCGTTATTCTGACTATTGCTGACAAAGTAAATTTGACTGATAACACAAAAATATTTTCACCCTTGCAGTATTCTGCATTTATTCAAACCTGCTTTGATGGCAATATCAGAAAACCAATATATGTTTCCATAAATCTGTCACGATTTCTTTTTACAGGAAACATAAAAGGCTGTTGCCTCAAGCAACTCTTATTTTAGTAACACAAAACATTATTTCTTGCTCTTTCCTGCAATCTACCTTTTCACAATGATGTCCAGAATATGTTGCTGTACCCGCAGACTATATGCTCAGATCAGAATTAAAATACTTGCAGAATGAAGTCTCTCTCCCTGTTGTACTAGCATAAAAGTTATCTCAGCAATTTTATTTGCAATCTAAAAATTCACAGTCTATATTCCAGTTAATCTAACAAAATTCTTGAAATTTTGGACTGGAGAGGAAAGCCTTGATTGCTGAGTAACTGGTACAGAACTCTTTAATAATTAGCTGACTATCTAAGCTATGGTTAATGTCAGTTAAGGAAAAATATGACCAGAATACTATTGGAAGGTTTTCTAGGACCCCCACTAATGTACTTCAGAAACCATTTAAATTACAGACACAAACTTATTCCTAGTTAATTTATGATCATTCCTTCCGGATAAATATTACCTTTCAATAAGCCTGTATTTCCCCACTTCCTTTTTTAGTTTTTCCCTTTATTTTAATATATGAACACAATTAATGTTCCCTTTTTTGTGTGCTTTGTTCTTTTAGGTCAGTACAGGCTTGTGACATGTTCTTCATTCTTTTTCATTAAATATCCCTTACCTTCATTATTCTCAAAGCCTTTCTCTACTTCTGTCACCCTCATAGCCTCTTGTATCTGTATTGTCATATACAAATCTTCAATTGGTTACTTATGCAATGACATTAAAACTTCCTTGTCTGTATCAAGAATACCTTACTATAGGAACACATTTTCATAAAAAAAAATTGAATAGCTGCATCTTATTTACAGCTCATAAACATTAATAAAGATATGCTTTAATTTCTTCTTTTCTTGTCACAGCTGATGAATCCATGTTTTATGTCTCGTTTCGTTCTCTATATTTATTTTGACCCCATAAACCTCTAATGTATTATTGTTAGCAGCTCTGCAGCCATTATCTTGCCTGCACTAGAAGTTGCAAATCCAAGATATGAAGAATGAGGACAGAAGACAAGGCTTCATATATCCTTGGTTTGAAAAGTCTAAAGGCTCATGTGGGTTCCCTGAATTTGTTCACCTGCAGGAGAAGGGCTTTCCCAAATACCTGGCACTTTTCCTGCCAAAACTGCAGAAATCTTGAGGAAAGAAAAAAAAGGAAGCAGTACTTTTCAACATATGAACTGACTTTGTCTAAGAAAAATGAGTTACACATCACACTGAAGGCTCAAAGAGCTGCTTTGTGTACTGAGAGTTTTTTTCATATGACATTGTACAGTCTCTGAATCAGGGCACACTTAAGTAAACAAATTCAATCAAGCTTTGATGTTTCATATTCAAAACTATTTAAATTATTAAAAATATTAAACATTTACATTATTAAATTTAATTATTAATTTTTTTTGAGAAAATATCACTGTCCAATAAAATCAGTGTCACCCCCAAAGGCACAGGTTGGCAATTTTGCATATGAAATATTGTACATGGTTTCATTTGCAAGCCAAATAAATTACATTTTTTCTTTACTTAAGAATGTTAAAGAACCAGAAAAAATTCAGTAAGAATAAACTTATGAGTTCAGTAAGAGACCAACTTATGCTTTGTCAGGATACTGATATACCTTCTTTTTTCTTTTTCAGATCTGTGGTAAGTAACTGCTGAAAAAAAAAAGGACATTAAATTCCTGATTTTTATATTACAATTACAGGAACTTGTGTGGAACTGAAATATGATCATTTTAGAACAAAAAATAAGTGAGTAAAAAGAAATATGTCTTGGATCACAAGATCTGGACAGACAAATTATGAAAAAAGTCGGTAAGGAATATGTAATACAATTGAAAGAAATAATTTAACGCATAAAAAGATATTTGAGTGAATATAAGTGAGCAAACTTGAATCATTTAATTGAAATTGAAGATGGTTTAAAGTCAAATTCAATGTATATTTCATAGATTTGAAAACATGGTTAAGCAAAAATTTTACACATGAAATCAGACATTTTGCTCTTAAAGGATACAAAATTAATATTGGTAATGCTAGAAATTGTATTTTGAATCCTTTGATGCAGTACAATACCAGAATAGTATTGTTCATCAGGATTAAGAAACATGCAAGGAGATTGGCATAAAAACAGCAAAACTGTAATTGCTATATTAGCGATATCATCAACTGTATATTAATGAGACATTCTCCCATTATTCTTTCATAAATTTAAGAAGGAGTTAGCCAATAAAATTTCTGAATTTTAAAAAATGTTAACTAATTTCCAAGGTATTTTTTTATTAAGCAGGACAGAAATAAAAACACTAAGCAAAACTTTGTCTCAAAAACTTCAATACTTAACTAGGATCTATTTATATATATAAGAAATGAGAAATTAAGTTTTAAAACTAAGTTCTATTAAGGAAAAGCTTAAAAAAGACAACTAAATGTAATCATTTTTTACAGAAATAATGTGGTTTGGTTTAGTCTTTTTCACCCCTAAGTTTAAAATAAATATTAAAATAATTCTTAAAAATCATAAAAAATATTCTTTATCTTTAAAAGGAACTTGATAAACAGTAATTTGGAAATATCCAAAGCACCTTGTGACAAAAAATATAGAAAAAATTAAAGGATTATTGGTGAGAGGCCCATAGATGTTCATTTGAATAAAGGTTAAACAGTATCTAATAGAGTATTTCCAATATGATTTTTATAATTCTGCATACCTTTTCAAATGAAAAAATACTTTTTTTCTGGTGAATTTTCACTACAATATCAAATATAATTCCTAACATTTATTGTCCACAAAATAAAATATAGATAATAACTCACTTTTTAAGCAAAAATGTCTAATATATGGTCAGAAACTAATTAGGAATACAGTATTTCTTCCAGTAGAAACTCTCCATTGTAGTGATTCAGCTTCCTCTTTAATCTGTGTGCTAAATTAGTAAGTCTTGAAAATATTTCATACTGAGATGCCGCTACATAGTTTATATTAATGTAAAAATATAAATGATTTGCAAGGAAATAATTTCAAAAGTTTAATAACCTGTATTTAAAAGGATAGTAATTTTTATTGCTTACATCAATTTTGGAGTTACAGCCCCTACTGCAATTATTTCTATGGTACATATCAGTGGTACTTCAAACACTGTCACCTAGGTCTCTAAAACATTAAAAAATATTTTGTTTGTACATTCAGTATCGGAGTTTTATAATCCTAGTACTCTAAGGTAAAAGGATAAAAAAATCTGCTACTTGTATTTCCGACATACAGGAAATGACCAAGTGATGAATAATTCCTTAGGAAGCTGTGCTGACACAAAATAAAACCAGCTTTGAGTGCAAGGAGCGGAGATTCCCCTGCAGCCCCCGGTGAAGACCATGGTGAGACATTCTGTGCCTGTGGAGGCGCACGGCCAAGCAGAGATCTACCTGAACACATGGAGGAGCCCACCCCAGAGCAGGTGGATGTCCAGTGGATGCTCTGAGACCTTGAGAAGGGACCTCCTCCTGGCAGGACCTGTGAACCCATGGGGAGAAGAGCCCATGCTGAAGCGGGCTTGCTCTCAGAACTTGTAAACCCACATTGGAGCAGCCTGTTCCTGAGGGACTGGACCCCATGGAAGGTGTCCACATTGGAGCAGATTGTGAAGGTCTGCTCTCCGTGGGAATAACATGTTGGAGAAGTTAATGGAGGACTGTCTCTTATGGGAAGGAGTGAAGTGGAGAGTAAGCAAAGTGTCAGGAGTCCTGAGGGGGGAGTGTCAGAGACAATGTATGATGAACTGACCACAGCCCCCACTCCTTGTTCCCATGAGTGGCTGGAGGGGAGAACATAAAAAAAATAAGGACTTAAGTTGAGCATAGGAAGATGGTGGTGTGGGGGAAAGTGTTTTTAAGATTTGTTCCATTTCTCATTATCAGGCTCTAATTTGATTGGTAATAAATGAAAATTTTTTCCGCAAGTCTGCTTTGCTCGTGATGGTAGCCAGTGAGTGATTTTTCCCTGTCTTTATCTCATCCCATGAGCCTTTTGCTATATTTTCTCTCCCCTGTCCAAGCTGAGGAGAGAAAAGAGAGTAGCCTGGTGGTTACCTGGGTCCCAGAGAGGGTCAACCCACCACAGACTTCATGGAACTGCTCATATTTAGCTTGAAAGATGTAAAGGCATCTCCTCACTTTACTCCAAAAGTTCTTTCTGTAATCTGGCTAACTATTTTAAAACTTGCAGAAAATCATTACATGCTGACTTTGTTGCCTTCATCTCGTATAAACTGCCAATGCTGCATTTTATGACTGTGTCTGTATCCTTGTCCTTAAAAAAGTTTTAGAAAGGAAATACATCATGATTTTTTTCTCTACGAAAAAGCACTGTGCCCTGCATCGTTACCTCTTATGATAACCTTTCCTGACTTATAGCTCCTGATCAATTTTAGCACACTGCCAATGAAGTTTTACATCATCACAGTTTAACTTCATAAGCAGAATACAGATACCATAATTCCCAACTAAGCCTCAGGAGTCCTTCAGTATCTCTATTTAAATATTTACCAACAGAAAGTATGTGCTAAGTCAAAGTGTATATTAAGACCTCTATCTCACTGTTTCTATCTTGGCTATTCCTTGCCTGGTGGAATTGAGCAGTATTTGAAAAGCAAGTCTTCCCTTAGAAATATGTAAGTTAACTAATTTTTTCCTTAGTTCCCAAACTTTCAACTGAATTACTTGATTTCTAATTAGAATTCAGACATACAACAGGCAATAACATTAAAATACACATTTATTTTCATAGATATAAAGGATGTCTTTGAAATTGCTATAAATAATAAAAATCTTATTGCTTCTGTCTTCCTGTTCTCTCATCTTGGCATGCTCTTCCCTTAAAAGGTTTGTACCTTTCAGAGTTGCTTTCAAAGTAAATATATGATAGATATCTTTGTCAAAAAAAGCAGCTTGATTTCATGTTCCAGTTATATAGGTCAGCATCTATGGTCCCTGGGTGCCTGGGACCATAAGGGCTCTCTCAGCAGTCCCAGGGAACAGATTGGCTATATAAACAGCACCAAAGCAACACACGCAGAAAAAGAGAAACCCTGCTGCTTCATTATTTTTCCTGCAGCTGTATGGGCTGTCTTGTGTCTCACTTATAGTTTTGTAGGGAGTAATCATATTGAGAACACCTGGGGTGACATGTAATTACAGCATGATTGTGTGGAAAAATGTGGGTCTATTCAAATTTCTCAGGGGCTATAGACAGCTGGTTCCTTTTAATTCTTACAACAGCATGTGTTCTGTAACAGCTGGAGATGCGTTTTTCTATTCAGCCTCATTTGATGGATTGATCATGAGGCAGGTGATCAGCAATTTCTAAACTGTAATCCAAACTCTGCTACTAGCTTGGTGTTAGCCTCGAGCAAACCACTTAGTGTCAGATCCAGATGAACTATTTAAACACCCAAAGAATAACCTAGGTAGAATATGGACGTTTTTGAATGACTACAGTTTTGAAATCCATGCTAATCCTGACCAGCTTCAGAAGCATCCCTGTATACAGGGGATTTCAGTTTTGTTGTAATACTGTCTTAAAGTTCAAGAGATAGTTATTCTTAGTTTATCTGCAATCTTCAATTCATTCCTCATATTGACGGATGACAAAAAAGAAAAAAATTGCTGGACTTGCAGAGATATCAATCTCATTGAACTCTCATATTCTTACACTCCAAAATAAAAAAAAAATTGGTTGAACAATGCAATGATACTATTGGTGACTTTTGAAATATGACTGCAGGAGAAAACTATTTGGAACCAGTTTTATCCACAATCATCTGTCTTTTTTGCCTGGGGGAACAGAGTTGCATATCTTCTTTTCCTCTCTCTTCCCTTCCCTCCTGCCTCCAATAAAGCAAAGTCATGCCCTATCCATCAGATTATAGGCTTACTGAAGATAATTCCAGATTTTCCAACTCACAGAGCAAGAAAAATTGAATATGATTAGAACTTAATAGTTTTTTCTTTTTAATGAGAAGCCCAGATTCTCTTCTTTGACATCAAAAATTGCATATTTATCTCATTCAATGACTATTTAATATCAAAAGCCTGAATACAGTCATCAAAACCTAATATCTCTTCTTCCCAGTGCATGCTTGAATCACTTCAGCTACTAAATCACATTATCTTAGGTCTAACAAAGCATTGATTTTTTTCTAATTTTTAAATGGTGAACAGATTTTATAGAAAGGAAAAATATTGTCTTCCTGTTATTCCACTAGGGAAAATGAGAGCTTGAACTTTTATTGGATAAGGAAGACAATGATTGGATATTTTTCACTACGTATTGTAAAGGAAGTCCAGGAGCACATAGCTGTTGATTTATAAGCCTAGCAGTACAATCCAGAGACCTGTTTCAGAGGATTAAATTTGCATATTGTATTTATTTTCTAAAGAGAAAAGTCATTATTCCGCATGAGCATGCAAAGTGCCATTCAGTTTACACTTACTTGCACATTGCAAAAAAAGAGTTCAGAAAATATTTAAGAAAACAAAGAAATAAAATTAACAAAAGAAAACAACAAAAAAACATTGAAGAGCAGATTCCTTCCAAAGGTCTAAAGGTTTCAGAGAATCAGGTTGCTATATCTTTTTTATAATGCTATTCTACAGATGTGGCCATTTCCACAGGGCTCAAAATGTTGATGTCTCTTTTATTCCTCAATAAGTTAGGATTTAAAAAATTAAGTACAATTATCTTTATATTCTACAGAGACTATAATCCAGTTTTTGTGTTCATGGAATAGGATACACTTAAATCACAGAAAGAAAAAATTCAAGTTTATGTTATAATGCCAAAGACATGTTCTGCATGCAATTCAACTCCAGAGGAACAAGTGACATAACTCCCAAAATGTACTGTTTGCTTTGGTGACTGTTCAGAAAGAAGGCTCAAGTTAAATGGTTATTTTAGTGAAAAAGATTTCAAATATAGGTAAGGGGAGCAAAGATGTGAGTGAGATCTGACTGCTTCTTCCACTGAAGCAGTAGAAGATCTAAAAACCTTAAAGAAAGTGGAATCTTCCCCAAAGACCAGGGGGACAAGGTCTGTGGATAAAATCTTTATCCTTGCCACTGCGCTGCTCTTTTACAAGGGGAATAGTTACTACTGCTGAGTGGTACGTGACACATTACTAACTTAACCTGGTTTTTATTCAGGCTTTTTTTTTCCTTCCTGAACATCAAACATTTAAACACATCAGCCTAACATGGAGAATTCACAAAATAAATGTTCTACCTCGAATCCCAGAGGTTTGTTGGAGATTAATTGTAAGGATGCTTATAAAGTTCTGTACCAACACAGATACATGACAGCTGCATTTCAGAAACAAACAATTGCATTTCAGAAAGCAAAATAACTACCTCTACCCATCTACTTCTAACTGTAATATCATAGCCTTAGGATGCTCTATAGAGTTGACTTTTTTGTCTTTACATCTTTCCAGTTCTTTGATTAGTACAGAAAGTTTTCCTTCATACACACTCTTGAGCATCTAGGTTGATGTGTTTATGTGTGAACAGAATGCTCATGTTGGTGAAAATTCAGTAATGACCATGGTATTTTCCTGAAGTAGTCCTCCAAAGAAAATGGTTTTGAGACAGACTTCTAAATTAAACAAATAAAATGCAAAATACCCTCACCATCACCTCTTCAAATGAAGATTGGTCTTGATTCAGGTTTGTGTTTCCAGTTAAAATATGCATGCCTTTCGAATAACATAGAAAAAATATTCTTCACTTAGATGTTAAGAATCTGTTCCCACAATATTTTTATGTTGGACATTTGAATGGCTAGCCATTTCTAAGAGGACATTATTCCCTACCACTTTACCACTTACCCCTTTAAATAAATAAAAAATATTGTATAGCACTAAACTTGCGCATTAAGCTCTTGTACTTAAATCAATATTAAAAAAATAGAATATGAGTGCAATATTTGTTGATCAGGTTTCAGCTTTTGGTCAAGTTCTACATCAGTGAGGATAATTCATAATATTTGGTAAAATTAATGATAACATAAATGCAAAGTGAAGAATTTTACTTGAAGCCTATTACCACTATTTAGAACATCAATTAATCTTGAAAACATCTCTGTAAGGTACATCTACAGTCCCTGTAAAACTTTCTAAATATTGTTGTCTTAAGATGAAATAAATATTAGAAAAAACAGTGTTTGAATGTCATTTAAGAATAGTTTTCTTCTATTAGGAGTTATGTGTAGACATAAAGAAAGTCATGTTAGGCATTCCTTTAGAGAAAATAATGACCCATTCTAATGTGGAATAGATTCTATTTTGAAGTTAAATTAAGTAATTTTTGTATTAAAACTGTCTTGAACTCTTCCTTTCAATCACTTTATTTTTTGCTTTTTAGATAGATAGATACTACCATTTTACTATATAAAATCAAAAGAAAAAATTGTCAAAATGGAGAAGTTGACTAAGCAGTTTAAAAAGTCAAGCTCTCTATATAGAAAATGTTATTGAATTTACTAAAAAGACTGAATGAAAAAATGAGACGTTTTTCCCCTGAATTTCTGAAGTGCTTGCAATTTTATCTTTAGTTAATACCAGAGAGTAACCAGAAATCAAAATTCTTGGTTTTCAAACTATTGTATTTTAACATAATAAATTCATACACTTTATAACTCTGACTCAAAATCATGAGCAGTCTTGAACAATATTCTCAAGGTTTTAATCTGATAAATATGTAACCAAAAAACATGATGAGGATGTCGCAGGCAAGATAAAATAATTGACAGCCCATAGTAGATTTCAATAATGGGGATGTATTTGAGAACCAACAAGATTAGAGCTTTGATCTCACTTATTTGCATTGCACACTCATTCAGTAGACCACAGCACTGTGTTTATTAGGTCTCAGCTTCCCTTTCCTACAGGAAGGCTGCTCACTACAGATATGTACAGTGCTAGCTACTGGTCACACTGGCCTAGGTCCCTGAGGCCACCCTTTCATATCCATACACATCTCTGATTTCTGGGATCATTCCTCAGAGTTCACTTCATATTTTGGCCTCAAACACCAGGTTTTTCTATTCTAAATAGTCAATATACAGAAGTATAATATGTGATTACCTCCCAAACTGGTGGTTCAGGACATCACATTATTGTTTAATCCAAGTGTATGAATAGTACAGTCAGCCTCTACCCATTTTAGGGAGCAAGTATGAGGTTTCTGCTTTAAAATTCAGAGTTTCAGTGCTGGACACTTACTCACCCGCACATATGCATAATTACTTGCCACAATTTGACATTCACAATTTAAGTTACTTCCTTTCCTCCTAGAAGGAGAACTTCTGTCATGTCTTTAATTATTGAGTAAAAGCATCAAATGGAATATTCCTGAAGCAAAGGTTTGTATCTCATTCTTATTAATTTGAATTTCATTTTTATTAATATTTGCTCAATACATACTGTGCACTTTTTGACAATATTATACTAGTTTAAAACTTTTTTAAAATGAAAATATTAATGTCACTTATGAAAGCAGAAGCTGGACCTTTATAAAGTCATACTTGAAATTTAATGTTTGGGGATTTTTTTAAGATGAAACAGAAAGTCTAAGTCATACCCTACTCTACTGTCAGGTGTTGCCAAAGAAACAGTGGGAAGCTCTCTTACTGCCAAGACAAAAAAAGAGGAAGATATTAAAATTTTTGAACAAATGTCTGATTTTTCAATGTCTATTCAAAGTAAGCAGATTCACCAACTTCTTCACATTGCATACAGCTATAAAAACTGTTTTGTGCAAGAATAACTGATATATTCCTTTAGCTATTGATGAAGAAATTAAACAAAATATTAGTTTTCTTTATATACCACCATTTTCTAGTAAACATAAATTAGGTTATTTTTTTGGGCTTGAAATCTTGGAGTAGTGCAATTGAAGTTTGGAAAGGACATCTTTAATGTAACTTTCTGCTCCAAAGCACAATCAGTTATGAAATCAGACCAGGTTATTCACGGCTGTATCTAGTTAGGTCTTGAAAACTTCTGAGGATGGATAATGGAAAACTTTTCTGGTTTCTGGTCCTTGACTGTCCCCATAGCTAAAACCTTTTTTATTTTTTATATTTAGGTCTCCTCTTTATGGCTGTCATCACTCAACCTCTCTCTCAGATCTGCTGACTCTTTCCTCGAGAACATCCTCATGAAGAGTGGATGCTTCACAATAATACCCTGCTGGTGTTATTTCTGCAGGCTGAATGGACCCAAACTCTCTGCTGGCACAGCAAGTGCTTCAACTCTGGTCATCTTGGTTGCTTCTGCTGAACCACTGCAGTTTGTAGCTGTCCATCTAGTATTGGGCAGCCCAAAACAAGGTGCAGCATTTACAATGGATCCCACAAGTGCTGAGTAGTGAGGTGGATGGTCACTTGCCTTGATCAGCTGGCCGTGTTCCACTTCATACAGACTGGGAGGCTCCTGACCTTTGCTGCTGCCAGAGTGCACTGGGGGCTCACGTTCAGCCACTGTC